>NC_052047.1:25005298-25705298 GCF_903992535.2 Arvicola amphibius
GTTTACAAGTGCTATTAATGGGCATCCTCTATTAGATGGTGTATTGAGATAGGGTTGCACGGGAAACTAGAGGAGATGGATTTATGAAATCAGCTAAGGGGAGATAAAGCTGAGGTTACAAGAAGACATATAAGTCAGCAAAATTGAGGAGTAGATAGAAAGAGCATTAGAAAATATATCAAGGTCAAGCAACTTATACTGTAGAATTGAGTGAATCAGGCCAGCTAATCTGTAACCATCAAAATATTCCAGAGAGTAGTTCTATAACAAGTCAGGAATTCAAAATACATCATTATATTTGCCACATAAAATAACAAAGTTTATATATTATTGTGTACTACTCTTCACGTAATGTAATCTATTTGAAATATTTTCAATTAAAAGGCTAGAAAACCCATATATATACCTGGAAAGACTGACAAGGGATAGTTATTGTTCAAATTAGAAAGATGCTATAATATTTTGTCTTAGTAAATAATTATGGAGATCCAGAGTTGCAGGTCAAATAATTCAAATTTGTTTATAACAATCTTCTTGATTGTTAACAGGCCTGCCATCTTCCTGCCCCTTCTATCTAATGAAATGATTCCATATAAATTATGTTTTAATTATGTTATATCCCTTTGCCATGACTGCTATGCAGAATATTTAATAACTCCTTTCAGAATAATAAATCACAAGCACATTGGCATGCTATTGGATTCTGACAGCATCTGTCTCCATTCTGTTGATAAGTCACATATTGCTCCCAGGGAGACACACTAGATCACTCGGAGACATAATTGACATTATAATTATGGCCTCTGGGTTTTCTTATCTCATAATCTTTACTTCTTATTTTACACTTAATGTTTGCATTCGACCAATACCAACACTAACTCAAGTTTCACTCTCCCCCCATAGCTTTCCCACTTTTAAATCACAAAACATAATCTCCTCTCTTTCAATTGAATATATATATATATATTATATATATATAGAGAGAGAGAGAGAGAAATGAGCTACTTTTACTTTTGTCATTATACATAACAACCACAAGACCACAAAAGCCAAGTATTAGCAGTTTGCAAGTAATGTCAGTAAAAGTAATGACTCATTTTATATCTAATACTAAGTAGACTGATTTACTCAAAAAGGATATCTTGTAGACAAGAAATACTTATATACTTACTCAATTATTTGTTTCATGTGGGATAACTCAAGTTTCACTCTCCCCCCATAGCTTTCCCACTTTTAAATCACAAAACATAATCTCCTCTCTTTCAATTGAATATATATATATATATTATATATATATAGAGAGAGAGAGAGAGAAATGAGCTACTTTTACTTTTGTCATTATACATAACAACCACAAGACCACAAAAGCCAAGTATTAGCAGTTTGCAAGTAATGTCAGTAAAAGTAATGACTCATTTTATATCTAATACTAAGTAGACTGATTTACTCAAAAAGGATATCTTGTAGACAAGAAATACTTATATACTTACTCAATTATTTGTTTCATGTGGGATAATATTTTAAAAAACCTTTATAGTAAACATTATATATTAGCATATATTAAAGTCTACATCTATCCATTGATTATTTTTAATTGAGAATCAAAATCTATTACTTTAATGTTTTAAGTTCTGAACTGTCTTGCTTGCATATAAATTGTTATCTAACGGGTGAATTCAAGTTGAATTTCTTCAAAGAGATCTAAAATTCAAGACAGTTGCTAAGCAATAGGATTATAGAATGTCTCCACAATTTTTTTTGTAATTTCTCCCATTATTGCTCCTTTCTGAATATTCATAGTTCAACATATTTCTTTTTTCTTTCAATTTCATCAAATCTATTCTAAGCATTCAACTCCCATTTTATATAAAGATGAACACTTCTCTTTGACACGCATGTGCTCTGACACTGGAAGACAAACTGAAATCCATAGGTCTGGAGTGGATAGAAGTGGTTTGGGGAAAGATTCAAATTGAATGCTTGAAACACTGGCACAACACATGCATGTGCATGAACACACACACTCACACACACGTAAACAGTAGGATCTGCTTTTCTTGAGAACCTGTCTTGCACTACTAACAGTAATGTGTTTTTTCTATTTTTGTACTTTTCATTTCAGAGAACATATCTTCAATGTCCTTGGCCTTATTAATACTTTGTCAATAAGTCATTTCTGTTCCTGTAAGTAACCTGTAACCTATATTTACTGATAAGTAGCTCCAATAAAACTCATGGTTCAATAGATGAACTTTGATAGTAACTGTACTTTGGTCTGTCATGAGCTCTCTATCTACAATGAGAAGACATAGGTGTTGTATCTCCAAAAGAAAAGTACTGTCACACAACACACAAACAAACAAACAAACAAACAAATAAAAAGAATAAACTAAACCAGTTAGTTGACGATGTAAAATGCTGCTATATATTGGGTCATATGTAAAAAGTAGTGTCAATCAACAAGCAAATAATGGTACTTTGGAATGCATATGGAATGAAGAGAAACTTACATTTTATATAGTCACAGATGATGTCAGAAGTGACAGATCATTTAATTACTTTAAAATGGCTATGTACCTATATTCTATCTTAAACTGTATATTGCACTCTTATATATTCAGAATAAATTATCCACTCAATCCAAAGAGAAAACAAATGAGAATTAACCTTAGTTCCTCATGGAGGTAAGTGTGAATAGCAATGAGATGTGATTAATTTGATTGTATTAGCAGCAAGCATGCAAATCTGTGAGAAATGCTGGAATGCCTCAGTCATCTCTAGATCAATAGAGCACATGTTCCGTCAGTGTGCACTCTATTTCTCCATCCCACACCAGTTTATAAATATAAGAAATATATATATTTTTAATTCATAATGCTGTTCAATCTTTCTTCTAGAACAGCACCTTGAAAGGTTTCTAGCAAGAATACTAATACTCCTCCAGCATGTCTCCCAAAGACCATTTCACTGAGTCTGAAAGATAACCTCTGTTTCTCTCCTCAGCAATGGTGAAGCAGACTCCTTTTCCTCAGAAGAGAAATCCATAATTGTTTGTTTGTTTGTTTTCTTGTTTTTTGCCAGTAGAAAAATGTTGGAAACTGAGGGGCAAGGCTGTTGCCATCGTTGTCTTTCACATGAGCCACATCAGAAGGGCCTGTCTGTGTCTCGGAGGGTATTCACATCAGTTTTTCTCAAGTTAGCACCTTCAGTCACTATGCACGTTACCCATGTGAAGCCTGAAGAAGTCAGTTATTTGTTGTGTTTCCAATCAACCTGAATGGAATGATGTCATTTGCCGTTTTTAAGGGATTGGAGTAGCAAATAGTACAAACCCAGATGTGAAATTACTTTTGTGATCACAAAAATCTTTCTCACTTTGCACAACTAAAGCCTGACATTCTTGGAGATCAGTGCAACCCTTGGTTGTCTAGAATAGACGGAAATTGTGTCCAGTCTTCCCAACGCTTAAAACACCTACAAACACAGCAGGATAGGTTAGTTCAGTTCTCACTTTCCTATCAGTCTTCCCAGAGTGCTGCAAGCAGATTTTTTTTTTGCTTCATCTCCAGTCAAAACATACATGAGCCTGTTCCTTAGTAAAATTATCTGAGGCAGATATCTAGGGATCAATGGATAGATGAGAGGCAAACATCTCTGGCATTCTATCCAGCATCCAATGTTTTGGGGCTGCTACATGATTCAGTTGTCTTTGGGAATCAGAATCTGGAGCCATGACCATGATAGGAATGGAAAGAGGCTCATCTTATGGCAATAAACAAAGAAATTAGGGCAAAGGCTATGCACAGGAACCTGGGATTTATAAATTTTAAAAAGTTGATAATTCAGGAGTCTAATGTCATTGTTTGTTTGTGTATGTATGCATCGATCTATCTATCCATCCATCTATCCATCATCTATCTATCTATCTCCTAACGTCCATCCATATACCTGTCATGGGTGTTTTATATGGGTCATGGGTGTTTTATTGTTTTACTTTTGTTTGCTCAAGTTGTGAATATTCATGTTGTGAAAATTCCTGTTGTGAATTTTCCCTCTGTATGCTGTGAATACCATTGGTTAATAAAGAAACTGTCTTGGGCCTGCACAGGGAATAGAGGTAGCTGGGGAAAACATAATGGAATGCTGGGAGAAAGAAGATGGAGTCAGAGAGAAGTCATGTTGACCTGCTGGAGACAGATACCAGAACTTTAGCTGTTAAGCCACAGCCACGAGGTGATACACCGATTAATAGAAATGGGTTAAGTTAAGATGTAAGTGTTAGCCAATAAGAAGCTAGAGCTAATGGGCCAAGCTGTGTTTTAAATAATATAGTTTCTGTGTGATTATTTTGGAGCCAAGTGGCTGGGAACCAACAAGCGGTCCCCTCCTCACAACATGTTCCTAGATCAACGATAATTCCCACATCATAACTCATCATCCCAGATATTGTCAACTTTGTCTTTAAGGAGGAAGTGAAACATCAAATTGCTCAACTAACAATTTCAGCTGACCGAATTTGACATGCAGTCTGTTCTTTTCATGAGGTGAGAAATTCACTCATGTCAGTGATACGCAGAGAGCACTACAAGCAGTTTGAAAGAAAGTACTTCCAAACTTACATTTAAAAGTAAATAATTTGTTATTTCATGGTATTGAATGCAGTGACATGGCTGAAGGAAATTATAAGTATTGTTTTCATAAACAACAGATCTATCTGCTATATCTAAAATAGCCCTCGTTTTATATTAGTTTTTATATGGGAAGATCATCTAATGAGTATAGTTATTTATTGATAATCTTTATAGTGTTTTGGGAAAAGTCTCTGAATTGCTGTTATATCTAGGTACTTATCAAGCTAAGTAATGTGTATTAAATATATACCAACTATGGTAGTAACCAGAATTATGCTGGGAAAACACAGCCCCCAACTCATATGAACAAATATTTGTATTATAGCATGTGCAAATATGCAGAATTTAAGCAGCAGAGGGAATTATGGGATTGAAAGGATTCATCTTGGAGGAATAATGAACACACCCCAAAGAACTTTTCTATGCTATTATGTCCATGGCAGAGGAAGTGGCCACTGAAGTTCATGTTGTTGTTCTATCAGGATTCAACTATCTCATGGGTGAATCTCATTCATGCAGGGCCATGGGACTACAGACCTCAGGATGCCTTTTGCTTCTGCTGTGCCTTTACATGTTTGTTACTGCAATATCCGTCTGGTACCGAGCATGATGTGAATGGATCTGGGGAGATCTCCACTACCTGTAATATAGTGTATTTATCTCTTGGAATCATCCTGTTCTACTGGACATTTTTATCTGTGGGTTGACAGAAAGATGACCCCTCTCTAGGCTGTACAGTCTAAATTGATAATATTAATGATATCCTATACAGAGTTTTGATGAATAAAAATAAATATAAGAATATATTTACAGCCAGGTCCTGGGAGTTTCACCTAAGTAGGTACATAGATTGTAGCTCAAGTTAATGATTTACAGTTGTCTTCCAATAGCCCAGCTATGTTGAATTCGTTTAACCTTAATGTTGGGAGATATTTCACAGGTTTTGGAGTGCATCACAGCTGAAACAAAGCTTTGGATATAACAAAGTTAGACTAAAGCCGGGCGGTGGTGGCGCACGCCTTTAATCCCAGCACTCAGGAGGCAGAGGCAGGCAGATCTCTGAGTTCGAGGCCAGCCTGGTCTACAAGAGCTAGTTCCAAGACAGGCTCTAGAAACTACAGGGAAACCCTGTCTCGAAAAACCAAAAAAAAAAAAAAAGTTAGACTAAGATGTTTTTGTTAAATAACTTTATTATGAAAAAACACAATCTAAAGTTTTAGGAAGGCACATAGTAGAATGTAGAACTTGTTAAGGTCAGGGAACAAGAACAAAGCAGCCCAATTATTGTTGATTGATGTACCTTTCTTGTTAGGATTATTTTATGACCAAAGGTGATGATTAATTCCTTACACCCATGTCTGCCCTAAATCCTCTGATATAAAAAAACTATTAATGAGTGAGTATGCCCCCTAAAGATTTAATGTAGATATGACTGATTCTTTTCCATATATACAAGTTTAGGCTTGTGATTCCTATAAGACTCCTTATAAGATTACCTTATAAGATAAGTAATAAAATAATTGGCCTTTTCTTTGCAACTGTCAGTAAAAGATCTGACAAGAATATCTTGCTTGCCCACACAGTCTTTAAGAATTTGTTTGGGTATGAATGTATGTGGTTTCTTGGGATTATCTATTTTCACCTGTAGTATGCAGAATGCTTAACCATGTAAGAGATATGGAAAACATGCTATATTTTACTGTTTGTTTTGTATTTATTGTAATCATTCACTTGAAAAATAGAAAGGAACCATATTGTAATTCCTATATTGCATGAAAAACTTTGTTAGGATATATAAGCTGTAGAAAAAAGTATTTCATAGATTAAAACACAGAAAGAGAAAGAATATAAGAAGAACAGAGAATAAAGAAGGAAGCCATTAAAAGAGTGTGTGGGTATTTTCTTCTAAACCCCCTCAGATAGAAAAGTCTTAGTTTATGCCAACTCTATGATTCCTCTCAAAACTCTGTGCTGCTGGAGGCTCCCCCACCATTACAGACAGTGATAATTAGGAATTCCCTAGCCAAATATTTTAAGAGAATTAGTTCAAACTGAAGTAAGCCTGTTCAATTGGCTTGGAATCATTCAACATCATGAGATATGAGTTAATACAAACAGTCTAGCACAGACAGACAGCGAGACAGCTCTGCTCCAGCAAGAGAGACAGGTGACATAGCACACAGATGAAGCCTGAAAAGGTGAAACATGCATTCTGTGGTATGAATTCTGTAATTTATCTTGAATTATCTATTGAAGAGTGTTTACAAAAATAGCATAGATCATATTTATGTTTCACACTAGTAGTCATGGAGAGTTATGAAAGCAGATGTAAGCAGAAATCTGTGTTCAGTCGCACGCCAGCCACTCGGACATACGGCTCCCAACTCTTGTTTACTTCCTACACTCGCTCTCCAGTTTCACACAGTAATGCACTAACTTCTCATAGCACTTGTGTAAGATAAGTGCCCCACGCCAGCAAATGGCAAAGGTGTGTACAGTTAAATGATTTATTAAAAATTATATACAGTATCCAGGAGGATAGCTATATGTAGACAAGATTGCCGGACAAAAAATGGGAACATAGGGGTGGGGTGGGATGGGGGGAGGGGTGATGAGGTGAGAAAAGTGTGAAGTGGAGGATGGGAAGAGCTTGGGGGAATAGGATGGTTGGGATATAGGAAGGGTGGATATGGGAACAAGGAATTATATATCTTACTTAAGGGAGCCATTCTAGGGTTGGCAGAAATATTAGAAATAATAAAAAAAATATATACAGAACAGCAAAGATCACTTTGCTCTTACCATAGTCTGTTATTAGGTTTTCCACTAGAATCAAATGGAAAAATGTTTGTACCTTGTAGGTTCTATTCAAGCCATAACTACAATGATGTCACATGGGCAAGACCAAGCTCATAAATAAAACCTTGGTGATTTTACTTGTAATTGACAAGAGAGGAACATTTCTCCTACTCTTGTCATATTGTATTTCTAAATATATAAACTGGTAACATGTATCTCTATAACACATATACCTACACATATTTAAATATCAATAGCATGACCTCCACCCTTATTAACAAGGAAACAAAATCCTCAATATTCTCTAATCATTGAAATGGAAAAGGTAAAGATTTCAATAATGTCCAAAAGTCACCAGAGCATTCTAATTATTTCCTGTTACTACTAGTTAATGTAAATTATACTTCCAAAACTTTGAATTATTAGAAACACTTTCATTTGAACTTCTTGACCCATATCTACAATCATAGGTGGCAAAATTGTTATGGTTTTATTCAAGTTTCTGAATCAAAATTTCCTTCTGGTACTGTTTACTTTTGAAAAATTACATACGAACTAAAAATTCTAATAGTTGTTCAAAAGTGACTTTTTGGAAAATTAGCATGAAATTGATAAGTAATGGCCAAATTAACACAAATCAGAGTTCATTACATGGTATTAGCAGCTAAATTATTGAAATTATTATGTCTGCTGTTAGAGAGAGCCATATGCCAGCTCCAGAAATAACAAGTATTCCAAATCGAGGTCATTGCCTTCCTATTTGCATATGTGATACATTAATTGATCTCATGTGCATATTAAAATTAAAACTGCACTTCTCTTTAATGGTCCCCAAGAAGCTTATCTAGCATTATGTTATTAAGGCAAACGTTTATTCCTAGATAATTTCTTTCACAAATATAATTTACTTTTACAAATCACTATTTAGTTACAGGCATATTTATTTTCCTTACATATCAATTTTTTTCACTTTTAGAAGTGTGCTACTTTTCTTGTCTGTACTTCTGCCTTCATCCTCAGTGCAACTGCAGGCAGAATAATATTTCACTTATTTCTGAGATACTTACTTTATTCCAAAGAATTTACTCTCAGCCTTTCCATATATAACTCTTTCTTTTCTATGAACAGCAGTGAACACAGAAATATATGTCTGACCAAGGTGGTGAGAACAGGTGATGGTGACTGATGAACCCTACACGGGGCGTTCATGGTGTTACTTCTAAGGTTCAAAGAACATGGTAAAAGAGGCAGCAGTAAGAACGTAAGAGCTGGCAAACAAGTAGGACTGTGAAGAACTGTTTTCTAGGCAGGCACTGACAATGCAGTCATGAGGTATCAGGAGCAGTGACTGACTGCAATGGACATACACAAGACTGGACCCAACATGAATCTGCCATAGTCTTGGAGGAAGTACTATTTCCTGATGAACTATTGGTGACTGATGAATTATTTGTTTTTATTTTAATTTACTTTTTAATTTCATTTTACATTCTATCCACAGTTCTCCCCGCCAGCCCCCCACTCTTCCCTTGGCCTCCCATCCAGCCCACCTCCAATCCAAAACTCCCAATGGGGAAGTGCTCCATGGGAAGTCAACAGAGTTTGGCACATCAAGTTGGGGCAAGACGAAGCCCCTTCCCCTTGCTTTAAGGCTAAGCATGGTGACCCACCATATGGAATGGGCTCCAATAAGTTCAGGCTACTAATAAATTTAAGAGTGGGACAGGGACTGTCTTCAGTTATATATCTCTTGAGAGACCTGTGAGGCTTCAGTAGATTGTTCAAACTCCTGATTAAACTCATTTGACCTCAAAATACAAATAACAACAAAGTCCTGAGTGTGGCAAAGGGATATGATATTTTATAGTATTTTTTATATTTTATTTTTAGCTAAAATACTACTCATTTCCCTTTTCTCTTCTTCTCCCTTCAAATCCTCACATATCAGCAGGCTTCTCTCTACAATCCATGGACTCTTTTTCTAATTACTTTTGTAATTACTTTTGTTTGATACACATATCCACACACACATCACAAAAGAAGTAAACATAAAAGCCAAAAGTAAATACAATCTGTGACTCTGCACAGCAGAAATTGTATAGATGTGTTTTGTTGTTTTTAAGATTTTTTTTCTTTTTTTAGACAGCATCTCATTGTGTCACTATGACAATCCTGGAACTAGCTAATTATGTAGAACAGGATAGCCTTGAACTCATAGAGATTCAACTGCTTCTGCCTGTCAAGTTTTAGGATTAAATGTGTGTGTCATTCAGTTCCAGTTTATATATGTGTATTTTGTAATCTGATCACTTGGTATTGGATAACCAATTAGGGGCTCATCCCTTTGGAAGACTAATACTCCCTCTAACAACAACCCTTACTTGTGTGTACTTTTCAATAGAGATAGTACCCATGAAATGTTTCCCATACATATTTGGGTTTGGTTGCCAACTCATATCATCATTAATTAGATCTCGCTCAGACAGCATATTAATAGGGTTATATTTTATTGTTGTTGATGTTGTTTTGTTTAATGTGTATGAGTGTTTGCCTGTATGTATATAAATATATGGCATTTTGCCTTTTGTCTGTGAAGGACAAAAGATAGTTTATGATGACCTAGAACCGAAGTTGCAGAAGGCTGTGAACTGCCATGTATGTGCTGTGAAGCATATGTCCTCTGCAAGAGCAACTTATTCACTTAACTGCTGAGCCATCTCTCCCACCCCTGAAAATGCATTCATAAGTGAAGCTAATGGAGGTATACGTAGATTAGAGAGAGAAGATTACAGTAATTAGAATAGACTTTATATGTGTGCAAAATTGTTAAAGAAGCAAAACAATTAAACATTTAAAAGTAAATTAAGAATAGCTTAATTTATAATACTAAGCAGGTTTGAAAGTGCAAAAGGAACTAGATTATATTTTTATTTCCAAAAAATTGCATATAATACATATAAGTGTGCAATCATATACACATATAACTTAAATGAAGTTATGCCACCCAGTTTGGCAATGTTTCCCCCATGAACCGCAGTCTATCTAATAAAAACCCCATCGCCAGATATGGCAGGAGAAAATTTCTTTAAATTTATTTTTCAAGGGAATCCAAAAGATTCCCAAATAAATATGGTCTATATCTTGCCTCATTTGCCTCACAGAGATTGAAGCTATGTCCCTATTGCTGAAGGCACCTTGCACTTCAAACACAGGACTCAGAGGATCTGAGATCAATCTGACTTGAAAGCCTCTTCCCTGATAACTTATTTTTATAGTCCTTCAGTGTGAAAGCTGCAAAGAGAGCAAGCACAGCTGTGAAGCCTAAGAACCATGCTGATGAACATGGTGAGATACCTCTCAGGGACAGTAGTGGCAACACTTACATTTTGGTGGTAGCCAGCATCTGTCCCATTGGACAAAAAGCATGTTCAACAAAGAATAAATCACTCCTTGTATTAGAAATCTAACCAAATCTTAGAGATAATGTGCTAATGGATCAGGTATTAGGGGAGAATCTACTACCTTCACTTTATCAGAATTAACCAGCATTAATTATTAATAGCAGTTTAAATACTTATCCTTATACCCACAGATAAATATATCTCTAACCTTCACAAGAGAAGTTTCTCTTTGTAACAGCAAAACCATTGCAAGAAAAAAACTGCTCAAATGCCGAAACAATGGATCGTGAGGTGCTCAGACCCAATGTATATAATTACAGCAACTTCAGAAGGTAATGGACTGGGAGCATCAGGGAAGCAGAAGTCAAATGATGCTAAGATCTAGAGGACCAGAAATCTGTGGAGTTTTGTTTCCAGAATAATAGGAAAGCCTCATCCATGATACCTTAACAATATAGCAGCCTAAAAAAGACCTGAAGAAAAACAATAGCAATAAACATGCTAACATCAAAGGGGAAAGTCTCATGGGACTCTATATAAACAAATAACTAAAGTCAACTAAGAAATGCTGAAAGTGGGAGAAATAGTCTTCACTTGGAGAGACACTGCCTAATTAGTTAAAATATCAAGTTGTCATTGCTGAGTTCATGTATATTCCAGGAAAACACTGAACCGACTAAGCGGGCTCTCTCTCTCTCTCTCTCTCTCTCTCTCTCTCTCTCTCTCTCTCTCTCTCTCTCTCTCTCTCTCTCTCTCTCTCTCTGTCTCTCCTTCCCTATCTCTTTGTGTGTGTGTCTGTGTGTGTGTCTGTGTGTGTGTCTGTGTAGCAATTAAGAATGAGAACTACAATAATTTGAGAGGTAGTTGGGGCAATAAATGAAAGAATTTCGATGCATAAAGTGGAAAGGAAATAGGCACATATTTTAATTAAAACTACCCTATTATATTATTCTAAAAAGACCATTTTAATGTATATTAGATGTTTCCCAAATACTTTAATACAATTTGTAACAATATATTAATGATAATACTGAAATCGCTATAGTATGTACTCTAAACTAACAAATTATATTATAAATTTTAAATAATCTTGTATCAAAATATTTCTGACATCCACAGTAGGTACAATATTGAACCTATAAGTCTTTTTGTTGTTGTTTTATTCCAGACAGGGTTTCCCTGTAGTTTCTAGAGCCTGTTCTGGAACTAGCTCTTGTAGACCAGGCTGGCCTCAAACTCAGAGATCCGCCTACCTCTGCCTCCCGAGTGCTGGGATTAAAGGCGTGCGCCACCACCGCCCAGCCCTGAACCTATAAGTCTTATGGAAGATTATATATAGGATCTGAATTTTCATTATGTTCTATAGAGACCATAAAAAAAGTAGTAGTACGGATTGTTTAGAAGGTCACTGGACAGATGAAGAAACACCATGGTACTATTTTTACCAGTGCTATCTCTAGGTATGTTTGGGTGTTTTAAAAAAATCAACCTTTGGAAACAAGGTAATGGCTTGAAGACATTTATCATTAGCATTGAAATTCTCCCTCTATACTTTGGTAATCAGTCTTCCTGTTTTTTGTACACTCGTTCCACATTTGATATTTAGTGATTCTTCTTCCATTTCCATTACTAATGCATATCAATTTTGATTAATTAGTGGCTTTATTTCTAAATTTTAAGATATTTTATGCTGTTACAGAAATTTTATTAAACTTAATTTTATTCACCTGTCTTTCAAATTTTATACAACTGGCAAATAAATTCATAACACTTTGCTTAGTTTCACTAAGTTTTCTTAAACTCTGAAAAATAGTAATTCAAAGTAAATTTTATTGATTTGTTTGCATCTTCTAAATATCAGTTTTATTGCTTTTCTTTCGAGATAGCTTTTTATTGTAGCAAACATTAAAAATAAGGCAAGTTTACATAATCTTTACATAGGACTTTTTATTGGTTTTTCGAGACAGGGTTTCTCTGTGGCTTTGGAGTCTTCCTGGAACTAGCTCTGTAGACCAGGCTGGTCTCGAACTCACAGAGATCCGCCTGCCTCTGCCTCCCGAGTGCTGGGATTATAGGCGTGCGCCACCATTGCCTGACTACATAGGACTTATTTTGCTCTTATTAAATTATTTCTAGAATGAGGGTGGTTTTCAGTGCTCTGTGTGTGTGTGTGTGTGTGTGTGTGTGTGTATGAGTGAGTGTTTATCATTTGGACATAGACATAGTCAAATACCAAAGCAAGGGCAGCACTATCAATGTGAATAAATTCTCAGTAAGGAAGATGTATATTCTCTATGATATAATAATTATCATGTATTAGGTAATTAATCATTTAAAAAAGATTTCTTTGTGCAAAAGAAATGGGGTGAGCTGACACAGGCTTAGTTTTTGGTTAAGTCATACTGTTATCTGATTCTGCACCTCCACCTATTTTAGGGACCTTCGCACTGCTTCCAGCTCCACTACAGCAAATTTGTTGAGTGTACTGAACAACAGCTCCCTTTGGTAGAATACAGCCATCAAGATGCTGCCACCAGTCTGCTGTCGTCCAGAATCTCATTCTGATCTTTTGGCTGCTGCTACTTCTCAGGTGCCTTTCTCAGTAACAACTGAATTGTTCACATTCCTATTTCTTCAGTGAATACTCCATAGACTTTTTAAAGGAGAAATTTAATGAGATTTCTGACTCTTAATACCAGAAATCTTGGGAGAATTTTATATTTGATTTCATAAAGAAAAAGAAATTCACTTGTTTCAAATCAGTGTCAAAAAACTATTCCCAAAATATTTAATGCATATGTATATATTAAACTGAGCTAAAGTCACTGTTTTTCAGTACTTTTAGGAATCTCCAAAGGTATTCTAAATGAGAAAATTCAGGAAAATGTTTTATTAAGAGTGGAAAAACAAAATGGGTTTATATAATATACTTTTAAAGCCTCATAAAGCAAAGAGCTGAACAAATTTCAATGTAAACAATTTGAAATATAATAATTCCCCTTTTCTTTTCTATAAAAAAACTATTTAAAAATAGTTAGTATGAGAAAATGTTAAAATCGTAAGTGGGAAAGTTTGTGAATTTAGAACAGATAATTTTAAAAATGTTTTGGATAATAAATATGAAGTGAAATTATAAATTTTTCGGTACTGACTAATGAACTCAAGACTTTTACCCATATTGAGCAAATCCTCACCATCCTCACTAATTAATCACTTCTGCATACTCCATATACTAAATATTGGCAGTGAGTCTTCATTAATTGTGAAATGTCTGCCATTTCACGTTGAAACCCATTGCTGTCATCTGGAGAGTACTTCTGTCCTGTTTTCACAAAATCACACTACAAAATCTTTAGTGCAAACATATCAAGCACTCTAAAACTTTCTTGTGATTTTTCTAAACAATTTATGGAATATAGCACCAATATATGCTTTCCCTCTAATTTTCTACCTCTTCATAGGTAATTTGCTTTGCTGTCAATATCATAGTCACTGGTCGTGTCCTTGTGTTACCTTACAAGATTGCTATATCTTCTATCACTTCATTTCCAAGTAATAATTTCCAGAGTAATGGAGGAGTGTCTATGTGTTACTTTCATTATTAATAAAGAAACTGCCTTGGCCTTTAAGAGATAGAAAATTAGCTAGGCGGAGTAAACAGAACAGAATTGTGGGAGAAAGGAAGCAGAGTTGGGGAGATGCTTCAGGCAGTCGCCATAGTGAGTAGCCATGCTTCTCCTCTCTGAGATTGGACTCAGGTTAAGATCTCTCCTGGTAAGCCACCCCTCGTGGTGCTATATAAATTACTAAATATGGGTTAAAGCAAGATATGAGAATCAACCAATAAGAAGCTACAGATAACGGGCCAGGGCCAGGCAGTATTTAAATGAATACAGTTTCCATGTAATTATTTAGTCTGTAAAGCTAGCCGGTTGGCAGGACACAGCCCACCGCTCCATTCAACACCAGAGACGTGTGTGAATCACTCATGTCATGGCAGGGTATCTGACAATGTAACATGGATCCTTTGAACTTTAGACAAATGTAATGAACATAATTTTCATTTACAAAAAAGGTGAGGATGAAATTATTCTGAAATCCAAACAGCATAATAAAAGCAAAGCTCATTACTTTAAGTGTAAAACTCAATGAGGTCCAAAAACTCTTCTCAGAGAATATGTTATGTAATGTCTGAGGAAACCTGGTTATTAAAAAAAAATACTTGGATATTTCTTATCACCAAATGTGGTTTTCTGAACACTGTAAAACTAGATGCAGAATGCTGAAATGTTTCAGAAGACTTTTTATAATGATAAACCCAATATGGTCTTATGTCTCCAATTCTTATCTTTCTGTCACAGAGGTAGGAGGTCCCACGTGACTAGAAGTAGAATGAGAACATGGTCCTCAGTGTCTTGACCCAGAATGAGCTAAGCAGACAAGAATGACAGGTCCATACATACTCTTTAATTAACCTCTAAATATTTCTGAATCATGTGCAGATTAACTCTTATTTAGAGTTAATTCACTTCATTTGTTCCATGGAACATTTTGTTCAGAACAAAAGTTAATCACATTTTTACCAGATTACATGACTGGCAGCAGTTATTTTTAACAATCCTTGATATCATATTTTAGTCTAGGAACCTATTTTGTACTTTGAAATTATACATAAATAATTATATATGCTTTGGAAAAATGCATACTCAGAAAAACTGTCCTTTCCATAAAAAGACTTTGTTTTCATGAAAATAATTTCTCTTAACTGAACCTTTCACTCTGTTTTCTAATGAATATGGGTTATTTTCTGAAATAAAAAAAAAACTCTAAGGAAGATTTATTCATAAGTTTTGCTTGGTAAGATAACTGGAATGGCAGAATTTGCAAACATTTAATGATGAAGTTAATGAGATATAGAATTTATGTGATATATAGATTCAACTCAGTAAAACCTTTTATCAGCAACAAAGAACTTTGTCTACCAAAACTCTTACAAAGACAAATTTGTATGTTTTACATAATCCAGTCTTTAATAAAATGAAAGGCACCATTAGCTTTAAAAATATTCAGGATACAGTACACACAAATGTCTTATCTTTGTTCTTTCTTTGTGCATTCTATTCAGAATAAACTGAACTTGAACAAGGGTATCATTTTTACTTTATCCTGCAAGTATACTAGAAGTAAACAATATAAAACAATGGAATGTATACTGCCAATGTAATTTCCTGCTGCTGTACTACATAAATAGAAAAGCCGATCTTTTCATTGTAAATGAGTAACAAAATCTCATAAAGACTAACAAATCACAACAAATCAAAACCTAGGAGACATAAAATACCTATTAAGCAAAAGCCTTTGAGCATGAACTTAAACTCTTCCTAAGCAGTCTTCTATTGTTTAATCCCTAGAATATTTCTGTAGACTTTTATTTCAAATGGAATGATTGAGCTTAATATTCAAAATTAACACCTCCCTAGAAATAATTTTAAAGAATTAGATAATTAAACTTTAGTGTGCACATGCTTTAGACACAGATGGATAAAATATAAATCCTAAGAGGAACACAAAAAGGTACAAACATTACTAACAATTATACACAAGGCCCCTCCTAATAATGAAGAATGATCTACAGATAATGGCTTCAGAGAGAGGGAGAATCAGTGTTCTCCAGGGTGCTGTAGGAATTCCTATCCCCAGTAACCTTTGTAAGTTACCTACCAACTTTGGCATGGCCTATTATACTATATATGCTGATGTAAAGTACACTTGCGACCTCTTTTTTTGGCTGTTCCCTATTCCAGAAGAGGATTGTGATTTGTGAGTATATCCCTAATCAAATAACCCACTATTATACTCAATTCTGAGCTAGTGTATGATTGCTTTTAAGTGTCCTTCTTCCTCTGGTGCCCATGTGCTTCTGGACTCCAAACCTACCAGGTGGACTGGCTGAAAGGCCTAATGGGTCCACAGCCCAATATGTCTCCTAACCCTGCTTGCTTGGCGTGCTTTTGCCTAAAATGTTTTTTTTTTTTTTTGAAACAGTGCCTACTAATAACAATTCTCAACCTACCAGGAAATACCAGTGGACTGTCCTTCCACAGGGAATGCTAAATAGTGCTACCATATGCCAATACTTTGTAAGTCAGCCATTGGAAATAATACATAAAAACTTTTTTAAATCTATAATTTACCATTACATGGATGACATTTATTATCTGATTCAAACATAGATACTTTAGAAAGAATGTTAGAAGTAAAGAAAGTTTTGCCAAATGGGGATATCAAATTGCTCATAAAAAATACAGAGAGGAAGATTCTGTCAATTACCTAAGTTATAGAATAGGTTTACAAAAAATTAGAATACAAAAGGCACAAATTAGGAAAGACTAGTTTCAGACTCTTAATGACTTTCAAAGGTTATTAGGAGACATTTCCAGTCTACAACAGGCTGTTTTGATAACACCTAATCTAATAGTTCATTTAAACAAAACCTTAGATGGTGATAAAGGCTTGAATAGTTCCAGAAAATTAAAAGCTTAAGCAGAAAATGAATTGACAATTGTTGAGGAGAAATTGCAGGAGGCACAAAGGATAGGGTGATTTCAAATATTAATTGTCTTCTAGTCATATTGCCTTCCAGAATTTCTCCTAGAGGAATTTTAATGCTGAGAGAAGATATTATCTTGTAATGGATCTTATTACCACATAAACCAAGTAAAAAATTAAAAATTTATGTAGAAAAAGTCTCTGAATTAATTGTAAAAAGCAAATAGAGACTTTGTCATCTAGCAGGTATAGAATAAGCAGAGATTATAGTGCCTTTTACTTCTGATGAAATAAAAAATTATGGAAGACAAGACAGAAAATTGTTTAACATTACTGGTCAACCTGATCATGAAACAGGCAGTCTGTTAGCTAAGATACAGAAAGCAAGAAAAGTAAAATATGGTCACTTCATTTTTGAATTGGTGAAAATATGATGTTGAACAATGATCTAAACCATTCTTCAGTTTTCATACTATAGAGAAGGTAATTTTTATTCTTTTTATTAAATTTATTTTTCAAACAATCTTTTCTCATTTTATATACTTATCCCAGTTCCCACTCCCTTCCTTCCTCCCACTCCCTCCCCACTCCCACAATCCCAGCCCCCCATACACCCCTCAGAGAGGGTTGGCTTCCCAAGTAGAGTCAACAAAGTCTGACACATCACTTTGAGGCAGAACTGAGGCCCTCCTCCCTATATCTAGACTGAGCACTGTATCCCTTCAAAAAGAATGGGTTCTAAAATACCATAAATGGCATAAATCCTGGTCCTACTGCCAGTGGCCCCACAGACTGCCCAAGCCACACAACTGCAACCAACATTTAGTTGGCCCAGTTTGGTCCTATGCAGGTTCCCTGCTATCAATCCAGAGTCAGTGAGCTACACTAGCTCAGGCCAACTATTTCTATTGGGTGTTCCCATTATGGTTATGACCTCTTTGCTCATATGATTGTGCCTCACTCTCTTGGACTGGTCTCCAGAATGCTTACCTGTGGATCTCTGCATCTGCTTCTATCAGGTGCTGTTTGAAGGTTTTATGATGAAAATTAAGGTAGTCATCAATCTGATTACAAGGGAAGGCCAATTCAGGTACCCTCTTTACTATTGCTTAGTGACTTAGATTAGGTCATTCTTGTGAATTCCTGAAAATTTCCCTAGTGCCAGGTTTCTTGCTAGCCCCATAATGATTCTCTCAATCAAGATATCACTTTTTTTGCTCTCCCTATTTGTCCTTCCCCCATCTCAACCATCTCATTCCCTCATGTTCTCCTCTTCTCTCTAAAGGCCTCCTGCCACCTACTATTGTGTACAAAACTAATTCTATGTTAGTGATCTGTAATATTTTATGCCTCCTATTTTCTATTATTATCCTAGTCTACTTCTTTTATTAATCAATATGTTTCTTCAATTATTATTTAATTCCTCTTAAAAATGAGGTACTGATTTGGGCACAAGGTATTTCAGCTTGAAATACAGATGATGTATGACAAGCAGAGTATAGGTAGATATAAAGCTGACATACTAAGCAAGATGCTAACCAGAACAAATGCAAACAAGGTAAGAATTTATAGAAGCACATTATAGAATTATAGAATGTGGAATTCGTGTTTATTATAGAGTGAGAACACAGACACAGTGGTATTTGTAGACATAGTAAATGCCAATGATATTTCACTCATATACTTGGCAAATAACCTGAAAAACAAATGTTTAGAAGATTGGTCTGTGGCTTTTGCCCCTTGTGTTCATGTGGCTAAACAGGGGGCTAAAAGAGCAAGTTGTTACTGGTAGGAAAAGAAAAACAAATATTTCCTTCTCAGAAGTAACTGAAGAAACCATGTGCCTGAGTCACACACTCTGTTCTAACTCTTCTCTATTATCTGAGAAAGGCAGGAGTCTGACACATAGTATTGAGAATAAATATTAAATAAATTAAGATTCTCTCTCTATGTGTATGTCTGTATGTGCACGCTTGTTTGCCCTGCTCCAAATGATGATAATTACCTAACAGTGTTGTTATAGGTAGTCAGTGAAATTAAATCATTCAAATAGTAACTCTTCATCGTAAATAGATAACATAGATTTTATATTATGTTAAAAAGTTAGAAATTAGGCATAATACCAACAAATCTTGAGAAAATATTGCTAAATGGTTTGATAAAAAATTTTCCAATAAAAAATATATAACCAGATGAAAATACAAAGATTTCATGTATTAGTTAATTATGTGTTAGGATTTTTTCAACATAAATTTAAATCAGATATTGAAACAAAGTGGTGTGAGGATTCTATGTACTTTGGATTGACTATTTCCATTTTGCAAAATTCATGCTTTCTAAACTTATTTTACATATGCAATTCATTAAAACTCTGGTGCTGTTTTGGCTATCCAAAACACTCTATCTTTTCTTTAAGAAAACAGGTTCCAAAAAGAATGACAGAATTTTCAAGAATTATTGTGAAGTATATATCGCTACAACATTGCTTGAACCTGAATATTAAACATACTCTGAGGTGTCAGTGCTAGGAAATTAATATTGTTATGATCTGTAGCATAATTTTGATGATCAGCTTTTATATTAAGGAATATTCAGGTCTCAGTTGTGATCATCTTTAAGCAGGTAGGTATTATATTTTAATAGTCTGCAGTAATAGGATTTTTGAAATGTCATGAATAACTACTGATTTCTGGTCCTTTGAAAGCCTCAGTATCCGCCCCACCCTGGTGGTTGAGGAGTTGACAGGGCTAATTGCAACTGTGCACCATTTTCACCTGTGTATTGTGAGCATCTAGAACAGGCTTCATCAGTGGGAAGCATTTTCAATGACTCCAGTGATTTTGACACTGAAAAACAATTTACAACTAGTGTATTTTCTTGATACTTTGAAATGTGCAACATTTTTACCTCTGACAATTATTCATTATGATTATAAAGTGTGCAAGGACACTTTTTAATAGCCACAGAGATTCATTCTACCATAAAGGTGTTCATCAAAGTCTTGTCTGAGCAACTAAAAATGTGTCATGCAGAACTGCACTGTCATCAAATTACATTAATCTAAAATCTGAGGTTACCCGCAGGTGAAGAAATAAATTGAGATTTGGAATGTCGAACATGCCACACAGAGTGATGTTCAGCACTGAACTAATAATAAATCTGTTTGTGACATTGTTAGTCTTTTAAAATAATGAAAAGTTGTGTTGGCATTAATAGAAGAGTCACAGAATCCCAGTTTTCAAAGTGCTTGATAATTCGAGTTTAAGTACAAAGTACATGGAAGAATAGGAGAAAAATTTTTAATCAATAACTTCTCTGTGTTAAGAAGTATTTCTTGCTAATAATACCCAACTAAATTGAAAATAAATCATGAATTTATGACTTACTAACTTTTATCTATTTTTAACTTATTTGAGCATCTTTACCCAATAGACAGTGTTGTTTAGTCCTCTTTCATGGTTCATATGCATCCCTTAAGTCTAACTCCTCAGTTTCTTTGAATTGCACGATTGTTTAAGGTCCAAAAACAAGTTTACAAGAAGAATCGAATAAATGTGAGTTTTAAATTTGTCTTACTTGCTTCCTTTCTCATGCATCCGTATTAATAACATATGGACGAGTATAGTTAAATACAGGTAGAAAGTCGACTTGTATTTTTAAATCCTATTTACTTTCATAGTTCATAGATCAATTTTTTCAACTATAAGTGTAGTTCTCACCCCTCATCAAAGATACTTCTCTTTTTAGTAGGTAGAAACCATTACATCAAACCAAAACCAGTCAGTTGCAGAGATCAACAAATCCATGGGTACTCAGTCCTAGGTGATATATCTACAAAACAACTTCTGCATATAAGACTCAAAGGAAATCAAATAAAGGGCATAAAAATTATGAGAGTCATAAAATCTGGTTTCTATGAAACTGTGTGTCCTATATCTTAACAGGACTTGAACAAGAAAGACAACAATAAACATTCTAACATAGAAATGGGAAACCTCACAGGGTCTCAACATTCCACAAAGAACTGCAGGCAGCTGAGTAATGCTGAGATCAAAGAGATGATATTATTCAGCGAAAAGTCCTTGCAGTTGGTTATCTAATACCAGTGGTCACCCCTGAAGACCTCTACATACAAGTAACATTGTACATACTGAGCTGATTGCAATTATCTATTTATGAATGTATGTTTAAGTGTGTGTGTGTATGTTTAACAGCCATAGGTTTGAGAAATATTTGAGCAAGAAACATGGGAAGGGTTGTAAGATGGGGAATATTATGCATTTATACTTTAATTTTATTTTTAAATTAAAATTGTTTACTACTAACAGATGTAAAAAGTTTCCCATTTTTGTCTATGAAGAGCATATGCTGACTAAGTTTATGCCACATTGATGCAAGCTAGAGTCAGCAGAGAAGAGGGGGCCTCAATTGAGAAAAATGCTTCCTTAAGATAAGGTTGTAGGCAAGACTTTAAAATATTTTTTGATTAGTAGTTGATTTGGAAGGGTTCATCGCATTGTGGGTTGAACCAACTGTGACCTGGTAATCCTTGGTTCAATAAAGAAGAAAGATTTAAAAAAAAAAAAGTAAGATGTTCAAACCATGAGGAACAAACTAGTATGAAGCATCACTCCATAGCTTCCACATCAGATCCTGTCTCTGGGTTCTTACTCTGCTTGAATTCTTGTCCTGACTTCTCCAATGATGAACAGTGATGTGAAAGTTTATACCAAATAAGCCCTTTGCTCCCCAATTTGTTTTTGGTATAGTCATGGGGTTTCATTACAGCCACAGCAACCCTCATTAAGACATAGGTTAATTGATAAATCGTAATTTCCATATCTATTATCCACCCATTGGTAAATTTTACAATTATAAAATCAACTTAGAAAGGAGAAGATATAAGTTATAAATTAAGAAACAAGAATTAATTGAGATAATACAATAATGTTCAAATAATTTTACGTTCTGATAAATACTTATGAATACACATGCATGCACAGAGACATCTATATATACATGAAGTTATTAAAACAAACAACATTTTGGTTCATATAAAATAATTATACTTACACTCTCAAATATAATTTAATAATTAATAGTTTTTTAGTTAAATTATTGAAAAATACCATTATATTTAAATATTGTGTTTAAAATTCAAATTACATATTAGTTTGATTGGATTAATTGTTTATTATGTGTGATCTAAGATGCAAAAATATATTTTGTAATTTTGAAAACAAATAAGATAGAGAAATCTTAGGTGAAAAAAAACTTGCAGTAAAGTACCCCCAGACAGAACTTACTTAAAACAGAGGCTTCTAGAAGTTGGAACTTAAAAATAGATGCAGCAGAGGCAACAGGGACAATAACAGAGTGTCAAATTATCTCTTACATTGTATGAAAAGTATTCGAGCTATATCTTTTTCTCAATAGAGATTATTATTGTCAATTATTATGGGCACTATTTCTAATTTCCACTCTTATTGCTCAATTTCTGTCCTTATCCTTTCATCTCATCAAATCAACTCCTTCATTCATCTGCCTTTTGTTACACTGTCTCAGAATATACAGTAGATGTCTGAGGCATGTGGTGTTCTATAAAACTTAGAGCCTTATAACACACACACACACACACACACACACACACACACACATACACTAAAAGAGAGATAGAGTTAGACATAGACAAGGAAGAGAGAGGCAGAGTCAGACACATAGAGAGACAGAAGTAGAGAGAAACAGAGACATGGAGTCAGCCTCTTCAGAGTTTAGATTGATTTAAGTGTTTCTGCCAGGGTCTTTGCAAGTAATAGCTCAGACCAGGATTGTAACATTGTGTGTGTATGGATGAGATCTGACAAGACCTAATCAGAGGTTGTCAGGTACACTGGGACATGAGGTGTTACTCCTTTAACTCCTCTGATAGTCCTTCTGACAATACTGTTAAAGAAGTAAGGCTGGCCCAAGTCCACCTGGTTTCTGCCTGCTCAGGGTTCACAGTGTGGACCACTTGACACAGTCTCCACTGTTACCATTCTCCATATATGCACAACCCTCAACAGAACCAAGACCTAGCAAGAACATGCCGTTTATCCTCCAAAACTATAAGCTAGATAAAATTCTTTACTTAATTCAAAATTAAATCATGCCTCTCCCAGTTCTTCATACCTTACAGGCATTTGCAGTAAAAATCAAAATATAGTTCTCAAACTGAATGTAACTCTTTGCAGTCTAATATTTATCACAATGAAGATGATCCCATATTCACCATAAACAGACCTCTTCTCTATTGTGTATCAGTCTTGACCAAAAAAAACCCATAAATATAGGCTTGATTGTGATTAAAAAAATACCCAATTGGAACTTCTAATGTGAAGACTCCTAAAAGGAATCAATAACATGGAATTCCAATACAATGAAATGGCTGAGAAAACTGCAAAAGAGGCCTTAAATGTTAAGTGAGAACATTTCAAAGTTAAAAGAAAATAATAGTAATGGACACAATCTCAATTATATAACATTCTGGATCTAGTAAAAGGCTTTTATATACATTCATTTTATCCTCTAAGCCTCATTTTTAAATATGGTGTCTCTATCTAACACAGAGACTGAAAGCAAATGTTACATGTCTAAGATCAGAGGGTTTCCAAATGGCAGAGCAAAGCATTGGAATTTGGCCATCTGATACTAAGAACAGAACTCTTTCCATTTTGCTGCATTGTGTGTAACAAAAAAATCCAGGAAAATTAAATTCCTAAGGAAGATTAAAAACTCTTAAGGAATAAGTTGAACGAGAGGATGAAGGAATATTTTACACACACACATACAGACAAAACACAGACTCTATTACCTACTACTCTCCTAGGCCATATGATAGCTACTTTCTCTGATTTAAAACTATCATATTGAGTCAGAACTGAATGAATTTTTATGTAGTTTTTAAAGTGTTGAAGAAGAGTAATGGTTGAAAATAAATGTTTATTTTTTTAACAAGTAATCCTAAATAATTTATATATGAAACTAAAAAGAAATACATCAAATATACTTATACTAGTACCA
The DNA here is from genome assembly GCF_903992535.2 of Arvicola amphibius. NCBI lineage: Eukaryota > Metazoa > Chordata > Mammalia > Rodentia > Cricetidae > Arvicola > Arvicola amphibius. Next base: position 25,029,741 of record NC_052047.1, read on the forward strand.
AAGGAAGTCTTTAAGGTCCAATAGATTCCCCAGTCTCAAATAAGGGAATCTATTACAAAGTGTTATACTGAAGATACAAGAAATATCAATGAATAGGAAGCCAAAGATTTCAAGAACTAGACTAGGTCAGTTCTTGGAAATACTGTCTTGTGGACACGTGAGGAATGTTATACCCATAAGCCCACAACAATATGGTTACCTGTCAGTACCTAAACAAGACCAAAATAGTGACTACACTAGGATGCATGGTGGGGAAGTTTATAATGCTCCACCCCTAGATGGAGAGCTGTAGACAAGAACGCTGTTGAAAGTGGGAGAATCAGTGCTCTTCAGGGATGAGCCTAACCTAAGCGGTAATCCCCAGTCATACTTTAAATTTAGTCCCAATTCTCAGAATTGTTGGATTCCCTTAATAACTGCTCTTAATTTTTTAAACAAAGCATTTTTTCAGTACCTAAGCAAGCAACACATGCTGTTCACTGCTGCTAGAGTCTCTCAGTCACATGGCTACAACTATGACATCTGCTGGTTGATAATAATTATCACACCTACTCCAATTCATTGTAATTGCCTCATGACAGGTATGACCTCAAAAACTACAAAAAATGACTGGTAGCATCCAGGAGTCCAATAATTATTTTGCTTATACTACGGAAGGTATTCTGCAAGGCTTATGAGATTTCCCACCTACATCCCTCTATTTGATTCTAGGAATTTGTTTTGTTTTTAATTTTCCCTCACTAAAAATGGTTCAATAATATGGAGAATGATAGCATCAATTTGACAAAATTATCTGAAAGAATTTGTGAGGTTGAATTTAACTATCAGAATCTGTTGAAAAGTTGTGATAGATTAATGGAAAAAATATCTCCCTAGGAAGGTAATATGCACACAATCAAAATTATATCCAAGGATGAAATGTTATCTTTACTGGACAAGTCATACCTTAGAATCCTCAGGGAGGACATTAAAAGAGAACACTGGACAGGAGATTCAGACTTTTAAGAAGGCAGCAGTAAAAATAATTGAAAAAAATGAGGAAATTATTGAAATTCATGATCAGGGACAGAAAGTACAAGGACATGATTTAGCATCATTAGTATATGCCAGATCCTTGGATGACTTATACAGATTTTCAACTGCATATCCTGGCACAAATACCCTAAGGTAGTCAAAGAATATGCGTGGGAATCAGTATGTATGAGCGATTTAAAAGAAATAAAACTATCAATGGTTTCTTAAGGGCTACATTCACCATTTGTCAGGGAAATGATAAAAATGTGGGATTCAAGCACTAAGACTACCCCACATGATTGGCTTCCATTTACCTCAGCAGTCCTAGAATATGGACCTCACCTGCTTTGGAAGTGTTATTGAAGAAAAGAAGCAAATATTTTAGAGCAACGGGGGAAATCAAAAAGATTTGAGACTTCCCAAGATCAAATTTTTGGCTACAGTCATTATTCTGATCCTAAGGAACAGGCTCATTATGATGAATGCACCTTGTCCCTATGTAGCACAGCAGCTTTAAATACTTGAGACAGGATTCAGGAAGTAGGAAAAGGGATTGAATAATATACCAGGGTTGAACAGGGCCAGAGAGAACCATTTAGTGACTACTTACAAAGATTGATTAAGGCTGTACAAGTAGGAATGACAGACGCTGAAGCTAGTGTACTAATTGAATCCTTGTCTTTTGAAAAGCCAACTTAAAATGTAAGATACTTTGGCCTTTGAAGGTCAGATCAGCAACTATAAATGAATGGATTTGTATAGAATGAATGCTGTAACATTTGACTATAGTAGTGAAGCTTGGGTAGGAGAAACGATTTCCAGTGGTATGAAGAGACACCACAATGCCAAATTTTTAATTGTGGAAAAATGGGACATCTAAGAAGGGACAACAGACAAGGAATTCCTAGGAATAATGTCTCTTCTAGGAATGGCAAGAATAGGAGGACTCAGTCTTAATCGTTAAGTTGTATAGGTATTAAGTATTATAGGTCAATAGTCACTCATGTTTGTTATGTTTTTAGTCAGACTAATTAGGTTGTTTAGATACATAGAGATGGTAATCTGCATAGATAGGTAATCTTCAACCACTCCAGAGATCTGTATAACATGGGACTTAAATAACTTAGAATTCTGTTGATGTGAGACACAATTGCTCTTGGCAGCACAGATCTATTCCTGAGAGAGTGTTGAGCACCAAAGACACTCCCTTTGGAGTTTTTCTTCTCGGCACACCCAACCTTTGGGCAAGAAACTGCCTATGCCTCGACCACCGACAAAGAGGATGATGTCCAGACTGGAAAAACAGGATATAAGAAAAAAGACTGTCAAATCTTGCCAAGACAAGGTAAGATGGTTTTGAAAAATTTCCTGTCTCTGAAAATGCTCTGTCAGTTATACTAGGCTTGAACAAGGACAAGACACATAGACAGCAAACATGGAAAGTAAACTCTCAAGGACCCTCAGTGGCTGAGCAAGACTATAACTATTTATTTAGGAATACATGCACAAACATACACACACACTTAAAATAAGAGAAAAAGAGGCCATGAATTTGAGAGAAAGGGGAGCGAATATATGGCAAGGGTGAGAAGGAGGGAAGCAAAGTAAGAGAATACAATTTTATTTTAATTTCAAAAAATAAAATGAATAAATAATAACTTAGAAAAAACAGTGATATTACCTATACCCAAAGTCTATGTTTCCCAATGAATTTCCTTTTTAAATAATAGTGTTATTTATTTCTTGACTATTTCACATATGTATACAGTGTATCTGATCATATCCACGTTTACTCCTTTCAACTAATGGTAGGTCCCTATATCTGATCCCTCTCCAAGTTGCATGTCCTCTTTTGATTTGTTTGTTTTCCAAATAACCATCTTGTTGGTGGGATTGGTTTTGCATTTTTACATATTGTGAAACTCATTAAATTATGCATTTTAATATATATAATTTCTTACATATCAATCTGACTTTGAAAGCAGTCTTTGAAACCATAAAATGTTCCTCCATAACAGTTAATGTTTATGTAACTTAGAAAATAATACTGAAATCATAAGAACACAGCAGTAATGCCATGAAGTAGAAATAAATATTCTGAGCATTCCAGCTATACTTGTATTATTCAGTACAACTTAACTGATATACATAAAGGCTTATGTCCTTACAGATGTCAAATAATATTTTAGAAAATAAAATTGAAATGCAAATATATTGCAAAATAATTATGAAAGTCTTATACTGTTATTATTTGAGCTCATGCTGGCTTATTTATGTCATAGTTTTGTGAAAAGATATTCTGACTTCTTTTCAACATATGAGAACAGCTTTATATTAAGCATACTTATATGAATATGATGAAATGATATCTTGTCATTAAATGCAATAGATCAAACACTAGCACTTCATGGTGACCTGGAACAGCAAGGTAACAACAGCTTAAGAGACTTAAAAGTAACTCTGATCCATTATGTGTGTGAAGTTTATCTCAGTCTTTAAATGCACATAAGTCATGTGCTGAATTGAATTTACTACTTAGGTACTGGCATCAATGACTGTGGCATCATCTTGTTCCCTTCTAAATCACCTTATTCTGTGCAAAGATAAAAGGCCTCATTCCTTTCTGTAGGGGACAGATTAAACATTAGCAGTCAGAAGCAATCATTTTCCCCTTCAACATCACTTCTAGCTTTCTTGCTTACAAGACACTCTCCCGGGATTTCCTGCTGCCTGACGAAGAGCAAATAACATTTTTGCCTCGGCACAGCATCCTTTGATCCATGCTGTAAAAAATGAGTTGATTCTTTTGCCTCTACTTTAAAATAATGTGAAAAGTCATAGTAGATGAAGAGCAGAACTATGGCACAAGACATTCAGAAACTCATATCCTTAGTCCAGATTTTCTGGAATTCTCTCCATGTTGCTTTGTATAATGTATGAACAATCAATTTGCATATCATAACAGACATGTTTTTCACAGTATCATTCTAGGACATCATTTCTGCAATGGTTGAACAAGATAAGCTTAATATTGCTCTCTATTTCACTAAATTTTAGACAGATTCATTGCTATAGACCGATGACCTTTTCTCCAAACTCTTGCTTTAGAAAAGGTAACATCATAGCTTCAGTCTCTGCCCCCTGAGATGTAAATTTGTCAGAAAAGCAATAGTCAGAAAACACAGCAACAAAAAGCCCAGTGTTTGCTAAATGATTAAAAGAAAAAACCCAGCCGGGCGGTGGTGGCGTGCCGGGCGGTGGTGGCGCACGCCTTTAATCCCAGCACTCGGGAGGCAGAGGCAGGCGGATCTCTGAGTTCGAGGCCAGCCTGATCTACAAGAGCTAGTTCCAGGCCAGGCTCTAGAAACTACAGGGAAGCCCTGTCTCGAAAAACCAAAAAAAAAAAAAAAAAAAAAAAAAAAAGAAAGAAAGAAAGAAAGAAAGAAAGAAAAAACCCAGAGAATCTTACCTACAGCTACTGTGGGATATTTTTTTTTTTACCCTGTAAGGATTTGTCAGTTATATTGGTTTAATAAAACACTGATTGGCCAAGCCAGGCAGGAAGTATAGGCAAGGCAACCAGACTAGGAGAATTCTGGGAAGAGGAAAGACTCAATCTGTTGTCATCAACCAGATGCAGAGGAAGCAATAATAGAATGCTGCACTGAGGAAAGGTACCAAGCTACGTAACTAAACAAAGATAAAATAATGGGTTAAATTAAGTTGTAAAATCTAGCTTATAATGAGCCTGAGCCTAATAGGCCAACCAGTTTATAATTATTATAAGCTTCTCTGTGTTTCTTTGAAACCAAACAGCTATGGGATCAGGCAGGACAGAAACCTCTGTCTACATAGCCTACTACCATTTGTTTCAGTGGGCTTGGGCTTAATACCTTCACCCTCTTGTTACAGTGTTGAAAATAGTAACCTTGACATTTTGTCTCCAGTCTCTTAAATTTTAATTTGACATTGTCCTTGGAAAAATCATCTTATCCCTTTTGATCATTAAAGATAAATGAGGTTAAATACTCATTGTAGGAAACCATTCTGAACATTTCTTAACATAAACATGAAAATGATAAACTGGATAAAGGATCAAATTACCCTATATTAAGGAATTTAATCAGGGAAGGTAGGTCACTGGTAGACACTGAAAACTTGCCTACAAATCCATGGTTTTACTAGCCAGTGGCACAAAGATATATAAACAAGTGAACTCTGATGCCCTGATTTCTAATTATAATTGAGGGCTCTGAAATTCTGATTCTACAGTTTGACTATTTTCCCTCATGGTGGTAAATGCCTTCGTGATTATTAAGTAGTTTCTGCTGGAAGAATAGTTCAATGCTTATTATGACAACACGTTTTGTTTTTACTTGTAATTCGATGCGCATGCAGTTTCATGTCTTTTGGACCTATTGAGAACGCTGGAACATGATGACTGCTTCCCACGACAACAAGGGTAGGAGCATCCCAACAGTCCATTTTAAACCTTGCTGAGTGGCTACTGCTTATCTAGAAATGACTCAGACATCTCTGGTTTGGGTTTTGGCCTGAAACCCAGAGAAGTACCTGCTTGCTCTTGCAGAAGTTATTCAAGGACAACAAATGCCACTGTGGAAGACGGTACAGGCTCTGGAATGATGTGTAAATTATGCCTGAAATCTATGAAGAAAATCAATAGAAGATGAAGATGTTGACTTTTTACGTGTGTGTGTGTGTGTGTGTGTGTGTGTGTGAGCCCAAGTGGATATCAGAACACGTATGTGTTACAGCGCGTAAGTGGAAGAGTCAGAAGACAACCTGGGGGAGCCGGTTCTCTCCTTTCATCATGGTGATTTCAGAGACTGAACTCATATCTTAGGCTCTGTGGTCAGCAGCATCACCCATTGAGCTACCTGGCTGGCCTAGATTTGTTTTCCATTCTCTTACTTTTTTTTTCTGTAAGTTGCTGCTCCTTAGTTCGGTACTCTCTGATGATCTGCTGGGAACTACTGTACTGAAGTTTTCTCTTCAGATACACTCCTAATTAATGCTGATTAAGTAGTGCATCTTCTATCCACTAAACTGTGAAACATTAGGATTTCAGAAATTAAGATTGCTATGCTTTTTCCTAATCTTCCAAGTCATACTATGCTTGGAATTTTTGTAATATGATTGTGATGTCCACAGTTTCCTATGAGGAAACTGAAAAAAATTCCCTAGTATATGACTAGAACTCAAAATATAAGGAAACTTTACATATTCCCTGTAGGATTATAAAAGCATGAAATATTAGAATTACTACTTACTATCTATATGTACTTTATCCTACTAGATTTATAAGAGGAATAAATATGTATTGAAAAAAATTCTCCTAGGAAATTACATAGAGAGAAGTCTGAAATGGCTTTTTATCAATATTGATACAATTAATAGAAATTAACAAAATTTTAAAATATCTGGGATTAATATCTGATTTCTTGCCTTCTATTTTATATGAAATGCAATGTGCAATACTTTGCATGACCAAGCTAGAAACTAATGCTAATGTATTTATTAGGGCTGAGAATATGGTTAAAATCTTTACAGTTTACAATTCAATGAGGCATGAGAATAAAAACATATAAAGAGTCACATACACATAATAGAAACAAATGCTTCTTAATGTTTCAGCGCTTCCCATAGCATGTTAATATCCCATATATTTACTATCTGAGAAGCCTTTGAAGAACACAGAATAGATGCAGCTGTTTAAAGCAAGTTATACATGCCTTCTTTGCATCTCCATTCCTGTGTCCATGTGTTCCAGGATCCATCTCCATGAATGATGTTACTCTCATTACGCCAACCTTCCTACCTCCGTGAACTTAATCAAGATAATGCCCCTTAGCATTACCAGAGGTTCATCTCCAAGGACATTCTAGATTCTACCAAGTTGACAATCATATCAATTCCACTCGTTATGAAATTAACATTAAAAACACAAAAAATTTTAAGCCTTATGCTCATAGGATTATAAACATTCATAATGTGAAATACATTTGGTACAATATTAAAGGCCCTGGTGGTGTTTAGCGGACTCTATGCCTTAAACTCTAAAGTCTCTTTCCTCTGAGCTTCTGTAATATTTTGCCCAAATTACAATGCTGTATTTGTAAGTATAATGGGACAGAGTAGATTTCTGCTCCAAAAGGAAAAAAAAATCATTACATAGCAAAGAATTACCAGAGCAAATCAAACCAAGACCAACAGGGAAAAACACCTCATCCTGCAACTTCATGTCTGAAACCAGTCTCCTGATAAAACTGTCTGGGTTTCAGAGAGCCATGGTAGCCCTAAGTTTCTAGCTCTGCCATCTGCACAAACAGACTTCTGCCAAGGTTAGCTCCATTTCACGTTCATATTTCCCCTTACCAGATGACCCGGAGTCCTGGTATCTCAAAGATCTTGAGGTCTCCACCGAAATAAAGACCTCACCATCACAGTATCACACACTTGTTTAACAGGGCTCCTTTACAGGACTCTGTCACATGGTCCTGGCTTTCAGCATTTTCCATGATTCAGTGTTGCATCCCTCATGGCTCTAACACTGGTTCCACAGTTTTATATTTCCTGTGTCCTGACTCTGTGGAAGCATTCACCTATGAGGATTCTTTTGAAAAGTTGGAAATCCTCTTTCCTCCACCTAGGTCATTTTTATCCTTGCTCTCTCCTTTCACAGAAATCTGCATCTTGACAAGTTGGAGTGCTTTATGCGTGCAGTCTTGGTCAAAGTCATCCTTCCTATTTTCCCAGTGCCTAACACAGAGTAACCAAATTCTCCTTAATGACACTAATTTCTCTCTAGTAATCGCAGCTGCTTTGCATATGTTCTCTCCTTATCTGAAACTTTCTTGCACCAAACGTATCAGTTATTACTCAGTTTCTCCCAGGTTCTCAAGAAATGGATAGAATGAGGTCAAATAAGTGGCCATATATTACATGAATCCCACCTAGCCCAGCTTCCTCAGAGAGGCATGCCTTACTCAAAGCCTTTTGAGTCAGGACCCCATTGTCCATGCTTATTTCTGAATTCTTGTTTTTCAACAGAATGACCCATAAAGTTTTACTTAAAAGACCTCAAGGGTTTTTCCAAGCCAAAATTCTAAACCATTCTATATTAAATTCACAAACCAGTTCCAGATTCCTAAGAACCACATGGTCAACTTTATCACATCAGCGTACCATTCTTTAGTTACATTTTTTATCTTAGTTGTTCTTCTGTTGTTGTGACAAACAAAATGATAGTGAGAGAGTGTTTGTTCTGACTATTGAAGGCTATGTCTTTCTTGAGGCAGGCAAGTCAAAACAGGCAGACTCTGAAGCAACTGGTTACAGCACATCTAGAATAAGAAAACAGAATGAAGAAGAGAGCACGCCACTCAGCTCCCTTTACCCACTTATATACTACAAGATACCTTCCAGGGAATGGTGGCACCAGAGTGGAAGAGTCTGCTGACCTCAATGAACTCTTGCAAGATAATTCCCCAGAGGACCATAGCCTAGTGGTTCTAGACTCTGTCAGGTTGACAGTTCACACTAACCATTACATGAATGAAACCTCCTTCTAAGATCTACACCAACCTGTTTGACCAGGATTGGGCTCATCTCTTTGATGGTGGTTGACACTTTCTCCTCCTGTCACTGTGTGACACTCATTCGGATCCCTCAGTAGTAGCTGGAATTGCCCAACTGTCATGCTGTTAACATGCATACCTGTGATTTCTCCTTGGGGCCGTGCATTTTTTCTAGGTTTGTGCAAGGAGAGTATTTTCACATAAACTAATCATCTCAAAAGGAACATCTATGACATGTGACAATGTTATTCCCAGAGAGGGAGAGACACAAAGATAGAGACTCAGAGAGAAAGACAGAGTGAGAGAGAGACAGAGACAAAGACACAGATAAAGATATATTGTTTATAAATACAAGGATTTATTTTTTCCTTCACAGCAAATTTAACTATTAACATAGTCATGTTCATTTCACTATAAAGATTCTGGATATATATTATGATATATATTTTATTGACTATTTTAAACAGTTCGTGTGCATGTAAGTGTTGTGTGTGTATGCATGTTTGTGCATGGAAGTGGACTCCTGAAGTCAACGTTTGATGTTCTCTCCTAAAGAAACCTTGTTTTCTGAAACCACATCTCATCATAAACCCGAGCTCACAGTTTGTCTAAACTGACTAACCAGTGGCCTCTGTAGGTCACTTCCTTCTGCCTTCCACAGTAAGGTGCATGCCACCATGTTCAGTTGTTTTATGAGGGTACAGAAATTCCAACTACAGATCATCATTCTTGCGTAGCAAGCACTTTATGAACTGAGCCATGTCCCCAGACCCATATTTTGAATTCTCAAGGATATGATAATGTAGATCTTTGTGAATTTTATTTCCTAGTGGGAGAGATATAATGTAAGCAAGTAAATGCTCTGTAAATAAAAATAAAGAAGGAAAAAGAAATGTAAAGTCTGGAAAATGTTAAATAAGTTGTTTTCTGAATAAATAAGTAAGCATAGAATTGAATTGCATGAAGAAGGGGGTTAGAAAAGATGAAGGGAGTTTGCTTCATGCTGTGTGTTAACAGTGTGTGCTGCATGTGTAAGAGGCCTAAAAACACATAGGAGAAATATTAATAGCAGGTTGAATATATGAGATTACTGCCCAAGGGAGAGATTTAGGATGGAATTGTAAATCGGAGAGTCATCAGCATACAGTAAAACTCTGGAACTCAGTAAGGTCACCCAGGGAGTGTGCTGAAAGAAAAAACTAGTGACTGATGAGAGCTGGAAAGGACATTGCCTGTTTGTGGAATGACTCACAGAAAGACCAGACACGGGAATGGAGCTGGATAATGAGAAAAATAAAACACCAAAGGACTGAAATTCCTAGGAGCTGGGAGAAACTGTGAGAAAGAGCTGAGTAACAAAGTAATCAGAAAACAGAACGGTGAGTTTCTGGTGGCTGCACAGTATGAGCCAATCTAACAAGAGCCAGCAGATGATAAACTGGGTACATAAGGATTAAGAAAGTGTAAATTAGCAGGAAGTGAGAGTATGTATATGTAGGTGCCTGGCAGAGATTTACTTCGAATCCTAAAATGCTCCCAGGGAAGTAGCTAGAGAATGGTGTGTCCTTTTACATAAAGGTGGTAGATACATAGAATGATCTTATGACGAAATCTCTGACATGGGAGACATGGATTGAAGTGAAGATGGCAGGTGAATTTTCAAGCTAAATCAGATTGCTGAAAATTAAACTTTGTACTTTTAAATAGAAAAAAAATGCAGAAAAAGCAGTGTGGGTATTTATTTATTTATTTTAAGTAGTTTTGTTTTGTTTCACGGAAGCCATGAAAAATAAGTGGGGAGTTGTGTGGATATAAAGTTAGTTTTACACAGGGAGAAGATGAGCCTATATAGGAGAATAATCACAAGAATGAACAATGGAATAAAAATAAGGATGGGGAGAGAAAAGTGTGGAGGGGAGAGCGGGGGGAGCTCGGAGGAATGGGGTGCTTGGGATATAGGAAGGGTGGATATGGGAGCAGGGAAGCATATATCTGAATTTAAGGAGCTACCTGAGGGTTGTCAAGAGACTTGACCCTAGAGGGGTTCCCAGGTTTCCAGGGAGACGCCCCCAGTTAGTTCCTTGGGCAGCTGAGGAGAGGGAGCCTGAAAAGGCCAGTTCCTATAGCCATACTGATGAATTTCTTGCATATCACCATAGAACCTCCACCTGACGATAGATGAAGAAAATGACAGAGCCCCACCTTGGAGCACCGGACTGAGCTCCCAAGGTCCTGATGAGGAGCAGAAGGAGAGAGAACATGAGAAAGAAAGTCAGGACCGTGAGGGAACCTCCAGCTGGCGACAGATGGGGAAGGTGACTGAGCCCCACATTGGAGCACTGGACTGAGCTCCCAAGGTCCCGATGAGGAGCAGAAGGAGCGAGAACATGAGGGAGAAAGTCAGGAACGAGAGGGGTGCGTTCACTCATGGAGACGGTGGGACAGAACTAATGGGAGATCACCAACTCCAGTTGGAATGGGACTGATGGATCATGCGACCAAACCCGTCTCTCTGAGTGTGGCCAACAGCGGGGGCTGACTGAGAAGCAAAGGACAATGGCTCTGGGCTCTGATTGTTCTTCATGGACGGGCTCTGTGGGAGCCTTCTCAGCTTGGTCGATCACCTTCCTGGACCTGGGGGGAGTTGGGAGGACCTTGGTCTTAGCATAGAGTGGGGAACCCTGATGGCTCCTTGGCCTTGAGAGGGAGGGAGGGGAGGTATGGGTGGAGGGGAGGGGAGGGAAGGGGGAGAAGGAGGGGAGAGAAAGGGGAGAAGGAGGGGAGGGAGGGGGGAGGAGGAGGGAAGGAGATGGAAATTTTTAAATATAAAAAAATAAACCATGAGAAAAAAAAAAAAAAGAAAAAGAAAAAAGACACAAAAAAAAAAAAAATAAGGAAGGGTGTGAGACAGTGGTAAGTGGTTCATTCCTTCGCTATTTTTCAGTTTTTGTGATGAAACACCTCGCACAAGTTAATTTCTACATGTAAGACATTGTTTTGGGATCACTGTTCTAGAGCGGTGGGTGACCATGATCTCACAGAGTAGACATAGCAAAAAGTGGCAGGCATGGGGACAGAAACAGGAAGATGAGAAATCACATTTTGAAATGCACATAAAGCAGAGAGAGTGAACCAGAAGTGGTCTGAGTTGGTCTGAGTTGAAGTTCTTAAAGCGGCATACCTACTTCTTTCGGGAAGCCTTCTCCAAAAAATAAAAGAGGTCACCAATTAGGTACTCAAATGGAACATATTTCTCATTCAGGTGACTACATTCCAGTGCTGGTCCCAACAATCTAATGATCTAATGGCCATATCATAATAAAAAATACATTTAGTCCATCTTTTAAAATTCCCATAGTCGCCGGGCGGCAGTGGCGCACGCCTTTAATCCCAGCACTCGGGAGGCAGAGGCAGGCGGATCTCTGTGAGTTCGAGGCCAGCCTGGTCTACAAGAGCTAGTTCCAGGACAGGCTCCAAAGCTACAGAGAAACCCTGTCTCGAAAAACCAAAAAAAAAAAAAAAAAAAAAATTCCCATAGTCTTTCAGTCTCAACACCATCTTACCTTCAAGGCCTCAAAGCAATCTTTTAATTACAACTTCCTATGGAATCAAAAAGTAAATTATACATTTCCAACATATAATGGCACAGCATGTGTGTGTGTACAGGGGTATTTGTTTGTGTGGTGTGTGTGGGTGTGGGGGGTTGAGAGAGAGAGAGACAGAGACAGAGAGAGACAGGGAGGGAGGGAGGATTTTGAAGAATTTGGGCATAGTGAAGAAACACTGTATGAAAACAATATTAGAACACATCATGACGAATCCCAAATGCTGCACCTCCATGTCTGATGCCCAAGACTCTATTTTCAAATGTCCTCAATACCTCCACCCCTCCAGCTTTGATAACTGTAATCTACACCTCTCTTTGGTGTTTATTCCACTCTCTAATGAGTGATGTCTTGGTTCCTTTTAAAGAAATTAAATGAAAAGTTTTTCTATTCCACATAATAAATACTATGATCTAAATAATTTGTCCCTAAAGTTATTTCAATTTGATTGATAAATGAAAGAGTTCGTGGAATTTGTTTTAGAGAAATAAAGCATCAGTAACTTCTTATAACATCACGAACATTGAAAAGAATCATCAATTAGGCCGTAAGAGGAACAACAAAAACTGCAAAGGTAGAGGTTTGTTTTAAATAGATGCTTAAGGGGAATTTTCTTAGGCCATTTTGTTTATTAATTGGTATCAGGCACACAGCTGCAATTACCACATACTCGTTGTGAAAGTCATGTGCAAGCAGATGGTAGCAATGTTTGAGAGTGGGAAGAACACTGCATTTTAACAAGTGACAAAAGGATTGGCATGGTGCAAACAGAACACCACAGCATTTGGCCGACAGCCAGGCAGCGCCATGTGCCGTCTTCTGACATCTCACAGAAGGCAAACATGCTAAACACCACAGTGGATTCTTCCTCTCAGTAGAAGACACAGACCCCAAGAACAAAGACAGGAGGGGAGAAGGAGGGGGAAATTATTTCTATTTCTATTTCAAGGCTTATTTGACTTCAAGTTTGAGCATAGTGTGTATCCTAACAATTATGCAGCTCTGATGAGCCAAGGTAACTTGTCAGCAACATAATTATATTCCAGTTAACCACAAAGGCTCTAGTGCTGCTTCAAATGCCTGTTCTCACCAAGACTCGCTGTGTGACTTTGAGGGAATAATTCCATGGATTCGTGCTTTAATTTGGGCATCTTTAGGTCATGAAAATAGAACATGCTACATTTCAGCATCTAAGGAGATGTTATAGGTGATTCTCGCACAAGTGAATTGTTGAAAGATTATAGTAGAATGAAAAGAGGAAATGCTAAGAACCACCATAGATCTGGGGAAAAATAAATAATTAACTCGGAAAATGCTTCTTTGTTCTTATTAATACAGAGATAAGTATGCTGGCAGTCATATTGCTTTTATTCTAGGAAATCAGGAATTTTGGTACATACAATGAGGATCGCTAAAGCAGCTGAAGGTAGATCTCACACATGACAAGACATATGCTTGGGTCCCTCATGTCTTCCTCGTATTGTACTCATTTGTGTTAAAATGTGCAAAATGTTTCTTCTCCCACATTACTGGGATTCTGTAATATGTAACTACACAAAATCCTGTTCTAGTTTGTGTTCCTTCCAATATGAATCCTTTAAAACTATCATAACTTTTTAATATATTAGCCTGCAACCCAGGAAAGAAATATCCCAAGAGAAAAAAGTGGACACTTCAGACGTCATTATGAACCAACCTTTCCACAGTCATGCTTCTGTTGCACATTCTAGCCTACCACAGACTCAGCAGAGAAAGAGATGAAATTAACAGATAAATAGTTGTACACATGGGTGCCATCTTAGAAAGTAGCTCCCCTATCTGGGTTTTCCTTAAGATTGACACAATAATGGACACCTAAACAAGTCCTTTCTTGGAGCAAAGAGTTTTTGCCCCTTACTAATTAGTATGATAGGCTTTGGTAATATAAAATAACTCTGTTGAGGTGAGGTTATCTGAATAAACATGGTAACCCAATAGTCACAGTTGCCAGGGCACAAAGGTTCCTCCAGGAAAGGTGATCAAACAAGACATCGATATTGACTCTTTGATCTGAAGTGAAACAAGTATATTCAGCATGGCTTACAGCAGCAGCAGACAGATACTAATGGGACATTTCAATTGAGGTTGTTTTGATTTACATTTCTCACTACTGAGTCATTGCCACTCTCGTCCACTGTGTACTTCAAGGGATCTGTGAAGACACATCTGCAAATTAATAGCTAGAATTGCCTCACAAGCAAAGGTTCTTTCTATTGTATATTTAATTAAACTACTTAAGAATAGCTACAATTAGAGACCAATTATAAGATTTCTTTTCAATTCCGCTACCCACACAGAGCAGTTTCCAAGTAACAGTATAGTATAAAGATTAAGCAGCACCAAGTGATGTTACCTCTAATGAGAAAACTTAATTTGCTCTAAGATTTCAAAGAAATGTGAATAACATCAATACTTGTTGCACTCCAGTGAGATGTTAATTTCTGTAGGAATAAGTTATTATATATTATCTTTCCAGTTCATATGACCAATGATGTAGATATAATTTTACTTAATAGGGACATAAACTGAAAATTATGAAGATTAATATTTTAATGGACATACATATAAATTCTCATAAGTATAATGTGGAGTTAGATTTGAACAAACCTGGTCTTTTTAATTTTATACCCATGCTTGCCAACATTGCTTTATATAATGAATATTCCATAGTGAATGCTACATAAGAATTTATATTTAAAAATAATATACAGGTTCCTTTTTAAGCAGCTATGATCTCTCTAGCACAATTACTCATCTTTCTCCCAGAGAAACAAAGGCAGATTGTTCAGATCAAGAGAATTGCTAAAGGCTCCATTGACTATTCAGAAGAGCACATAACTCAAGGAGAAAAATCTTTAGCATCTTAATGAGTCTATTGATAAAATAATGGCAGTGTAGCTACTGTATTCTGATGGATGAATTATAGCGTTATCACAGCCAATACAATTTTCATGCTTTTAACCATTTTTCACAGAGCCTGAGCCATTGTTCTTATTGCTATAGTATATTAATGCTGGTGTTCCTAAGCAGCAAATACATTACCAGTGTTAAAAAATCATTGCCTTTTTCAACTTGATCATTTTTCAAATGAACAGAATTTAAAACTCAGTGAAAAGGTAAAAATGTGATCTCTAAAAATAGATGTGCTTGCATGTACATTTTCAAAAAATTATTTCTGTGCCAAAAAAAATTGAGTCACTTCTTTATCTAGCTAATAATTTGTCATAAATAATATTTATGAGGAGGGAATTTTGTGTCTATTTTGTTGATAAATGTAATAATCATTGTGTAAGGGAAGCTAAATATAAAAGATAGCATATAGGATTATCAAAATAAAAATTAAATGAAATTATTTTATTGATGGATAATTTGTTCTTTGTTTGTTTATTTGTCTTGTCAACTTGACACTAGCCAGAGTCACGAAGAAGGAGGGAACCTCAATGGAGAAAATGTTCACATAAAATCAGCCTGTATGTAAGGCTGTGGGACACATCTTTCATTAAAGATGAATGTGAGAATGTTCAGTCCATTGCGAATGGTGCTATCTCTGGACATTGGTCCTGGGAGTATAACAAACAATGTGAGAAAGCCAGAGAGAGTGGCTGGAAGTATAGCAGGAGTGACAGATGAACGATCTTGAAGGCAAAATATCCAAAAATAATATAAAGCCCATGAAAGTCAAAATCCAAAGAAGTAACTACCAGTATTTCCACAAGGCTCACCAAAGTTTGCCAGGGAAATTAAGGAAAATAAATATCTGAAATCATTCAGAATGGAGCACTTTCCAAAGGCTGCTTTGGTGTGAAATAAAAGTGACTTTCTTGAATACTGAGTTTATCAGTGCCAGGTACCTAAATGACTTCATAAACATGTTTTTTTTTTTCTGAAAGCTTGCTAATAAATAAATTGTAAATCATACACATTTAAGAAAATTGTTTACGTTCGAGTTTCAGTGGTGCCAATGAATCATGTACTCACAATATATATGACTTCAAGTGCTTATGATTGCTCATTAGTTCTCTAAAATCTTTATCATACTATCATTTTATAAGTGCATGTGCCATGTAACTTTTTCTTAATTGTGCATTTTAATCACACAGTGTAATGAGTTTCACTGTGACATTTTCTTACATGCATTTAACTATAGCTCTGCCCCTAATATTCACACATATCTTCCATACATCACCTGTAGCTGGGCCCTAATGCCTTTCTCAGAGGAGGGGAGGTGAAGGGGCAACATCAACAACATCTATACAGAGAGTCCAGTGAAAGGGATACCGCAAACTCATTTATTTAGCAATGAGGAGAACCTTATACACCCTGCCAGCACCCGAGTGTTCTGATCCATTGGCATTGCATGGTCACCCATCCCTGGTTAGGCACGATCAGGACCTCTAACAGCATCAGGCAGACTCCAGGTTGGCTCCTCTCAGCTTGGTAGGCCTCAGCTTCCTACAATCACC
This sequence comes from Arvicola amphibius, assembly GCF_903992535.2. Lineage (NCBI taxonomy): Eukaryota > Metazoa > Chordata > Mammalia > Rodentia > Cricetidae > Arvicola > Arvicola amphibius. The sequence continues at coordinate 25,046,460 of NC_052047.1, forward strand.
CACTCTTGCATAATAATAAATAATCTGATTAATGAGCACTCCAATCAGAATTTTGACATTCACTTCCAAATATAACATGCTGCACCATGATAGACCAGTGTTACTGACTGAATAAGTGAGTGTATGTATGCATGGGACAAATAATGGAACACGGAAAAGAATAATCAAAATCACAATCCCCAATACCTGGCATATACATACACTCGTATTACCAGTATGAACATCTAGTCCTTCATACTTTAGACTCAAAAGGTTAAAGTAACAATGGCATCTCCTAACTCTAAAATAAATGATTATTACTCTATCTTAAATGAAAACTAGTATATAGTATGCTAGTACACAGAATCTAGTATATAATATACTAGTATAGAGAAACTAGTATACAGTATACTAGTATAAAGAAACTAATATACAGTATACTTAGATGGAAAATAGTACACAGGGCCATTCTCACAATGCCACTGAATTGAAAATTGAAGCAAGTTGGTTTTCTAGGCAGATCAGTCACATTGTGTCCAGAATACAACCTATGTTCTAATTGAAAGGGAGAAGAGAATAGAAACTCCCTAGAAGCCAGGGTAAAGTGTTATTTCTGCAATAAGTCTTCATATATAAAGAATTCTTTAGGTGACATTTTTAGCTGACTAACTGTAATAAGACATGGCATCAATACTATGGAAGCAGACCTATAGTACAAAAGGACCCAGAATGCAAGTAAACTACATTCTACATTGGTCAGTGATATAGGTGAGAGAAAGAAATACAAAAAAAAGAAGGCATGCTCTTAGAAGAGATGCATCTTGAAGGAGCTATCTCTCCTTTATTTTCTGTATTTGATAGCTAAGAACCATAAGTGGTTATAACAGATCTACCTGAGTTTGAACATGATGCATTATCAGGATGTTTTACAGGCAAACGCTAAGTGAGTCTGGTTATTTTTTTTTCAGTATACTAATTTTGGTTTCCTTCTGTCTGTTTTATTTCCAGATTAAATATTAGAAAGTCAATATTCTTTGTAGTTTTGTGATGCTGAGGAAAACACAAGCATGAACTGAAACACATTTGTCAAAAGTACAAGACCTTTATTTGGAGTTAATAGGCACAAAATTTCCTTTTAAATCTTGAGATGAATTTTGTTTAACTGGTTAGAGACAGGATTGACACTATTAATAATTTAAAATGGAAATAAAACTAAATTTTGGATCATAACCAGAATTGTGTATGCCCAATGTTTACTTGACAATAAATAAATGCAGAATCTATAAATTATTTGATGCTAGAATATGATTTTGTCTTTAAAAAACACTAACTTTTAGTTTAGCTATAAAACAATCCCACTATTAGCTTTCCATGGTATGCCTTCCTTTGTATATACTTAAAAATAAATTGTTCATGTTAAATATTCCAAAATGAAAACTGAGCTTCTGTGTTTCTTATGAAAATTATAATTTTCTTTTATAAATAACTTAGTTCCTGTAAATTTTTTGTAAATAAAGTTATTGATAATTAGACTATTTAAGACATGCCCTAAGAAATACCACAATTAAAAAAGAGGGTCAACATTGGATTATTTTGAAAAGTAAATAAATTTTCCTTTAAATGTTATTCAGTTTCTCAGTATTTTATAGATATGAATTTTGTAACATAGGTGAGTAACATGAATTATAGATGTTTTATTATCATGTAGTACTTACATAACCTGTGCTAGTGAATCACAAGTCTGTATGTGTTCTTAGACTAAAATGCATAGGATTTACAATCTCAGACAAAAATCTTACACGAAGCTCCCAACTGTCTTAAAGCTAATAAAAAAGAAACCCATGGTAAGGTTGAGTTATTTTGAAGTCATATGTTGAAATACTGAGATAAATCATTTCAGATAGAGAGATGCACAAAATATCACCAACTATAAAATCATTTTCAGGGATGCAAGTCCCAGAAGTCCTGAGGTTGGTATGGGTTTTGTAAATATACAAAGATTTGGTGGTCATCAAACTAGGGCAGAAAGACTGCACAGCAATGCAGGATAGTCACCATCCTGCCATCTTCTCTCCTGACAAATGCAAAAGAGTGTTTGGGTTTGGCAATGTGAGAATAAGTCATACTAGGAAGCCTGGCTGCCCAAGGGAGACATTTGGAAACATAGGGACTCTGTCCTAGAAAAAAAAAAAATAAACATTTGTAGTGTAGAAAATATGAGCAAACTTCTCCTGTAAAAGTTTATGTATGTTGCATGTATATATGATGTTTGTAGCATGGTTAAGTAAAATGAATTACAGATGTTTTATAGATGTTAGATTATATAACAAAGTATATCTACAACTCTTTAATAAATAACATAAATAAAAAGAATATCTCCTTCATAAATCTTTGAAAAATACAAATATCAGGATAAATTATCATTTTATTATCTTAAAGTTTTGGTCATTCTTTTTTTAACTGATAGTTTATTACCCATCAAAAATTCCTTGTCATCAATTCATCTCGTCCAAATATGTATGAAGTTAGTTGCAAGTAATATCTAATCAACGTATGTGCCTGTGTTTTAGTAAAACAGTGCAAATAAATCAGTGGAGTGGCTTTCTTTGTTATCTCTCAGCTACTGAGGTTTTCTTTTGTATTACAACAAAGCATTATTTTTTACGTGTTGACAATATGACTCACCAAGAGAGGTCAAAGGCAGTAGGATGATACAAGAATTGTGGGGTGAGTTCCTTAGAAGAAAGAGAGAGCTATCATGAATTCCATCCACTTCCAGGAGATTGGTTTCACGATCCATGACTGCAAGGTATCTATAAGGTCACAAACTAATTATGAAATAAAGTGTTAGGGAGAAATAATTCGCTTTAAAAAAGTCATTCCTCCAAACTATATATTCTATGACCTTGAGTATTTTCACAGTATGATGCAGCCATCATTATTAGCTATGTTCACAATGTTTTATTATATCCCCAAAGTCTTTCATCTATCAGCAGTCTCTTCCCTTTCCCATCCTCTTTAAGGAATGACAGCCAATGATTGACATCTTGCAACTAAAGTTTGTTTGCACTAGACATTTCACATAAGAAGAATCCTGCAATGTGTAATTTTATTATTGCCTTCAGCCACTTACCATAATATACTTAAGATTATGTGTTGACGAATGCAACATTGCTTCATTTTGTTGCTAAATAGTATAATGTATTACATTCGATGTCTGCAGCATATTGTTTAGCAATTGAGTAGTTGCTACATTTGTGTTTCATTTGTGCTTGTACTCTCTGTTATTATAAAGAATGATGCTGTGAAAATTTATGCCACAAATTTGTAATGGTGATAATTAATTTCTCTATGTCTTAGTTTCCAAAACTGTGGTATATGGAGCATGATAACTTTATCAAGAATTTCTTACAGAATTCTTGAATTTATATGTCTTTAAAACTGATTAACTTGGGTAAATGTCATGATTAGAGTGCTAAGAGTAAATACAGATTTTTTTCTAAATAATATATAAAAGATGACTATATACAGAATCTACTATTATTGATGCCATTTCTTATAAAATAAACAAATCGTAGCTTTTCAATAAAGAGAATAAGTCAAACTACAGAATAAATAAAATTTCTTTTCTCTCATATATACATATATATATATATTAAAAAGGATGTAGATGGAAATAAAATGTAATATTTATCTATTGTACTTCAGTCCCCAAGTCTCTTGAGTTCATTTCCCCAACATTGCAAATAAACATGCAAACCAAAAAAGCATTAAAGACTAAAAACCTGACAAGAAAACTACAACATTGCCAATGGAAAAAAAAAAGATGAGTAAGCGTTAATAATAAAGAGACTAATATGATTATGATCATGATCATTTATATACACATATGAAAACATCATAATGACACCTATGCCTTGGTACAATTAATATAAGGTAATGCTCATAAAAACAAAACCAAAAACAGCTGTAGACTTGAGATTTATTATTTTCTTTTTCATGAATTCAATGCCTTAATAGACATTCAGACTTTTATTATGCTTATTAGTTAAACAGAGAATCTCTATATGAAACAATTTTATGTATAAAATAAAATGCTAACTTAACACCATTTACTCCAAAAGTTAACTAAAAACAGCACTTAATAGTCTTTATCTCCCTAAGCATCTACAAAAAGACCCGAGAACAAAATAACACTTAGAAAAAATAATTTGACTTATAGGAAATCAATTACTAGAATCCTAGTTATGGCTTAAATCAAATCCCATTTGGATAAGAAGGAAATAAAGACTGTACCAAAAGATAAGATTGTCGTCATTTGATTTCGGTCACTCTTGAGCAAAATTTACCAATAAACATATGATGATAAACATCATTTTCTTCAGGATACTCTCCCTATACCACATTTTATTTATTTAAATGCATCCTTTAATTGCTTTTAATAATTTCTTGAAAGAAAAGCAAAATAGAGTTTTGTGATTATTTCTGGATGGATTTGAGCACATAATTTTCATCTCAGACAGCAAAGGATTGACAGACCAAAGTAAGGAAGCCACCAAAATCTGGCTTGTTGAAGCTATGAATTGTTGAATGGTTACTCAGGTGAATATGTGTGAGTTACCTACATGAACAGACAGGACCAAAGGACAGCTGCATCTCCAGCCTACCCAAGCCTTGGGAACAGATCACAAAGCCTAGAAACTGGAGCTCCACTGCACAATGTGCGAGCAGTTAGGTCAGTTGAAAACTCTCTCTTTATGTTTGTCTCTGCCTCTTACTGGAAGTTCAAATTGCCAAAGAGTCCTTCATCACTCCTTTCTGTTTATGAGTAGTGTAAAGAGGAAGGTGCCAAGTGTATCTGGTCACTTTCAGGAACATCCTGGAGCTTATGAGATGTTTGCTTCCTGAATCTTGATCAGCCTCCCTTTAGAACATCCTTAGACTTAATGAGCTTACTTCCAAAATGGAATGTAATAATTCAGAGATTTCTATGTAATCGGGAGCAGTCGTGAGGCTAGAAGACCCTGTCATGACAGAATTAATAAAAATCCTCATGCTTTTACATCAGCTGTGATGAGAGATGGTCTCTTGCAGCGACTCCTCCTCCTCTTCAGTGTTTGGACACTAGGGTCCAACATTTGGTTCCCTGAGGAGGTGGGGAAGTACTGAGAGTTGTCAGAAATGGCTTCAGAATTGTCTTAAAGTTCTACATTTCCCCCTCTTATTTGGTCGAATATCCCAATCCTGGGATATTAGTAAATTTGGGGGACTAATTGGATCAGTACACAGAAATTAGCAGTATCATCAGAGATACAAGGGGTTAAACCAATGTTGCTGGCTCATCATAGATCAATAGAGGGTACCAGGAACCAGTTTCCTGTCGTCTTGGGATTTGGGAGAGTTAGGTTACACAGGTACTGATATTGAGGGGTTGGAGCCCCCAAACATACTTTTGTTAAGGTTAACTTTTTCTGTTGTCCCTATCTACAGGACATGAGTGTTGAAACTGCCAGATGAGGCTATTTTCTCACAATAGGGAGATCCTGCTGACAGGCATAGCCAGCAAGATTTTGTCAGATGGGTTCAGTACTATTTAGCAAGGAAAAGGCTGCCTGCACAAGGTTGAATAGTCCTTGGCTGGTGGTGGGAGGTGCCGGCAGAGAAGCAGGGAGAGTAGCTTGGTCCAGCCAGCAGCAGTAGGCTCTGGTCAGATAGTACTTGGTTCTCTGCCTTTAGTTTAATGGTGAAGGTGGCACCTAAATTTTGCTGCTGTATCCTGTTTGGGAAATACCATCGCATGCCCCAAGTCCTTCCTGACACCCACGGAGACAGTCCTGCTGCTTGTCCCTGGGAGACAAGTGTGGGAGATGTCACAGGTCCCTGTGCTCCACATGGAGCATTGCTTTGGAAGTATAATTTTTACGAACAGTTATTCAGTCCCAAGAAGAACTAGGTTTTCAATAAGCATCCCCAGTAGTTTTACAATTTCAGGTACCACAGTATAAAAATCTAGCTTTCCAAAGTGGCATCTGTGTTCTGGACTCCCGCACCCGAATATTTCCTACAGGGGAAAATCTTCTGCCAACCTCCAGTGGCAGCTGTGGGGGATATGTCTCTCGGATATCCCAGGAGGCTAGCCCTGCTACTAGTTGACAGAAATCAGGGACTGTTTTGGAGGAAACCTGCCAAGTCGGTTTCTGGGGTGCATGGGGATTGTTACAAAAGGGCCGGGTTAACAAAGCAAGGGCTTAAGGAGGCATGGATTGCGGCACAAACAGATGTGAGTCGGCGGCTGCTGTTCTGGCTGTGGAGATTTTGCTGCGCTTTTCTCAAGTCCCTGCAGGTATACCCCAGGTGTCACAATTCTGGAACGGATGCGAGATTTCCGGGTGCATCGGTTGGTTCAGATGGATAGAAAACAGTCTGGGAAGAATAGCATTAGGGTTGTATACTATAATAAATAAAATAAAATAGCTTCCAGTATAATTGTTTATCATACTCATTATTTAATGGTTGTACCAACCTATTTACTATACTGAGTGCTATGGCATGGTAATAAAATGAATATCCCTTAGCCTTTCAAGGTCATTTCATAAATGCTTCCTCCACTCCTTTTTTAGGAGGTGGTAGAAAAATTAGGAGGTTGGATTATGCTGGTAGAAGTATGACAAAAGGGTGTGCTTTGGAAGGTTATAGCATTTTTTCTGTCCTTTACTATTTCCTGACTCCCAATCTGCCATGATGTGAGCAATCTCTACAATTTATTCAGCCATCCCAGGGTTCTGCCTCACAAATTCTTCAAAAATTAACAGAGTCAAAAACTATGGAATGAAGTGTACCTCTCAATGCCTCAATATAACATAATGCCTCCCTTTAGTTAATTGTGACAGATATGTTGTCCAAAGTTATATTATGTCTAAAATATTTAGTCCAGATGACCCAGCAAGAATGGATGTTGTCACCAATTTGTAGCAGGTTGGTTCCTGGCTTCCAAGCCCTGAAATAATCACACAGAAACTGTATTATTTAAATCACTGCTTGACCCATTAGACCCATTAGCTCTTGCTTATCTAGAAGCTAACTCTTTCATATAATTTAACCCATTTCTATTAATCTGTATATTGTCATGTGTCTGTGGCTTACCAGGTAAAGTTTCCAGAGTGTATCTCTAGCAGGTCCATGGCTTCTCTCTGACTCTGCCTCCTTTTTTTTCCAGCATTCAGCTTAATTTTCCCTGCCTACCTAAGTTCTGCCATGCTAAAGGTCCAAAGCAGTTCTTTATTCATTAACCAATAAGAACAACACACAGACAGAAGGCCCTCCCACATCACATCTGCTACGAATTTCTAAATTACATGCTGCCCTCTAGGTTTTAGTAAGTTTGCAGATGGGGGCCTTGTCTTCATAAGCTTATAGTTCGAGTATAAGTGTATGTGAAACTAATAAATTCTCCAACAACATGTGAATGTCTCTGTAAAGGAAATGAACTGTAGTCTGATGTGGAAAGTCAATGGAATATTTGAACTTTCCTAAGACTGCATTAAAGAGTAAAGATTTCAAGAATTAAAATAAGGCACTCAAGAAGGGCTGAGAGAAAGCTTTACAGGCAGAAGAGCAGATAAAAATGTCTGAGAGACAAAAGATGAGAGATGTGCAGCAAGGGGCCAGGTCATCATTGCCCACAAACCAAAATGAAGCCGGAGAAAGAGAGACAATGTTTGAGTCCCTCCTGAACATGTCATCTGATAAGTAATCTTATTTTTTATGAATAAGAGTAACTGACAGATTCTGGGGTAGATAATGTCTAATAGGCCATAAAATAAAAAAATATAGTGTTAATTTAGTAAGACACTGGCTTTATCAACCAACAGGTTACATTTCTCAAATAATCCCCAGATTTAAAGACAACACAAGAAAAAATAGAAACAATTCAAAGAAACTAGATATATAGGATTGAAACCCTGGACTCTATGCCATGACACATTGAAGAGAGAAAACATAAACATTCATTTGTGACAGGAAGGAAACAGATGACATACCAAAGAAACATCTCCAATCAAGACTAACTTGATGAACTAACAAATTCATCACATTACTTAAAAGGGCTGAGTGAGCGGTACATTAGAGGAGAACTGGAAACTCAGACATAAACCAAACCCTTCCCCAAATCTGAGTGTCAGTCACAGAAGCTGTGCCACCTGCATTACCTGTGCAGTCTGTAGGCAGTTCCACCCCAAAGGAATCTTCTCTTCTGAGAAATTCTTTACCATCTGTAAAACTCCAAGGGAGACATCATGACTTCTTTCTTGTTAGCCTTTCTCCTTGCCCCTGGAAAGACAGCTTCTATCCAAACAAAATTCCTGGACAACAGGTTCCTTTTATATAGTGTGCAAAATCATAATTTATCCATGTATTGACTCCAACTTCTATTGTATAAACTGAGAATTTTTTTCCACTAAAAAATACCTACTAGATATACTAGATAAGATTCTTAAAACTCGGTCTACTAGCTAGTCCTTTATTAGAAATTTTCATTTTAGAAGACTTCATAAAATATTTAAGAGTATTTTGCCATTGCATGTCAGTACCAATATATTTGATCCAATATTCTAACTTCTTGTTTTATAAATTATTTTAACATAGGACATGCACAGAAATACTGATATTTTTTGTCTTCTTTTTAAAACTTCCACTCATTTCAGGATACCAGCAAGTAGACTTGGTAAGTGCGCTAGAATTGCTTTTCTTTTCCTAATGTGAACACACTAAGTACATCTCCTTTTTCTGCTTTTAAAACAAGAAAGAAAATTTAAAAGTGCAAACAATTATATGTCTGATATAATGAAGTTTTTAATAAGTAAAACTATAGCTAATTCTCAATTTGAGAGAAAAACGTATCAGTTCCCCAAATCTCCCCAAATGTCCTTTCCTATCTAGAGTTAGCATGACCTCAGTTTTATCTTCTAATAGTATATCCCTAAATATCGAGGTATTTTTTTCTCTGCTTTGAATTTTCTATGAATAGAGTCACAAAACATGCATTGTCATATTTCTGTATTCTTTTACTCAGTCATGTATTAATGCCCACTCACACTGTTGTTTTTGAACTACATTTAACTTATTTTCATAACTAGATGATTTATTAAATTTATGTAAATCTTATATGTAATCATATTATCACAATAAAATGTATTATAATCAAAGCTTATTACAATCAGAATATAGCTTGAAGATATTAAAGGAAAGATTCATGAATATTTTAACTCATATATGTAGGTGAATATAAGCACTCATTTTACTATCATGTGAAATTAATAAAATAGAAAAAATAGTACAGATATCATTAATTTTAGTAAATAACAGCAAACCAATTTTAAGATCATTTATATGGTGTAGGAGAATTGTCTCTATTCTGTCAGTCATGTTTTAAATAAATGCTAATTGGTCAGGCAGGGAGTATAGGCGGGTCAACCAGACAGGAAGTAGAGATAGGGCAATGAGAACAGGAGTATTCTGGGAAGAAGGAAGCTCCCTCCGCAGTCCTTCCCAGATCATCATAGAAGCAGGATGTGACCTGCCCCACTGAAAAAGGTGCTGAGCCATGTGGCTAACATAGATAAGAATAATGGGTTAATATAAGCTACAAGAACTAATAAGAAGCCTGAGCTAATGGGCCAATTAGTTTATAACTTAGGGAGACTTCTGTGTGATTCTTTGGGACCTAAAGACTGGGACCTGGGCAGGACAGAAACCCCAACAAGCAGGCCCTCATGTTATACTTATATTGTACTATGATTTTAGATTTATTCATTTTATATGTATGGGTGTGCTATCTTTCTGTAGGCATGTTTACCAAATGCATGGCTATTATCAACAGAGGTTAGAGGAGGATCCTTTGTAACTAGAGTTACAGATGGTTGTTTACAACCATCTGGGATCTGCAAACCAAAACCAGTGTAATGCTTTGAAGGAGATAAACCTAGCAAGGCTCGGGAAATTGAAAATAGTCCTCTTGTAGTAGATGGTTGGAAAGAATTAGGAGGAGTGATCTTGTTGGAAGAGGTAGGTCATAGGGGATGGGCTTATTATCCGCAGTGTATACTCCCTTCTTGGTATTTGTGGATCTGGACATGAACCCCCAGTATCTCCTCCAATGTCATGCAGGTCTGCAGGCATGTTCCATGACATAACAGTGATGAAGTCATATTCCTCTGAACCTTTAATTCACATCTAAACACTTCTAGAGGTTGCCTTAGTCATGGTGTTTTATCAGAAACATAGAAACGTAACAGATGCACTCTGCAAGAATAACAAGTGCTTTTGATTACTTAACCATCTCTCTAGCCCCAACATTAGCTTAATTTTTAATTGAAAATCATTTTGCTTTCATACAATATATTCTCATCACTTTCCCTTTCCCCAACCCCTTCCAGATCCTCCACGCCTCTTCACTCACCCAAATTTATGCCTTTATAAAACAAACTGTGGGATTAACAATTATCTTTTGGAGCAAACTAATTTTTCTCTGCAAATGAATCCTGATTGCAAGGAGCTTCTTGATTAAGGGTGGGAGCCAACATCTACTTGGGACCCTGCCTGGCTTCAAAGTGTAAGGGCCCTGTGCTTGCCTCCATAACCTCCGTGAATTCATATGAGCATCAGTTCAGTTATATCTAGATGACACTCTTCCTTAGCATCACACACACCCTCTGTGTCTCACAACATTTCTACTTCCTTCTGCAAACTCCCTAGATCCCTGAGGGGAAGATTAGATGAAAGCATTCCTTTTAAGACTGAATATTCCAACTCTTTTCAGTTCCTTAAGTCCAGTTGTGTGTCCCTGTTTTCGTTTTCATGTACTATAAGAGGAAGCTTCTCTCACGATGGCTGAGTGAGACATTGATCAATGGGTATAGTAGAACACCATTAGAAGTCATTTTATTGCTTTGTCTTTTGTCAGGATACTCATATTTGGATTGACTCTAGCCACGTGGCCTATCTAGTCTTAGTTTCTTGGTAACTCAAATAGTGTCAGGCATGGGTTCCATCTTATACAGTAGGCCTTAGCTCCAATCAGAAAATGGTTTGTGACTTCCACAACATTTGTGCCACTGTTACACTATCATATCTTGGAAGAGAGTCACTAATATAGATCTCATGTCTTGTAGCTTGGTTGAGGATTCCCTTTCTCCTCTGGTAGCTTGCAGTACCATGAATGCTAGTCAGAAGAAAAGCCTCTAGCTAGGTTGCAACTCAGTTTCTTTGTATTTGATAAGATATGTAAGTGTTCTCAGCTATAGACCCAGATGATCCCATTTTAGAAAATACCAAACAGCCTTGGCAATAGCCTGAGATATTTGGGGATTTCTTGGGAAGCTTTTTCTAATGGCTCAATTTAATGACACTGGAGTTAAACAATTCCTACTGTTGATAACTTACCCTTTCTTTTATTTTCCCCTTTTATTGAAAATAGTTTAATATCTCATACAAAAATTACAAGTTTCTATTGAGTTCTTCACCACTTTCTCTCCTATCTGGATCCATTTCTCTTATGTTTCTCATTAGAAAAGAACAGGCTTCTAAGAGACAACAGCCCAACATGACAAAATAAAATATAGAAAGATAGCCTAAAAACCATTATGTAAATTTGGGCAAGAAAGGCCAAAAGAAGGAAAAAAGCCCCAAGAGCAAACACAATAACCAAAAGCCACTCAGGCATCCCATAAAAGTACTAAGCTGAAAACTTTATTATAAATGCAGAGGACCTGGTGCAGTGCTGCATAGATTCTGTGCTCACTGCTTCAGTCTGTTCAGTTCTTCCCAAAACTTGATGCTCAACAACTTTCTCACTTTAACCATATTTTAAAATCACCATTAGTATCACACTGCTGGTTTAGTTTCTGTAACCTTGATTAGAACCAAAAAGAGTGGGTTGCTACTGATATACTGTGAGTAGAAAGAACTTATATACTGTATGAGAAAGAATGAACTGGCCCCACAGCGTCGTCAGCAGTGACAAGTTGAGGGATTGTCTTTGAGGACACTTAAGAATTTCCAAATTACTTTGAGTTATACATGCATGACTTATTGGGTTTGTGCTATCTTATTTTTGAACACTATAATTTGTTGATCAAAAAGAATAATGCATCAGGACTTTAAAAATAAAATACTTCAGTCTTCTTATGTGATGTTTCTGGAAACATGAATTTTGTTGCTAGTTTCGTACAGAGGTGTTTCTTGTCTTATTGATGTTTTTCTTTGTCAGGAACTGATTTAAAACCTTCAGACACCACAATTCACTCAACAGATAGGTTTCTGTTTCACTAAATTCTGTATTTTTCAACATAATAAAAATATTTCCAGAAATCAAGACAAATATAATACTTCATTGTTCTTCAGTAAAGACTGCCAAATAATTATGAGAATAAACTGAATAAAACAATTTTCTCACATTCTTATTCTCTGAATTTGCAAAGCAACAATAGAAGCAGGATCACACAAATCTTAGCTTCAGAAGCCATCCAAGGACAACAAAATTTTGCCTATCAAAAAATTACTCCCAACTTTGAGTGAATCACCTTTGCTCATTTTTAACTTATTGGGGATGTTTTAAGTAACTTTCTGAGTGACTAAATAACTTGTACTTAAACTAGTTTAATGTAAATATGAAGCCAAAGCAATATGTTTTAACATGAATTATGTTTGCACATCTCCTAATAACTTTAAATGGAGACATTTCCTAAAATAAATTTCCTATAATTCAATTGAGTCTCAGATTTAGGGGTATTTTCTGCCTCTACAAACTCCTTATATATTAGTATTCTTTTTGGTAATTGAGATTTTTATTAAATTTTAAAGTGGAGTCTAAGGTGCCATTTGACTCTGAAAAAAACTTTTTCTTCCATGACCGACTTTGGTTTTATACACTGTTCTATATATTGTAACTGAATTGAAACTCTTGGTGCAGCCTAAACAAGCCCACAAATCTTGATATTTTAAAGAAATACTTTATAGCTTCCTCTTCTCTCCCTTAACTCTTTTCTCAATAAACTCCTCACTTAAGTTTGGCCTTCAGGTGTATTTGTCTCCTGCCTATGGTGAGGACTCTGGGTCTGACCAGCTGTGTGGTCTCTTGACCCGCCAAGGTCTCTCTCATGCTGTTTTACTAAGACTCCTAGCAATAGCAGACAGATTGCCTAAACTGGACATCTCCTGTGACCAGGAAAGACTTCCAGTGGAAGGACTGGGAAACCAGACCAGGCCCATAGCCTTCAACCTACAGTCTGTCCCGCCTGTGGGATGCGCTGGGGTAAGGAGGATGCAGAGATTGATGGAGTGGCCAACCAATGAAAGGTCAAGCCTTAGACCCATGCCAGGAGTATTAGCTGACCCCAAACTATTTTGTTAATGATTAAATCTAGGATTCTTATATTTGAAATGCACTAACTTATATTTTCTTTATATTTTCCCCTTAGTACTAGCCCTGAATGCCAAGGTCTTTTTCTAAATAGATAATATTACAGTCACCCCTCAGAAGTGTGTTTGTTTTTAATATCTGTGATCAACAGCCCTCTCTCCTGACTGTATACCTGAGAGAGAGAGACTTTCGGCTATTACTTCTACTTCTGATATCTGACACTGTATATTGTCTAAATGGGACAGATTGAGCTTCTCTGAGATTTTGTTTCATCAGCCTTTTCCTTGGCAAGCAACTCATAGATATCAGAGTAAGACAGACTGGTGCCTGATCTGTTATTTATAAAAGAGGACTAATATTAAATTACAAAATGCCATTGATACAATTATAGGGCAGAAATCAATAGCATAAGATTTAGTAATAAGGAATTGTCACTGAAAAAGTAGAAGCGTGAACTGATCATACACATCATCCATTTACAAGCATCTTGAAAGGAACTCTGCTTCCAGTAACAAAGCTCTCGAATGGGCTCTACTGTAGTGCCTTTTTTCATGTCTCTTTTATGGAAGAGCAAGTCAGACTTGAGAATGATGACTTCACTGCAGATGAGACAACTTTCAGTAAGTGGATATACTGGTCCTTAAGCATTAAATTTCATGGGCTGAACAGATGACTATTTACAACGGTCATAAAGTTCTATAGAGATGTTTTATTGCATCTAATTTTCTACTCCCAATTTTTCATAGGTGATGTGTTTTCAACTTGAGTGTAAAAATTAAAAGGCAAGAGAAGATTTCAGAAAAAAAGTTACAAGAAATTAAAAAAAAACAATGGATACTGCTATAGAAAGGACATAAAAGCTCACCATTGAACTTGGGAAACTTCTGTGATCAGGTATTACAGAGTCCAGTATATGAGAAAACATTCTGCAAACCACAAGCCCTCATTCCATTTATTATGTTGGATTTGTGTGTTCTTCATTTATAAAAATCCTATGGCATTAATTTGCCACACCAGTCATTTTGACACTTAATTAAAGTTCTATACTAAGTAGTACTGATACTTTTTGGAACATATATTCATTCTCTCTAAGGAGAAATAAATTCCTCTAAGCAAGTATTGCACCTTATTCTCTGCCTACTTGTTGGAGCCAATCAAAGAAATGACACAATGAAAATCACTTGAGAAAAACTTGCACATCCAGTAAAAATGGATTGAATTCCTGGTATAAGAATCAAGTGTACAAATTTTGAAAAACCAAATACATTAAAATATTTCAATCATACATATAAAATGAAAAGTCAAGGTAAGACTATTTACAACTTATATTATTGTATATTTTCTTAAATTTATCCTCAGTTATACTCTATATTAAGTGCATACCTAAAGAATTCAAGGGGAAAAACAGATGGTTTTTAATCATACATGAACAGCATTTATTGAACTCAGTTATTTAAAATATATAAAGTTGAAATACGGAGAGGTGTGTATTGATAAGGTCCCATGGAGTTTGAACTAGGAAATTTGGGCTAGATGCAACCAAAATATATTTATTATGTACATAAAATATTCAAATAATAAGTAAACTTATTTTAGAGTATAATTTTTATTTCTTTAAAATTGGAGTGTTAAATTTACTTTTTAAAGTATTTTATGAAAAGGTTGATAATTTAAATTAAAAACAAGAGTGTAGAAATAGAAGAATAATCATATACACAATGTATGAAAGATGCAGTGATCAATTTTCCTAACAAAATCAAAGAAAAATAACTGCTTTTGGTAGTGTGACATCAATAGGACTCAATGACTATATGAAAAATCAACCTGAAGTACCTATTTCTAACTTTCTATACTAACTTTGATAGGAAAGTAGATAAGGCATTAATGATTGCTAGACATAAACAGGAAAAATACACACACACACACACACACACACACACACACACACACACACACATTGGTTGATTTCCATAATCTCTTATGGCGCATTTAATGCCTTTAAAGAGCTAATAGAACCAATTTACCAGTAGTGGCATGTCAAAACCTTAAAAGAAAATGGCTACTTCTAGATGCCACCTGTAATCACTTTCTCCTCTTCCAATGTCTTTTTCAACTAGACAGCCTCAATCTATTCTGTTTTTTTTTTTTTTTTTTTTTTTTTTTTTTTTTTTTTTTTTTTTTTTTTTTTTTTTTTTTGTTTGTTTTGTTTTGTTTTGTTTTTCGAGACAGGGTTTCTCTGTGGCTTTGGAGCCTGTCCTGGAACTAGCTCTTGTAGACCAGGCTGGTCTCGAACTCACAGAGATCCGCCTGCCTCTGCCTCCCGAGTGCTGGGATTAAAGGCGTGCACCATCACCGCCCGGCTAGCCTCAATCTATTCTGGCAGTCTACAACACAGGAATCAATGTCAGTAAACATTAGTAATGAATGAAAAGTGTATGAAAATACTGCCCTGGTATCAGTCTCATTGTAAACTCTAAGTAGAGGTTTAAAGCAGTAGCACTGATTTCTATTGTATTTTAATGTCACCAAAATGTTTGAAGTATAAGGATGATATTTATTGTCATGGGCCAGCCTCAGTGAAAATATCTCTTGCCAGGATAGGGGCATGGGAATTTAGAGATGTAAGTAAAGAATATAAAGATGCATAAAAAATGGTAGGAACAGAAACCATATAAAGTACCAGTGGGGCATTCTAGTGAATACAGAAAATTGCCTGTTTTTATTTTTTCATCGCTGTTATGCCCAATGTAAATGGGGGGGGGGGGGAGAGAAAGTAACAAAGGACTTTATTAACATGCTACAAATGATAACTTGAATATTTAACACTCTGAGACATCACATCATTAGCATTCTGTGTTTAGGCAGTGTGACTGCTCTAGACCACTATACTGAAGGCAGCCACACCCCAGATAACCTCATAATTACAAAAGAAGGCGCAGAAGTATGTTTGCATAGCCTGATCATCTGTCAGGATTGAATAAAGTTATCTTAATGTCAAAAGAATCTAGAAACCACATCTTGATTTGGGACATTCAATACAATTGTCAACCATTTGAGCAACCTCCAACTCTCTGACCATCAGACAAGGTGGAAATGGGCCCACTCTTTTTGGTCTTCACAAATTATAATAAAAAAGTTTTTAATCCCCATGATAAATTTCAAGCTTTTGACCTTTATAGCTGATAATTAAACCCTGAACCAACCTATAATCACTGCTTTGTTATTATTATAAGGTCATGAGGTGAAAAGTTAAAATGGTATGTTGATGACATGCACAATTCTATTAACCCCATGGAACTTAACACAGGTTAATACAAATATACCTGAAGAAATGAGAAGCACCATATTCCATACTCAGAAAAACTCTCTCAACTCTCTCTCTCTCTCTCTCTCTCTCTATATATATATATATATATATATATATATACATATATATATATATGTATGTATATATACACGTGTGTGTGTGTGTGTGTGTGTGTGTGTGTGTGTGTGTGTGTAAATTCAGGTTATATACCACTTTAGTAGCAATACCCTAGAGAGAACTTCATTTCCTAACAGTCAATTTTCTTCTATAGATCTAATTCCTGTTCCATTTGTATTTTTGCTAACCTATGTTTAAAAAGTCTTGAAACATTTCCTTCAGCAATGACTGCTGTTTTTCAAAATTCAAAGAAAAATAAATCCCAGAACTGTGAGATATATCTGTATTTGAACATATTGTCTTAATCATAATGTCTGTACTTTCCTCTTGACACTGTTTCTCATGTTTTTTCTTTGACAATGATGTTGACAAGATTATTAGAGTACAAATTTCCAAGTGTAATATTTGCAGGATTTCATGAAGCAAACTATAATTAAACCCCAAAGGAGAAAGAAAAAACCTTTTACATTCATGACAAAGGCTCTTTTATCCTTTTCATAACTTATTCAGGCCTAAGTCCCCAATCATATCAATGTTTTCTGAAAGATTAACTCATGGGAAACAAGTATTCATCCCTGTGTTGTTCAACATCTAACTCACGCTTATCATTCATAAGCACCAACTGGTCTACCTTAGTATACTTCAATAAAATGAAGACATCATCCACACTTCACTCAGTTAATTTCTATTCTCTTATGGTTCATTTTCATAAATGGTAGGACCTATTAAATTGATGAAATGTTATTTTATTGACAGCAGAATCTGAAGGTGTAGTTTTGCCTTAAAACTTATTAGATATTAGTAAAATATTATGTCACATAGGAACAATTGAAATGCTAAGTGTTTCTTAAAATGAATTATTCATAGAATAGTAACTCAATTATTCACTTGTGAATGTAGAGCAGAGTACTTTATTCCTAGCATTTCTGTCTGCCTCTGGTTTTTGCATTTATAAGTTTATCTCATAATAATCCTCTACTAGATAATAATAACAGAAAAATTATATATATAATTATGTTTTATATATTTATATGTATATAAAACCTGCATCTGCCATGATATATTTAATCAGTGCATTTAATAAGTGTCTTAGTATGATTTATATTTTAAGATAAAATACTCTTATCTAAAGCAAATTGGGAATGATAGTGTTCATTTCATCTATAATTATGGGATATGGTATTGATTATTTAGTACACTTTTGAAGAAAATCTAACACCAACAGAAGCAGAAGCCCTACAACTACATGCTTGCTGATTTGCTTTCTGGCTTACATATGGTTCTCATACATAGCTCAGGAGTACCTCCTGGTTATGGTAATATTCACAATAGCCTAGACCATCTCAAGTCAACCATCAATCAGTACAATTCCCCACTGGTGTGGTTAGAAGCCAATCCTATTACAACAATTCTTCAAATGAAGTTCTCGCATCCCAAATGACTCTAGGTTGTATGAAGTTGACAATAAAATTAATCAGCCTAATGGAACAAGAGGGGTTAAATTGGGGAATGGAAAAGGTATGGTATGATAATACTGAAACTATCATGGGAGATAATTAACATTAAATGGCTTTTGGAAAATGTCCTATGTAAATCTACTACTGTAGAAGCATGTGTGTGTGTGTGTGTGTGTGTGTGTGTCTGTGTGTGTCTGTGTGTGTGTGTCTTAGGTTTTCTCATAAAAACATATATAAAAAGAACAAAAAATAATTTCTAAGTAACAGAACAATAATACCCCCACTTAACACCAGAGTTTAACAAATAAAAAACCCCTTCAGGGTTGTGGTAACACTGTATTTTAGAAGAAAACACATACTCAAGTCATAGAATATGGAGATATAAAGCTGATACTGACCTAGAAATTCCATCCAAACTGGCCAGTGAAGGGGTGTGGTCAATTGATAATTAACCAGACCAGCTCAATACAAAAGATTTAGTTTTTAATAACTGGGAAAAAAGGGAAAACTTACACTACCAAAGATCCTGTGAACACCAGGAGAGCAGGGAACAAAGAGGAAGAGGCAAGTGCACCTGGATGTTTTTGTTTTTCTGTGGCCCCAGGGGGACACGCCCTAAACAGAATGTGATTGGCTGAAGTTCCCCATCATCTCCCCCTTTGTCTAGTTTAGATCGAACTAAACCCAATACAACTATATATAGTAGGAACAGATACCAAATATAAATTTACAAACAACAAACAATATTAAGCAAGAAACATATAACGAAAGTTTTGTTAAGCATTTTATTTCAAGGAGTCTAAATAATGTAGAGGGTAACTACAATTATCTAATCTTTAACTCCATCAAAGTTCTGAGAAAGGAAGTAATATTACTTGAGCAACCAGAAAGTACAAACGACAAACTTCCAAAAAGTGCAACAAATGACAGAGACAAATGACTACCTGGGCAATCACCCAAAGTCTTGTTTGCAATGTTGAGGCAACCAACTTTGGCTAAGGCCTAACATAACTGACATACCATTTTCAAAGGCAAGGAACTTTTTAGAACTATCCTACCCTGTCTTGGCAAGATAAGACAATCCTGTTTTTATCCATTTGTGGATACTCTGTATCTCTGTCAGTAGTCGAGGTATGGGCTTTTCTTTGGCCAAAGGCCAGTTTTGTCAAGAAGAAGGCAAGCTCCCAGTGGAGTGTCTTTGGTACTCAACGTTCTCTCAGGAGTAGAGTGGTG
Organism: Arvicola amphibius; assembly: GCF_903992535.2. NCBI lineage: Eukaryota > Metazoa > Chordata > Mammalia > Rodentia > Cricetidae > Arvicola > Arvicola amphibius. The sequence continues at coordinate 25,065,970 of NC_052047.1, forward strand.
TTGCCAGGAGTGATTGTGTCTCATTAGCACTGAACTCTAGGTTAGATTAAAGGCCATTTTCTACAGCTCTTCAAAGAGGTTGAAGATTATACTATCTATACTAAATATAATCTCTATTTATCTAAAGAACCTGATTAGCCTAAATATAAATATGACAAACATATAAATAATGTATGACTATTGATTTATAATTTTCCATACCTATCTGACTTGAAGACTAAGAGAATAAACAACTGTGCAATAAATGAGGACAATGACCTCCAAATGTAAACAATGTCATTACATAAATAATATCAGAGGTAGAAATGTACACTGCAATATGGTAAATATATCAATACTATATATATACACACACACACATATATATATATATATATATATATATCTCAAATGTTTTAAACAGAGGTAGAAGCATACTCATATATAATATTTAATATATCAATATACAAGAATCAATACCAATGCAATTTTTTAAAAACAATAACTCAAAAATACCAATTAACCCATCAAACCAGGAAGGTGACATGTATACTAATTAATGAGAGAAGCAATCATAATCTTAATGAGATGTCAACACTGTGAATTACAGAAATGATTGGCCTAGCAATACATGCCTTCTCATACAACACTGGTTTGATTGTCAATCCGGAAAACCAACCACTTTTTTGGTTAGTTTAAAATATCTACAAGATAAAATCCAGACCTGACACTACTGTAAATCCAAAAATCTATGACTAGAGACAAAAAGTACAATTGTTACGGACATAGTATTAAGCCTACTTCTGATTACTTATCTTTATAGTTGTAGATCAAGGCATCTCTATGTCGTTATCAGAGGAACGTCTATTTATAGTAGATATTGACAGAGAGCCATAATTGGCAGAAGCACTGAAAATAAGAGACTGAAAAATGCTCAAATTAAAGGGAAGTTACTTTTATGTAAGTGGAATATACATATCATATATCCTCCTCCCAAAGCTCAGAAATCATTGCAGGAGAGGATGTTGAAAAGAATGAAAGAACGAGAGATGGTATAAACAACAAACAGAAAGTGTCTTCTTGGACACAAAAGAGCAGCTGAACAAATGAACTCACAATGATAGGGAAGGAGGTATGCAGCCTGTGCAGACACAAATCATACTAAATCTCACCATGATAAGGGGAGTTGGGCATGAAATCTCATCACTAGCTACAGGGCAACTGACATTTGTTAACTTCTAAGAGAAGCACAGTCAGTGCCCTCTAAAAGAGTATAAAAATGATGAGTTAACCATCATTTAGTGGAAAAATAACCCATCTGAGAATATTTGACAGAACAAATTGACCTTGATATGGAAAAAAACACACAAAATGGGTTGATGAGGAATCAGCATTGCACTGCAAGAGTTGGGCATTGACAGTAAGTAAATAGGTGTGGTAAAATAATTCTCTTTATATACTGTAAAGATTTTTTCACTCAAATTGGTTTAATAAAATACTGATTAGCCAGTAGCCAGGCAGGAAGTATAGGCAGGGCTACCAGACTAATGATGATGGGAAGGAGTAAGGAGTATCCAGCCAGATACAAAGGGAGCAGGAGATAAATGTGCTGAACTAATAAAGGTAACAGCATGAGACAGAGTGTAAATAAGGAATATGGGTTAACTTAAAATATAAAAGTTAGTCAGTAATAAGCCTGAGCTAATGGCTGAGAATTCATAATTAATATAAACCTCTTTGTAGTAATTTTGGAAGCAGCTTCTGGGACACTGATTGGGTGATCAGGATAGGAAACATTCCTTGACAAATAGTATCAAAACACATTGCATGAAAAAAAATCAACCAAAATAAGCATACTCGTGACTTTACTGTTTCTAATATGTAAACACTGCAGTTATTATTTTTAAATAAATGTTGTATTATACTGATAGGGTACTTTGGGAAAAAAGTTTATGGGGATGCTATAGTTATCTAAAATTGCAATAAATTTAGGAGTTTATCAAAGTTGACATTCAGTATGGGTCCTTGTTATGTTAATATCATTAGATTTTGTTAGTTTGTAATGTTGCTAGTAAACTGAAATAAAGGACAATGTCAACCCAACTACAAGGCTGTTTTGAAGGCATTGTCTGGTTGCACAGAACAGAAGAAGATTTTGCAAATAAGCCTGACCAGTCACTGTTTGTACAGTCACTGGGTTACTAAGTAGAGATGCTTAAATAAATCACCACCCAACTGAAATACTATTTCTAGGAACGTGCATTAGTGCATGCCTGAGATAGTGGTGAGTTTTGACTAAATGAGAGAACATAAATAGAGCCCTTAGTGCTGTGCCTGAGTGGGCTCGGAACAATAGAATGTGTGTGTAGACACTCTTGTTCTTGTACATAAAACCGTTCACAGTTTAGACATCATTTTGAAAAGATATAGTTTTAAAACTAAAATAATACAAGTTTTCTTCAAATAAAGAACTGAGTGTATTGTATAAATTGGTTGTTATATTAAGTCTTCAATTCTTTGGTAATACATTATGACAAATGAAATCTCTTTCAAAGACCATGTGTTTTCAATGTTATATGGTTGCATTAGTTTTCAAGCAAGCATTCTTCTCATTGCAATCAAATTGAGTGTACATAACTGCATATGTCCTTTCTTGCAAGCTCTGGGATATAATCTATTGCTTCAAATTTGTCACCTTGAAACTTTTTTATGTATTTATACATTTTGATTGCATATGTGTATATATGGGTACACATTTGCAACACTGCATATGTGGCAGAGAAAAATATGTGATCTCAATTCCCTTCTTAAATCATACAGACCCTGGGGTGAAACAAAGTTTATCAAACTTGGCAGAACACACCTTTAACTGGTGAGCCACCTTACTGACACATTTTAGAGGCTGTTTATTTCTTGTCCCCAGTGTTTTTGCCTCTGTTTTCAAAGGAAGAACACTGCACTGTTTAAATAACTGTCAGTCTCCTCATAGTATGAGCCTATCAGTCAGCTTTGGATAATTTTGATTTTAAGGACCCCTGATTATTGGATCTAACCAAATAATAGACAATGATTGACTACATCTTAATTTTGTTAACCCAAATAACAACTACAAAGTTCTTCTCTCCTGTAAGGACACTTATTTATTTACATTACACATGTCTTCCAGGGATATGGGCATTATTCCGTATATACAATTCTCAATATGTTCTTTAGTTGGTCTTTAGAATACATGCTTGAATGAAAATAGTATGAAAAATACCAGCTCATATGTTCATATCACAATGTGTCTTGCCTTTATCGATGCAGGAAGTGAACACATGAGCAATGAATAAAATGTAATAACAAAAATGTCTATAAAATTTAACTTGAGTGGCTTGTACAGCACTAAAATGACCCTCTAAATCCTGGAGCTGATCAACAGGATTACAATAACAAGCAAGGAGTACCTATATATACAGAAGTAAACAGAAATAAGGATATGTCATAGTGATCTATGAGTTTACCAAGTTCCTAAAGACTGGTCTTCCAATGGCCTCAATAGGTTAGGATGCTACAGTGACACTTGTCTATTACCACCTACCTTTTGCAAAAACTTTCTCTACCAGTGCCTCCAGCTTAACCCTAGAGCAGAAAATAACAGCTCATCCCTGCCACGCACCCTCCTTCCCCCATCTGTGCTCTATGTGCTAGAACCCAGTTCGTGAGCCTCAGACAAGGGTCTGGAGGTTGAGGAAACACACGGAGAGACAGAACAACATGCAGGCCTTCCAACACTGGTACCAAAGGCCCCTCTTTAATAGCACCATGGAGGCTTAAATACCCTGCAGTCCATGGCCAACAGGTGAAAATCCTATCCTCTGATCCTCTAGGTAAAGCACTGCTTTTAGTAACTTCAATTAGAAGGCTCTAGACAGGGAAGAACAGCTGAAAGCCAGGACTCAATAGTCCCAACACATCCCCAGTGTTTCTCTACTGAAAATTCCCTCTGAGTTGTGACTGTGAGAATCAAAGAGAAAGTTCCAGATTCAAAAGGCTCCTTCCTTACCTGCTTTCTCTTTGTTCCCTTTCTTGTCTTTGCTCATACCATCACCACACATCAGAAAACACCATGATTTCCCAAGGGAATGTTATACAATAACATTTTTAGATGTGAGTTCCTAAACATATATAGAGAGAATAGGTAACAAATCCAGAAGAGTATAGACTGGCAATGGCAATAAGCTATATACCATTTCTGATGATTTCCAGATGCTTAATCTTGCAATAAAACATGTTCATAAATCTGGTCCCATGTTAGAAAAAGCACACTATACCTGTTTAATGTTACAGACTCAACAAATTAGAAAATAAAAATCCCAGATTTCACTGGCAAGGCAGTTAATGTAGGAACCGCTTAGGACTAGATCTCTTCTTGTTCCTAGTTCTTCCTTCACACCGAATAAGGTAAAACCCTCCAGATCATTCTCAATGAGATTAATTAAATGAAAGATCTCTGTCACACAGTCATCAGACAGTGCTTGACCCTCTGTTTCTGTGATACCAGCTTGGCTGGCAGATTCATTTTCTCCATTGATTAAAGAAGTAAGTCAGTGTTTAGAAAGAAGGCTCAGTGATTTAGGGCACTTAATGCTCTTGCAGATGATCTGGGTTGAATTTCTAGCACATAAATAATGACTCACTATCATCCATAACACCAGTTCCAGGGGCTACAATGCTCTCTTTTGGCCCCCAAAGGCACCATGAATATATATGGTATACATACATTATTTGCACAAAAGTCTTGTACATATAAACTAATATAAGAAAATTTACAGTTTTAATTAAAAGATGGGAGGACAAAGTGAAGTGAAAGTAATTTGTTGACAAGGGGATTTAGACTTTTGAATAAGAAAGGGTTCTCTAGAAGATATGAATAACTCCAACTGGGCCTGGCTCATTTCTTTGCTTCTAACACACAGTTCAGTTTACGCATTCCCTTTTTCCTTACTCCTTCATTTGTACTAAAGAGTTCACTGTAGAGATTGAATCCCTGACTCTGTTCACATGCATGGGACCACTTGCCTTGGTGAATGAGTATGGAAGTAGCTGTACTAGGATCCCTTCTCTTTGTGTATGAGGATAGAAACAGTTGTCAGCTGGTTCTCTTTTCTTTGTGCTATTACGGGGGGCAAAAACATCTCATCTCATCTCATATGAAAAGAAATGACCTATAGTTTTGGGAAATGGAAGTTTTCTTTTGCCTCAGATCCCAAGGCCTTACCTGAAGAGAATGAAGGAAGCTTCTCTATAGCCCAAACCCTGGACCATTTCCCAGTAAACTCTGAGGTCCTGCATTAACACATTGTCAAACTCCAGTCTCTTGCAAATGTGCTGGAATGCTGAAGCAGTCTCCTGGTGTCCTGAAGCAGCAGGGTAATCTTACCATCAAGAATCAGCATTACATCTGCACAAAACAGGGGAAAAAAACCTGTGTCTGGCCATCATCAACTCACACATCATTACCTAGACCAAGACTTCTTCTTCCACAAACAACTCAACTTTCCATGAAGCAGAATCTTTCAGTTTCTGCCTAGCAGCTCTCTGACAGGCCTGGGGTCTGGAGACAAACCTCCCATTGAGTTCCCAAGACCGTAGCTTTGAAGGGTATAAATCTTTCTTTTGAACGTAGTCAGGTGGCTTTCTGCTTGACTGTATCCAGACTTGTCTAAAGAGGCTGAAAACAGTCTCTACTAAAACTAAAGTATCCACCACATTGTGAATGTATCAGGAAAATAGTAATTCAAATGTGCTGCAAGGACTTCCTCAGTTTTGTTAGAAATGGCCTTTTTTACCATTGAAAGACCAAAGTGTCATACCTGTGATGGCAGTGATGGCTTTTGTGGTAGTAAATTTTTCCATGGTTTATAACCTATTGAATTCACATTTTGTTACAATTACTGGCCACAGTAATAATTTATTGAATTTGAACAATAAATTCTATGTGAGAATTATAATTGCACTGCTTTTTATAGACTATAATAGTATCTTTCTTCAAAAAAATACTAAATTCACAGTTACAAAAGTCAATATTAATTACTGTTAACATGAGACATACACTCTAGATGACTTCCATCATCAAAACTGAGAAGTTATTATCGCTACCTTCAGATAGCAAGCAATTATGGTTAATGCTATATTCAGAAAGTATACCAGACTACTTTAAAACTGTGTGAGTTTAATAATATTGACCAACAATATTGGCCAACAAAATTTAGCAATATTGAAATTGAGAAGATATTACAAATAAACCACCAGGTTAGTAAAATGGAGTTTTTGAAATAATAATATGGGAAGATATTAGTTTTCACCGAGAATTGAAAGCAAGAGCCTTTTATGGTAACTAGAACTTTGACAGATTTTGTAAGGCGAGGGTGAAACGGTATACTAATTCAAGGGTGTTTAGGCATGAAAGACTGTGATAACTCAAGCTGCTTGCCTAAAACTTCCTGCATTTTAATAGATATTGTGTAAAAACAAACAACAACAAAACCCACCAAACTATAACAGCAAAACACCACCTTATCTAAGAGAAACCTGGCATTCACTTAAGTCTACTGGGAGTAATATTTAAGTATCCGAAATGTATAGCCAAGATTAAGGTTGACTAATACTTGGAATTTTTCCCAACAGATAGTATTCCAGGGAGATGTGATGCAGCTGTGAAACACACCATATCAATTCTATATTTCTCTCAAAACTCCAAGAACACCTGGAAAATAAGTCAGACGCTCAAGCAAAAATCATTTGGTTGAACTCCAGTGAAGGCACTGGACACAGAAAGATTATTGAACAGTCCCTAATTCTCAATATTTTTGAATAGTCAGAAGGAAATAACTCTATATAAGAATTTACAACTGCAATAAGCCCCAAACTGTCCTGTTTTGGCTTTTTCCATACATTGCTCTATGCATGACGACTTTCCTTTAGTTGTTACTAGCTTGTATCCTTTACAGTTATGTAACTGTGATTGATAGGTATTATACTGTCTGCATCTTCTGTGTCATTTTAAAGTTACCAAAGTTAAATACGGAGTAGAAATATACAAGTTTTGGTGATCTGATCAGAAGTTGCACTGACCCACGCATCTAAAACTCTGTACCAGTCTTGGGTGGGACGGTGCTACTCTCTGGTATGATTTGTCCTATATCTAACTACCTGGAAGTGAATGTCATTTAAATTGTTTACCAGGAATCTTAAGCAAGATAAAATGGATAGATTTCAGACAAAATAGCATATTGCTTTTAATGTACATAAAAATATCTAAGATTAAGATGATAAAAATTAGTGTCCAATTATAAATATTACTTCTCAGTCATTGTGAAGTATTTCTAGTGGTTAAGATTAAGACACAATGGCAGATGTCATTGTGCTGGGTAGGTTTATGTCAAATTAACACAGCTAGAGTAATTACAAAAGGAAATCTTAATTGTGAAATTGTTCCCACCATATTAGTCTGTGGGAAACTCTGTGATTTATTTTCTTGACTAATGATTGATGTGAAAGGGCCCTGCTCACAGTAGATATGTCATTCCTAGGCTGGTGAGCCTAGCTGCTATGAGAAAACAGACTAAGAGAGCCATGAAGAGCAGTCCAATAGGCAGCACTCCTCCATGGCTTCTGCATCCATTCCTGCCCCCAGGTTCGTGCTTGGGCCCCTTTAAGTAAAAACTGCTACCTAGAAGTGTAAAGGTAAAGAATCATTTCCTTCTTAAGTTGCTTTCGATCATAGTGGTTTATCACAGCAATGGAAACACTAACTGAGATTTTCAACTAATTACTAAATTCTTGAGCAGGTCTCTATTTGGTCAATCAGAATGGTGGGGTCAGAGCCACCAACAAAGCAAGGCATTCTGGGACAGTGTTTTTCCCAATATCCCTTCAGCATCATTCGGGGCAGGTAACAGGAGAAAAAAAAGTTTTCAATCTGAATCTGTTTTATAGTTCTCATCTTAATTTCTGTCATCCATCTTGGAATGGAGGTTCTCTTTATGCATTTCTTTTCTAATGAAACCTCAGAGTGTAAAAACATCCCCTTTAACTGTTGACTTTAAACTTTTAGTTAACAGGAGAAAAAGACAGAGAAGTTATTTACATGTGAACCAAGTGTCTACTTGTGCTAAACAGCAATGAATTGTGTTGGGTTATGTGGGTAACTCCAATATAATCAGTAAGTCTGCTGCTAATGGCAGGATATCCCTTCCTGCTACTGCCATATACCTTAAGGGAGACTGATTCTCAATCAGTTTCCATAGTCAAATAAACACAACCTTATTAGTTTAATCACTGTGGTCTGGTCATCACATCCAAGTTACTAGGTTACTTCTCAGACAGTCCCAGGTGTCTATGGGATGGGACACAGAAACAGTAGTGAGCCCAGATGGAGATGTCCCAGTTGAACAGATGGCTATGCGTTGTGGACTGCAGAACAACTCACCCACATCAGGACTAAATAAATTTCACTGCCAGACACATTTTCAAGAAGCCTCTAGTCCCAGCAGGAGATAAAATGAACCCTGCTGAGTCAGCCAATGCTGCAAGATTGTCGTTCAGCCAGGAGAACTGACAGGGAGGCTTCTGCATCAGTGGCCAACAGACTGCTCAACCAGAAAAGGCTATGCCTTTAAGAAATCAACCATAATATATAATGACCATCTCCTGCTAAACAAGGACTTCTTTAAAAAAATGAATGTTATAGCATAACTATGAAACTTTTAAAAATCATGATGGTACCTTAACATATTGCACTGTACTAAAATTTAATCATGCTAATACATTTAGTGCTTTTCAAGTTATAAGTAAAAGTAAAAAGTATATTAGAAAGAGCAGGTTGTTTATACTGTAGATAAATATATATTTTCCTACCCTATTGCATTGCTTAACAGGTTCATCTTTTCAACTTGCTACTCTATGTACAAAATTAATTTAGTATTTGAGGTGTCTGTGATATAAATTTATTCTATACTCTTATAAAATGCTCAAGAAGAAAAAGATCAAGAAAGATTTAATGGTTATAAAACTTTGGCTGATATATACTTCCATATATAAATGTATGTGTGTGAATTAAAAAATATATAGCCATCACACAACCATACTTTATTGCATTATATATATATGCATATATATGTATATATGTAAGAATTTGTGAGGACTAAATTGTTCTATTTTGTCTGCATTGCCTAGTTTAGTTTCTGTTTACAGAAATGAGCCCAATCAATTCAGTAGAGAAGAATTATCTCTAACTGATATGTTACATGTACTCAAACAAATAGAGCTTAAATACAGCATGTATAGCTTTGACATTGACAAATTAGATACAGATAAGAACTTCACAGTTTCCACAGTGATTTCCCAACCATGTCATTGCTCCAGAATCAGCACATCCTGGCATGGTGATAATACAAGGACCGATATTAAAGCTTGGCCGCTTCCTGACTCTCCCTAGTACATACCATGGGTTAGTAGTAATTTAATCTAGCTAAAGAGGCTTATATTTCTGTTCTTTTCTCCTAGGCTAAAATGTCAGTCTAGCAATCTTAGACCTTAATGAGTGGCACATATTATGATATATTTTCATTGCAATATTTCATTTCACATATCAAAGGCAAGCTAATCTCATATCTTTAAGGGTCGCTTAAAGAGTTATATAAAGTTACAGTTATTCCTCAGGTTTAAACCTAGCATGTTTGTTGTTTAGCAGAAATCTACTGAAGATTTTTGTGATTTAAGTATTTGATTTCTACAAAAGATTTCCTTTTTATAGTTCCTGAACCATGGACTACAAAGCTCTGTTAAGAACCAAATAATATATATGCTAAATGTTTATCTTACTTTATATGCCATTAATTAATTTGTATTTATGGGACTGAATAATTCAATTTATATGGGGAAATTTTATAAAGAAATATATACAGTCTTACCATTTCTATAAATTCAGGGTTCAAAGGCACAAAGGCTACTCTGAAAAGAACATTCAAAGACAACCATAGATGATTTACAGGACGAATATTTGAGAGGAATCTAACGTCTTTCCACTCATGATGGAATTTTGCGCTTTGTAGCATGCTTGATAAATCAACATCTATACTACTTATAAATAATGTTGGATTGCAGGTATAATGTGTTCGACTCATTTGATAATGTTTGGAAACCATAACGCTGAAGGTAACCTGGCATGACTGATGCTTTCACTGCATGGAAGAAAAAACCTTATTTTTATCATGACCATGGTACACAGTAATACAGTGTTTGGTTATTAGGCAATGTAACCATCAAACATCATTTTCAAATCCCAGCCTCTTTTGATCTAAGAATTGGCAGGACAAATTAAAATTGAATAATTTTGCTTTCTCTGTTCAATCTTGCAAATCAAAGCATTCCTAAGCATACTATTTCAAATGAGAATGAAAATGGGAGGTCAAAAATAAAATCCCATCTGCCTAACAAGTGAATAGATCTAGTGAAAAATTCAGAAGCCATCACTCATTCTAGGAAGTACATAATTCTTGAAATCTCATACATCTGAGCAAAGTAACTTGCTTCTTGTACCTATAATTTACCATCTACATCATCTTCACAGAATAAAATATTTTCTTCTGAAGACCAATGTCAATGTACTATTTACTAATAGGTCAGACAAAGCCAATTAAAGTCAAGAAAAAATAATGTCTTTTACTACAGTTTACATTAACATTGTAATGTTCTAAATCAAATATGTTAAGCAAATGTACTATATTGAATGTTTGGATTCTATTAAGAGTTCAGCTCCTGCCGGGCGGTGGTGGCGCGGGCCTTTAATCCCAGCACTCAGGAGGCAGAGGCAGGCGGATCTCTGAGTTCGAGGCCAGCCTGGTCTACAAGAGCTAGTTCCAGGACAGGCTCTAGAAACTACAGGGAAACCCTCTCTCGAAAAACCAAAAAAAAAAAAAAAAAAAAAAAAAAAGAGTTCAGCTCCTGTGACTCTTTTACTTGTCACAACACAAATGAGACACTGTGATTATTCCTACATATGAATAAAGAAGCCAAAGCTTTAAATTGTTAGGTCCCTTGTTCGTGGTCCCACTTTCAAAATAGTTGATCTATGTGCTCTCATTGTTACCCCTAATTTAAAATTAAGAGCCAGGAAATTATAACTTTAATAGTTACTTTCCAAAGATATTTTAAAAAAAGGAACACCATCAAGAGAGAAACAAGGAACTTATAAGAAAATGTGTGCATATACAAAGGGCTTAGATAATGTTTTTGTTACAGAACAGTTAGCTGGTTTCTATCACCTACTTGACTTGAATCTGAGCTGTTTCTTCCTACCCTTTCTTCCTTGCAAGATAATAGCACTAACATATAGCTGCCAAAGGAGTAGGACACGCTGGAACTTTAGGAAGCTTACTGGTAGACCACAGCCTCATGGCAATATGCAGATTATAGAAATAGGTTAATATAAGATGGAAGAACTAGCTAGGAATACGCTAGAGTCACTGGCCAAACAGTGTTCGCAGTTAAAATAGTTTCTGTGTCTTGGAAGCCGGGCATGAAAGAGGAGTCTCTGTTTACAATGTGCAAAATGAATAACATAGAGAACTGAATTAATTACATATGGATGTCTGTAATCTAGCAAAGTTGTGTTTTTTCCATGCAAGGCAGCTTTTGTTGGAAAGGTCCTTCCCATGCTAAGTTCTGATTAAAAGACGTACATGGCTTCCCTTACAGATGTGGTACTTTGCATCACATTAGCTGGAAATGGTTTTAGAATGCTTAGACATTTATAATGAAACACTCCAGACTAAATACCTGTTCTGGGGTTCTTTGCCTAGAAATGGTTTCATTATCACTGTATTGCTTCTTCAGTATTTAAATGCTGCACTATTTTAGCAAAGCATGACAGAATTAGCTGTGGGTATTAAACTGTTCAAATTATGTCATGTAGTAAGGATCTGCTTGCAACAGTTTCTGAGAGGTTGTTTCCCCTCTTGCTGCCTGATGAAAAGATGAAACTCTATAGAAAGCCATAAGCGTATCTGCTTTCTGAATTTCACAGTAAAACATTCTGCAAACATAAATCATCCTTGATAAAGAAAATGATGCTCTCTTGGGGACTCTTCCTACCGAATACAGGGGAAGGAGAGTAAACATTTTAATTTTTTATCTGAATCGACTGCTTTAGGCTATTATCAAGAAACATTACAGCCCTTCATAAAAAATCAAAGTAATGTTGCATTGTCACCTTTCAAGCAAGCGGGAGCTTATTCATCATATTCAGAAACAAAAGGTGATGTTTCTTTAATCAAATAGGCATGAATAAATTCACAATCTATAGTGAGAAGGAGAAAGTGTGTGCTCAGAGCAACAAAGCATCTTGAAGAGTTAAGCAGATGTGAGCTTCATTTAGTTCTTAACTTCTGATTTTCCTTTACTTGGTGAATACTAGAATCATTTAAAAATTTAAACCATAGACATGATATCAATAATGGTATCAAGATAAAGAGAAACCTATTTACAGCTTCAGTACTATAATAAATATTTCACTGACATAAAATTATTCATAAAAATTTATTATAAAGAAAACTCCAATTATTATTTGTTACATATCATTTTGGAGAATTTCCTATGATAATTAGCTTGGAATACAAAGAAATAGAAAACCTGAGAGTGGAGAAAAGCAACTGGAGATGTAAAAAAAAATATATCTTTTTCATCCATATATTTTTCAGGAGACACAATAAATGTTCTGGAGATACCAGATTGTCAATATTTTTCTTGGAAGCCCGCAAGGCTTTGTGTACCAAGGGAATTCTCTCCTTTGGAAAACTTCTAACGTCGGTTGTGGTATATATCGCCACCATAATGCCAAATTCTTTTTAGAAAAATTAAAATAAATATTCCTGTAGTTGATTTTTTTTTAAAAAAAAAATTTAAACAGATCTTGAATTCGATAAGAGTTAATGAGTACCAGGTAAAATCCAACAGACCATTGAAATTTCCTTTCCTTCATTCTTAGATAAGTTATTTTAAAATGTTGTCAGACCTTGAATGTTCTACATTGGAACATGATAATATCCAGAGACCAAATAATTAAGGAACCAACTTAATATGTGGCCATATTTATAAAATATTTTACTTTATTAATATTTTTATCATTCTAAGATTAAACATCTCAGAGATATTAATGCTAAAAGTGAAAATATTTATCCTTCTTTACCTATCCTTAACATTGTGAATAATATAGCAGGAATTTTTCTAAGACATAACCCATATTTTTTTTAATAGAATGTACCATGAATTCCATTCTCTGTTGACCTTCATGTCGTTTCCAGGTGTTGCTCAGTGCTGTCTTCAGTACTGTCTACATTAGATATGCCAGCTTCTGTAAGGACCGACAAAAGCCAATTTGGACATCCTATCTGATTTGAATGTACATTTTAATAATCATTAATGAAAAGGTGTGTTTCCAGCTAGCCAAGTTCTATGAGAATTTGAAGCCCTGTTTATACCACTTATTTGGAAAAGATCCTTCTAAAAGAACAGAAATGGTGACTGAGAAGATCTGCAACTCATTTTCAAATGGCTCTGTCTCCCAGGATTTCAAAAGAACAGGAGAACTTCCTAAAACTATTATAAATTTCCCATGCTAAGTATTTACCTAGCTTTGCTGTTTTCATGGTTCCAAGGCCTGCTTTCTTAGTGGTTGGTTTCTAGTCTGGGTGTATCGAGTGAATTTGCTAGTGAAGCCATGTGTATAGAAAAAGCTTTCAGTAGGATTCTGTAAAGCACATTAGCTTTTAATGTGTTAAGATATTCTTAAAATGCTCAGTTAAAGCCGGGCGGTGGTGGCGCACGCCTTTAATCCCAGCACTCGGGAGGCAGAGGCAGGCGGATCTCTGTGAGTTCGAGACCAGCCTGGTCTACAAGAGCTAGTTCCAGGACAGGCTCCAAAGCCACAGAGAAACCCTGTCTCGAAAAACCAAAAAAAAAAAAAAAAAATGCTCAGTTAATTGTCTTAAATGATGGGCACTGTTGAGGGTCAGTTTATAACTCAAACTCTTTCGCTAAAGTAAGAAATCATAGGAAAACGTAGAACCTTGTCCTGTTTACTTCCCTTTCCTCCAAACTTACCCACTTCACTGCTCTCTGTCTTTCCATTTCATCCTTTCCTATGACAAGTCATTATTATAAAAGTCATTATTATAAAAGGTGTTTTAATTACTAAGAATAAGTTTGCTTTGCAACTCAAAGAGATTGAGGTTATTTTTCCATTGTTTTAAATAGAATAACTAATCCTACCCATTGTACATAAAGTAGAAAAAGTTCACTAAATATTATCTTAGACCTCCAATATTTGAAATGTTGATTGTGTTGCTAAATATATTGAATAATCCTTTTTGAGTTGACCTCAGTATATCTACACCTATGTAAAGACAAATAAAATAATGACTCAAATGAATCTTCTGCACATTCAAATTCTAAGCCATATATATGTTTCAACTCATCTTGCTTCTAAATATACCTACTATATTATTAAATTACATCAGTTTCCTTTCAAGTGCTTATTCCTCTTGAGTGACTACTATGTGTTACATAGTTTGCTTATCACTAGTACTTCCCTTCAACCAGTTGTAAACATTATAATCTAAGATGTCTGGGTCACTTCATTTCTTCAATAATTTGTTCATTTATTGCCTAATTCAGCTTTTAAGGAAATATAAAGTACTTTTTCATGCCACTTATTTTGTAGATATATAAAATGCAAAGGTATTCTTGATGAGCTCATTATACAGTAACAGTGACAGACACTTGATCATTTGTTACAGAGACCTAAATAATACCATCTAGGGATCTAGATGGGGTTTGTTTTGTCTGTCAGGAAAATAATTAATCAGCTGTAAAAGTCTTGAGCCTAACTTGTAAGAGCAAGAGAAATCTAAGCTGTAGCAAGAAGAATAAACAGGTGAAAAGAGACTTTCATTAAGGATGAGAAATCACGCACAGCAAAGCACACAGAGAAAAAGATCCTGTTCAAAGCAGAAGGTGACTCAGGAAGCAAAAGTCCTTCTGTCTTTGAAGGCTGGGGATTTAAGGGTCTTTCTGAGGTTAGAATTGGGGTCTAATTTAAAGTTGATAAGCAAAACTAAGGGCAGCTAGAAGGCCCACAACTTGAGTAAAATCGCTTTGATCTTGTTTGCCCTGCAGGGTCCTCTTGACATGAGAAGAAGCTGGCCAGAACTTTGGCCCTCTCTGTGAGGCCTTTCTCTGAAGTCAGAAAACTGAGAAAGAAGCTGAAAGTTTGTCATCTTTATTATCTATCTGTGGTCCCTTGTCTATCTCTGTCTGCCTATTAGTGATCTATCTTTCATAGTCCCTTAATTCATGAGATACTCAAGGAAAGAAAGACCAATTACTAAATCACTACAGTTACTTTTATGGAACAATAGACCTGTTTTTAAAACTCCATAATTGATTTATCTACATTTACTAATGCAATCTCTAAAACTGTTGGATTAGTAGCTCCATAAAATTTACCTAACTGCTCTTAATGAACAGAGCGGTGTTTTTTAAAATGGTGGGGAAACTCAAAACCATGGGTTTGTCCTCAAACTCACTGAGATGACTAACCAGATAACAAATCACCAAAAATATTGAACATCTTGTAATAAATTTTTATTACTCAGGAGATTAAGAGTAAATACCCAGAAGTCATTCTGAATTCCTTTGTTACCTCAAAACCATTAGAGAGGCCCAAATTGCTCTGCTCTAATTCCAAGGTCCTTCAAACCTCCTGAAGCTTTCTTTCCAAACACACTGTTCATAAAATATTGTTTGCTCCCCTTGAACACTCCATGTTCATAACTCCCTGAACAACCATTAGTTTTTTTCATACACATAAATATCAAATCCCCATTTGTCCCAGAAATCTAAAGAACAAGTTGAAAAGGAAGCTATCCTACTGCTGCATTTCTAAACATGTTTCTTCATTTCATCAGCCTGTTCCAGTTTGTTCTCCCTGGTGCGCATCTTCATTCACTTCCTTCTCTCGGGGATGTTCTTTATTTATTTCCTCACACAAATAACCTTGGCTTATTCTTAGATCTTCACTCAAATGTCTCAGTATTAACCTTCCTAACCCATTCTCCCAAGTTCAAAGAAGCTTCTCGTAATACTTTCTCTCTCAAAGTTGTGTTATTCCCTTCAAATACAAAAAAAGTGTCATTTGTTGATATGTCTGCCTATTTAATAATTTTTCTTTCTCCAAACTGTAATTCTATATGTATCAGAATAGCCTTCTCTTTTTGTTACCTGCATACATGTCACATTACAGACTTTGGGTGTATAGCTATAGAAATTTAAAAAATTACTTAATTTGGTATGGATAAATTCCAAAAATAAATTTAGAAACTGTTGCAGAGGACTGTCCATATGTGAGAGATTCAGCATCAACTGTGTTGTATAATTTATCTACGATTGCCATTATCTGTCCCACCCTCTCCAGGTACGAATTTATAGTACACATTAACTCAGGGTTTTATGTTGCTATATTTCTGAAGTTTACAAGTTGTGTTTTCAATTAAATTATATACACCTAATGTTAAAAAATTTGCCTTGTACGTATTTTGCAGTGCTTAGAGAACTTGGGATAATACTGAATACATTCTAAATTCTTATTACACCTAAGTGAATTAAATTGGGATGGATTAAATTAAAGTAAATCAAAGAGATTCTTTTCATAACATTGTGTCTTTTGCATTCAGCAGATAGGGCACTGATATACTGGTTAGAAGAACATATAAACTAAAAATAATTGGATCCATTTGTAAACTTTCTACTCTTGAATCTAGAAAATGAGGATGGTTCCTGTTATGTTTTCAAGGGCACCATGAAGACTACACATCATATTTACACAAAAAGCCTTAATAA
This sequence comes from Arvicola amphibius, assembly GCF_903992535.2. Lineage (NCBI taxonomy): Eukaryota > Metazoa > Chordata > Mammalia > Rodentia > Cricetidae > Arvicola > Arvicola amphibius. The sequence continues at coordinate 25,082,890 of NC_052047.1, forward strand.
ATATGAAGTGTTGTCATTCCTACCCAGAAAAGTCAAATGCAGAGCTGCAAATGGGATCATTAAGATTTACTTAGAAAGATGGAAATCTATAAAGGTGGAGAAAGTTACTTAATGTAAGTTATAAAAATCTGTGCAGATTCTGTGTGCTTGTCTCATTAGCTTAACAAATCCATTAAACCTCATAGCTCAGAGTTTTGCCTGCATATATCTCTGTGGAACACTGGTATGCTTGGTGTTTACAGAGGCTAGAGGGTGTCAAATACGCTGAAATCTGAGTTAAAGATGGTTGTGAGCTGCCATGTGGGTGCTTGGAATCATACCCTTGTCCCCAGCAAAAACAGTTTGTTCTCTTATCTGCTGAACCATTTTTTAGCCCCTTAATAGAATATCTTACTAAATAGCCACTTCAAAAAAGAAATGACTGATTTGTTAGTGCCTCCAAAAAACACTGCTTAGATAATTGATTAATTATTTGTAGAGTTACAGCATATAGCAGTCCCGTGGTACCTCGTTATAGTTTATTTACCCAGAGTTAAGAAATGGAGAGAATTGTCCTTCTTTTTCAACGACAGACAACTGATCACAGTGCCATATTTGCCATCATCTTCATGGTTAGACTGGGAACAGGAGTATATTTGTGATCTGAATGTGGCCAATGAAAATCATATCTGGAGAAACAACAGGGATAATTTGGTGGGGGAAGGGAGATAATTTCTGATAGTACTGCAAGTCTAACTATTCTTTTTATTATTAAAGAAATGAAATTAAAACATGATGACAAAATTTCTCCCCATCTCTTTCCTCATCCAAACATTCACAAGTAGAATTTGGAGTGCCAGGACCTGTTTAACAGAAACTATAGTTTTTCAAAATGAAAAAGATAGAAGGGATAGGCATAGTCAAAGTCGCTTGGGAAGACATATGCTCTTAATGCCATGGGTTTATACATCTAAATAGTTAATCATAGTTTTTATGATTTGGTATATTCATCCATAATAAAGAACATTAAAGCTACTTATGATATGTAAAGTAAGAATAGGGACAGACTTGATTTCATAATCTAATATTTTAATCTTAAGTCTTATGTTACTACTCAAGAATTAGAAAGCTTATCATGTTCATGAGTAAAAGATATTTTACATATTGTGTTATAAGCACACTACATGTTTTAATGCTGGAACATGGCTTGCGGTCTTTCCTAAAATAACAGTATCTTACAATGGTTACGACATAGACATTATAGGCCAAGTGCAGGAATTACAACCACAGCATAATACCAGTTGCACAAACATGGTCAATTCCTTGGTTTCCTCACCTGTGCATGGATTAACATCTGGAAAGCAGTCAAGATTGTTGGCATGTGGGCAGTGGTTTCAATTTCCATTATCATTGTGTTGCTGAGACTCCTTGGGGCTTACACGGTAGTTCCTCCCTATATCAGTAAATGCTACAGCTAAAAAGAGTTAAGCACACATGACTTTAAAATAATATCTGTCTTGAAAGACCATGCTGACCCTGAGGAAACACTCAGCTCTTTGGAGGGCCAAGCACAACCTCTGGTCTTGTGACTGACTGAGATGCTGAGTTCAGGTAGCTCATATTTCTAAGGGCTTACCTTCATGCACTCATAATAAATATAGTCAAGCCTTCTCAATGCAAGGGGCAGAAATGTATAGTCCAGGACTCTTGGTTTCTATATTGTATTTTAAAATTAGTATTAGGTGCTTGTCATGGGCAGAATTGGGATCTACTGTCATGGCATAGGTATGATGACTTCTTCCTTTTTTTAAGTATATTTCCCAGCAGCCAACACTCCTTCACATTCATTTAAATAATTGGCAATCTGTGCAGCCCTTAGCAGAAGGTGGGAGATTATTTATGTCTCCTCTTTGTCAGTGAAGACAAAAGAGAGGAACAGATGAGATCAGATCCAAGAGCACTTTGTTTCTAATCTCTCTGGAGAAAGCTAGGAGTTCCTTCCCCTTAAGCTCATATTTCTTGTTGTGAAGCACTAATGAAGACAGTAATTAGTCGTTCTGTGGCAGGGCTTCCCTTGGATATTTTCAAAACACACTTCTCCCCACTTGGCATATGCTTTGCTTGCGTATTTCCTGTTGTTCTTTCCTAATTCCATCTGTGAGAAGGAATGTAGGTAAATCCAAAACAGTAACCGTGTCCTCTTTTTCGTTCTTTTTCTCTATTTCCTTCTGCTCTTCTACCCTACTCCCTTCCTTCCTTCTTTCCTCCTCCTTTTACAGATTCGATGTTCTTCTAAAAGCTTTGGTTGGGTGTATGTCAAGGAAACTAAAGTCATAAGTGTGCTACATTTTTAACACAATAGGTCCTTTCTCTCCAACTCCTGATTCTTACAAATATCACGGATTACAGTAACTCACAGACATGAGAGTTCCAAACCTCCTCCTGAGAGCTGAGAGTAGCTCCTATACTTGTATTTCCTAATGGTATATTGAGATTCTGGGAACAGAAAGTAACATGATAAAGAATGCCTGCTGGAGTGAATAGTGTTGACTGACATTCTCAAATGCTCTGGGTTTTTGGTTTCATTAGAAACACTAATTTCAGCCATTTAAACATTTTCCACTGTTAATTATATCTAGTATAACTAGTCATAGTATGTGAAATTTTATTAAAATTATCCAATGAAAAGATAAAGATGATAGATGACAAAGGTAATACAAAATTAATTTAGAAGATTGGATAATTGGACCTAATTGAGCAATGAGAATCCTTATGTATAAAACCATAAATATGCATACAAGTACAGTATTTGGGAAGATTCTGACAGTTTAGTTTACACTTTGTTTATTTTGAATCAGCAATGTGTAGTAGGGTTCAACAAGTCAGTAAATGCACATTTGAAAGAAGAGAATTAAAGTTGTAAAAGAAAAAATATTAAGAATGAATTATAGAGCTATTGGATAATGTGGTTGTAAAAATGATTTAACAGATTGGAATATTCATAAGTGAACAAATACAGAATGTGGAATTAAAATAACAGCTTGAAATAAGAAAGTGTTGAGTTTGAGCAACTGAAGGTTGAGCACAACACAGTCATTTTTCAATGGTGCAATTATTCACATGGTTCTAGATGCTGATTTATTTGTTATTGCATGTTTTAGTTTGAGATTGTGTTCGTCAAAAATTTACTGGATACATTCCTATTTATTTGCTAATATATATATATATATATTATATATATATTATATTTGCTATATATATATATATCAGTGAGGAAAAGAAGTACTCTCTGGTATATCTGAAATTATAGAATGGAAGGAGAATGATCATTACCCAAAATAGTGGAGTCAAATTCAGATCAACATAGAGAAATACTTTCCTCCAACAGAAATGGTTTTTTTTTTTTTTTTTTTTTTTTTTTTTTTTTTTTTTTTTTTTTACCATTTCAGAGAAAAGTAATGATTTTCTACTGTAAGGAATATGGCATGGGTCAAATGGTCTTTTGTTTGGAAATTAAACACTGAATTCCCACCAATTTAGTCATTTTTCTTTAATGTCTTACTAAAGTATTATACTTTAGTTCTCTCTATTGAAGACAAAAGAATATTTGGTCAGCTACACTCAAATAATATTATATGGGAGCATATATGAAGCACTCTTTTACCAGTAAACTTAGATTAAATGTGATCAACATGAAATCTCAAGTCTTAGGATTTATGTTACTCTTAGATACTCATCGTGTTTATTAGTTTAGAGTTCTCAGAATATGTATATCAATGAAGCTTCCAAGCTATGAAGGTATCTATTGTTTTCTTGTTATTCAGTGGGTGAGAATGAAGATAAAGCAGAAGATTCTTCTTCTCCAGTTAGCAGAGGTAAGAAGATTGACTTATTGTGATGTAAATTACAGATTAAGTAGATGGTGTGTTTGTATTTGGTCATGTGAAAGTTTAAGGATGCACACCAGCTATATGAACTGAAGTCTGTACTTTACAATCATGTCATCAAGCATCTGACCTATCACTTCTCCCTTTCTCGGTGCTGCTTTCCACTGAGATGACTATATTCTCAGATAGTTTCTCAATATTCTGCAATAGAATATTCCTAGTTGACTCAGGCATACAATATCTAAAACTGTACAATGGAAGCGAACTCATGCCATATACTGGAAACCTGGAGCCAGGAAAGTCGGGGATTTGGGAGGAGAACCTACAAATACCTCCTTACAGCATGATTCCTAACTACATTTGAAATATTTATCCTATGCCTACAAATAAATAAAGGTCTCACCTCTCTTCAAGGAGACTACACATGGAAATCATTGAAGAAATCTGATGAAAATTAAGAGAAAGTATTATCTGGTGATACCCAGCCTCAACTGTGATATCCCTAACACAACTCTTGACTCTAAGGCTCTGAGATATCAGCAGAAGAGGGGACAGAAGGATTTGTAAAAGCCAGAACAGAAAATTCACTTTGATACTCTATCTCTTAGAAATGTCTTTGTGTTGGTCTGTCTCTGCGTGTGTATTCTCAACCTCCAGCCCCTTGCCCGAAGCTCGCGAACTGGGTTCTAGCGCATACAGGAGACCACGGTGCGCGGCAGAGATTAGAATTGAAAGTATGTTAGTATGAATACATCCAGCTGCTGCTGCTGCATAATCAGCCACACGAAGCATCAGTGGTGATCCAGACTCTGAAAAAACAGAAAGCTTGCCTCAGGCTTCCTAGCACGGTAGCTCCGTTTCATTCTTTCTCACTGAGGGTGGGTGGAGTGCCTTTGATTTATGGCTAGGTATTTTCACACAATGATTTGTGCAAGAAACTAGCAGAAACATATGAGGCCTCCATGTTCTGAGCTTAGAAATGGCACTCTGTCTCATGTACTTCATTCACTGACCAATCTAGAAGCAACAGAAAATATTTGTAAGGAAAAAATACAAATTGCATGAGCAAAATGTATGAATACAGGATGAGACAATTATTAACAATACAGTCATGCAAAAAATGCAATTTCTAAGAGGATCTGAGGTTAGCTCATAGGAAATGAGCTACTATAGCACAGAAACAAAACTAATAAAAGATATATGTGATTGCAATCATTGCTACATTATTGGATGTTCATTGAAACAAAAATGGAGTGCAGATTAATACTAGGCTTCCAGATTTCTCTGAAGCAGTGTAGTTTCTGAGTCTGGAATATTCAATTTGTCTTATGAATGGGTAACGGCTATATATGGAGATATAAAGGATAATGGAAGCATATATTTATAAAAATTGTGTGTAACTAAGAAGAAATAATTGAGGGAATGATCAGTGAAAGACAAATGTTTTATCTAAGGAATAGATTATCATTTTAAGAACACTTAAAGAAAAAGATTATGTTTTTATTCAAAGGGTTCTATGAATGCCAAAAGACTTTTTAAAAGTATAAATTATTAAAATAATAAGTGTCATGAATTAGGAGGGCTTATCTCCCAGAGTATATAATAGCATGGAGAACAATGGAATATTCTCATAGGCAAGAGAGGTCTGAAAGATTGTAAAAATTAAAGGACCAGGATACTGACATAGAGAGAGAAAGAGATGCTATACCCATGAAATCTCAACAATATTATAGCCAAAGTAAGACCCACATAATGATTATGCCAGTTGACATGCCGATGAAGAGCTACAGAGATTCAATGTATACTAAGAAAGAGAGAGTCTGTTTTCCAGGGATGAGCTGAGAATTAACTCCATAAAAAGTGGTTAATCCCTAGCACTTCTACTTATCAGCAACACTAAATGGAATCAGTATATATCATATATATTTATGAATACATATATATGTATATATATACAAACACACATATATATGGATGAAAAGAAATTATAAATTTGAGATGGAGAGGGGAGCATGAGAGAAAATAAAGGTAAAAGGAAAGAGTATATGATTTCCTTGTATGATGTAAATACAGTGAGCATTTGATCAAGAAAGGAGTCTGAGTGACCACTGGGATAGAAAGAAATGGAAAGCCATTCAGAAAAAGAATGTGGCCAACCGGGGGCTGACTGAGAAGCAAAGGATAATGGCGCTGGGCTCTGATTCTTCTGCATGGACGGGCTCTGTGGGAGCCTTCTCAGCTTGGTCGATCACCTTCCTGGACCTGGGGGGAGTTGGGAGGACCTTGGACTTAGCATAGAGTGGGGAACCCTGATGGCTCCTTGGCCTTGAGAGGGAGGGAGGGGAGGTATGGGTGGAGGGAAGGGGAGGGAAGGGGGAGAAGGAGGGGAGGGAAGGGGGAGGAGGAGCGGAGGGAGGGGGGAGGAGGAGGGAAGGAGATGGAAATTTTTAAATATTAAAAAAAAATAAACCATGAGAAAAAAAAAAAAAGAATCCCAAAGTTTCAACTAAATGTTCTTAAACCTTGGTGATCATATATAATTCAATTATTTAGAAAACTCAAAGTAGGATCTATTTTAGAAGAATGCTGAAAAAGTTAGGGTAAAAGAAGCAATGACTCAACCGAGATTCTTTTTCTAGAAAGAAAATGAATATTGTAGAGGAGCATTGGAAACTAGAACATTAAACAGTAACAGTGGAGAAGTAGCAGCTCATATAAAAGCTGAGAAGTTAGCAAGAGACATAAGCGCATTGAAAGTTGTGTTAAATATTTGAAACTTCGGACAACAGTAGAAGTTTTAAACACAAGAAAAACATCATCTGATTAACATTTTTGAAAGATCAGCCTAAAAGCTGAATCAACCTAAGTGAAAAAATTACTAATTAAACTCATTATGCAGTGTACAAAATCTTTTAGCATAAAATGTGTCACCACTGGAGCTATGCCAGCACAACTCTTTTGTAAACAAGATAACCCAAATGGGCTGAACATGTTTTGATGAATAACAAAGAAGGAAGAGGAGTATTCATATTTACAAAATGAAGATATTCATCTTTCCTCAGAGTAGAACCATTAGCTACCCAGAGACATGCTAGGAGCATCTATGATGATCGTCACTGCACTGCAATTTCTGACAACATAAACCATAGAGCCACTGTTTGGATGTATGCAATGATTATACCCTAGCAGGAAGTGAGAGCATATTATCTTCAAAAACAGTAAATCTTAATAGAAACAACTTTTTAAAAGCATTATCATGTTTTCCATTATGCATATGTGTGTAACTTTGTGTGGATTTGTACACCTGAGCATATATGTGCTCAGAAGCCATAATAAGGTGTCAGATCCTCTAAAGTGAAATCACAAGCTTATTGTACTAAATGTATTTATTTGAATCAATTTTTAAAGCATTGAGTTCCATTATTATTACTCCTGCTTTTGCATTAGTGCTATGATAGTTTATACATTGTTTATATCATAATTTATCTCAACAATTTTTAGAAGAGTTTTTTTTGTCTGAAACACTTTATTCATAAGTAGAAGTATTAGGTTAAGTTGAAGCAAAGAAAATGACAGTGACTCCACTTGGCTAAATAAAATTAGTTTTACAAACAATTCCAAAAGCCATGAATAAGGTAAGCAGCCTTCATAGCAGAGAACAAAGTGATGTACTCAAGGAAGACATGGCAGATTATCTTCCAGGTCTCCAGAACTTATCTCTTGCTATAACTTCTAAGTATGAATCAGAGAGACTTGAGCCAGGCATTTCCCTAGGGGCGCTTCTGGACAGAACTACCCAAGAGGCTACCATCATAACTTTAATTTGCTCCTTGCATAACTTGGAGAATGTGTTTCTCATGAAGGCAGGCCTTATTTCTGTGTACTGGTAAATTTCACAAAGAGAACTGAGCTTGGCCAAGAACAGAAACTGAGAAAACATTCATTGCCTGATGACTAACAGTAGAAGAAAATGCTAGTAAAACCTTGTGACGTAAACAACTCGTTACCCATCAATATCAATATCATGTGTTCACATGGGTTGGCTCACCTTCTGACTAAAGCATTACAGCAGGCACCAGATTTGTCACTGGGTATCATGGTAATCATTCTTAGGTATGCTATAAGGGCAAGGTATAGTACCTCTATTACTCTTCATTTTCAGAAAAGTTGTAGCTATTTAGTCAAGTTAGTTTTTTCTATAAGAACTTAAGTGAGGTGATCAGAAAAAAATACAAGATAGTACATGAAGGAGGTCCTAGAAAATGAATAAATTATGTTGACAGAATAGCATATTGATATTTAACTTTCAAATTGGGACTTGCTTAATGCTAATACTATTTTATTTCATTTCCTTCTTTTGATTTTTGCTATTGTGTCATCTGCAATGACAATTATTCATTTTATTTTTCAAAATAATTATAGCAGCTGTAACTATAACAGATTCTAATAATTTAGCAAAAGTTAATTTTAGCATACTTGAAAATATTTTAATAAAATTTGGAGTTCTACTAGAAAACATTCTGTTAAAGATTTGTTAAAGTCACATTGAAGAGCTAATTATCTTAATAGAGAATGAAAGCCTTAAATTGCAAAGTCTAAAAATAACTCAGAAGTTTGAATAACTTTATGCCAGTATGTTGTTTCATTAAGAGTTATTGTCAATCTCTTTCTTTGCCTTAGAGGCAAATTTTATAAATTTATAAATTAAATTCTATAAATGTATCTATATGGAACATCATAGTTTATATTTAGGTATAACAATATGTGTGAGTTTGGTACTTACTATGAGTACCTAGAATAAGATATCACTCACTGATAAAAAGACTGCTATACTCCAAGATCATCTCGATATGCCTTAAGTGCTAAGAAGCACTTAGCTGGTGCTTTAACATTTTAAAATAAAAAAAAAAAAACAAATTACATTCCCAATTAAGACATTCCAATTTTTTTGACTCATAATTAATCTTGCCATACCAATCAAGACAATAATAAGCAGCTCAGAGGGCAAAGTTTTGCCAGTATATCTTTTCAAGTCCTACTTTTTCTGTTTAGCATCAAAACAGGATCAACTGTAAAAAGAATATTTACCATTTGCATTTCTTATTTATAACCTTCTTCTGTCTTAGTATAGGAGGAGTTTCACATTTTAAATGGTGTATTAATTCTGTCTAAATTTAGTAAAAAATAAAGTTCAAATTGCATAATGCTGACTATAGCACCTCAGGTACTGTTGGGGTACAGTCTGTACTATATTCTGAGTTGAGAACTTGAAAGAATAAGCCAAACCAAGAAGACTAAGGGGCTGGCAAGATAAAATGACAGCAAGATTATTAGAAACCACCAGCACTAACGCTATAATAACTCCCTGGAGTACAAGGCTTTGCTTCAGACTTAAAAATGCTTAGAATACTACCCTATCATTATGACCCTTTGATAATTCTAAAATTCACATAAAACATGACAGAAATATATTTGCCTTTTCATTGACTCCATGATCATTCTGCTTTTTTGGAAAAATTTTCCAGGGCAGATTGCTATGCACATGTAAACTCCCTGAGGATCTGAAGGTCTAAGAGGTATGGCCTTGTTGGAGCAGAAATGGCATGGTTGGAGAAAGTGTGTTGCTCATTGGGCTTTGAGGTTTTAAAAGCCCACTGCATGTCCAGTGTCTGTACATCTGCCTGATGCCCGTGGATCAGAATGTAAAACTCTCAGCTCGACCTCTTGTATTGGAAAGTGAACAAACCAATTCAGTGTACAGTTACAGGCTTGTTACTGAAGATTACAAATCACATACCTTTATATTAAGCTAGGTAATGATAAAGCAAATATTATTCATGGAGGTTACATAATCTCACAAACATCTTTAAACATAGCTAGCATATCAATAACTGTATTTCAAAATAATTTTCAGTCATAAATCATTATGTATGGAATGGTTTGAGTGTCTATTTTTTTGTTTTTGTTTTTCAAAACAGAGTTTCCCAGTAGCTGTAGAGCCTGTTCTGGACCTCACTCTGCAGAACAGGTTGACCTTGAACTCGCAGAGATCTGCCTGATGCTGTCTCATGAGTGCTGGTATTAAATGTGTGGACCACCACTTCCCAGCAAGAGTATAATTCTTATGATAATAGTAAGTCATGTTATTGAAAGAAAAACACCAATATCTATCTGCTATAACAAAACATACATCTCTAAGTAGATAAAATAATTATTTGTAAAGTGCTATGTACCATATTCCTTTTCTGATATTACTCACATATTTATAATGTATACATATGTCATATTTTATATTCCATACTTATATTTTCCTTCTTCATTAAAACACTGTAACACCTAGAAATTATGAGAGGTTTTTAACCTAAATTTCTTTTCCTGGATTAAATTAAACTAACTACAAAATATTGGGAACATTAAATATTTAACTTTTGTAAGTTTATCAAAAGAACATATAAATTCAAAATGAGTATATAACAAAATTTATACCTCAATGTAGAAAACAATACTGTGATGATACTTACAAGAAAAAATATAGAGCTCATCCTAAAGAATAAGAAAATTGTCCTGAGAGACTGAGTTATAAGATCCCTTGGCATAATGTAACTTATCAAACTGCCAATTAAAATAAAATAAACTTTACATGTTTATGATATTTATTTGATTTACTCATGAGGGTATCTTCCAATGTGGTAATATATGGTAATATATCTAATCACATTAAAATTTTAATTAATGTAACACTAAAATTTATAAACCATATTAACATACCTCATTATATATATATATATATATATGTATACACACACACACACATATATATATATATTCACACAGAACATGGATTGAAATGATAATGGTTTTATCAATTATTTACTACCAATAATTGATAATCAATAAAGAGATTAATGCTAGATTTTTTAATTCAAGAGCTTGCTTTTAAACTGTTATCCTTATGGATACAAAAAGTGCTATAGCCGGGCGGTGGTGGCGCATGCCTTTAATCCCAGCACTCGGGAGGCAGAGGCAGGCGGATCTCTGTGAGTTCGAGACCAGCCTGGTCTACAAGAGCTAGTTCCAGGACAGGCTCCAAAGCCACAGAGAAACCCTGTCTCGAAAAACCAAAAAAAAAAAAAGTGCTATAACCATTTGTGGTAGTATATATGGATAGCAGTCTCTACTTCTCATAAACACAAAACATGTACTGGCTTTTAGGGATCCTGTTCTCTTCGGATATATACCTTGCTCAGACTAGCTATAGTAGGGAGGGCCTTGGACTTTCCACAAAGCAAAGTGCCTTACCCTCTCTTAGGATTAGAGTGGATTGGGTAGGAGGATGTGTGGAGGGAATGGGAAGAGATGGAGTGGGAATTTGGATTGTTTTTTTTTTAATCTAATAAAAAAGAAAAATGAATATTAAAAATGTTTACGTGTTGTACTGTAAAAAATTATAAAGTGGAACACTAGAACAAAACCTTAAAGTCAGACTGTGTCCCAAGTCACCTGTACAGCTTACTCTCTGCTTTGAACAGACAGAATTATTTACGTCCCCAATTCATAGATTTTTTGTGAAGAGTATTACCAAACAATTGCCTTATAGAGGTGCTAACTTAATTATATAAGAATTTTACAGAGTCTTACATACAATATGTGGATTCTACACCTTTTTGTATGTTTGTTTTTATTTTGAAACACTTTAAAATTAATATGAAGGTTTGATCCAAATATAATGCATAATTTTATTTTGGCTACATTTCTTTCTAACATAGTCAGCTGAAACAGATAACAAACCAAGAAAAATCACTTAAAAACAGAAGAAAAGAAAGAAACAGGGTAAAACAGGATTATTTTCACTGTTCTTCAGTAAGTTATAAAAAATAAAATCCCAAGATGAAAAAAAGATGCTTATTTTCCCACTGAGGGTATAGATCTGACAGCATCTTTTATTTAAAAGTAAACAAGATTCAATAGATTTGATTGAAAACTTTTAGCTCATATCATTAAATTTCAATTATAAAGAAAGAGTCAGATCAGCATATGAAACTCCTTATTATAGAAAAAATAATCTTGAAGTAACTCTTGACATTCTGCAAATGTTATGTCACTAAACATAGAGAATTTTTTTTTGTATAACTCATGTTAAACACAATAGCATGGCCAGATCATTGCAGAAAAGGTGTAAGAGAAAATAAAGTCCAAACAGAGAGAAACAGTGCCTGTGGGGAAGGAACATAGTGATTTTTTCACAGCTTCCCTGTGAGATGCTGACCTACAATGAAGCTAAAGTAGGTCGTCACAGAGGGTATACCAATATTGACACATCATCTCAGCTTGGATGTAACTTGACATCTCTGTAATGTATACTCAAGGTATGTAAGCAGAAAACAAAATTTTTAGCAAAAATGCTAAAATTCAAATCAAGGTAAATGAAATCAAATTAGAAGCATACATTGGAGTGGTGACAACTTGTAGTCTAGTCAAGTGCATTAAAATAAGCATCTTGAAGTGACAGATCACAAACTTTTTTACAGTTTTCTAGAGCATAAATAATGATCATACTTTTTGTTTGTTTTCAACTGAATGTGAAGTAGCATTATATGTGTTAATAAAGCATTCCTTAATTTAAAAGAATTCACTGATTCTTAAACTGATAATTTTTATCTGGTCTTATAGTGAATTGTGATGTTTCTATTGGTAAAGGCTTTGTCTTCAATGGATGGCTATTCCACAATCATGATAATGGTTGATGATTCCAGTCCTTTGACAATTTATCTTTTAGTACATTAATGTGTGTGTGTGTGTGTGTGTGTGTGTGTGTGTGTGTGTGTAGGGGGGACATGTGTGAAAGTCAGAGGACAATTAATAAAGAACAATTAATGAGTCTTTCAATCATGTAGATCCTGAAGCTTGAGCTCATATCTTCAGGCTGGGTAGTAAGTGCATTGGTTTACTCAGCCATTTTGCTGGCCTTGTTATAATTTCTGTTCTTTATTTGTTTGTTTGTTTGTTTATTTATTATTTATTTATTCATTCATTTGTTGGTTTAGTCTATAAACTATGGTTTCCATTCACTCTTCTCATTCTCTTCTCTCTGCCCTTTCTTCCTCCCCAATTCATTCCTCCTCTGTTTCTGTTCAGAAAAGAATAAGCCACAAATGTGTATCAATAAAGCATGGCATCTCACGAAGTGGTAAGACTAAACACCTCTCCCTGTATTTAGACTGAGTAATGTAATCCAATATGAGGAATAGGTTACCAAGAGTTAAAACATTAAGGATAGCCCCTGCTTCCATTGTTAGGCACTACACAAATAGATCATACTACATAACTGTCACATATGAACACATTGGCACAGAAGACACATTCCTAAATACAACACTAGTAACACAGACACTAAGATTGACAATAAATTGGTCTTCATGTTACTGAAAAGCTTCTGTAAGGCAAAGGACACTGTCAATAGGATAGAATGGCAGCCTACAGAATGGAAAAAAGATTTTCAGTAACCCCACATCCAACAGAGGGCTGATATCCAAATATATACAGAAACTTGACATCAGAAAAAACAAAAAACAAATAATCACTAGGTGGTGGTTGTCATGCCTGGTGAGGGACAATTGTCTATATTATGTCAATTATGTTTTAAATAAATGCTGATTGGCCAGTAGCAAGGCAGGAAGTATAGGCAAGACAACCAGACAGGAAGTAGAGGTGGGTCAATGAGAATATGAGAATTCTGGGAAGGAGGAAACACATTCCTCCCGAGTCCTGTCCCAACCACAGAAGAAGGAAGATGTGATTGCCCCGCTGAAAAAGGTATCGAGCCATGTGGCTAAGATAGATAAGAATAATTGATTAATATAAGTTATAGTAATTAATAAGAAGCCTGAGCTAATGGGCCAATCAGTTTATCATTAATATAGACCTCTGTGTGTTTTTTTGGGACTTAATGATTGTGGGAAGCTGGCAGGATAGAAACCTCAACAACAAATGTCTTTAATCCCAGGACTCAGGAAGGCAGAGACAGGCAGATCTCTGAGAATTCAAGGCCAGCCTCATCTATAGAGTGAATTCCAGGACAACCAGATATACATAGAGAAAGCCAGTATCAAAAACAAAAACCAAACAAATCCATTTTTAAAATGGGATAGAGATCTCAAGAGAGAAATCTCAAGTGATCAAGAAGCATTAGAGTAATGTTCAACATCTCATACACTAGGGAAATGCAAATTGAAATGACTCAAAAAGTTCATCTTACATCTGTCGGAATGACTAAGGTCAAAACCACTAATGACAGCTAATAATGAGGAGGATATGGAACAAGGGAAACACTCCTCCATTGCTTATTGGAATGAAAACTTGTCCACTTGTCCTTTCTCATTAGCATTAAGAAAATTCAAGGTCAATAAAGCATTATGTAATCTATTTCTGGAGGTATTTTCCATACCTTTCTCTTTGTTTAACATATACTTTATAGTTTAATTTGATCTTTCTTTTTTATTTTTTTATTTTTATTTTTTTCCTCATTTTTTTATTAAAGATTTCCATCTCCTTCCCTCCTCCTCCCCCTTCCCTCCCCTCCCTTCCACCCATACCCCTCTCCACCCCTCTCCAAGACAAACAGCCATCAGGGTTCCCTTCACTATGTTAAGTCCAAGGTCCTCCTAGCTCCCCCTAAGTCCAGGAAGGTGAGCAACCAACTGACAAGGCTCACAGTGAGCCCGTCCAAGCTGTAGAGTTCATGTTCATTGCCGTTGTCCTTGGTTTCCCAGTCCTCCTCCACCGTCAGCCACATTCAGAGAGTCCGGTTTGGTCCCCTGTTCCATCAGTCCTATTCCAACTGGACTTGGTGGTCTCCCGTTAGATCTGTCCCACCATCTCAATGGGTAAACGCACTCCTCATGGTCCCGACTTCCTTGCTCATGATCTCCCTCCTTTTGCTCCTCATCAGGACCTTGGGAGCTCAGTCCGGTGCTCCTATGTGGGGCTCTGTCATTTTCTCCATCCAATGCCAGGTGAAGGTTCTATGGTGATATGCAAGATATTCATGAGTATGGCAATAGGATCTGGACATTTATGGCACCCTCTCCTCAGCTGCCCAAGGAACTAGCTGGGGGCGTCTTCCTGGGAACCCCTCTAGAGTCAAGTCTCTGCCAACCCTAGAATGGCTCCCTTAAGTAAGATATATAATTCCTTGTTCCCATATCCACCCTTCCTATATCCCAACCATCCAATGATAGCCTTTGCTGGAGAGGATGTGGAGTAAGGGGTACACTCATCCATTGCTGGTGGGAATGCAAACTTGTGCAACCGCTTTGGAAAGCAGTGTGGAGGTTTCTCAGGAAATTTGGGATCAACCTACCCCAGGACCCAGCAATCCCACTCTTGGGAATTTACCCAAGAGATGCCCAATCATATTACAAAAGCATCTGTTCAACTATGTTTATAGCAGCATTATTTGTAATAGCCAGAACCTGGAAACAACCTAGATGCCCTTCAGTGGAAGAATGGATGAAGAAAGTGTGGAATAGATACATATTAGAGTACTACTCAGCGGTAAAAAACAATGATATCTTGAATTTTGCATGCAAATGGAGGGAAATAGAAAACACCATCCTGAGTGAGGTAACCCAGGCCCAAAAAGATGAACATGGGATGTACTCACTCATAATTGGGTTCTAGCCATAAATAAAGGACATCGAGCCTATAATTCGTTAAAAAAATCCTAGAGAAGCTATATAAGAAGGTGAACCCAAAGAAAAACATATAGTTATCCTCCTGGATACTGGAAGTAGAAAAGATTGCCGGACAAAAAATGGGAACATGCGGGTGGGGTGGGATGGGGGGAGGGGAAGATGGGGAGAGAAAATTGTGAAGTGGAGGATGGGAAGAGCTTGGGGTAATTTGATCTTTCCAACTGCCTGACCTATAGGATATTTTGATATACCTGTAATACGTGCTATATTATAATAAGCAAAAACTGTTTCATTTTCTTAGACACATATACTGGACCATTGTCTGTCTTTATTTGTGAAGGTATATTCATGATGGCCTATAACATCTAATAAATGTGTGATTACTGAATCAGCCTTTTCTGACCTCAAGGCAGTTATCCATTGAAAATCTGAATAAGTATCAATGGTGTGGTATACATATTTTAATTTTCCAAATTTTGTAAAGTATGACATATTCATCTGCCAGATCTCATTCCTCTGATTGCCCTTTGGATGACTCCTTGCTGGTAGTGGTGTTTGATTATAGAAAGAGCAAGTAGGACATCTCTTTATAACCTCTTTAGCTTGTTGCCATGCAATAGGAGGGAGAAGGGGTAGGGGTGGAGGGGAGGGGAGGGAAGGGGGAAGGAGGGGAGGAGATGGAAATATTTAAATATAAAAAAATAAACCATGAAAAAAAAGAAAACTTTCTTTAAACCTTTGCTATTGACATGATTTCTTATGAAATTCTGAGACCTTCAGCATACTTCTAATATATAATCAATCAATTTCTGCATTACCTTGTGCTAGAGGACCTGGCAGACTCTTATGGGATCAGATGTGTGTTACATATATGGGACAAGGCCTATTCCTGATTATATCTTGAACCTGTATAAATAATGAAGTCAATTCTGTATCATCTGGTATAAATTCAGCAGTTTCAATATGTAAGACAACTCTTTCTGCATATTCTGAATTAGTAACTATATTGGGGAATTCTTTAAAATACCTTAGTGCCATGAGAATAGCATATAATTCTTACTTCTGGACAGAATTATAAGGGCTTTGTTCTACCTTATTTAATTCTTCTGATTTGTAACCTTCCTTTCCTGTTTTATTTGCATCTGTATAAAAATATATCTGTATTATCTGTATAAAATATATTGGTGCATCACATACAACTCAGTGAAGAATCTAAGTAGTTCTTTTTATAAGGTTAATTCTATCACTTTTGGGATAATTCCTATTAATTTCTCCAAAAAAAGCACAAGCTCTTTTCCAAGGTTCATTGACTTCCATTATTTTTTTTAATTTTATCAGCCATAAAAGGAACTATAACCACTGCTGGGTTTATACCTGCTAGTTGATGAAATCTCAATTTTCATTTTATAATTAATTCAGAGACTTATTACACATAAGTGTTTAATTTTTTACTTGGTTTATATGGTAAAAAGATCCATTCTAAGATAATATTGTCCCTCTGCATTAAAATTCCTGAAGGGGAAATTCTGGACGGCAATATGACTATCTACATGTGCCTCCTTTAATTTCTCTTCAATGACTATCAATTCTTTTTCCACTTAAGCTGTTAATTCTCTAGGACTATTTAAGTCTTTGTAATCCTCTAAGGTTTTGTTTAAATAAACCATTAGGACAGGTGTTATCCCAACAGCTGGTGGTAGACTGAAAATATCTCCTAACAATCTTTGAAAGTCATAAAGAGTCCACAATTAGTCTCTCCTAATCTGTGCCTTTTGTTTTCTAATTTTCTGCAAACCTATTTTGTAGCATAGGTAATTGACATAATCTTTTTTTCAGGAGAAATTTATAACACCTATTTAGACAAAACATTTTTTTACTTCTTCAAACATTCTTTCTAAAGTATCTGTATTTGAGTCAGATAACAAAATGTCATCCATGTAATGGTACATTATAGACCTATGAAATTGCTTGCATATTTTTTCTAATGGTTGATTTATGAAGTATTGGCACAGAGTGGGACTCTGAAAAATTCTCTGTAGGAGGATGGTCCACTGGTATCTCCTAGTAGGCTGAGAATTATTATAAGTAGGCAATGTGAAAGCAAATTTTTCTCTATCTTTTTCTTGTAAAGGTATAGTGAAGAAACAATCTTTCAAATCAATAACTATAAGAGGCCATCATTTTGGTAATAGAGAAGGCAGAGGAATTCCAGAGTGTAGAGAGCCCACAAGTTGGATAATCTTGTTGACAGCTCTTAGATCTGTCACCATTCTCCATTTACCAGATTTCTTTTTAACAACAAATACAGGAGAATTCCAAGGGCTGTTGTCATTTATATGTGCTCTTAGCTTTAGTCTTTGATTATTGAAGTGGAATTTCCCTCTGTATGATGTGATTACCATTAAGAAATAAAGAAACTGCTTTGGACATATAGCAGAGCAGAAGTCAGGTAGGCAGGGATAACTAAACTGAATGCTGAAAGAAAGAAGGAGGAGTCAGTGTTGAATGAATGTACAAAAACTTGGAAGAAAAAAAGAAAAATAATATAAACAGTTATAAAAAGAAGTAAATGTTTTTAAAAATGTAAAGTCCTTAAAGAGACAGAGTATAGACAATCATAGATTAAAGCAGTAAGATATTAAAATAAATATTAATAAGTAATAGAGAAAGATAATAAGCCACATAACAATGGAAAATTCACAGAGAGTTTGGATTATGTATATTATTGTCTTTACTTTGAATTTTTTGACTACAGAGAGACATTTATTTCTGGGGACTGCTAAGCTAAACCACCATATATACTTTAAAGGTATCTTGTCTTCAAAACTGTTTTTTGATATGTAACATGTTTTTGAAAAGAGGTTCTCTTTTGTTTCCACAGAGGATGAGAACCTGTGGAATGCTTTCAGACTAATATGGTTTGATGGAACAAGACCCCTTAAAAGGTCACCTATAACACCCCTCAAAAAATTACTTTGCTCAATTAACAGCAGGAAGAAGTTTAGACAGAACTGTGCCCATAGTCCCAAATATTGTTTGCAAATTTTTTTTACATTTAAATGAGGATATGCTATAGAGATTTGCATTGGTATGAATCTTGGTTTATTTATACAAATTTACAGTCAATTCTGTTATATGTATATTTCTTCTTTTGATTAAGGTATTATGTTTGTGTGGCTGATTTAAAAATGTAATGTATAATTAAGAAATATAGGTTAATAGATAATAATTAGTCAAGCTTATAGTCATGTTAGTTCGATTTTCTAGATGTATAGAGATATATTTCAGCTAGATAGGTATTCTTCAAATCTTTCAGAGACACTCAGAATATGTCATTTAAAATGTTTTAAGACCTTAAGACTTTTTATGACAAAGAGATATATCTGCTCCTGGCAGTACCAATTATTTCAAGAGGATGATGGACACCGTTGAGCCTCCTTATGGAGTTGGTTGACCATTTGGCAACAAACTGCTCTTGCCTAGACTGCTTGATAAACTGTGAGATGATCCTTTGGGGTTTCTGCTTCATGAAAGAGTTTGCTAGATATTCTGCAGGACACAAAAAAATGTGACAGACAAATAGCCAGTATAGGCGGAACTGTCTTTGAAATTTCCTGCTTCATGGAAAAGTCTGTTGAATACTATGGGCCTGTGGGCTGAAGAGTGATGTGGAATTTCTCTCTGTATGCTGTGATTACCATTAATGAATAAACAAACTGCTTTGGACCTATACAGGGCAAAAGTTAGGTAGGCAGGGAAAAACTAAACTGAATGCTGAGAGAAAGAAAGAGGAGTCAGAGAGAAGCCATGTAGCCACACTGGATTCAGACACTAGAACTTTAGCTGATAAGCTACTGCCACGTGGAAATATACATATTAATATAAATGGGTTAAATAAGTATGTAAGAGTTAGCCAACAAGAAGCTAGAGCTAATGAGCCAAGCAGTGATTTAAATAATACAGTTTCTGTGTGATTATTTCAGGGCTACGTGGCCTGGAACTAACTAGTGGCCTGCTGCTAAAAACTGGTGTCAACAAATCATTTATAGAAGTCTGCCAATATATACATTTCATATTTCCTGCTGGAGTATTTGACTTATCCTCCAGGCCTACTCCATCATCCAGAACAGTATGTTTTCTACAGTATGCATTGGATTGTTTAATTTTCCTGGTGAGACATGTGCCTCACAGTGACTAGAAATGACTGGACCTTGTTTGACATTGGGGCCTGTGAGAGGACCCCCAAGGAGTTTCCCAGTGCTTTGTATCTCTCTTGTCGACCACCATTCAGTAGTCTAATGTTGGCCTTTGCCACATATCCTACATATACCAGAGGTCTGAGACTTCCTATTCTTGCCATTCCTAGAGGAGACATTATTCCCAGAAATTCCTTGTCTACTTTCCTTTCCTAGATGTCCTATTTTTCCACAATTAAAACATTTGGCATTTTGGGTCTCCTCATATTACTGGAAATCTCTTCTCCTACCCAAGCTTCAGTACTATAATCAAATGTTTCAACATCCATTGTATGCAAGATCCATTTATCTATGGTTACTGATCTATCCTTTAAAGGTACAAAGATCTTCTTACATTCTAAGTTGGCATTTTCAAAAGCCAGAAATTCAATTAGTACACATCTACCTTCAGGGTCTGTTATTCCTAATTGTACAGCCTTAGTTAATCTTTGTAAGAGGTCAGTAAAGGGTTCTCTCTAGCCCTGTTTAACCCTAATATATGACTCAGTTTTTTCCCCTGGTTTCTAAATCCTGTGTGTGTGTGTGTGTGTGTGTGTGTGTGTGTGTGTGTGTGTTACATAAACATATAGCACACAATAACAATTAGTAAAAATAAAAGGTCATGTATTTGAAAGAGAGTGGGAAGTTATATGTAAGGGTGTGTAAGGAGGAAAGGGAAGGAAGGTAATCTAATTAGAATCTCAAAAAATGATATTAAAACTAATAAAAATGGCCAGGCAGTGGTGACACACAACTTTAGTCCTAGCACTAAGGAGTCAAAGACAGACAGATATCTCTGAGTTCAAGGCCAGCTCATTTTACAAAGTGAGTTCCTACTGTTATGTAGAGAAAATACGTTTTTGAAAAAAACAAAGAAATAACAATAATATTGCTTAATGTTGAACAGATTGGAAAAAAATAAAATAAAAAGACATGACAGAAATTTGCAGATGAGAAGGAAAATGTAAGTATAAAGATTGATAAGTAGGATTTGCATACATGTTTAACCTTCACAATCCCAGAGAACCTAGACAATAATGAGTACCCTCAGAGAGACATACATGGGTCTAATCTACATGGGAAGTAGAAAAATGCAAGATCTCCTGAGTAAATTTGGAGCATAGGGACCATAGGGAAAGTAGAAGGGTAGGGAAGAGGAAGGAAGAATACCAGAGACAAATAAGAAAGACAAGGAGAGAGACAGAGAGAGGGTAAGCGAGGGGGGTAGGGAGAAAGAAAGAAAGAAAGAAAGAAAGAAAGAAAGAAAGAAAGAAAGAAAGAAAGAAAGAAAGAAAGAAAGAAAGGAAGGAAGGAAGGAAGGAAGGAAGGAAAAAACAAAGAAAGAAAGAAAGAAAGAAAGAAAGAAAGAAAGAAAGAAAGAAAGAAAGAAAGAAAGAAAGAGAGAAAGAAAGAAAACAAGTTAGTTTGTAAGTTGTATGCATGTTTTTGGGGATGACCAATTGGTACTGGTATGGAATAACCAATTGTTGTGCTCTTACCTGAAGAATCTATTTCTCCTGATCTTTGCTTTCCTTAGTGGCCTATAGTTCTTTTTTATTGATTTTATTTAGCTAGACATTTTTCTATGTTCCCCTCCCTTCCTTTTCCCTGCCATTCAACCCATGGCCTATAGTTCTTTATGTAGTGTTGAGGTCTCTTAGCCTTTCCCCATCCACATCGGCATGCCTATTATTTGTTACAAGGAGAGCCAGGCTGCTTGTTTGTCCCGGCTGCCCGGCTAGCTTAGCCCCAAAATAACCACACAGAAACTGTATTAATTAAAACACTTCTTGGCCCGTTAGCTCTAGCTTCCTATTGGCTTACCCAGGGAAAATTCCCAGCATCTGTCTCCAGCAGATCCATGGTGTCTCTCTGACTCTCCTTTCTTCCTCCCAGAATTCAGTTCCTTCTTCCCCGCCTACCTAAGGTCTGCCCTATCAACAGGCCAGGGCAGTTTCTATATTCATTAGCCAATGAAAGCTGCACATGGACAGAAGGACCTACCACACCAATTGTTATTCTTGTTCATTTCATGGTTAGGCAGTCATATTGGTGTGGATGTACTTTCTAACATTCATAGGAGGCACAATCTCATAGCAAATTCTCTGATTCTCTGAATCTTACAGTCTTCTTCTTCTGTCATATACATAAAGTGATATTATACAGATTGATCTGGTTATGTTTAGAAATATGTAAGTGTCTTGTTAGGGTTTCTATTGCTGAGAAGAGACACCATGACTATGGCAACTCTTTCAAAGGAAAACATTTAATTTGGGTGGCTTATATTTTCATAGGTTTAGTCCATTATTATCATGGTGTGACATGGTGGCATACAGGCAGACATAGTGCTGGAGAAGGAGCTAAGAGTATTACATCTTTACCCACAGGCAAGAGGAAGTAGTCTGCAACCCTGGGTGTAGCTTGAGTGAAGGAGACTTTAAAGTCTATACCCCCAGTGACACATTTACTCTAACAAGGCCACACCTACCACCAACAAAGCCACATTTCCTAATAGGGCCACTCCTTTTAAGGGGTTTTATTTCAAACCACCAGAATATGTATATACATATTTGTGCATAAAAATTAATGGAAAAAGCCATGAGTTTGAGAGAGAGCATGTAGTGTGTCTATGAGTTGGATGGAGAGAGGAAAGTGGGAAATGGTGTAATTATATTACAATCTAAAGGTAAAAGTAATTTTGAAAACAAAATAAAGTTGTTTTATCATATCCATTTCTGTCCCTGAAATTTTAGTATCTGAACTTTACTTAGCCCATTGTGTTCTCAGTCCTAAAGTGCTGGGTTGTCTAGCTCACCTTCCCCATCTAGAGTTAATCCCCTTATCCGGTGTTGCCAGTCCTAATTCATTAGAGCATCACTGTGGAAAACAGTTTATTTTCTGGCTTTCTTTACTTTTGCAGCAAGTCACTCAAAATTAAAGAGGCTCCCATGGAAGGCTCCCAGTCATGAATGCAGGGCAGCTTCTAAAAATCATCTTGCTCTTGTGATATTTCTTTTTATTGCCCCAATCACCCATTCATCGAAAGCATATTTTCTAACTCTTCTTTTTACAGTTTTCTTCACAGATAATACTAAAGTCAATCCACAGAAAGAAAATAAAGTGGCAAAGGAAACTTTAAAGATGTTATAAACCATCCATGACTTAACTCACATATTGATTTAATTGTATTTACAACAGAGAAGGAATGGCTTAGACAGAGGGGGACATTGCCTTTCACTGTTTACTCTTTGACCATTTCATATATGAATATAATGAGTTTTAATACTTTTCACCACTCATTATCCCTTCCTATTCAACTTTTATGCCTTCTTTGTTATGACCCTCTCAGTTAATTCTTGTTAATCCTTGAATTTGACTGGGAGGTTTGGAATTGTATTAAAATATACTAGTATACAGCATATTTGGGATTCTCCTAACCTTATTCCCTAAACAACACAAAAGAAGAGCTACTTATATCTTAAACTATCTAACGACAACCCAAAGTATACAAAGACATGAACAAGCTACATGCAAATACTCCACATGTTGTAAACATGACTTCAACGTCCTCATGGAGGAGGCTGTAGGTTGCAATGGTTACAGTACATAAAGTTTCTGCCCTGGGCTCTTTGACCAATGGGTCATGTATTTTAACTTATTTAATGTTCTTAACAATTTTTGGTAATTAATATAGCTACAGTAACCTTTTCCAATGCTTATGCTTCTAAAGTCTGGCCACTTGCAAAGATATTGAAATATGCAAATTGAGGTTATGTTTTTGTATTATATTTTCAGAGAACCCAAAAATAAAGGATCATCTCTAAGTGAGATGCTGCAAAACAAGATGCAGGCACAGTTGGTTTCTTCTAAGACCAGCAAGGGAGCCATCTGCCCACAGTTCCTCTCCTGGTGTATTGAATTTCTCAGACAGTCTGCATCTCTTGGCTTTGCCACATCACTCTGATCTTTGTCTGCACACGTCTTTGTGGAGTACTGTTCCTCTATATGGGGTGCCTCAAAGACAGATAGATATTAACAATGAAATTCAATTCTCTTGAGCCAAGGATTCCTTGCCCATCATTTTCTTCATCTATGTACCATAGATATTGGGAAGTTATAGCTGGAACCTGCATCTCACTCCTGCTTGATACAGAATGTCCAATTCTTCTTTTTTTAAACCCTGGGCTCTCAGAGAATCGCCAACAAAGAAAGCCCAGTTCGTATTCATAGTTTCTGCAGCAGCTCCTCCGGTGAGTTTGCCAGCAGTTCAAGTCCCTACATCAAGTGCTAGACTTTGACCATAGTTGGTCACAAACCCAGTTTGTGGTGGACACATCATCACCTCTCATCTAGAGGCTATCTAACCTCTCTGCCTTTGTTCATACTTTGTCCCAATCTCTGTGAGTGAAGTACTCACATGGGAGTTGCTTTGCTCAAATAAATCTGTTCTTTAGCTTTTTCAGTTTGGCTTGATCTAGCTTACTGCAAGAGTAGAGAGATCTATTATGGTGTTTTAGAGAAAACCTCTTAATAAGCACATTCTCCTTCTGAAATGTATACAGATTGTTATCTCCATAATTGAATAAGTTCTTAAGATCCTGAAGGCCATTTTTTGAAAATATAAACATCAGGGTGCAAACAATCTCTCAATTTCTGAGAGAGTAGAATCTAACTTCTGTGAACATTTTTTTTTTTTGCAGTTGTAAAACACACTTGTATCATCAGATTTGGGTCCTTAGAACTTCTGTTAACTAACTCAATCTTCCCAATTCCCAGATAGAAGAGATGAAGAATATGTGGCAAATAGAAGGTGAAGTCCTCTTACTGAGGTTATTTACAGTGATGTTTTCAATAGGTAGTATTTCATTGGGTTTATTAAAGGCTGAAACTTATTTCAACCTTTGGAATATTTTAGCATGCTCCTGTGGTGCACTTCACCTTCTAGATAATGCATGTTCACTCATTGATAAGCTGTATTCTTTACTTCCTTTATGAAGAGACTTCCAAGAGATAACCACAGTAGATTGGGTCCATCGTGATTACGTTATCCCAACTAGTTTTATTTTCACCCCTTTTCTACATAAACTTATGTATTGTGAGGTAGCAGGTTTTAGACTTCAGTCTATAGATTTGGAGACACAATTTCATCCAAACCAAATATGTCTTGGTTCAGTTAGTTTGTGATAGAACCAATGTATACCAGAACATATACCCCATACAAAACTTTCAAGCTCTATGTTCAAATATAGTAAAAACATTTTTGCTTATAAGTAGAAATGTAGAAGTAATATGACCAAAGAGTATTTGTATTCACTTAAAACAAAGAATCATTCCAAGCTAATGAGCTTCTAATTGTCATTTTTGCCTAGGGAGAAGCATTGTTCATCTCTCATTGTTTAAGAGCTATATTATCAGTAGGAGTAGATTCAAGAGCAAAATACACCATTAGACATATCTTTAGCACAAGTTTAAAATGATATTACCAGGAAGTGCTTTAAATACAGCATGTTTTGTTGTTGTTGTGTTGCTGTAGTTTATTTTTTCAGAAAATGCTCTGAATCTACAATCTTGTGATTGGTATGTAATTTGGACTAGCCTAAGATCTTAATTTGGAAGAAAGAAAACAGATACTCAACTCAGAGCTCCCAAAGTCTTAATTCAAACCCAGTCATCTTTATCTTTATCCTTTTCACACTTCCATGGCAGCATATCTGCTGCACACAACTATCTGATGTTAAATCATTTCTAATTTTTAATTGGTCTTTTAAATGAAAGAAATGTTCTTTTATTGTCACATGTGGTCTATTCTCAGGCCAATCTTCCCTGCTGGATTCTCCTTTATTGGCACGGGAGAGGTTTATTGCATAATTCATAGCCCATTAATGATCTGGCAACTAGCAAAACTCAAAGTATTACAAAAATAGCTATGTTCACTAAATAGAGAGATTAACTATGGTTAAATACTACAAGCACAATAGCAGGATGCAGACAACTCTAAAGTGTAAGAAAAGACACAGAACACACAGTTCATCTTTTTTGTTCAAGAAAATTTTGTTTTAACTAGTTTCTTATTTTTTTATAATCCAACAAGCACCAAAATTCTCCACATGTTTTATGAGAAGGGAAATAACATCACTTTATAGCTAACAGCTATTACTTTATGTTAAAATATTAATATATCTCTCTTTGTATGAAAGAAAAATTGCACACACAATTAAATTCTGCTGCTTATATAATCTCTAGGATACAACAAAGGTAAAACCTGTCACTTGATTAATAATTTTAATTATATTAAGTGAGTAAGAAACTCCAAGACATAAAACTTGTGCTTCAGTTTTTACACAATCCTGATGGGTGTATTTCACCTAATATTTCATTTTTTATAAATATGGATATAACAGTTCTGTTGGCTTTCAATGATATTCTTCCTGTCAGCTCAAATTCATCCTGGCACAAACAATACAGCTTACATGAACTATTGGACTATTGCTCCCAGATCATTCTCTGTATGAGAGGGCTTACCTTGTTTCCACAGTAATTTTCTCCAGCTGTGTTGCTGATGCAGGTAATATAGAAAGCATTTATGAAATATTTGAAATCGTTCTTTTATCGTGGAAGTCATGATCAGAGATTTCTCCATGTTCATTCTAGGGACCTTTGACACATTATTTACTTTTTCAAATAACTTGTGATTTATTTTAGAAGTTGGTAAATTTTAGCACACAAATTTTAAAAAAATGCTACTGCTTCAATTATATTCATATAATTTAATAGAGAATATATACCAGTTTGCAATAAAGATATGCATGCTATGATGTATGGATTTTTTCCATAGTAGATACAGATCTTTGACCTAGAGTAAACTTTTTAAGCCATACCTTTCATTTTCTAAGATGTAGTTCTCCCTTACAAAGCTTTGCTGGAACTATATATGAATCTATTTCAATTTTAGTTTTTCAGGTTTCTATATTATCATGCCCATTCTAGCAGCCTTCAATCAATAGGAGGCTACTTTCTTTTCAATAGTGTGAAAGTAAATGTGTTTGTGGTTTTCTATCATACATTTTATTTTGAGAATTCAAACATCTGGTCCCTTTCCTCTACAACTTTCATGATCTGTAAGGAAAATACCTCAATAAAAGTCTCATATCAATGTTTGTATATTTGTGTTCTGCATTTCCACTGTATAGAATGAAGAATTCTACTGGATACTAAAGAACTATGTTGCAATTTAATGGGTATGTTCCTGAACTGTATCTGTGACCATTTTTTCTGGGGGTTTAAAGAACTTCATGGGGCTAGAAAGATTGTTTGGTGGTTAATAGCACCTTCTGCTTCTCCAGAGAACCTGGGTTCATTTGATTCCTATCAATACTATTAAATACTACAATAATATTAGAAATTACTAAAGGTCAAGAAGTTGATGATTTGTTCAGTAGTAGTGGGTCAACAGCACTAATTGTGGGGTCAACCATACTAAGAACATATATATATATATATATATATATATATATATATATATATTGTTTCTATTTAATCAATAAGTCAGTCAAACAAGAGATAACATGAAAGTACTCTGGGTATTATACTACACAAATATTATTAGTGATTTAAGGATGTACACACATGGCACTTACAAGCAATTTTTGGAATAAAATAATAGAGGAGATAAGACATGAAGAAAACCACAAAACGGAAGGTCACTATAAACTTCAGAAACCCTTTATATAAAAACAACCTTTAGGTTGATAATGCCTGGATAATAAGAATAAAATAATGCTTAAGACCTAAGTATAACAATTTCCTCTTCTGCCCATTGCACTTGCTTTCTGCTCACTTAATGAAACAATAGAAATGAATGGATTTTTAGTCAGCCATTAGTATCCTACTGTGAACTGTCCTCTATCCAAACAAATTTTCTTTTCTTGAGAACAGGCATTATAGAGTGATAAGGAAGCCATTGTGATTTGAATTAGGGGTAAGTGAGATGTCTCAGTGCTTAAGACGGTTTACTGCTCTTCAGAGGACCAGAGTTTGTTTCACAGGACCCATATTGGCACCTCAAACCACCTGTAGCTCCAGAACTCAAGCATCCAGTGCCTTCTGGTGACCTCTGCATGCATCAGCAGTTCCTGAACCCAAGCACGCACTTCCTGGGGTGTGTATACACACACACACACACACACACACACACACACAAAATATATAAATATTTTAAGAAAAAATTGCATTACAGAAACAAGTAAGAGATCATAATAACTCATAAGAGGATTAAACATTTGTAATGTACTTATAATGTACCATAATGCAGTTTCATGGTGAGAGATTTGCCATAGTATGATTATTTTTAAATAGATGGTAGTAATTCTAAAGAAGATAACAGAGATGGCATAAAATACTCTTTAATAATAATAAATATAAACATAAGAAGAAATGGAGTATATGTGAGACACAACTTGGCATATTGTTAGATATATAGAGTGTGTCCCAAATGGCAGATTTGGTAGCTTAGTTTAAAGCAAAGAGATAATTAAACAAGAGAAATACTGCCAAAAGAGAGATCCCTCTCTTAAAGTTGAACCCAATAATATTGAGCAGCACTTAAAAAAAGACTTTACCTGGCATGAATATGGCACTACATCTTGTATAGGGTAAAGTTTAATTAAAAAGATCATAGTCTGGCATTGACTTTTACTTTGGCACATCATGGGCCTCAGTTTCTTAGAATCAGGTATGGCATTCATCCTTGGATTTTCTATTCAGCAAGGATATGTAGGGATGTACGACAGAAAGCAAATGAACTGAAAATGGAGAGAACTGAGAAAAATAATTAGGTTCTTGGGCACATATGACTAAAGGAGGCAGAGATCCTGATAATAAAATACAAAGAGGTTAAATAAAACTTTCTGGAGTGTCCACACATCACATGATAACAGTTGGAAATGAGCTAATGAGAACAACCTTTCTGCTCTTAGTCTCATAATTGACAGTGTCCCCAATCCCATGAAAGCTTCAATCTGCTTCACAAATACCATAGGTAAATCAATTTCAAAATGATTCCAGTCCTTACTGCCAGAATAGGTTCACACTTCCATTTTAAGATATCTTTATATTTAAAGAGAAACCATTTGTATACTTTAATATTCTGTACTCGTCCCCCTAGCATGACAAAAAATAATAAAAATGCAAAGATGTTTTCAGTATTCTATTGTCTTAGCCTAACTTATTATCAGGAGTAAGAATCACAACAGACACCCCCATGAAAAGAACACACTTGTCATCTATATACATTTTTAATATTTTTATGCAAATGCAAATGTAAGTAGAACTAATTTGCTGATATCATCAGTTCTAAGAAACTATAGCATAGACTCAATAGAAATCAAAACATGGTACAAAAACCAAGCTTTTGAATACAGTAATAGCTTTATTGATCAGTATGCCCTAATCTACACCTACATAATAAGTTCAAAAGAATTGTCCACTACATCTATTTTTTTCCTGTTTAGCCAGTGTTTTGGGACACTCAATCATGCAAAAATTATTATATAGAATACCATCATTACAAAATGTTAAAAAGAAAAAAAGAAAGTGGAGGGTAAAGGAATATTTTCCATGTTGTATTTTGTTAAGATTTAAAATTTTTAAACATATTGAGCCTATACACTCACCTAGTCTGATAAGAGTAGCTCTCACACATTATTAGAGAAGTTTCTTTTAACAATAGATAGATATTACTACACAGATTTACACATGGCCAAAATGCAGAATAAGTGTTTGTGGGATGTCTAACCACAATTAATAGAGCTGCAACACTTGATCCTACACCTACTTCTCAGGGAACATTTTTGAAGTAAGGATGAAAAATTTGTCAGAGGCAGTGGACAAGGATTCCTGTTGCTAGATACTGTACCCTAGAGACATGACAAGAAAACTACACCCATGAACTCTCAACAATATGATCGATATAATGACATCATGAATTGACATGACAATGTGGATGGAGGAAATTCCACAAACTCTCATGTATAGACAAATAGCATGAAGGTGGTCAATGGCCACTACAAAGAGGAGAACCAGTTTCCTCCAGAGATACGCACCCACAAACATTGTCCTATCTGAGGTGGTCAACCTTGGACACTTAAATAAAAATAATGGTAAATAGACTAAATAGGTTGTGTTGTGCATATGAAAAAATAATATACAAAAGAGAAGAGGGCATGAATTTGGAAGGGAGAAGTGAGACTCAGGAGGAAGGGCTGGAAGGAGGGGCTCAGATAATAGAGATTCAATACTCAATACAGAATTCTCAAACCATAAAATTAAGTTAAATGGGCTGAAGTGAAGTCAAAGCTTCTGCAGTGTTGAAAACATCTGCATAAGATTTACAGCAATAATTTCCCAGATATATTTGGAGGTAGGCAGCAGTGGAAATGATCAAAGCCCATTTATGCCATTTACCAACTAATTCCATTGGCTTATGCTTATGCAAAGTTGGAATGCATCATGATGACTTTCTAATTGACGTTGTAAAAACATTATTATAATTAAAGTTGAAACACTCAAGCAATTCCTATTAAAATCTGGAAAATGGACTAGATCTAATGCTGAGAGTATTTATCACTTTTAAAATGATTTCTAATTAAAAGAGTAAGACACCAATTTTAATGTGATAAGTAGTAAAAAGGAACAGAATGTAAGAATCATCAAACTTGTTGATTAAAAACTGTATCTCTTTATAAAGCTATAACATCAAATGTCTCTCTCTCTCTATATATATATATATATAATTTGCAAGTTTAATAACATAATTTAGGAAAAAATAAGGTTATACAAGAGCCCCATGAAAAATCTGTTAATTTATCAGTATCTATTTTATTAGTTTAATTTTAATTTCTTTTATCTTTTGAGATTGTCATATAGTTACATAATTTCATATAGTTACATAAATAGGTATATCCTATTCATATAGTTACATAAATGTATTATACTATATATAATATATAGTATTATGTATTATATATTATTATTTTTGATATATAATTATATATTTATATAATATATAAATATACTATATATTATACTATATATTCATATAGTTACATAAATAGGTATATCCTCTCCAACCCATTCCATATACCCTTTTTTGCTCTTTTTCAAATTCATGTCCTATTGTTTCATTGATATATATATATATATATAATGCATAAAAAATCAGTGAGATTAAATTTTACTAAATGTTATAGCTATTGATTTCTTCAATTTTGTTTCTTCTCTTCCTTTTCAGAAATAAACCTATTTTTCTATTAATTATTTAATATGTAATTTTAATTCACATTGCACACACTCTCTACTTGAATAGGTTTGGAATGTTACAATGATGATATCATAAAATATCAGTCTTTTGTATGAAATTATATTCCTGGCATTCTACATGAGCAACAGAGCAAGGACTATGCTGCTGCTCTGCATGTATTTAAACATCTAAATAACATACATCATTTTTCTACTGGAAAAAAAATTTACGGTGATGATCCAGTGACTTTAGGTCATTTAGGTAAATGTCTACTGAATTTGGTTCAAATTCTGAAGAACAGCAGAGATGGTGGTATGAATAAAGAAGATGAAATTTATTAGGCTAGCAATGAAAAACTAGTCAAAATATAGTTAGAGCTATTAGCATGAACAGGCTAAATATGTATCTATACCACTTTTAGATAGGACAGAACTGCCTTGGAACCCCATGTGATAGTAGCCATATCTTTTTGAACCCCTAAGACATATTATATATTTAATATACTATGCTTACCATCCTTTTATCCTTCTTTAAAGACTATGATGAATAGCAGAAGATAAATCTCATATAGTAGGAAGCCACATACAGATCCGAAAGGGACTCACACTTTCTAAAAGCATTTGAAAGTATTGGTATTTAAGTCAGTATAAAATATTTTAAAAGTCTCTCTAAACCAGTGATTCTCAACATGTAGGTTGCGAGCACTTTGAGAATAACATATCAGATATCCTGCAATAAGATACTTGCATTACAATTTATGACAGTATCAAAATTGCAGTTAGGAAGTAGCATCAAATAATTTTATGGTTGGGTATCACAACATGAAGAACTGTGTTAAGGGTTCACAGCCTTAGGGATGTTGCTAAACCAGCTTGGAATGTTTAGCTCAATCCTTTGCCAACTTTCCATTTCCCTTCCTTTAATTCTTTTAAAACTCAATATGCTGAGTGTTAAATTAAATATATCCTGACTTGAAATATTTAACTAAGTCTTGCCACTCATCTACTTAATAACTTCATTGACTCCCTTCTGACATTAGGTTAATAGTCAAAATCAGTTTCAAGGCCTCTAAAACTTCAATATTCTGGCCGCTACCTACGTCCTTCCCATCTCAACTAGACATGACGCTTCGTCTAATACCTTCAGTAACATGTTCTCTGTTCTTATTCAACTTTCTTGGATATATGTATATCATTTTCTCAATCACCATATAGATCTTGCTGTAACAATTATATGTTTTCTGCTGAATAAGATAGTAAACTCTGAGTTAACAGAAACCTTGTAATGTCAGATTATCACATCATGTGGTGATTTGTGCTTGAGGTATCTTCAAAAAAATCTCATGAATTGGATGTTGAGCCCTTTGTTTGATCAATCTAATCATTGTAAGATATATGGATCACAAAAGCTCTGAATGCACTATATTTGATAGTGATGGAAACTATCAGATAGGTCCTGACTGAAGGATGTTGACTATAGGGTATGCATTTGTCTTGTTCCTGGTCCATTGTTGTCTCTCTAAATGCTTTCTGGCTGACATGAAAGGGGCAGATCTACTCCATCACACCCTATCTTCCAAAATGTTCTTCCTTGCTTCAGGCCGAAAGTAATGGAGCCTGCTACCACTAATTGAAACATCTAAAGCCACGAGTCTTTCTTTTGAGTTGTTTAATCAAGCATTGTGTCACAGTGATGAATAGCTGCCTAACAAGGAAACAAATGTGGTTCTAGTCTAATTGGGCTTGTTCTGAGCAGGAGTGGGTCAAACACAAGCTCATCGATTTCACAAATATGTTTTCCCCTGGAATATGTGTAAATTGTAACTAATCAATTTAAGTCAGGGAAATGTAAGATGACCTGAAGTTTAAGTTACTATATTCATCATAGGGGTCACTCCAGTGAGCTGCTGCTTCAGACTTCAATTAATGAAACAATATAGAAGGTTTTCAATAATTTTAAGTTAAAGATTATTCAAATTAAAGGTATAAACCATATTTTTAATTAGAGAACAGTAACAGATAATATGTGATGTGATATAGTATCCCAAAATAGGGAATCGTTTTTATCATATTTCCCCCTATTTATCTTTTCATGATAACCCACTTTCTCGTAAAACAAAACAACAGTAAACTATATTGATACACTTTTTGTATAGTTAGCCTTGTGGAGACAGAGGAAAGACTGGGGACCTGAAGATAAAGACAACTAGTAGCAAGTCCTACTCATCAAGTGAGACTCACTCTGGAGCACCTCTGCTTGGCTCCTCAATTGGTTACCTTCTCCCATTCCTCTTCCTGTCTCTAACTAGAACCTCTCCCAGTATTTATTTACCTTTCCAGACTACCTTATCATGCTCACATCCCCCTCTCTGTGGTTATCGTTAATCTCACTTCATTTTTTTAAATTAAGGTTTAATTCAATGAATATACCAACTGGATGGTGAAAGTCCCTAAGGCCTCAACCTTACAGAAAGAACTATAAGCAAATGTGCAAAAAGCAGGTAATGGAAATGTAATCTTCACTGGGGAAGAACATAATAACTGATTGCCCAGTGCCAAATGATCAACCCTGAAAATATACATACAGGTAACATTATATGGACTCAGCATGTTATATTTAGGAATACATATATATGTAAAAAGGAGGCCATGAATTTGAAGGACAATGGGGAGGGCTATATGAGAGGGTTTGGAGGGAAGAAAGGTCAGGGAGAAATGTTGTAATTAAATTATAATATTAAAAACAAACCCAAATCATCTTTTATGTTTAAATTTCTTTAAAGATGATTTTAATTTTCTCTAATTGACCTTATAAATAAAAGATGAAACAAGTAGGAGGGAATAGATTAGTGGTAACAAAAAAGACCCTAACTTTTTGTACTCTATCTCATCTCTGTGAATTTATTGGTACAGAGCAATGCTTAGGGATGGACATATAGCACATAACACATGAAGATGGGAAGCTGAAAGTAAAATATACTGCAATATAATGTTTTTGTATGTATTCAAGTATAGCCTATATAGACTTGTACTAAGCTCTCTGACTGAATGACAGTAAAAGAATTTTGAAATAATCTTAGTTCCAAAAATAAACATTCAATTTGAAAGTTTTAAGATACCACTCCAGAAACGTCGAGTCTTTCCTGAAACAAATTATTTCTGAATGGCGTGAACAAGTTGCTACTATTTTTAACATTTCACTCTCATAACATCTTAGATTTATACGACCAGAGAAAGCAGCTCAAGAATGTTCTCAGATCT
Source organism: Arvicola amphibius (assembly GCF_903992535.2). Classification (NCBI taxonomy): domain Eukaryota; kingdom Metazoa; phylum Chordata; class Mammalia; order Rodentia; family Cricetidae; genus Arvicola; species Arvicola amphibius. The sequence continues at coordinate 25,117,240 of NC_052047.1, forward strand.
GCAAAGAAAATGTCTCTACTCAAAACAAAGACGGCACCTCCCTGGGAGAAGGAAGGAGCTAGTGCCTCTTTAACAATGCATGATGCCTCATGACATTCGAGGGAGCATGAAGGCTCTTCTCTGTGGTGGCAAATCCTCAGAGTCCCTTACACCACTCTCACAGTTATTCTTCTCCTATGGACATTTATTCTCTGCGAAAAACATTGTATAAATAAAGTAGCTTGCTGCTCTGCACTTCTGTCGTTTGTCAGATTCGTGACTGTTCTGTGTGGAAACCATAGCTAGCTGTCTTCTACATAAGACAAAGAGAAAAAGAGAAAATTCCTAAACAGGATCTTGAGTCCTTATTCTGTCTATTTCAGTTCCTGAAAATCCCCTAGATTCTGTCTCAGATGCTTTAGTAAAAAAAGGAAAATGTTTATTGTTATTTAATCTGCTGGTGACTGCCTAGGTACTGTACTTGATATCCGTGTGGTACTTCTGAATTGAGAAATTCATTAATTAGGCAAATTTTAACTCCACACATGCCTAAGAAGTGGAAATAAGATGTGAACAAAATGAAATCTGTTTTCATGAAATTTCTATTGAAGCAATGGAGAGAAGACCCAAACTAAATAACAGGATAAAGCAAAAGAAAATAAGATATACATGAAAAAATACAAAATAAAAGCATGCACTTGAGGGAGGTGCTGTTTATATGTTTATATAAGGCAGTCACTGGTATCTAACATTATCTGAGCAGACTTGAAGAAGAATACAGTGAGTCATGTTGACATCTAGAAGAGTGCTCTAAGGAAAACATGAGTTTAAAGAAGCTGATACGTGAAAATGTCCAAGGAAAAAGAAAGGCAAATGGAGGTGTTGCAGATAATGTTCAAGAATTAGGAAGGGACCAAGTAATATGAAGTATTTAGTCATGAAAGGCTTTGAATGTGCTCAGAGTTAGGACACAGGAATGGCTGAGTCTCCATCATGGTTTACCAATACTTCTCTGGCTTGCCAAGAGACAACAGGCTGGAAGCACAGTGTTAGACAGAAGATGAACTTACTAGAACATTGGAATGGCACAGCAAAGAGATGATGGTGTTTGAGGTACAGTTAAGACAGTATGTAGAGTATGTTATACTCTAGACAGAAAAGCATTCAGTTGAGCTGTTACCATGACTTCGAAAGTTAAAAAGGAATGCACCCATCATGTCTCAATCACAGAGAAAAGACATCGTGTTTCCACTGAGATATCACTTCCTTGCCTTTGACTCACAGCCAGTTATGCATTCGTGTGTTTTCATGGCAGTATTCACTACTTTATACTATTTCATGATCTATTAAAAGTTGACCATTTACTTGACAGTGCCCATTTTATTCATAAATATTTATTTTATCTTGAAAATGGCAGAATTTGTAATGCGATTATGTTCAGTACAATTATATATTATATATTTGTTCTTCCCTTTCTTCTCTTCAGACCTTATGCTCACTTCCTTCCTGAGTTTTTTGAATTCATGTCTTCTTTTTCTTTTATTGTTGATACAAATATATATATATATATATATATATATATATATATACAATATATTCATGTGTGAATTAAGTTTTAAATAATATATAAGTTGCTTCACATTTTTATAATTTTTGATGTCAATAGTTTTCTTATTTAGTAATACATACATATTTATAGTCCTATTATATAAATTTAATCTGCTTAGTCTATAAAATGTTAATTTATGCATATGTTTTCAGGGCTGACCATTTGGTATTGCATAACCAATTTGAGTGTACTTCCCTGGGAAAGCATTATTTCTCTCACTATCAGGAATCCTGTGCTCTAGACTTCTTGATGAGCGTCTCTTGAAGACCTACACATTTCTGAAGAGGAAACAGGGGGAGTAGATTGGGGGTAATTGAGAGAAGTGCAGGGAGGGGAAACTGTAATGGATGCATTGTATGAAAGGAAAACCTAGTTTCAATAAAAATTTTTAAACAATGTCCCTTGGACCATCCCTCCTTCTACATTAGCATATCTACTGAAGTCATCCTTGTTCAGGAAAACTACAACTGCCACTTAACTAAACCAGTGCAATCCTTAACTGCTGTAGGGTTTCACTCTGTAGCTAAAATAATTTCTTTATTCTTGATCAGTCAATCAAATATCACAAAGTTTGAAGGATGGCTGGCAGTGGTGGGTTAAAATCAAATCACTTTTCAAAACATACATCATCATCACCTTTTAAAATATTTTGTAAGTTATTGCATTTTAGAATTTGATGAAATAATCAAGAAAACATCCTCTTGCCCTCATCTCTCATATAGTTTCACGGTTTCACTTTCAAAGTTCAGTGTCTTTGCTGACCCTAAAACTTGTGATTTTTGTATTATGTTTCAACCTAAATAAGAACTCACTCGCTTTTGACATTCCTTCTGACAGTATTTCTAATTGCATCACTAGATTTCCCCTCTTCCTAACATAGATCATGTAAGCAAAGCTGAAATATAGAGAACTCTTCACTCTTCATACAAAAAAAAAATGCCACTCACAATAACTGATGCTCTCAGCCTCATCATTTTATTGTTTTAGAAATTAGGTATGTAAAATCATTATATATTAACATATTTTATTACCCATTTCTGTAATACAATTTACTGATTTTAGGCTGTCAATAATCGTCTTACTTACAAGCAAGACAATAATGAAAGCATTGAACAAATGTCCTAGAAGAGGCACAAGGCAGAATGATGCTAATGAAACCTGACCTAGAATAAATGCTTCAAGGATTTTAGAAGCAAATTTTCATGTTCCCATCAGGTATCAACTCCAGAAGAAAAAAAAAACTTGGTTAGTGATGAGAGTTTTATGTTAATTTCCTCATCTATATCCTGGAATTTTGTCTCATCTGAACTTACATAGGTCTTGTGCATGCTGTCAGTATCCATGAGTTCATATGCTTCCCACGCCTGTTGTGTCTGGATAATGCCATTTTCTTGGAGTCATCCACCACCTCTTTCTCTAAAAACCCTGCTGGCTCCTCTTCCATACTGATATCTGAGCCATAACAGAATGGGTTTGATAAAGACATTCCATTGAGGACTGGGTGCTCCATGTCTCTCACTCTCTGTTATGCTTTAAGTTGTTGGTCTCTAGTTAATAGCTACTACAGAAAGAAAAGGCTTCTCTGATCAAGACTGACATACGAGTATACCAATATGTCATTATGATTCATCTAATGCAGTTTTAATTTAGCAGAATAACTTTTCCCCTAAGGACCATAGCCTTTCTTGTCTTGGGTCTTTGGACATTTTAGCAGTGTTGGATATTGGTTATACTTTATGGGGTGGACTTTTAATATAAGACAGAAGTAGTTGTTCACTCCCACAGAAATAAATTTTCTCTAGTGGAGTGACACTGGGCTTATCAACTGCCCTTCATTTCCAGCCAGCAGCCCAAGAGTAGTTGGTCAACAAAAAATGGACTCCATGTTCCTTGTGTGATTTTTGTTTCCTTTGTAGTTTTTGTCTTGGAGTTTTTTGTTTCTTATTATTTTAATTTTTTATTATTTTTCTTGATAAAGAGAGAAAATGTAAAGTTGGGTGGGTAGAGAGGGAGGGATGATCTAGGGGCAGTTGAGAGAAGATAATGTATATGATAAAAATAAAATGATGAAAAATTAAAAATAATAGAATTGAAAAATAGATAGTAATAGCAATTAATAGCACATATTGAAATTAAAACTAAGAACACATAAAATAATTTTACATGTCATTATCAACATTTGACATTTTCTATAATTATTCATTTAATTATTGAATAATAGTTATTCAGATGAATGTTGAAAAATTCATTATTATCATTTTAACTTAAACTTTTTTAACAATTAGAATTGAAAATATTTCCTCATTTTCTATATTCCTCCAATAATATTCTTTCTGTCATCCTTTCTTTCTTTCCTTTCTTCATTTATTTATTTCCTTCTTTCTTTTTTTCACTAACTATAGAGCCTAAGTTCCTATTCTTCATAACTGGAAGCTTTGCTACTTATCAATATCTTTACCTTTGAAAGCACACTTACAGGATATTTCTGAATCATCTGAGGAGATATATCTATTCAAGCTCCCCCCCCCCCCATTTTAGAGTTGTTTTGACAGATGTATACAACACATTTTAATCTTAATAACCCTATGTTCTCCATCCCCCATTTCTGCCAGACGCCCCCTGAAACACATCCCCCTTCCAAATTCATATCCTTTTTACCTAATTTTGAAAGTATTTATTTTTATATGTCTAAATATTTCTCCTGCGTATATGTCTGTGCAACACCTGCTTGCCTATTGCCAAAGGAGGATAGAAGATGGTATTGGTCCCCTGGAAAAGGAGTTACATATGGTCCTGAGATACCATGTATGTGACAGAAATTAAACCTGGGTCCTCTTCTCTATATAACATACTCAGTCTACATAATGTTATTTGTACATATATTTTCAGAACTGAGCATTTGACATGGGATATGCTCTTGCCTGGGGAAAACTACTGCTCCTGCTCTCAGTAGTCTTCAGGTTTCTATAGTTCTTTGCACAGGACTGTAGCCTTGTGGGATTTTTCTTCATTCACTTTGGGATGACAACTGATACCACTCTTGTTAGCTTGTGTTTGGATAGCCATGTTGGTGAGATTTTATGGCTGTAGCCTCTGATATTACTTGGAGACACAATCTCACAGCAAGCTCCACAATCCTCTGGCTCTTACACTGGTTCTTGTAATCTTCCTCAATGTCCCCTAAGGCTTCTGTGTGGGAAATTTTTGTAGATGTATCGAATTGAGAATTGGCTCTCATCTCAGTTTTTATTGGTAGTGATTTCTGTTTATTACCAATAGAAATTTCCTTTAAAAAAAAAGCACTTTCCTTGATGAGACATGAAGACTAGACATATCTGTAGATATAAGGACAGATGTTTATAGATGACTGTAAGGGATTATGTTGGTTTAATAAATTAGTAGCTGTAGATCAGATAAATCTACAATAATAATGACTTCACGAGTACTGAATTCTTAGATAGGTTCCCAGTATAGTGCATTTTTTCCTCTGGTTGAACCAGTCTTCAGTCCAATTAGAGAGCTGTTGGTTACTGCCAAGGTACGCTACAGCCTGAGAGTTATCTGTCATGACATACTTCCATTGGAAGTAATAACAAGAATAAGGGCAAAAACAAGAAGGAAATGTGAGCCTCTCTGTTGTACAGATTCTTAATACAAGTTATATCTTATATGCTTCAAATTATACAGTATTGCATTTTATTCCATCAGCAAAGACGAATAGAATGCAAATTGTTTCTCTGCCTGGAGAAATGGAATAGGAGAGAAAACAAATGCTACACCCAGGCTTTCATTAAAGTGGAAATTGTGACATTAAAAGGAATAGGTTTCTTTTTCTGTTTTGACATTTTATTTAACAATATTGAAAGTTTATTTTTATAGCAGGAATATATAGAATATATAAAATAGAATAAATCATGCCCTATCACAATTGAAGAGGGATAGTTCAAAGATGTAAATGCCACAGCCTTTTGGGCAAAAATGTAAACAAGCTTCATTCAGAGAAATCACAGGTTTTCTTATTAATATTAATTTATTTCATTTAAAATAACAGATAATGGACTGACTTGTCACCAGGTCATATTTATGTTGAATTATTTACTATTATTTTTATATTGTTATATTTATTGATTGCTTATTTATTTTAAAGTGCTGAGATGCAAACCCAAGGCCTCTCTATTATTGAGTTACAGCCATGCCTTCTTTTCTTTTTCTTTTGAGATACTCCCTGTTCTTGATGCTGACCTGGAACTAACTTTGCATTCCAGGTCTTGAACTCATGAACCTCTCGCCTCAGCCTTCTGAACATCTAAGAATGCATATCTGAGCGATGATGCCTGGATTTAGTTTTTGCAGTTGCTGAAAGCAGACATATAGTTTCCATGCTATGGAGGGAATAAACTGATGAAAGAATGATTCACTTACATTTGCAAAGTTATAGAAATTATCTTACTGGTAAGAGCCTTCTATGGGTAGGTATAACTAGATTATGATGCTCAGTTTCTTGTGAGACCATTTGTTCCTCTACTGTAATATATGAACAGTGTCCATGTCTTGGATGTCTCCTAGGATTTTTTGTTAGAGAAAAACAGGTTTAAAAATGTGTAAACGTTCCAAAAACTGTCAAACATCATCTGTTTTAGTCAGTGTTTTATTGGTGTGAAGAGGCACCATAAAGGAAAATTATTTAATTTGGGCTTTCTCAAAATTCAGAGGCTTAGTCCATTATCATCATGGTTGGAAGCAGGGCAACATGAAGATAGACATGGTTCCTGAAGTAGCTGAGAGTCCTGCATCCAGATCAGCAGGCAGCAGGCAGACACTGGGTCTGGCTTGAACATTTGAAACCTCAAAGACTACCCGCAGTGAGACACTTCCTCAAATGAGGTTACAGCTTCTAGTAGTGCCACTCCCTGGTGAAAACACTATCAAATCTTTGAGCCTATGGAGGCCATTCCTATTCAAACCACCACACCATCTAAATACAAAACATCCTGACTGAAGAATTCATTTTAGTTTTTATGAATTTTCCACTTTCACCAGAATGGTTTCGCATTTATATTTATTAATAAAAGATAAGGAAATAATATGATAGTGAAGTATAAAAAGAGATAGATAGATCCATGATATTTTTTACTCCTACAGTTGTAGCATATTGCATCAGCTAGCTCAGAAGTCTCTAAAGCAGGTGCCACATACCAGAAACCAAGTGTATGTATGTGGTACAATTCCTTCCCAATGAATGTGCATGAACTATGCCCTTACCCCTACTCAGTATGGTAACACTGACAAACAATTATTCCTCTGGTAATGTTATCACATATACAACTTTTGCCTCCCTTCAGACTTTCTTCAAAGACTCCGTTTACTAACTTTAAAATGTCATCTCAATTTTGAAAGAACCATGTGGTAAGAAAGTAGAGACAACCGCTGACCTGGCTCCAGGAGTTCAAAGAAGTCTAAAATTCAAAGAAGTGAAAGACCAAATAGCAGACACAAGGGCTTTTGGTGTATATCCACATAAAACTGAATCCTATCAATACCTTTGGTGAACTTGGAAGTAAATCATCCATCTTTAAATAAGAATGAAATCTGTCAATTTTTTTCATAGCTTTGTAAGATACTGAGATGCAAACTCTGACACTTTGCAACTACTGAATGTTGTCCCACAGAATCTGGAAAATAATACATGTGTGCTCTTCTAAGATGCTGAACTTTGGTAGAATATTAAAAAGCAGTAAGAAAAAAGTGATGCAGTTGGTAGCAGGAAAAGATAGTTATTTTCCTGGCCAAACAAGTGATTTAATCAAATAAGCAAATTTTAGACACAAATCTAATTTGGTTTATCATTCTACTTGAGAAAACATCATATGTTGAGTATTTTCTAATGTCTTAATTTGATCAATATGCTGTACTTAAATTCTGGGAAATCTAAATAAAATGGTCCTTTCCTGTATTAACGCTTACTTTTTTACTCAATTTGTAAGAAATTTCCAAAAATGATTATATAAATATGTGTAAGCAAGGAAGAAAGCAACTGTAAATGGTGCTTAATTCTGCACAAACCATTGTATGCCTCAAAGTTCAGGGGCAAGAAATATCAGACTTGTTTACAGTCACAACAATAAATATTTGTGTATATATAGTTTAAAGGTGTATCTATCAAGTGCCATTTGATTTTTTTTCTGTATACCTCTTTTCTAATAGAGAAACTTACTAGCAACCTAGTTTTTATTTTCCATTGCCTCCCATCATTTAACTCCCCGTTCAAGCCCATTTCTTCTTAATTTGTTATTTAAAGGAAAGAAAATAATCATTAAAGAATTATCTAACTTAAATATTTATTCTCTATGCCCAGTGGCCTCTAAAGAGGAAAAAGGAAGCCGGGCGGTGGTGGCGCACGCCTTTAATCCCAGCACTCGGGAGGCAGAGGCAGGCGGATCTCTGTGAGTTCGAGACCAGCCTGGTTTACAAGAGCTAGCTCCAGGACAGGCCCTAAAGTGCAGAGAAACCCTGTCTCGAAAAACCAAAAAACAAAAAAAAGAGGTAAAAGGAATTTTGTTGTCTTCTCTCTTTATTTGATGACTTAAGAATCCAGTGAATGTATCTTTCTGCATCTGAAGTATATCCCCAACTCTCTAACTCCACTCAGTGATACAGTAGCATAATACCATAGACCAGGAAATTCATTATGATGGAAATATATTTCTCATAAATCTGGAAGCTGATGTGTATAAAATCCTGTTGCAAGAACCCAGCAATAGCTTTCTTACATTGTTCTCTCTTAGCAGAACAAACTGATAAGGTATTTATAGGCCCTTTAAACAGTGACAGCAAGGTACTGGAAGTAGGACCCCCATGACTTAATATAATACCATTAGTTTCCACCTTATAGCACTATTAAACTGGAGACTAAGCTTTAAGTACATAAATTGTGGATAACATATTCATACTATAACACCAATTATTCAGAGCCTTGTGGAGTAACTACCCATTTGACTACTAAATTGATTTAATTTAGTACTATAAATTCAAATTAAATTAATTAGTGCCACTCATTTAAATTAAAATTAAAACCATAAAGTCCCTTTCTTCAACTTTATTACAAAAATAATTAAATTAAAACGTAATGTTTGTTGCATTTGTGCAATAGCCAATGATAAATTTCTAAGTACTGAGTAGATGTTATTCAATAGGCAAGAATATAAAAATCCTAAGTTTTGTACCCAGTACCCACAGAAAAAGAATTCAGGTACTAATATTCTCATCTGTAGTACCAATGCTAGGGAAGTAGAGATTGGTGATTCCATGTAAATTGCTAGCAAAATCACTGAACTCCACATTCAGTAAGAGATTGTTTGTCAATAAAAAAGGTGAGAGCAATAAAGGAAACCAGAGACGTTGCCCTCAAACATCCACACACATGCACAAGCCTGTGTCCGTTCATGTTCATAAAAATGCACACACATAAACAAAAGTAGATTTACAATATTATATTCACTGATCTGTTTATTTCATCATAAAACCTATTGATCTGCATTTGCCAAATTTAGAGTTGGTGTCTATTTCCTAGGAATGCTGCAAATAAAGAGCTCAGATGTTGAACCCTATTACCTCAGCTTCCCAAGATGTCAAATGTCATAATGGTAATAACTCTCAAAAGATTTCTGTAAGATTAAACAATTAACATATGGTAAGCACTTGGGAAGTTTATGTGCTATTCAGTGTGTAATAATAACTATCATTGCTATCAATAAATTAGCCACAAATAAAGGATATTGAGCCTATAATTCGTGATCCTAGAAAAGCTAAATAAAAAGGTGAGCCCAAAGAAAAACATATAGTTATCCTCCTGGATATTGGAAGTAGACAAGATTGCCAGGCAAAAATTGGGAACTTGGGGGTGGGGTGGAATGGGGGTATGGGGAGATGGGGCGAGAAAAGTGTGAAGGGGAGGATGGGGAGAGCTTGGGGGAATGGTATGGTTGGGATAAAGGAAGGGTGGCTATGGGAGCAGGGAAGTGTATATCTTAATTAAGGGAGCCATTTTAGGGTTGGCAAGAGACTTGACTCTAGAGGGGTTCCCAGATGTCCAGGGAGATGTCCCCAGCTAGTTCCTTGGGCAGCTGAGGAGAGGGAGCCTGAAGTAGTCCGATCCTATAGACATACTGATGAATATCTTGCATATCACCATAGAAGCTTCATCTGGCGTTGGATGGAGATAGAGACAGAGCCCCACATTGGAGCACCGGACTGATATCCCAAGGTCCAAATGAGGAGCAGAAGGAGGGAGAACATGAGCAAGGAAGTCAGGACCACGAGGGGTGCACCCACCCATTGAGATGATGGGCTGATGTAATGGGAGCTCACCAAGGCCAGCTGGCCTGGGACTGAAAAAGCATGGGATAAAACCGGACTCCCTGAAGATGGCGGACAATGAGGGCCGCTGAGAAGCCAAGGACAACGGCACTGGGTTTTGATCCTACTACATGTACTGGCTTTTGGGGGGGGGGGGCTAGCCTGTTTGGATGCTTACCTTCTTAGACCTGGCTGGATGGAGGGGGGATGACCTTGGAATTCCTACAGGGTAGGGAACCCTTACTGCTCTTCGGACTGGAGAAGGAGAGGGAGGGCAGTAGGGAGAGGGGGAGGGAAATGGGAGGCGAGGAGGAGGCAGAAATTTTTAATAAAATAATAATAATATACAATTAAAAAATAGACATTACCTAGGAAAGTATATATAGAATTTGAGTTTATTGTTAGTAATAAATAATAATTAGTGATAGTAGTGCAGACAATATGCAATATGAACTCTTAAATAATATACCTTATTACTGAAATAGAGTCAGGTGTCCCAAACTAAGCAAGAAGTGTGACAAAGCCCATAGTACACAGTTTCATTGATAGAATAAAAAAAATAATGATTGAACACACACACAGTTGGAAAGTTTTCTGAAATGCTTTTTTTTTTCTCATGCCTTTGAAATAACCAGAACCCAGGATCCTCTGAGCACGAGGATAAAGTTCTCATTTGACCTGACAGCAGGGGATTGCCCATTCACCCATAGTGTGTGTCTTCATCCAGGAAATGGCAATTAAGCATCTGCTACGTGTTGTGTTGGAAGTCTTTTCAGATCCAAGGATGAATCCAGTGGTCCCTACCATTGAGGGATCATGATACGAAGGGTAAGAAGACATAGAAACACAATTTCAAGTCGAAGCATTTCAGGCTTCTAGCCAAACTGAAATGAAGTGTTGTGAAGGCATAGAGAAAAGCTGGTCAAGGGTACTTAGAGTCTTACTTTAAAGTTAAAAGCGGTAGAATTTGTGAGTTGATATAAAAATTTCACTTGAAAGTACTTTTCACACAGCAGCACCGCAAAACAAAAGAATAAAAATCAAAGGGCTGCTTCTCTTCACGGAGGTGTTAAATCACTAATCAGATGTCAGTAAATACATTTAAAAATTGCACAGAATTGAATTTCTAAATATTCAAAGATAAAAATAGTGAAGATAAAATGTTTCCCTCTTCTCTGGTGATTTTCAAAGCTATGTCTAAATTATATGACTTCAAAAAATGAGAATGATAAATAATTCCTGATGATCTCATACAAATATTCATCTGAAGAAAGCCAAACTATTGTGTTGACCTAAATGTATCACAAGAAGTTGACAATAAGAAGCTAAACAATGGAGAACATTAGGCAAACTGAATGCTGTCAATATTTTAAATAATCCTATCTACAAGAACTGTTCCGGGCACTCTGGGCCATTTGCTGAGTTTAATAGTGAAAATCCCTAGCTAGCCCAATACTATAATTTCTTTTAATGCATGAAAAAACTATGTCATAAAGAAGGTTATGAATAAAGGCCATGTGAACTGCCTTAACGACGCACCTGGGACTTCAAACCAGAATCACGTGTCCCTGAATTCATGAATGTTGTCTTCACATTTATTTGGCAAATATGGTCCTAAATGACAATGAGAAGCACGAGAAATGACATCCTGTAAGGAACACCTTGATCTCCCTGGGGTAGTACAGTAGAGCTACACTAGAATAGTTTAGAACAAACGTAATTTAAAGTTTAATTTAAATATTCAGAAAATACTAGATTCTTTCACTTTATTTACCCCATCATTTTTCGTCACTTAAAGGTGTAGTATTTTATATAAGAGAAAAATCGAATTACTTCAATAGACAAGATTGATGGGGCCTTGAGAAAAAAGATAACTGAAAAGCTCAGCTGCACTCCAAGATGACTAAACCCTAATTGAGAGAAGAGCCTTGCTCCAAGGAAGATATGGTTGAGTCTGTTGCATTCTTATATTGTTTTAGGCAGTTCCATATTGAGTGGTTACAATTCAATAATATTAAGGGCTAAGCATTTAATGATTGTTACTCTCCCTAATTATTTCATAATTGTTGGTGTGAGCATAAGCGCAATGGTTGCGGGTTCATTTAGGTGGAAAGAGCTCAGTTTGGGGAGAATGAGGCTTTGCTTCCTTGTGCAAATGTGTTGGCCTATTACTTTCATATATATGTCATTGCTTCACAATAGAAGGTGACTTACAGGATGACTTACAGGCAATACCTTATAGTTAAACATTATGCATACATAAGGAAAATGTTTCAAATATTTCCAAGGGAAGAAATTTCATATTATTCTCCTTTTATATCAAAGTTGTTTCAAGCTTTGTCAGTGACAACATAAAGAACATATTTGTGGGGCTTTCTTTCTGTGTTTATTGTGCCTAACTCACTTTTAAAAGAGAATCATCCTCTCACTGTGTCAAACCTTCTTAGCAATTTTCCTCAGAATTGAAAGATGCTGTATCCATAAATCAATTAATGGCTCCTGCTGAAATACTTGCGATATGCCAATGGTGACTAAAACAAAGATTGTCCCTGTCACCTGGGAACTGGTAATTGAGAGAGAAGAAAAGTACTGAACAGATACGTCTAGGTAAAATAAGATTGTTCTGGTTCTTATATGCAATATGATAAACTGGAAGAAAAATCACATCATTGTCTTCTATCGGAGCCAATCTATGTCAGGTGATAGGAAACAAAATGCAGTGGTTATGTTAAAGCAAAAAAAAGAACTTAAATTTGACAGATATATCAAGAAGAAACTCCATGGAAAGATTCCCTAGAGGTTCAGTGAGTTTGTCATGAGTCCAATAAACTAAGCCATCACGAATGGTAAGAGCATGCATTACACAAAAAGAAATAAATGTTAGTGCTGTTTTCTCTGAAATTCACAATGACTAAGTGTACCAAAACACAATGTTGAAAGAAACGAGGAACGCAGATTGGATTATGATTTGATTGTCAGTTTATCCTTCCAGGTAAAATAAATGGTGGGCAAGGAATAATCCTTAGAAAATATTAAATATAGTCTCATTCACATGGGAAAGAATATCTTGGTGAAATATGTATAAAGTTAACTAAAAACAATGTATTGTGCTAGTCTGTTTATGTATCCTTGGCATGTTTTGCCTATGGAATTTAGTCTAAGCTTAGATCTGGATGTCATGGTGCTAGTACCACAGGATGACAGAGTGTATGATGAGTTGAAATTTGAAGAAATGACAATATTAAAACATACCAAATTATTACCACTTGAGTGATCTCTGCCTCTGGAGTTCCTTCTAATATGTCAGTAGTTATTTTACAAACAAAACAAAATAAAACAAAACAAAAAAAAAAACAGGTCATCTTTATCTCCACTTGAGAGATAAATAAAACAAAACTGGGAAAGGAGTCATGTGATAAACTGAGAAGCTAGAATCCCAATGCTGATTAACAACTAATACCAGTTTCCCTTGGATGCTCACTCTCCACTCACTTTGGGTTTGTACTGTGCACTTCTGCTTATCCACTACATACACACTTACTAAGTTTGTTGTTTTGAAGTAAGGCAGCCATTAGAGTGTGTTCTAGCATTTCTGCTGACAGATTTGAAGAACTGGAAGATATATTTAACATAAAGGGAGAAACTGTATGCGTACTGTCATGAATTGAATGCAACAGCATTAGTTAGATATTGTTTTTAGGTATTTTCTTTTTAGCAGAGAATGTCTAAACCCAGGTTTATTATAAAATCAATGACTGTGAACAAGAATATTCAGGCTTACATGGAAGTTGAAGAAAACCCTCCATTAGATTAAGGAATTTAAAATCATGCCTACACACAGAGAGAAAAGGGCTCTCACATTGAGTCAGAAAATAAAAAGCTTTGAAATAAAGTGCTTTTCACATTCTTCTTCAAATATTGCCCTTCAAAACAAAAACTGAATATTGCCACTGCAATAAAAATAACCTTGTGCCCCTGCATTCTTTGGTATACTAGAATTTTATTTGGAAAATGAGCACACTTGGAAACTTTTCTTTAGAAAATAAGCACCGTAAATGCTTCACCTGCGCCTTCTCACACTCAAGTCTGTAGCATGCTTCTTCAGTGGGATATTAATAAGTGTACTTGCACTGAGTTCAGCAAGAATTCACACAGAGATTCTGGATTTTATCAGTCTGATAAATTATTCTTTGGGGTCCTGTAACACCTGTTCACCACCAGAAGAGCATCAATTGTTTTTATTTTGCTCAAGAAATGTATATGCATAAAAGAGATAAATATTTTCCTCACCTAAGATAACTTGGAAGAACTCTGGTTTGTGAAATCCAAACAAGTGGAGTTCAGATGCCACAGAAACAACTCTGTAGCTATATTTTGTAGATTAAATGGACTTTTACTCTTATAAGGAGAAAAGTTTGCCTAGGAAACACATAAACGAGTTTTGTCCTCAGGAAGGAAATAAGGGTTTTTATAATATTCAAAAAAGAATTATACAAATAACAAATATATGAGTGCATATTTGTATAGTATACATTCAATTCTTTATGTTACAGAATAAGCAGAACTAAAAAATGTAATAAATCACATTATCTAATATGGTTCTCTCTCTCTCTCTCTCCCCCCCTCTCTCTCTTTCTCTCTCCAGTGTGAACTGTGTGTACTATCTGTGTATCAAACATTAAATGACTAAATGAGATTCATTCTTGCTTATGATAGTTGACATATATCCGAAGTAAAATAATACACAATCAAGTAAATTTTTATATCTAACACCATAATCAAAAGTCTAGATTATAAATAAATTTGACAATGAAAGTTAAGGCCAGATGATAACTCAACTGGCAATATGTTTGCGATGAAAGTATAAGAAACTCAGTAGATCTCTAGAAGCCACATGAAAACTTCAGGGTGCTTAATGCTAGCACTTGGAAGGCAGAGACTAGAAAATTTTGCTGTTGAGGTTTTTTTTTTGATGTATGTGTGTATGTGTGTGGGGGGGACATACAGAGAGAAACAGAGAGAGAAAGAGAGAGAGAGAGAGAGAGAGAGAGAGAGAGAGAGAGAGAGAGAGAGAGAGAGAGAGAGAGCGCTTCTCTTTGTTCCTTAGGGCCTGACACCCAGTTCCCAAATAAATACACTGAGACTTATGAATGTCCAGCCTTAGCTTGTAGCCAGCTTTCCTTAATTTAAATTATACCATCTACCTTTTGCCTCTGGTTTTTTTTCTCTTCAATACCATTTTCCTCTGTTGTTAGCTCTGTGCCACATATAACACATCTTCAAATAATATTCCACAGCAGGGACTCACTAGTCAGCTAACTCAGCTCTAATCTTAAATCTAGATTAGAAAAAAAGCCCCTATCTCAAGATTCAGTCCTGAAACAAAATAATATCAAAGATTTTACTCTGATTTCTACATGTGTGCACACACTTGTGTATATGCATATATGCATACTACAAAATATATTTTATTTATTTGCACATACATATTATTTTAAAATATAGTAGTATTTAATTATCTAAAGTTTGGAGGTTTGAAAAGATGCATCAACAATAAATTCATAAAAAAACCACCAGGAAACTAAATCCTAAGTGTATACAGCAGAAATCAAATGTATGAAGATAAAAAGCAAATAATAAAACAAGAAAAAAAGATTTCAATCTTCACCCACCCATGCTCTCAATTGTCTCTTGAGAGACAATTTTGGCCATTTCCCCTTCCCAGGGGAATCCATATATATGGATGGGGGGATGGGGTGGGTGAGTGATGGGAGGAGTAGGAGAAGGGGAGGGAGAGAGAACTGTGATTGGTATGTGAAATGAGAAAAAAATTCTTTTGAAAAACAGATTTAAAATGTTTTCAAACATTTTTTAGATGTTTTTCTTTTTTGATTTTTATTGAGCTCTTTATTTTCCTCTGCTTCCTTCCCTGCCTCTCCCCTTCCCCTTTTACCCCTCTCCCAAGGTTATATCCAGGTTCTGGCTATGACATACAATGAACATGTGCTATGAACATAGTTGAGCACATGTCTTTGTAGCTCTGTAGTAGAGTTTGAAGTCATTTATCTAAAAAAATTGAGAATACTTTATTTATTCATGCTGAAAGTTCTGAACTGGGAATTTGTGATAACAGCCACAGTGATGTCACACGTTATATACAAGGTGTATATGGAGCAGCAAGAAGCATGTTTTGCTCGATGAAGAATAGATTTCTATTTAAAAATAAGACGCAACAAAAGGGCCCATTATAATCAATATTATTCAAACTATTTCAAAAAAGATAAATTATGCAACTAAAATTGATAGCAATAAGAAAATTAAGTATTCAAAAATATGGGAAAACTTGCTTTCTCTGTAGTGAGGAGCTGCGGGCAGGCCTGCTTTTCATCCTGCCCGGCTCCCAGCCGCCTGGCTAGCTTATGCCCTGAAATAACAACACACAAACTGTATTCATTTAAACACTGCCTGGGCCATTAGTTTTAGCATCTTATTAGCTAATTCTCACATCTTGCTTTAACCCATATTTAGTAATGTGTGTAGCACCACGAGGTGGTGTCTTACCAAGAAAGATTCTAACCCACGTCCATCTTGGGCCGGAGCTTCATCACGTCTGTCTCACTGAGGAGAGGCATGGCATCTGACTAACTTCCCTTCCCTGCATTCTGTTCTGTTTACTCCACCTATCTAAATCCTGCCCTATCAAAAAGCCAAGGCAGTTTCTTTATTAACCAATGAGATCAACACAAACAGAAGACTCTCCCACATCATTTCTCCTTAACAATTTTGATATTATTTATATTTTTGATAACTCTCTACATTACCATTCCGTAATCAATGGCATATATATGTTTTATATATATTATATTTATATTATACATATATGTGTGTGTGAGAGAGTATATGTGTTAGAAAGTATAATGACTCTAAGATGTTATTTTAAACAGAAAACATAAGAAATAAGCAGAAACTTAACAGGAAATATTTGTAAGAGCACTATAAAAGACATACAAATAGGCTTGAATAAGAAAGAAACACTAAGATATTCTCAGAACTGATGAATAAGCACAAGGGTATTATAAACCTATTACAAATATAATCTCTCAATTCTATTGTTGATTCCTTGAATTTTGTGAATAAATTAAATTATAAAATACATTTGGGAAGGGAAACAAGTGAGAAAACCCAGGTAAGGTTTTGAGAAACAATATTACAACGATAAGGTTCTCACAGCCCTACTAAATCCTAAAGCACTTTACAAAACTTCCAACAGGACAGAAACAAAAGTCTCATAGCAGTACCTGAATAGAGAAACAAATGCCTGAACAGTACTAGAAACATTTTTATTTGAATAATAAAACTGTATCCAATTAAAAGCTACAGAGAAACCCTGTCTCGAAAAACCAAAAAAAAGAAAAAATTAAAAAAAAATAAAAGAACAGCCATGGAAGCATCCCAGATATCTGGCAACAGTAACAAGGGCATACTAATGAAAGAAAATGCACTGAAAAGATCAACTTGAAGAGTTTATCTTTATAAAAGTTAAGTTGTATCAAAGTACCCATTATAAAGAATCTAGAGTATGCAGGATAAAAAGAGATATGTGACTATAATTGGGGAGTGAATAGAGTTTTATAAACTGTGACATTATTCAAAGGAGTGCAATTTTAATTTCATAAATATCAAATTCAAAAATTCTTTGTATTACAAAACAACTGATGAAAAGCAAAGAAAAAAGATAAGTGAAAGACTGAACTTGTGCTGACTTGAACACTAATGGACAGACAGCTTGGGAAAACAAACACAGTGCCTAGAAACCTCATAGATATGCTTCACAAAAACAAATGATGATCATTATCTCGTGATAAGAGAATTACACACCAAAACTATAATAAAATCCTCATTTGACCCAACTAAAACTGGAAAAATACATAAATATAATAGCCTATTATTTTTATGACTTTGCACAAAACTACTCTGAGGCAGAGCTGTCTTGTCAATATCCAGCAAGATGAGTACATGAACATTATCTGATAGTTGTGCCTTTCCACTTCTAAGGCTACAGAACATATGAACTGACAACAGTATAGTGTTGTGCATATAAGGCATCATTTATGAAGCAAAATATTAAGCAAATTACTGAATCTTCACACTAATGTTTCAATGAGACCTATTATGTGTACTACTAGGATAATCTTTGGGATTTATTAAGTGCAAAACTGTAAGAAAAGAATTATAAGGTACAATTTATAGTGCTGTTTATTAAAAAAAGTGCTGTAGTGATTTGAATAAAAATGGCCTAAATTGGCTCACATATTTGAATGTTTTGTTATGAAAAAGTAGCATTCTTTGAAAGAAAGAAGGATTAGGAGGTGTGGCCTTGCTAAAGGAACTGTGTCACTGAGGATGGGCTTTGATATTTCAAAATTTCATTTTTTCTGCTCCTACTTCTTGTGGTTCAGGGTGTAGAACTCAGCTTCTTCTCTAGCACCATAACTTGTGTGCATGCTGCCATGCTCCCTGTTATGATGATAATGGACTAACCCTCTGGAACTATAAGTAAGCCCCCAACTAAATGCTGTCTCTTTAAGAGTTGCATAGCTGACGTTGTCTCTTTACAGCAATAGAACAAGTACTGAGACAAAAACAAGTATATGTAAAACTCCCATTCTATTCTATTGATCAGTCAAGTATGACACTCACATTGAAGTAATGCTCCTGTCTTCTCGAGTCTCTTCTCCATATTGTTCCTGGAATTATACCAAGCTCATAAAGGAAATAAGGCAACCAGGCATGTTTTAAAGAGCTTCAACAATGAGCAATTAATTACAAAAACATGGAACCCAAATGTCTTTTGGTGACATCTACATAGATGTTACACTCCTCACCATATTTATTCTTTAAAATTCTTAGTTATCATTATAAGTTGTCTTAAAGTCCGTTCTATTGGAAAACAGATCCTCAGTCAGTCTGCCAATGCTTAGTGCCTGTCTACACAGGTGTCAAGCACACATGGCAAGAGAATATGGTGTGGATTTTTTGTGGTGTGTACTTTTTATGGTGTCCTTTTGAAACTCTTATGCCAAGGATATCCTGGACATGGGCAATGGCTCTACTGCTTCCTTGGTTTGACTGTGCATTTCTCTATTGTGCAAGTGCTAAACTTATTTTCTCCCTGCACTTCCCAATAGCATTATTTAACACTCCTTTCTTGTGAACACTGGTGCAGAATAGAATCGATGCTTGTACTTTACACATAGATAGTTCCCAAGGATCTCAAGGAGCTGACATGGTTTATTTAGAAGTCACTATTCGCTGTATTGAAGGAATCCAATCAGAGCACAGCCATTAAAGAACTAACATCCTTGTTTGTTTGTTTCCCTTTCAAATCACATTAACTGCAAATGCTCTGGATCCCCTTCATTAAAGACTTTTCTCATGCATTCCTTTTCCTCACACTGCATAATCTGATTGATTCTTCTCTATGTACATTCTTTGTAAACATTTCTTTTTGAAATAGTTCTAATCAGAACATGAGAAGGGATTTGCAAGGAAGTTCAATTCCCCTAGACTTCCTTTAATGTTATATGGTTGCTTTACTTATAAAAACTAAGTTACCTAATACTGCCTTGATGTTATTTTCTTATTTTTTTTCTCTGAAGAATATTACATTGAAATTGATTTTTTTCTCTTTTATGTATTCTTGTTACCTAATGAGAAAATATATATAGAATAGATGCTAAAGGTCTGGATTACGTAATTTACTTACTGAATGAGTTTGGCTAAGACACAGGTTTCTTTTCTTATATGTAAGAAAAAGAGTGGTTAGAAGTTTCAATGGAGCCCACATTAAAAGGTTAACATAAGAATTAAATATAGTAATAGACATGACAAGGATCCCTAATATAAAACATGTATTCATCAAATTTCAATCATTATTCACTTATTCATTATATGTATTCTGAATTCCAGATTATTCCTGCTATTTTGTGTATGAACAACAGAAGGATTATGTTCTCAACAAGGTTATTTCTCAGTTAAGCTTATATGAATTCACTTCACAGGACAGATAAAAATGTACTTTGATACACTATGACCACAAATAGGTGTCTTCTACTGAAATTATTTATGGCCTTTTATCTCCAAGTAGAGGTTAGACAAGCATACTAATGTAAACCCACAGGGGTATTTCCTAAGGAATGTGGGAATTAGGAGCAATTGAGTCTTTTATTTAAAAATATAGCTGGGCGGTGGTGGCGCACGCCTTTAATCCCAGCACACGGGAGGCCGAGGCAGACGGATCTCTGTGAGTTCGAGGCCAGCCTGGTCTACAAGAGCTAGTTCCAGGACAGGCTCTAAAAAAGCTGCAGAGAAACCCTGTCTCGAAAAACCAAAAAAAAAAAAAAAAGAAAAAGAAAAATATATGGCCTGAAATTTTCAAGAATGACATTTTTCTGGAGCATTGATACATATGTTAAATTCCAGAAGAGTTACACAAAAGATATATTAAATATGTAAACACTGCTTTTGTGCATATTGTGTATGTCAGTCAAAATAAACACATAGTTTGAAACGTGTGTACTTTAGAGGACAGAGCCTCAATACAGGTTAGTGTCAAGTCTAGTGAATAATTATGAAGTAAGCCTAAATTCAAAAAAGTTTAGCTTAAGACAAACTGTTGTCTGTGGTTCAAACCCAGCCTAAGGCCTGATTTCAAGAATGAAGTTTTCACAGAATACAGCCACATCTCTTCATTTGAATGCTCTCTGTGACTCTTTATATTCCACAGTGTCAGAAGTTGAATAGTTATGAGGGAGACCATATGGCTTGCAAAGCTTAAAATATTTATAGTCTGGCCTTTTACAGAAAATTTGCCAACTGTTGGCATACAGAGTTGCAGAGAAGTAAAGCCCTTAGATTGAAGACATGAGTTTTATATTTTGTTAGCCAAAGCAATAGCCAATTGAGTCATTTTCATGATGTCTATTTATATTAACTTCAGAAAACTTATACTATAAAGAACATTCTCCACGAAAATAATAATGAAAAGTCTTTTGAAATTCCATTCCTTCTAATTTTTAGAAGATTCCATAGTAAAGTAAATAGACAAGTTACTCTTTTTAGAAAATGAAACAAAACCAAAAAAATCAACCAAACAATAGCAGTAAACTTCATCTTTTTAACACTGTAAAAATGAAGTAATGCACACCCCATCATCAATCCAGAGGCTGGTGGGAGAGCTGACCCTGAGGTCATAAGACCAGGAGAGCTGTCCCTGCTTCTCACCAACTGCCACACTCGGGAGAGCAGGTGCTGCACCTTGCTGACACAGCACAATAGAGCCAACCCAGTTACAGGCAGAGGTGTGGGTGAGCCAGCCTCAACGTTGTGAGTATAGGAAAGCTGTTCCCACTATTCAGCTGTCATGCAGTGCTTTGGTTAAGGACAGATGCCTCTCTTACACCTTGCCCCTTACCACCTGCAACAAGTGAGTGAGCTGACACCCTCCCTGCCGCTGCAGCACGCAGGAAAGTAAACCTTGCACTTTGCCTGAGCAGCACAGTAGAGCTGACCCTGTTGGCAGAGGCATTAGTGAGAGCTGCCCCAATCACTCGGCTGTAGCACCTTTTCACCTGGGCCATCAATGCTTGAGGTAGGTGGGTGAGTCGGCCCTGAGGTCATAAGAGCAAGAGAGCTCTCCCTGCTTCCCACCAACTGCAACACTTGGGAGAGCAGCCACTGCACCTTACCTAGGCAGAACAACAGAGCTGACGGTGAAGGTCTATTTTGTGAAAAACGACCCCGAGAACATGAAAGCAGGAGAATGGCCTTGCCCCTTGCTCATCCCAGCAAGAAGTGAACTAGCCAGGGCAATGCAGGAAATCTCACGCTGCTGGTGAAGACAGGGAAGACCTGGCGGGCTGACCAGCAATGCAACTACTCAGGCCCAAAATAAGGGTTATGTGTTTTCCATTCCAGCATCTACCCCATGGGGCAGGGATGGGGGTGGTAATAGGATCGGTCTTGCGCACCCAGGACAGCAGGATCTCCAGGACACAGGGCAGCAACAGGATGTGCAGGAAGAGTCCCAATGAGGGCCCAGTGTCAACGATGTAGGAGAGACCAGGGGCCTCCAAGCAGACCACTGATCCTTTGCAATGAACACATGCATGTAAAAAGAATGGATAAAGGAGTTTATTGCATGACTCACTGTGTCACAATGGAGCTTTCATGACAAGATTTTCTTTCTCATTTTTTTTTGAAAGAGAGCAAAGGAGGCATGCATGACAGGGGTTGAAGGGAGAAAATGTCCAGAGGAAAATAATGTTACTATATTTTGCTCTCAAAACAGTTAAAAGCATATAAAAACAAAAAAGCAATGAAGTTTCATGTTTGTTCAATTTTTAACCTTTACACACAGAGTACTGAGGCAATAGGACTGTTGTGAGTTCAAGGCCGGCTTAGGATACGTTGTAGGAACCAGGCTGGCCAGCCTTGGCTATGGACCAAGACTATATAAGCAAAATCAAAGACTAAAGAATGAACAAAGCAACAACAACTTGAATTATAACTTTCCATGAGTTAATAAGGTCAGATATATTATTTTAACAATAATTTGAATAATAAATGTTGTTGACAGTAAATAATTCCAAATTACATCAACTGCATCCAAATATTCAAAAGCTAACTACAAAGTATTTGTTCTTAATTATATTATTGATACAATATTTAAGAATAGCATGTTTTCCTTTTTGGAGAAACTTAGAAAATACTTCTGAAATATAATAACAGTTCCTGTCCCTTTATCTGAGCCACATATTTCACAAGAATCTGAACACCACTTGGAAAGTCAGAAATCTATGTGAGAAACTATTGATTTTTATCAACCTGGAGAGTGAAACGAGAGAGAGAATGACATTGCTGGCCGTAGGGAGTTCAGTTCAGGTCAACAACGCCTAAGTTTTATGGGAATTGTTCAGAAATTACAAATGTTGCTGGGCTAAAGGACTCTGACATGGGGCCAGGAAACACGTTTTGACACTGGAGAGCATGCAGCCTCTGTTCTGCGACTGTCACGGATATCCAGAGCATATTGCACACAGCCGCTGTTATCAACGAGGGTCAAATGAGGCAGCTTTTTAGAAGGACATTTGGGCATTTTGCAAGGTGAAACAAAAATCCCAAACCTGTGGCTGCTTTTCTACTTCTTGGTCTGCTACTGTGTGCCATCGAAGGCATGACATGGCCCTACATATGAAACTGTAAACCAGCTGAGCATGAGAAATAACCTTATACCCTCTTGGAATTTTTGATTGATATGTTTGTAGTAAATCTAATCTTCCTAAGGAAACAATTGAACTGCCATGTTGTAGTCCGGCTTTTCTTACGAGCTTATCTCTGCAACTGGTTGCACAGAAGTGACTGTTGCAACGTAAC
The DNA here is from genome assembly GCF_903992535.2 of Arvicola amphibius. Classification (NCBI taxonomy): domain Eukaryota; kingdom Metazoa; phylum Chordata; class Mammalia; order Rodentia; family Cricetidae; genus Arvicola; species Arvicola amphibius. The sequence continues at coordinate 25,140,617 of NC_052047.1, forward strand.
AGAGTATTTTATCATTCACACTTAGGAGTGATGATGGTAGTGATGATGATGATGATGGTGATGATGATGATGATTATGATGACGGTGATGACGGTGGTAATAATCACGCTACTGCAGCTGCTATGTGCTAATCCTGTAGCATGCTTTTGAAAGCTGTCCTTTACAAGCCTACACCACAAAAATGAAAGATAGCAAAAAGTCTAGAAAATTTTTTCACTGCAGAGAATCTGTAAGTGCCATGTGTTATGCAATCATGACCCTTACAGTATCATCAATTACATGGTCCTCCCATCCCAGTCACCATAAAAGCTTTATTTAATAGAAACACACTCACACATCACACTATAGTGAGTTACAACACAAAGAATAAAACTCTAGGTAATAAAGGCCAGTATTAATGTACTAAGAATGTTTTCCCCCTTTTAATGGGCAGGATGGTCCAATTATATAACAGGTAATGAATTTGAGAAAAATATAGTTTTAACGGAGTGTATGATTAGTCTATCTTTAAAAAATGATTTCAAAATTAGTACATGGATCAGAAACTTTGCACATGTTTATAATGTCAAGTGTAGAGAAAGGTGATCATGAAAATTATGCAACAAAATTGCTTCCTTTTAACTGAAAACTATGCTTCCTCCCTAAAATATCAGTGTCAAAAAGACATTGTGCCACCAACTTTTAGAAGTTAAGGATGGTGTGAAATCTACTTTCAGACTGAGGAATCTTGTGTCAAGTAATTATCTTCCTCATCATTGTCACATAATTCATGAACAAACCTGTTAACAAATTAAACAAAGAGTAAATTGGAAAACACACAAAACCATAATGTAAGGTAAAAATTAAGGACAGATAGCAGCCTAAAGAATACATCTAAATCTAAACCTAAATGCAAATGCACTTTGTCACATAAATAATAACACAAATAAAATATTCTTACAGTACTATATTAGTATTTACTGCCAGAATAAAATGCCTCGGGCAGAGTAGCTTTATATAGAACAGAAGTCTATTTGGCTCACAGTTTGGGAAGCTGAAAGTGCAGTGTAATACTAAATCTGACAAGGGCTCCCTGGTGTATACTGGTGTTTACAAAGTGCACAGCTCACTTGCTTTTTATAAGCAGAAACCAGAGAAGGATGAAGTGCTCATGCTTAGGTTTTACATTAACTAACTTGATACAGCTCTCTCCAGGTAGCCGTTATTCTTCTGCTGTCATACTCTCAATGACCTTTAAGCCTCTCATAAGTTTCTCCACTTAAAAGTCTATCACCAGTGTCACATCCAACCTTTCTAACAAGCCAGAACCCTCATTACCTTTCTAAGATGCAACCCAGTGGGTCTTGCTGACCTCTCTATCCACATCTCCTCCTCAACCCACCAGATCTAGCTTAAAACACATAGCCAGGATCCTTGCCTATTCTGGCCATCCCTATATGCAATCAACCTCTAAACATCTTCCAGGGTATGTCATACTTGCCACAAATATAGGTTCCTTCTGCACCACATCCAACCTCATCACCCAGCCTGATCTCCCACCTTCTTCTTACCCATCCTACCTATCACGACCTACAGATCCTCTCTGGGCTTCACCCAAACACCTCATCCAGCCACACTGCTTTTGTCTTTCTTTAAATGAAGTCTCTGACCCTACATATTTATGAATATAAATACTCACAACCCAGCAGAGGTAGCCCAAATACCACAAACTAGAGTTTATACTAATCTAGCTGCCCTTGTCTGGACCACAAGTGATCTCTTGAATTCCTCCAGGAACCTCCCTACCTATCCCCCAATTGAAGGCCTCCTCTCACACCACATTCCGCCTTTCCATCCAGCAGATTTACTTTTACACTTCAGGACTGGAGCAGGAGGCAAATCCTATACAAAATACAGTCTCCTCCTTCCTTCTGAGTATATTCCACCAAAAAACATTTCTAACCTCTAGGTCCCGCCCACCCACTTATCCTCTATTCTGCCCTAATCTGCTCTATACTTAAGACTTAGAGCTAACAAAAAAGTCCACAAGCTCAGATCTCATCACAAACAACATGAAAGATCAACAAATAGCGGGGTTCCAAGGATAACCTTGGTGAAACAGTCTGAAAGCCTATTGTCATCTATTCTCAGCAAGTTCAAGTGATCTCAAAAGTTCACAACTAAAAGAATACTAAAGTCAAACTTCAATAAGGTCTAATGCAACATGGAAAGGCTCCATCCTTTTGTATTAATTGCTTTCTTCTCAGATCGAGAGGTTGGGTTAAGAGTATTACTAGAAGTCACCAACTTAATTAGCTCCCTGCAACCCTCGATCATGTTCGTTGAGCCATTATATTTCCATATCCAGGATCTCTTCCTAAAGCCTACCTACATTTCTTCACCCCTATAAACTCAGTGGGCCTGGCTTTATCTGTTCAGCCTACTCTGAGTCAAGAGGGAAACAGACTCTGCCATTCCCAGCTGTACCTGCTGGATCCCTAGGTGAGAGTAACCCTGGGTTCGCACGGTGGCTACAGCTGTAGCTGTTGCATCTCCATCCACTACACCTGGTTTTGAAGAGAGTTCCTGCCTGGGCAAACCTTTATTTGCCAAATCAGAGGCCAACAGGGAAACTAATAATTGCATTTCTACTTTTTGCTGTGATTGTTCCTCTACATAAACAAGTTCCTACTTCATACAAAGATCTTCTTGCTTGGCTGCCATCTCAGTCTCAGATGTATTTCTAATGCCACACAATAGTAGCCAGACAATCTCTGCTGCTGCTTGCCAACAATCTCAATCCTTGTGTGCTAATCTCAAAGATGACACATTTTCTCTAACCTTTGAACTTTTTTGAGGGCATCTCATATTCAGATGGTGGGCCCCTTCTCTCTCTGCCTGCAGATCAGGATGCAACTTTCAACTACTTTTCTAATTCCATGCCTGCATGCTTCCCACCATGATGATAATGGTCTAAACCTATGAAACGGTAAGCAACTTCCAGTTAAATGCTTGTTCAGGGTGTCATTTCACAGTAGTTGAACAGTGATTAAGACAGAAGGACTTAAAGTGGGGATAGAGGGAGAAATTATGTAATTATGTGATAATCTCAAAAATGAAAGAAAATTATCTTACAAAATAAAACCAAAATCAAATGTAAAAAAATGTTCATCACCTCCCAATGTAGCAACCATGGGACCTGGGACCAAACTGCTAATATGAAGCCTTTGGTACACGAAGAAAACCCAAGCCAGAGCAAGTACTTCTAATATCTTTAATTGAAAACTGTTATGTAATAAGAATGCTATTTCCACTCTCACTTAACTTATTATTTTAGTTTTTAAAATTTTGGTTAAAATGTATTGCAAAACATAGATGCCCAATATAGGAATTTCTTTTCCATTCATGAAATATGATTGAGAATTCAAAGGAAGTCATTATGCAAAATCCCAAAGATATTAGTGTTATTTTGATCATATAATTAGAATCATGTTCTCTTAGTTCTAGTAAATTATTCTAATGGTTAATTATACACTTAAATTTCTATCATAAGTAAAGCTATTTTTCACAAAAGATGACAGCTCACTAGTGCTATTTTATGAGTGTTTGATAAATAAATTAAAAAATGAAACAAAGAATGTATCAGGTAGAAAGAGAATTTATCAAATATATTGAAGCTTTTATATATTATTAGGCAAAAGATTTTCAAATCTAGTTATTCTGGGTTAGACCATTCAATATACTTCCATTATTCAAAGTATTTAGTGATTCTCAGACACTCGGACTTGATTCATTCTCTCAATAAATCTTAACTCAAAATTATACCAAATGCAATGGTCAATGCTAAAATTATACAGGTTAAAGTGACAGAGGTGTTTCCTCCAATGAGTCCACATTCCAATACAGGAGCAAGACATGCAAGCAGTGATCTGGAGAAAAATGGATTGCCATCCACATGATTACTCCACGTGAAACCAGGCACAACATGTAAGTAGAACCTAAGTAGCAAAGTGATTTAGTTACAGTGTGACAGGTAACATAGAAGACTCCCATCCTAAGAATTCACAGTAGAATTTCTACTAAGAGCAAGGAACATTGGTATTTTTATAAACCTGTAAGAATGCAATGTTTCAATCTAAAGAACAGGCTGTAGATACTGAATAAAATACATTTTGTTTTGAATAAAATTCACTAGAAAGCTGAAATATAAATGTGATTTGTCCTGAATATTGTCTAATGCTTTCATTTTTCATTGTTAAATATTTTATTAATATCAGTTTTATGGAACATTAATTTCAGTTTACAAAGCAGAGTTGAGAGCCTGTGAAACACTAGAGTGTTTGAGTTGAACATTTTGTCATTATAAAAGTCATTGGGCCACTTGTGAGCTTATACAACCTGATTATATTAAATGTATTTGAAGTACCAAGCAATACACAACACATTATGGGTATAAGAAAAGTCAAAATTAAATACAATTCGTTTTAGCAGAACATTACCATCTTCCTTCAGGGGTGAGATGAGGGCTAAATTAAATAATCATTAAACATATAATATGTTGTGGAAAAAGCAGTAAAATGAGTATTTATGGGAAATAAGGTATTTAATTTTTTTCCAGGACCCTTTTACTGATAAAAGAGCATTTGATGTTAGAGCAGAAAAAAAAATCAAAGTAAACAGGGATAAGGTTTGTATCTGCCCAGAGACAGGAGCATAGAACAGGGAGATCATTCCCAAGTGAAGAGGAGTATCTGCAAAGGCCTGAAAAGGAGAGATAATGGATTTTCAGTGCCAGGCAGTTAATTTAAGGATTTCAGTGTTCACACTCAGAACCGTAAAAAGCCAGAAAGGGATTGGAAACACAGGACATGGTGAGCCAACAGTCTAATAGAACTCAAAGGATAAACTTTTAAGGATTGGAAAATCCAGCTGCTGATACAGAAAATGTTTTGAATTGGGAACCAACATAGCATAAAAAAGAGGCATTTAGTCCAACTTAGGAGATCTTGGAACCCTTCTTTTGGTCACAGAAAGCCTAAACAGGATTTTTATGGCTGCATAAAAATATTAGTGAGCTTCCATATTGGCAACTTAACAGCACATTGAAAGCTCTAGAACAAAATGAAGTAAACATACCCAGTAGGAGTAGATGGAAGGAAACAATAGGAAATAATCAAATTCCTGGCTGAAGTCAATAAATTAGAAACAAAGAGAAAAACAGCTAGAATCAAAGAAAAAAAGAGTTGGCTCTTTGAGAAAGTCAACAAGATAGACAGACCCTTATCCACACTAACTAAAAAGCAGAAAGATTATCTAAAGTAACAAAATCAGCAACAAAAAGGAGACATAACAACAGACACAATGAAAATCCAAAGAATCGTTAGCTTGTACTTTAAAATCTTGTGCTCCTTAAAATTGGAAAACCTAAAAAAAGGGGGGGGCAATTTTCTCTAAAGATTACTCTTACTTAGGTTAAATCAGGGATACAAGGTACATGTCCCAAACATAGGAAGGGCAATTACAGCAAGCCTATAGCCAACACTAAATTAAAAGGAAACACAAAACAATTCCACTAAAATCAGTAACAAGACAAGGTTGTCCTCTCTCTCCATATTTATTCAGTACCTGAAGTTCTAGATAGAGCAATAAGACAACTAAAGGATATCAGGAGTTACAAATTGGGATGGAAGAATTCAAAGTACCAATATTTGCAGATGATATGATAGTATAATTAAACCACCAAAAAATTCTGCTAGGGCCGAGCGGTGGTGGTGCACGCCTTTAATCCCAGCACTAGGGAGGCAGAGGCAGACAGATCTCTGTGAGTTTGAGACCAGCCTGGTCTACAAGAGCTAGTTCCAGGACAGGCTCTAAAAAAGCTGCAGAGAAACCCTGTCTCGGAAAACCAAAAAAAAAAAAAAAAATTCTACTAGGAACTCTTGCAACTGATAAACACCTTTCGTTAAGTGGCTGTATACAAGATTAACTACAACAACAACAAAAAAGAACATCAGTAACCTTTCTATTTACAAATGACAAATGCATTGAGAAAGAAATCAGGGAACTAGCACGCTTTAGGATAGCTGCAAATAATATAGAATATTTAGAGTAACCCTTGATGTGGGATTCCCCTTTGTATGCTGTGATTACCATTGATTAATAAGCTTCTTTGGGCCTATAGCAGAGCAGAACAGAACTAGGCAGGGAAAACTAAACTGAATTCTGGGAGAAAGAAAGCAGAGTCAGTGAGATTCCACAGAGCCTCCAGAGGAGAAAGATGCAAGCTGTTAGGTGGATCCTTGACGGTAGGCCATGAACCTCGTAGTAAAATATAAATTAATGGAAAGGGGTTAATTCTAGATGTAATAGCTAGTTAGCAGTACACTTGAGTGATTGGCCAAGAGATGATTTAAATAATATATTTTTGTGTGGTTATTTTGGGGCTGAGCAGCAAGGAACAAACAAGCAATCTCCTACAACAAACTCTAAGCAAGCAAATGAAAGACCTGTATGGTAAGAACTTCAAAGGTTTTTTTAGTTGATTTTTATTGAGCTCTACATTTTTCTCTGCTCCCCTCCCTACCTCTCCCCTTCCCTTCAACTCTCTCCCAAGGTCCCCATGCTCCCAATTTACTCATGAGATTTTGTATTTTTCTATGTCCCATGTAGATTAGATCTATGTATGTCTCTCTTAGGGTCCTCATTGTTGTCTAGGTTCTCTGGGATTGTGATTTGTGAGCTGGTTTTCTTTGCTTTATGTTTAAAAATGACTTGTAAGTGAGTACATGTGATAATTGTATTTCTGGGTCTAGGTTACCTCACTCAAAATGATATTTTCTAGCTCTATCCATTTGCCTGCAAAATTCAAGATATTGTTATTTTTTTCTGCTGTGTAGTACTCCATTGTGTAAAAATACTACATTTTCCTTATCCATTCTTTGGTCAAGGGAAATCAAGTTTTTTTTTTTTTTAAATTCGAGGTGATATCAGAACATGGAAAGATATCCCTTGCTCTTGAATCAATAGGATTAACAAAATAAAAATGGCCATCTTATTTTTACCAAAAGCATTTTTCAGATTCAATACAAACACCATCAAATTTCTAGCACAATTATTTCGATTTCTTGAGAGAATAATTTTCAACTTTATATGGAAAAATAAAAATTCAAGGATTGCTAAAATAAATCCTGTACGATAAAAAAAAAACCTTTTAGGAGGTATCACCATCTTATGTTTCAAAATATACAACAGAGAGAAATAAAAGCCCATGGTACTGACACAAAAACAGATATATTGATCAAGAGAATCTAATTGAAGATCCAAATGTAAATCCACATACCTATGGACACTTGATTTTTGATTTAAAAAGTCAGAAACATACAAAATAAAAAAGTAAACAGCCTCAATAAATGGTGCTTGCCAAATTAGATGATGGTATGTAGATTCATATTTCCTACCCTGCATAAAACTCAAGTATAGGTCAATTAAAACTATCAACAAAAGACAAGATACATGAAATCTGATAGAAGAAAATGTGGAGAATAGCCCTGAATACACTGGTACAGGACACAACTTCCTGAACAGAATGCCAGTAGGCAGGCACTCAGATCAACAATTAATACATAGGACATCATTAAATTTAAAAACTTATCTAAGGCAAAGAACACCACCAATAGGAAAATATGGCAGCATACAGAATGGGAAAAGATTTTCACAAGATCTACTTCTGACTGAGGGATGACTTCCAAAATATATAAGGAACTCAAGAAGCTAGACATAATAAATAAATAAATAAATAAATAAATAATCCAATTTAAAAATGGGACATGTATCTAAATAAAATGTTTGATCCCCTTAGCTATCCGATAAATGAGAATCAAAATGACTCTGAGATTTCATCCTATACCTGTCAGAGTGGCTAAAATCAAGAGTACAAGTGATAGCTCATATTGGTGAGGATGTGGAGCAAGGGGAATCACTCCCCCATTACTGGTGAGACTAGAAACTAAAACAGTCAATATGGAAATCAATATTGCAGTTCCTGAGAAGTGCCGATAGACTCAGTTATACCACTCTTGGACATAGACCCAAAGGAACCACAATTATTCTGCAAGGATACTTGATCAACTATGTTCATATCACTTGAGTCATAGTAATCAGGACCTAGAAACAATCTAGATGTTCCTCAACCAAATAATGGATTAAGAAACTGTGGTTCATTTGCACAATGGAGTACTGCTTTGCTGCTAAAAACAATGATATGAAATTTGTAGGCAAATGGATGGAACTAGAAAAGAATCATGAATCTCCTTGGGAAGGGGAAATGAAATAGAAATCACGAGTGGCTTGGGGTGGGTGGGGACTGCAACAGGAAAAGTTAAGTGGAGAGAAGATTGGAGAGAGTGAGTTCTGGAATTGGGGGCATTTTGGGGTTGAGTGCAAACTAGAAATTCCCTGGGAGGAAACTCCCAGGAATCTATGAGGGTAACCCTAGCAAAGACTCCTAAAAACGGAGGATACAGAGCCTGATCCAGTAACCTCCTGTAACCAGGCAAGATTTCCAATGGAGGGATTGGGACACCAACCCTGCCTCAAAACCTTTGACATACAATTTGTTCTGCCTATAAGATGTGCTCTGTTAAATGTCAAGCAGAAATTGGTGGAGTGGTCAACCAATGACCAGTCCAAATTAAGATCCATGCAACTAGAGGGAACCTACCCCTAATACTGCCTGGAGGGCCAGGAACCAGAGGCTGGAGATCGCAGACACCTAGAATGGAATCAAATACCACATACCACTGAGGAGAAAAAGTCAATAAAATGATTCATAATGATATTCAGCTATACTCATAGCATAGCATAATCATCATTGAGAGATTTCACTCAGCAACTGATGGAAACAGATGGAAACCCACAATCAAATATCAAGCAGAGCTCCAGGATCCTGCAGAAGACAGAGAGAAAGGATTTTAGGTGCTAGGGAGGGGGAGGAAGGATTGTAGGAGTCAAGGAGGAAAAGGGCATCACAAGAAAACCACAAAGTCAACTTACTTGGGCTCACAGTGGCTTACAGAGACTGAATCACCAATCACAGAGTCTGCATGGTTCTGACCAAGACTCTCTACATATATGTCATAATTCTTGTCTGACTCCTACCAGTCATAGTAGAGGCTGTTTCTCACTCTTTTGTCTGCTTTTAGGACCCCTTTTCCTTCACCTGAGTCATCTCATCCGGCTTTAAGGTGCCTAATCTTACTGCATCTTGATAAGCCATGTTTGGTTGGTATCGTTTGGAGGCCTTCCATTTTCTGAAGGGAAATGGAGGAACAGTAGATGGGGGAAAGTGAGGAGATGTCAGTGGAGAGACTGTGAAGAAAGGAAGGAAGAAAGGGAAACTAAGGTCAGGATGTAATATATGACAGAAAGATATATGATAGATAGATAGATGATAGATAGATAGATAGAGAGATAGATAGATAGATAGATAGATGATAGATAGATAGATGATAGATAGATAGATAGATAGATAGATAGATAGATAGATAGATAGATAGATGATAGATAGATAGATAGATAGATAGATAGATAGATAGATAGATAGATGATAGATAGCACACAAACACACACACACACACACACAAAGAAAGAATAGGAAGTGAACAAGTGAAGAAGGCTAACCCAAAATTAGTCAACAGTCAAGAAGTTTGCATATGCAAAGTGTAGACTAAAAGAAAAAGGCACATAAACCATGAATCATATATAATTTTTGAGACAAGTATTATTTAGAGAAAGATACTAAGATACAGGTGGTTAGTGATTCCACTGAAGAAGAGTGAATGGGCTAAACTTGAAGTATTAGACATATAAGGGACTTTTCTTCAAGTATGTTTAAAGAATAACATTTAGGAAATGCCAACAAAGAATACCGGAATGTTTTTCTTGCAATCAAGTATCCACCCACATTGCTGGTTTGTGTGACAGATGTACACACTGGTGTAAAAGTAAGTATATGTGTGTGTACTCAGATTCACACACCTTGGAAAATAGTTTCTCCAGTGACTCTGCTCACCTGCATGAGAGCAGGGGCTAGATGGATGTTTCAGTGCAAAAGCTGAAGAGTTGGGAATACTTCACATCAGGGAATTGGTGTTGGGATGATAGATGAAGGCTTCAGAATTTAAAGGGCAGACTGTGGGAACTGTGCACAGCAGAGATGAAGTATGATTGAAAGTTGCTTTATTTCAGATGGAAGCAGAGGGAAAAGAATGTGAGACCTGGAGGGGCTCGTTCACCTCATTCATCAGGATTAACTTTGGTACTAAGGAAATGCATTCATGATACAGAAGAGAATAGACAGTAACCACACCGTGACACTCAGTCTAGTCATTTCCCTAGAGGTTTGGACAGGAAATACAAAATGTTGTGTTCCATGGTCAGGTTGCGACCATTTATAGCAATATGTAATATTCACCAAGTAGATTTTCAAAAGTTCTCCTAACTGCATATAAGAGGCGAAAGCACTATTGTCGTAATTATTTACGGGAGAAAGATGATGCAGGTTGAGGTGCCGAAAGAGTTGGAATGAGGGATAAAATCTCTGAGAGGAATCATAGAGGGAAAAAAGATCAAGTCAAACTCTTAGTAATCTCATTCCTAATGGGGAATCAAACAAACCAGAATCATCCAGTTTATGAAAAAGGTTCTTCACTGCTGTCCTGTGAATGTAACACCCTCTCTCCGTCCCAGACATTAGAAGCTATGAATGAGGTGGTCTCTTTTCAAACATTTCCAAGTAACTGGGGGACAACTTAGACTTTTATATCTAATTTATTTGGGGGGTGTTGTAAAGATGACTCAGTGGGTAAGAGTGTTTAGTTCACAGGCATAGGAACTTGAGAAGTCAGATGTGGCCATGCACTTCTTTGTAACCTCAGCACTGTCTGGAAGGACAGAGAGCCCAGGGCTTCCCGGCTGCCAGATTAGCTCCAGATACAGTGAGAGCCACTTCCTCCATGGAATAAAGCAGACAGTGATAGAGCAGAAGGACCAGTGCCCTCCTCTGGCATTCCATACATGTGCACACAAGCAGGAATGCACCCCATATTGCAGGATATTTGACCACAGTGTGAAGACGTGTTTCTTTTGCCTCACCTACCTAAGGTACATTCTTATTGGCTTAATAAAGAGATGAATGGCTAATAGCTAGGTAGAGGAGGATAGGCCGGACTTCTGCGAAGAGAGAGAAACTCTGGCAAAAAAATGTGGGAGGCAGGGATCCTACAGTGAGATGCTAGGGAAGTAGAATGTATGGTACTAAGGAGAGGTAATGGCAGAACACAGATTTATATAAACAATTTAACGCACTTAGAAGAGCTCATTGGGAAGAAGCCTAAGCGAGGGTCAAGCTTTCATAAGTAGTAAGAAGTCTCTATGTCACTGGCCTGTCTTAAGGCCGCTGGCACATCATCACCACTCGATCTCCCTCAGTCTTCGCAAGTCATAGAGATTCTGCAGGTATCACAGCACAGGACCAGTTCCTTCACGAGCTCCAGCAGGTCCCAGATGGGATAGATGTTAAGGAGGGCCAACCCAAGGTATGGCTGTGGGCCTGGATGATAGTTTAGCTAGTCAGGCCGGGTAACTGGGCCGCCCACCTTATGCATAAGCCAACAAAGTCAGTTTTCCCTTGCCTATGGGGAGGAGTGGAACCATCTCTCTCCAATGCAGGGGTAAGTTCTTCGGCGAGGGTCGGAGCCAGCTCTTTTGCTAGGGTCCAGCGAGAAGCAAAACTGTACACTGTGTGGCACACTGCTCCCAGTGCCAATAGGATGAATGAAAAGGCGTAAGAGAGGCAAGAAAGATGGAGAAGCAAAGAAGGATTTTATTCTGTTTTCCTAGTTTTATTTTTTTTCCAGTTTATTTATTTTTTATTAAAAAATTGCCATCTTCTCCCCTCCTCCTCCCCCTTCCCTCCCCTCCCCTCCACCCATACCCCCACTCCCTCCCTCTCCAGGCCAAAGAGCCATCAGGGTTCTCTACACTATGTTGAGTCCAAGGTCCTCCCAATTCCCTCCAGGTCCAGGAAGGTGAGCAACCAAACTGACAAGGCTCACACAGAGCCCGTACATGTCGTAGAGACCAAGCCCATCGCCATTGTCCTTGGCTCCTCGGTCAGCCTCCACCATCAGCCACTTTCAGAGAGTCCAATTTGGTCGCATGTTCCATCAGTCCCATTCCAAGTGGACTTGGTGGTCTCCCATTAGTTCTGTCCTGCCGTCTCAGTGGGTGAACGCATCCCTCATGGTTCTGACTTTCTTTCTCATGATCTCTCTCCTTCTGTTCCTCATCAGAACTTTGGGAGCTCAGTCCGGTGCTCCAATGTGGGGTTCTGTCTCTATCTCCATCCATCGCCAGGTGAAGGTTAAGGCTCACAGTGAGCCCGTCCATGCTGTAGAGTTCACATTCATTGCCGTTGTCCTTGATTGCCGGACAAAAAATGGGATCTTGGGGGTGGGATGCGATGGGGGGATGGGGGGATGGGGAGAGAGAAAAGTGTGAAGTGGAGGATGGGAAGAGCTTGGGGGAATAGGATGATGGTTGGGATATAGGAAGGGTGGATATGGGAACAAGGAATTATATATCTTAATTAAGGGAGCCATTCTAGGGTTGGCAGAGACTTGACTCTAGAGGGGTTCCCAGCTGTCCAGGAAGATGCCCCAGCTAGTTCCTTGGGCAGCTGAGGAGAGGGTGCCATAAATGTCCAGATCCTATTGCCATACTCATGAATATCTTGCATATCACCATAGAACCTTCACCTGGCATTGGATGGAGAAAATGACAGAGCCCCACATAGGAGCACCGGACTGAGCTCCCAGGGTCCCGATGAGGAGCAAAAGGAGGGAGATCATGAGCAAGGAAGTCAGGACCGTGAGGAGTGCGTTTACCCATTGAGACGGTGGGACAGATCTAAAGGGAGACCACCAAGTCCAGTTGGAATGGAACTGATGGAACAGGGGACCAAACCGGGCTCTCTGAATGTGGCTGATGGTGGAGGAGGACTGAGAAATCCTAGTTTTATTTTTGTTTTTGTTTCTTTGCTATATTTTGTTTTGTTTGTTTTTAATTTTCTTTTCGGAGGATGCTGCAGGGGTAAGAAAAATACATGGGGAAACTGGGAGGTGAGAGGAATTGGAATGCATGATGTGAAATTTTCAAAGAATAAATGAAGAAATTATGTGTATAAAACAGAAGTCTTCATGTTGTTATTTTGGAGCTGGTAGACCAAAGAAAATCTGATTAAACAATATATCCCCACACAAAAATAAAAACATATTTTTCCAGAATTAAACTAGTATTGTATAAATTCATCCTGTTAATGACTTGAGGGCGACTTTATGACTGATACAGTATACACTCTTCATAGAAAAGATCAATCCCTTTTCACATTCAAGGAAAAGTTTTGTATAGAAACTCAGGTTTGAGAGCCTGATGATAATATTAAACTTTAGTATGAGAGCAGAAGAGTCATTTCATTTTTTAATTCATTGTCTTCCAGTGAAATCAATATTTAATCCTAGTTTGCAATATGTGGAGTCATTTTTCTATTACCCTAGTATGAAATGATTAATTTCTTAACAGCACATAACTTTCATGCATTCCACAAAGCTACACAGACATATATACTGGTATACACATACTTTCTCAGATGCACACACATAACTCTGCCGGCAATAGGACTTAAATGGGTATATACATATCTGTGTTTTTGCAGTTATGCTATGCATGCCATTGTACTCCTTCCTATTATCTGCTATTCTAAGTGACATAAAATGTCACCACGTTAGAAACAGTTTCTATAAAATGCCACATCAAACCACAATTTCATTTTAAGATGAAGAAAAATTGATAACAAATTATACTCTCACATTTTGTACAAAGCTACATCAAACAACTATGCATCCTTTTGCATAGAGAAAAATGTTTGTTGAAGAAGATCCTACAAGGTTAAAGTTTCATTCTACCAGTGGTTCCGAAATTTTAGAAATCACAATTATCCTCAGGAAAATATTATGCATTCATTAACAACTTAAGACTGAAGTACATTTCTGTAAGTACAATTGTTCATATCCAAGGTTGTATTTGTCTTTTCTTATGGAATTCTTCTGAGTTTTCCTTTAACTCTCATGGCAAACATTCTGTGATTATTGATAAGAACCACCACTGCAGGAAAATGTATCAATAATTATTATCATCACAATTCATAATTGATCATGTCTTTCAGGGTGCCATTCAATAATTTAAATTCCTGGCAGCATTTGTTTTTTCTTATTGCTATTTTTAGAACTTGCAGAATTCCTGATGATCAAGGCAGATGTTTAGTTTTTAATACAGTAGCGCCTCATTTCCCTCATACCCTGTACAATGCACTGTTGAGCATGCCTCCAAGAATTGTGTAGAATCTCTACAAAACTGCATTCTCTTTTACACTGTTTACTGCTTGGTCAAAATCCACAGTCTCTTTCCATCAAACTTGAAACTGCACAGTCTTAAGTGACTCTCAAGAGAATATACACTGCATGTATAATAAATGTGACCTGACAATGAAGGGAAGCGAGCAGGGGAAAGTTGTGCAAAGTTAAGCAAGTGAGCTGAATTCAGTGTCACAGAGAACTGCGAATCAAATTCTCTGCATGCCAACTCTGTGATATGACTTGGATCATGGAGATTTAATCAAGACATGTTCTAAACATCACCTGTTTAGGTAAGGGGGAGGAAAGAAAAGTAGAATTACGCGAGGTTCACCATAATCACCTCTATCAGAGGCCTAGCCGGTCTCACAGGAATGTTAGAAGTGTGACGGTATTTCAAAGGTACCACACTTAAGTATGAATCTCTTGAAGGAGAGAGAGCAAGCGATGGTATAATAATAATAAAAGCAATAAGGTAAGTGTGAAAAGGGACAAATATGTGCCATCAGCCAAAAAGGGATGACAATTTTGTGTCCTGAGAAGAAGAAGACCAAGGACATGCTCCATGGTCTCCACTAACAGTAACAAGAGAGTCATCGCTTTGCTCCTCAGCCATTCCTCATTTTAAAGCCCAAGCAGCGATACTGCCTCAGACATTGCCCGATGTGCCTGAGAATCATTTTTATTTTTGTCAGCCCCAAAGGCATCAGGACATTTTTATGTATTGATTGGATTCCTGTGACATGTTTTCTATCAAAATCTCAAAATGCAATTCAAAGGAAATTTAAGACATAGCAACTGAGACTGAGGGGCTATTGCTCTTGAAAGAGAAAGGAAAGCAACAAGGACAATAAGAGCAAATGCCTCTTAGAAAAATATTGATGCTGTAATTCCACCAACTGACATCTCATGAAATGGTGAGATAATTTTCTATAAAGCAGTTATGTAATACAAAATGAGGCAAAATAAATATAAGACAACTTGAATGGCAAGTATATCCAGTCTCCTGACGGGAGAGAAAAGAAATGCAGAAAAGTGTTTTAAAACTAATATTTTTAGTAGATGAATATATTTCTCTATTGAAGTACAACACTTGAAATTTGATACATTCATTGATGCCCTCAAGACTTGTATGAAATCCTGAAGATAAAATGTCACCAACATGACCATTCTAAGTGAATGGAAGTTTTAAATAAGAAACAGACTTAAAAACAGATTTAAAAAAAAGTATGAGATGGCTCGTTGGTTAAAGTGCTGTCTAAGGAAGCCTAACCTGAAAGTTCAGATTCCTAAAACCCACTTAAAAGTCACATCAGTGGTCCTCTAAGACGGCAGGACAGAACTAATGGGAGACCACCAAGTCCACTTGGAATGGGACTGATGGAACATGCGACCAAATTGGACTCTCTGAAAGTGGCTGATGGTGGAGGCTGACCGAGGAGCCAAGGACAATGGCGATGGGCTTGGTCTCTATGACATGGACGGGCTCTGTGTGAGCCTTGTCAGTTTGGTTGCTCACCTTCCTGGACCTGGAGGGAGTTGGGAGGACCTTGGACTCAACATAGTGTAGAGAACCCTGATGGCTCTTTGGCCTGGAGAGGGAGGGAGTGGGGGTATGGGTGGAGGGGAGGGGAGGGAAGGGGGAGGAGGAGGGGAGGAGATGGCAATTTTTTAATAAAAAATAAATAAACTGGAAAAAAATTTGTAATCCCTGATACCCACAGAGAGAAAGTGGTGAGAAGACAGCCCTAGGAATCCCACAAACCAACTATTGGCATATATAGGGGTGAAAAGACAGAGACCCTGTCTCTAATAGGTACAAACGCTGCGATCTCTACATGTGTTCTGTGGAATATAAGCCCATACAAAGACATACATAGTCACACACATATACCTTCAAAGAAACAAACATGTACATAAACACGCATATATACTAAACACCTATCATCACATAAACACTGTAAAACAATAACAGTAAATAAAGTAGTAAAAGTTGTGGAATGTTATCTCTGTATCACAGAATCTGAGAAAGTGATATGTCTGACTGCCGTCGAATAGATATTTACAGAGTGTCTTCTGTGCTGTCAAGCTAGCAAAGGAGGAAAAAGTGAGGTAAAATACTGGTGTTATGTTCATACCCTCTTCTTCTACCCCGTTCAGTGAATGTGGCCCCCTCCCACAATGGACACAGAATGTTGGTTTTGGTTCTTTATTTTTAGAAAACAAGAAAGGCTGGGGTTGCTAGCTTCAAATCCAACACTCAAGGTGCCTTCCTCGTTGTCCTTGCCTTCTTTCAGTTCTAGTTAGCACTCTCAGAACATGTCTGGACTGCTTTTCAGATCCCAGTAGGGGAAAGACAGACATATAGAGTCATACATGTATTTTTCTATGGCACTGGATATTAGACTGTCTTTTGTTCAAATTGTTTCATGTTAGTTAACTAAAAATATGTATCTTTACAGCTTTAATAATTAAATATCATAGAAAGTAGATGTGCATAACATACACAATGAACTTCAGAAAATGACTTGAAAGAGATAGCAATGAATCCTGGAAAAAGTAAAATGTACATCTCCCAGCTTGAGGCTATTAAGGTGTAGGGGTATGGAAGTATGATATTGGAAGAAGTTATAAATTATCTAGCCTTCTAGAGGAGGTAGATCCACAAATTGGTTTTTATAAAAATCATGCAGCTGTCACTAATTGAGGACAAAGAAGGGATAGCAACTACTCAGGCATCTTATTATAATTCTGCTAAAAACTGCTCATCCAATAAAGAAAAGAAAACACACTGCTAATGTTTCAGGCAAGTTCATCTCAACAGAGATTGTGCAGGGCAGTGAGAAAAAACTGCTTACCCTGACTTTAATTTTTAACTAGCAAAGAAAAACATGTTAGTGAACTCAACCATAGCAAATAATATACACAACTTGGAAAATGTCATATGAGGTTATTTTTAGATACTTTTGGAGGTAATTTGAGAGTATTGGAAATTACATAGACAGTAGAGGATATTTCTCTATGTGCCTCACCATTTCCGTTATTCTTTACACACAGTAGCCCCCAAACCCACATCTTGTTCCATCTCCTTGGTTCTATGTAAGATCATTTTCCCCTGTAAGTTTTCATCCTAAAAATCACAACAAACCATCATCCCACAAGTCACATTATATTTGTCCATCATCTTAGTTGTGCCTACTCCTCAAATGTTCCTTGTTTTTTTTATAATGCTTAAGTGAGGTATACTGTTCCTCACTTGACATTTGACTGGATTGACTGGTATGATTTGCAAGATGAGACATGGGGCAAAAAAATTCTGGGGATGACTGAGGTATAGTTCCGTTCCCATTATTGTATTGAGGCTACATGTTGTCAGTGTTACTAATTTCTACTTGGGGGCCTTGGTCACATGACTCTGGCCAAGGTCATGTTTCTCTGCTTTGTCCACAGCTAAGTTATGCTTTTGTTTCATCCCATACTGTATCTTTTGGAGGACATTCACCATGTACAGATCTTGGTTAAGGAATGAGAATTATAATTATATTTCTGTCACTTTTAAAGCATCATTATGGGCACATGGGTATTTATTATGTGTTTTAGATTGTATCTAATGTTTTAAATTCATTTTTCAGGGGACTAATGGGATCTACTATATTGAAAGGCTAGCCTTGAATATATAGGTTCAAAGAATTGTGTACATAGGTATGTGTGCATGTTTGGGTGAGTGTGTGCATATGTGTGTTCCCTATGGAATTCTATTGATAATTCTGTAGGAAGTAGTCTATATGCTAAACCAAATCTCCAGCTCATTCTGGTCTATTCAACTGTAAATTATGCCCACATGTGTGGCTGTAGTTTACACTATTTGCTTACTTATTAACACTTGTTCCAACAGTGGAAACTTGACTCCCGCCGTCTATCTACTTAAATAGTTAAATTGTTAAGACATAGCACTTTTCTTTAGGTTGTTCAAACTACTGGTTTCCAAAGTTATGTAGGTTGTTATTCATTTGACACATGTGTGCAGCAGAGAGACATGTCACATACCCACCATATAATTATAAACTTCACCAAACATGTTTCTTGCAATATTGACTCCCAATCTGTGGCTAATATTTTCATATTGTCAATTTTTCATTTTGCAGAGCAAAAAATTTCAATTTTAGTAAAGTTCAACTACATTGTGTTATTTTTTCTTTATAAATAATTATTTTAAGGTATGGCTAAACAGTCAATATTAAACCTAAGGTATTATAAATGTTATTTTATTTTCTTCTATAATGGGAGGAAAATATGCATGTTTACCCATTTTAAATTGTGATGAATTGTTTATTTGGAGTTGATTCTGATATAACAGGTAGGTCAATGTATGGACTAACACTTTAAACCAAATGGATATTTAATCTCTTTGAGCAACCTGTTCATCAGCTTTTCTACTCTCCCTTGTAATACTTTTGCACAATTGTTTTTTTTTAAAAAAAAAAAACTAACTATACTTCTGTAGATTTAGTTCTATGCTTTTTACTCTACTCTATTCTATTTTTAAATAAATGCTATGATAAATGTTACTGTGGGATCATAGAAAGTCTTTTAAATGTAGATTTTACATGCAAAATTAGCTAAACCCAGATATACAGTAAGGCATTATTTAAGATGGTTAAAGAGAAATATTTTAGATTATATTAACATTTAAATCTGTAGAGTTTGAGTAATGAATGCTACACTTGATACTGGCAAACTATTCATCTGGTAACTCTATTAGGAAAGTTCTGATTTCTTTGTTTTTTTTTTTTTTGTTTTTTTGTTTTTTTTTTTTTTTAAAGATTTTTATTTATTTATTATGTATACAACATTCTGCCTCCATGTATGCCCGCACGCCAGAAGAGGATACCAGATCTCATTACAGATGGTTGTAAGCCACCATGTGGTTGCTGGGAATTGAACTCATGACCTCTGGAAGAGCAGCCAGTGCTCTTAACCACTGAGCCATCTCTCCTGATTTCTTTGTTGAAGAAGGAATTATACCAATAGAGTGACTCAGTGCTTGGTTGAAATTTTAAAAGACCATTACACAAGCAAGAACAATTATTCAAGAAAACAAGTCTCACAACCAAACACCACCTCATCCTCAAGTTATAATTGGACTTGGAAGAAACCCTTGTCTTTATCTATGCATCAGTTTTTTTTTGTGTAAAACAACCTTTCATGTCATTCTGTTTGTGGAGTCTGTCTTGTTATACAAAGAAAAGTTTCTATCATTTCCCTAGTATATACTGAGATGATCCAAAGTACTAAGTTTCTTTCTTCCTTTTGTAATTGGATCTTAAAATTGTTACACTGTACAATATATCACAAGGTATAATCAGTCCTAGTAATAAAAACACAGAGTCAGATATTAGGGAAAATGCTGAGAGATCACAGAGATGAAGGAGCAAAACCATGGCCACTTTACCTCTCCACTTCCCAGCCGAAAAGAGACAGAGTTCTGTTTGCTCCCCCCTTATCACTTCCTCTCTCCACCCAGCCATATAACTTCCTGACTGTCCATACCTCCAGAAATCTATGTTGAGCTGGTGGCTAGCTACACCCTCTTATCTTCAGGCAAGCTTTATTTGTACAAACAAAATATCACCACATTACAATTATATATAATATAATTTTTATTCACAATATAATATATAATTATCAAATCACAGTAAATAGCCTATATTTCACTTCAAGTATTTACTACTACTGTGTGATTAACCTCTTTTATGCTCAAAAACTGCATTTTTATGCTCAAAACGTACATTTTTATACTCAAATATTATTTCTCAGGAAATGTCACCAGAAATGTATACATCATAACTTTGCCAATAAGTTTTATATTTTAGTTTCATTTAACGTTATTACATTTCATATTTTATAAACATTTATTTTAAAGCATATCATTATAACAAAAATATACATGAAGTTTTATACTGACAATCAAAACAAAACTGTCAAGTCTTCCAGAATGGAGACAATTTTTTCACGACATAAGCTTTACTCTTCCTTCTACATTATCTTGTTTAGTTTTCAACCAGGTCTATGTGTGGTAGGCTATGTACTGGAAACTAGGAGTATGCATGGAAATGTATATATGGATGTGAGTATGTCTGAGCAGGTGCCTCTGGAGCCCGGAAATGTGAGTCAGATGCTCTGGAGTTGGAGTTGGAGTTGAAATTGGTTGTGATCTACCTGACCTGGGTGCTAGGACCCAAACTCAGCTCCTCTGCAAGTACATATTCTTAACCACTGATACATCTCTACAGGACCCATTAACTATCTATTTGACATAAACATATATCAGGATGACTTTGTTTCAAGATGTGATCACTAATTTCTAACACATAGCAAAACGATGAACTTCTGCATATGGACTGTCATTAAGTGGCCACACTACAGGGAAAATGTTCATATGTGGTTCGCAAAAAAAGCTTTCTCCTCTTCCTATGAGAATTACAATATTTGGAACTTTACCATGGAATCAGTTGACAGAAACAGGTCAAGAAAATGAAGTCACTAATTTGTAGCCTGTTAGGAACAAAACAATCTTGTAGGGAGGCTTTGTTTGGTTGGTTGATTGTTTTTTGTTGTTGCTAGGTTTTGTTTCTGTTTCCATTCAACATCCAGAGTTTCATCAAAATTACAAATTAAATATTCCTAATAGTTCATGATTTTAGCAGTATTAGCTTCAGGTACCAGATGTAAGGTACCTTCTTCAAATTTGTACTTCCCCAGAATAGAAGGAGACTATTTACCACCACACAATCTTAACTTTTAAAGTAAAACCATTCATTTGTTTTCTGATAAATAACTTTTCTCATCCATAGCATCAGAGTGTTGACTTCTAAGTTCTTTTACACTTGCATCAGAATTCTGTGATAATGGACTGTCAGGCAAAAGATAACTCTCAAAGTAGATAGAGTAAAGTTCACGAAGTAATGGCTGTACTCTTGAATGGTGTTGTTTAGCATGAGAGGTAAAGCCTTGTGTTGCTAATGTTGCAGGGATATTTCAAATTTCATATGTGAAATTTTACTGAACAGTGTTTAGAGAGTTTACCTTGACAACCTTAAAACTTTATGCATTTTTAAAATTTATAGTGGTAGAAAATCTAGCAAAACTTTTTCAATAGTGTTTCTTCAAAATAAAAATGATTTTCTTTTGGTAACACAAAAAAACTTAGAATTTAATATATTTATTAACTTTTGAAATCTTTAATGAAAATTGGATGTATAATAATGACTCTTATTTTTTCCAGACATTAGTGGCACATGGCTTTAATCCCAGCACTTGGGAGACAGAGGCAGGCAGATCTCTGAGTTCAAGCTTACCCTCGTCTACAAGAGCTAGTTCCAGAATAGTCTCCAAAGCTACAGAGAAACCCTGTCTTGAAAAACCAAAAAAAAAAAAAGAAAGACAATTTTATTTTGCCAAAATGCCTATAATATTTTTAATACTTGAAGAGAATAATACATTTTTTAAAATAGTAAGAATTATTATGAGGACCCTAAGATAGATCATGAAAGAAAAACGAGGAAAACAAAATATGATAACACGATTGAAAGCAATAACAAATTCTAGAGACACTGAGGTGGATACTGGCTGTAGTGAAGAGCAAAAAGAGAAGCCCTGAATTAGTACTTTTATTCCCAGCTTAGAAAATTACATTCCCACAAATTAATTTTTAAATAAAAGAAAACAATGTTATACTTCATTTAGAAAATGAGATTCATGGACTACTTGGACGTAAAGAATATACTTACACATAAAGCAGGGTGTATTGTTCATTAAATTATTCAATTTTGATTTGCTGACTAGAATAGAAATTGATCAGTTTTCTACCTCTTTGCTAGGTTGTTCTAAAACATTGTTTGAGCCTAAATCACTTGAAGGAGCTCCAACTTATTTCACCATGCAGTACCCCCTGGTGGTGGCTTCTCTTTTTTTTTTTTTTTTTTTTTTTTTTTTAAGGGATGGCTGAATCATTGTGTATGCTGCTCAGCAAGGCCACGTTGTGAAATATTGATGATGTATTACGCTGAAGCAATTTGGGGTACTGATGTGAAAGGTGCTATTCAAACTGAAGTTGGAATTTGTTTTTAGGCAACACATGGCAAGGTTTACCAGCATCTGTGAACAACTAATCTCAAGTTCAATTATACTTAAATTGAAAGAGAGGGAGAGAGAGACCTGCTATCACCATCAGAGTCTAAAGTAAGAATAAAGCAAAAAGGGAAAAAGAGGTCACTGTTCTGTCTAATGAAATTGCAAACAAAAAGAATAAAAGCCTCCAGGATTGAGTTTATCAGTTGGTAGCACATTTACAAAAAGAATTCCTCTAAGCAATGAGGGCGACTTCCAGAATAGAAGCTATTGGCTGGGGCACTGACAGCAGAAGAGCGGAATTTTCCTTAGCAAATGACTTTTTGTGGCTATTTGTTCTTTCCTAATTTGTCAGGCCCAGGCAGCAGTGTCTTTTATGTTATGAATGGTGTTTGGTTACCTTCAGAAATGTGTAGTGCTCTGGTAGGGATGATAGGAAACAGAATACAGTCGGGGTTTGCAGCTTCTTTGTGTTTTCTAACTTTGTAATTACAAAATTAGTAATTCAGTAGTGGCGGTAACTCAGTTCTCATTTTTTGGTTCTAGAGGATAAACTGTCCTCATGGTTCCACAAAAGGACAATATTTAGAAAAGAAATCATCACAGGACACAGCCAACTGTAGGGAGGAAGCCCAAGGGGAGAAGAGTCTAATGAGGAGTAAGACCTAAAACAGAACTAAGTATAGATAAGCCATGCACAATAGAAGTACGGAGATATCACGGGCCATAATATGAATGACAGACTGTGTTCTCCTCCTAATATTTCCTAATTTCTCCTGTTTACTTACTCTAATTGACATATCACCAACTATTGAAAGACTTACAGGGGGATTATGATAAATAATGTAATTTATGAGAATTGTTACTGAGGAATCATTCAATAAAGAAGCAAAATTAAATCTAAAATAGATATAATTCAGTATTAAGAATAAATGTAACGTTTTCTTCATAAGACATGTAGTAAACGCTGACCTATAATCTGGGAATCCCCACTTGCTTTTCTTCTTCTCTATCATTATTTGTTGCCAACCCTCCCTTCAAATACTCAAAAGCACTCTATTGCCAGTGAAGAACTACATATCTTTGATATTTATTTATTTAGGGAGTGCAGGAGTGCTTTTTATTCATTTGAGGAGTGTGTACCTCAGGCAACAACTTGTGGATGCCCATCATTTCCTTCCATCATGTAGATTAAACACAAACTCAGGTCAAGTGTGATGTGAAGTGCCTCTACCCACTTAGCCATATTGCTAGCTCCTACAGATGTTTTTCCTGAAAATTTTAACCTGTAATAGGTTTTCTTTTCACTGAAACATCTAAGTGAAGATGCATATAATATCAGTTCACCTGCTTGAGAACTTTTTTAACCTCCAGTTAAATTAATTCAATAAAACTTTTAAGTATCATATAAGTACCAGATGTTGTCATGAGCCAACTAAAGCAAATGAAACAAACCATTAGCAGAGCATCCAATGTAAGATGGCAGACTAGAGGCTGTCTCCATGTCACCTGGAGGAACAGAATTTTCATGGAAAGAAGAAAGAGCCATGAGAATGGATCACTGGGTAAGTATATTTGCTCTATATTCTAGTTTTGTTTCTGTTGTGTGATAAAAATATATTGACAAAAACAAAACAACTTAAGGAAGAAAGTATTTGGTTTATGATTTCAAGTCCCAGTGTATCATTGAGAGGAAATCAAGGCAAGAACTTTAGTAGCTAGTCACATTGCAGAGCTAAGGGAAATAAAACCATACAGGCTTACTTGTTTATTTTCCCTTCCTTCACACTGTTGAGCAACACAGGAGATTGGATCTTTCTACATCAATCAACAATCAAGAAATTGTAGTGTGTGGTTCACACAGGCCTTTAAACCTAGTCTTTTGTAGGCAGGTGGATCTCTGTGAGTTAGAGACCACTTTGGCCTGAGTGAGTTCCAGAACAGCTTGACCTACATACTGAGACCTTATTTCAAATAATAATAATAATAATAATAATAATAGTAATAATCCCTCCTAGATCCCTGAAGGCAAACATGATGTAGGTAATTCTTCATTAAGGTTCTTTTCTCAAGTAATTATACACTATATGAAGATAGCATATATGGTAACTAATTTCTGATTGCATACTAAATACTTATCCTAATATTCAAGATGAATTTAGCTGTCACCGTTCTTCACAGAAATTTATTTTTGCAACAGAGACCATTAAAGAAAGGTACATATCAAAGTGCAGAGAACAACTAACGATGAGATGTCCATCTTATCTGATACATATACAACATAACTCCTACAACTAAGACTCAGGGAAGATGAATGCAGAGGGGACAAAAGGAAGGAAGGAAGGAAGGAAGGAAGGAAGGAAGGAAGGAAGGAAGGAAGGAAGGAAGGAAGGAAGGAAGGGACGAAGGGAGGGAGGGAAGGAGGGAGGGAGGGAGGGAGGGAGGAAGGAAGGAAGGAAAGAAGGAAGGAAGGAAGGAAGGAAGGAAAGAAGGAAGGGCAAGCCAGGGGATACGTTTTATAATGAATGCAAAAATTCTCAATAATATTCTCAGAAGTGATAGTCAAAAGCACTCTAAGAAGATCATATGTTATGATCAACTTAACTGTACTCCAAGGATTAAGGTTGGTTCAAAATAATGAAAAAAATAAATGCAATAAATCATATAAACAAACCTAAGGAAAAAATATTGCATGATTGTATCAATTTTCAAAAAGGACCTTTATGAAGTTCAAGATTCCATCATGATTAAAAAAAAGCTGTTCAATAACTAGTAGTGTAATGTACGTATTTCAGTATAACACAGGTTTCACATGTCAAATATTCACTACATCATACAGGGAAAATGAAAGCATTTCTTCTATAAAAAAGAACGGAAAAGAGTGCTCACGTTCTCTGCTTTTATTTAATGTGGTGCCCAGAGGCTGAGCTATAGCAACAAGGCACAAGAGAAAAGTAGCCTGGTTACAAATGGAAGAAATCATGCTATCTTTATTTGTTGACTATTTGATGTTTGAAAGACCAAACAGATTTCAGAAGCAAATTCTTATCGCTCAGAAACACTTCTAAAAGAGTAGCAGAATAAAATTAACATACAAAAATCAGTAGCTTTTCTTTATGGCAATAATAATCTTCCTAAGACTAAAAAGGAAAAAAATTCCATTCACAATAGTTTCACAAAAAAAAAATGCTTAGGAACAAGTCTGACCAAGGAGGTATAAATTCTGGACAATAAAAATTTTGCAAAACTGATGAACAGACTAGAAGATGGAAAGACTTCTCATTTTAATAGAAAGAATTAGTAACAGAAAAATGGTTATACCACAAAAAGCAATGCACAGATTCAATACAATCATCATTAAAATTCCAATAACATTCATTAAAAACTATAAAAATAAAAATTTTATTTTATAAAAATTTTAAAATGCATACAAAAGAAAAAGCATAAGCAATTCTAAGTAGATACTGCAATGCTTTATGTCTCACAAGAACTGGTCAGAAAGGATGCTAAGTCAGCAAATCACATCAGTTGTGGGGAGTAGATGAAGTCCTGAGTGAATGTGTATTTTGGAGATAACGTGTCAATGACCCTAATGCCTGAGACCCCTTGGAATGGCAGAACTTTCTCCTGTTCTGAGCATGCACGTTGACAGTGTATCAAGAAAGTTTCATCCAGAGCTTCCTCCTCCAGGATGACTGCAACCTGAGATCAGTCACTTACAGAAACCCCTCGTCAAGGTATGTTAACCCATCTCTTGCTTCAGCTATATATAAGACACTTGCCTCCTTATTCAGCTTTATAAAATAAACACACTTCCTTGTCCAGCTGTTTATGATAAACAGGCTCATTTTCAGTACTGCTGGTGCTTGTCCATCAGGCAACACTGCCCATAGGACCCCAGCTTTTCTGTACACATCGTCCTTGTTTTATTCCCTGTTGCCCTAGTCAGGTTAATCCCAAAGCCATGCAGGTCACTACTCAATGTTCATCGTTTACAGTGGGAAATGTGGTACATATGCACAAGGATGTCTTTCATCTTAAAGAAGAATGGAACTATGACAGTTGCAGGAAAGGAATTGAACTGGAGATCACTATGTTGAATAAAATAAGCCAGACTCAAAAAGACAAATACCATATGTGTTCTCTTACATACAGAATCTATAGTTAAACTTACATGTGCATGTGCACACACACACACACACACACACACACACACACACGGAAAGAAAGAATGCAATAAAGTGAGATGATGTGGGATTCCCATATGTTTTATTGCCATTGGTTAATAAAGAAACTGCTTTTGACCAATGGCTTAACAGAGTAACGATAGACAGGAAAACTAACTGAATGCTGGGAGAAAGAAGGCAGAGTCAGGAGATGCCATGGAGCTGCCAAAGGAGAAAGACATACACCACCAGCCGGAACCTTGCTGATAGGCCACGAGCCTCGGTAAAATATAAAATAATAGAAATGGGTTAACCAAAGATATAAGAGTTAGCTAGCAATACACTTAAGTGATTGGCCAAGCAGTGATTTAAATAATATAGTTTCTTTGTGATTATTTTGGGAGTCTGGGCAGCTGGGAAATGACCAAGCAACCTCCCCCAACAGTGAGAAAGAACTCTCAAGAGAAAGAATGTTGGGGTTTTAGAATCTGAGTGGCAAGGTGACAGAAGAACGGACTTGGTGGAGGGAGGATGGTAACCAACAAAGGAGTAGAAGATATGTGAAAGGTCCTATACAACCACGAGAAAGTTTTGGAGATTTTTAGTGGAATGTAACCAATATATTTGTCTCATGCCTCCTGAAAAACATGCCTGATTACATCGTGCATGTCAAAGAAAGGTAACTTTCCCCAAAGCCTACTTTCATGCATTACATGATAGTTTGGAATTGGGAAGGCTAAGTGCAAGAAGACAGGTGAGAAAAGGAATGATATCAAAGACAGAGAATATTTAAAACAGTTTATTGTACAAAAGAGAAATCCATTCAGTTTCATGGTAGAAATTTAAATAAATAAAAAAAAATGCTGAAATTTTTATTTCACTCAAGGCTGTGGTTAGATGTATAAATATGACTAATCAAAGGAAATGGACATTCTTGTTTTCTGACATGATCTAAATGAGTGAGGTAACCCAGACCCAAAAAGATGAACATGGGATGTACTCACTCATAATCGGTTTCTAGCCATAATTAAAGGACATTGAGCCTATAAATTTGGGATCCTTGAGAAGATAATAAGAAGGTGAACTCCCAAAAAAAGATATAGTAATCCTCCTGGATATTGGAAGTAGACACGATCGCCAGGCAAAATTGGGAACTTGAGGGTTGGGCGAGACTGGGCCAAGGGAAGATGGGGAGAGAAAAATGTGAAGGGGAGAATGGGGGGAGCTCGGAGGAATGGGATGCTTGGGATATAGGAAGGGTGGATATGGGAGCAGGGAAGCATATATCTTAATTTAAGGAGCTACCTGAGGATTGTCAAGAGACTTGACCCTAGAGGGGTTCCCAGGTTTCCAGGGAGACGCCCCCAGTTAGTTCCTTGGGCAGCTGAGGAGAGGGAGCCTGAAAAGGCCAGTTCCTATAGCCATACTGATGAATTTCTTGCATATCACCATAGAACCTCCACCTGACAATAGATGAAGAAAATGACAGAGCCCCACATTGGAGCACCGGACTGAGCTCCCAAGGTCCTGATGAGGAGCAGAAGGAGAGAGAACATGAGAAAGAAAGTCAGGACTGTGAGGGAACCTCCAGCTGGCGACAGATGGGGAAGGTGACTGAGCCCCACATTGGAGCACTGGACTGAGCTCCCAAGGTCCTGATGAGGAGCAGAAGGAGCGAGAACATGAGGGAGAAAGTCAGGAACGTGAGGGGTGCGTTCACTCATGGAGACGGTGGGACAGAACTAAAGGGAGATCACCAACTCCAGTGGGAATGGGACTGATGGATCATGCGACCAAACCAGTCTCTCTGAATGTGGCCAACAGCGGGGGGCTGACTGAGAAGCAAAGGACATTGGCGCTGGGCTCTGATTCTTCTGCATGGACGGGCTCTGTGGGAGCCTTCTCAGCTTGGTCGATCACCTTCCTGGACCTGGGGGGAGTTGGGAGGACCTTGGACTTAGCATAGAGTGGGGAACCCTGATGGCTCCTTGCCCTTGAGAGGGAGGGAGGGGAGGTATGGGTGGAGGGAAGGGGAGGGAAGGGGGAGAAGGAGGGGCGGGAAGGGGGAGGAGGAGCGGAGGGAGGGGAAGGAGGAGAGAAGGAGATGGAAATTTTTAAATATAAAAAAAAATAAACCATGAGAATGAAAAAAAAAAAAAGTCCGTGCAGAAAAATATATGTCAGAAAAAGGTGAGAAACTATGTTATATAGACTGCAGTATTCTTTGGGAATGTGTCGGTGTCATTCTGCAAAAAGTTTTGTTCCATCACAAAACTGTTTGCAAAAACCTTCATCAAGCATTACAATAAACACTGCCTATTTAGAAATGGAGAGATAGAATTAGTCCTTTCAGTTCCTGGATGTTGGTATTAGAACCCATCACTAATATAGAGCAGGTGGTTGTAAATGCTTGCTTCCAGGCAACTACTTGGGCTTGTAAGGGTAAGGTGGGGGAATATACCTGTATCCATACCAAACATTATGTGTGTAGGGGACATGCTAAAGACAGGAAACACCAATTCTGTTGCTATTTAAATTTTCATGTTTCAACTACCCTGGTCTCAATTTCACCCACTATGATGTGAGGGTCATTGTACAGTGTTAGTAGAGAATTCTTCCTGACAAGGCTGCAATGTAATTATTGACTTTGTGCCCAAAGGCTTCATTCTGAGCTCCTATTCTACCATTGTTAATTAGCTGTTTGGCACTAACCTGGTCTCATAATCACTCAGGATATATTGAGTCCACAGGGGCAAAAATGGGATTCAAGTAGTCATTTCAAGAAGGAAGTGAGAGCTGGGCAGTGGTGGCGCACGCCTTTAATCCCAGCACTTGGGAGGCAGAGGCAGGCGGATCTCTGTGAGTTCGAGACCAGCCTGGTCTACAAGAGCTAGCTCCAGGACAGGCTCTAAAACTGCAGAGAAACCCTGTCTCAAAAAAAAAAAAAAAAAGAAGTGAGAGAATATTGTAAAATACTTCCTGGACTTGAAGTGTTATTTTAATTGTCAAATCTGGAACGTTTGAAATTTCAGAAGGGGCAGGGGCAGGAAGCAATAATAATGATAATCATCGTATAGGATAATTTTTAACGTCATTCTTTAGCTGTACACAAACTTCCAATGAAATGTGATTCAGAAATGAATAAGGAAATTTTGTGGTGAAGACTAACTGGGAAAACAGAGCTATCTCTTTAAATAACATAGTCTACTAATATTTAAATCGTGATAACCATTTTCTGTGCTTGTCTTTCATGGAGAATAAATGGCAGTCATTCTCACTTTAATAACCTCTCATAATTACTTGTATATTATTATTACTGAGCTGCCACTGTTATGTGTGGGGCACTTAGAACAATAGCCACGTGCAATTCTGTTATCCCTGCAAGCATTTACTTCAGTGCTTCTCTTCACAGTTGATGGCTTCAAAGGGATGGGGAGAGTAGAGGGAGGGTGCATTCCTTGTTAGGACTAAATAATTAATTGAGTAAATAAAATCAAGGCCAGGAAGAAAGGAACTAACCGCTGCTTATAAATGTGTACTTAGCTTGCTTTGATACTCATGGGTGGTGGTTCTTTATAAAAACCTGGATACAATTTGCAAGGCAGTAAGCTAATAGAGTGGAGAGACAGCAAACAAGGAAACAAAACTCTCATTTCTTTGGCCTGACTTAGAGTAAAAACCATTGCTTTTAGCCTGCTCTGCTGATCACAAAGGATTTTAGACATGCTCTAAGTACTCCAGGTTTCAGTATGTCCTTTGTTCTCTCATGTGTGGTTGCCTTAGTCTTTTCTGCATTACGCATGTCTTCTTTGAAAGTATTTACCTTCTTCAGTTTTTAAAAGATTTACCATTCCACTTTACATAGACTCTTTTCTGTCAGCAAACCCCTTCATGTCTAACAATATAGTGCTTATTTAGATAATATAGTGCAATACCCTTTGTCAAAACTTTTGTAGGTAAGTCTTGATAACCTTGACTAAAAAAGCCTTGATTCGGGAAACAGTTCTGCTTTTTGTTTATCTTCAAGACAGAAAACCCTGCTCAGGATGAGCTCTCCACCCGATGTTTAACACGTGCCCATTGTTTGCCTTCACTGAAGCTACACAATGGATGAAATCCAAAATGAACCACTTATAAAGCAATAAATGTAAATAATATTTGTATTTGATGTTTGTAATGGTCATTAGAATCAAATGCAACAAAAGATTATTTCAATGATGTCCCTGGCGTGTAAAATATATTTAATGGGTGGGTCACATTAAGCACCCTGGAAATTGCAGATGGATAGTTAATAGCAATCAAGGCCTTAAGAAAGCAATAACACTGCAATCAATTCACTGTTTTTAATTTGATGCTGGCAATAAGTCCAGATGGAGCACTAGGAAAATTAGAAGAGTAGTTTGTGATTCCACTGGAATAGAGATCCATAGATCAGCAGTCCTAATCATCCTGGTCTTCTGATGTAGCCAATAAAATGGTTGAAGTACTAAGCTAACATAAGAGCTCCTTTAGTTTCTACAGTTGACATTGGAGTTATAGGCAACTATTTTTGAACATTTCTGTGAACAGTAGCTTTATCTCACTGTAATTGTCTTTTACTCTATTCTTTGAAGACAGGTGGAGAATTTCACAAAAGTCACATTGTTTCATCCTTAGCTAGCAATATACATTATTACTAAAGGTCTCACAAAATAAAGTTGCTACTGAAATATTCAGTCAAAATGATGATGTCGATGAGTTGAGAAAATGTTCTACAATGAAAAGTTGTGATTTTTAGCATCATGTAAAGAAAGAACTCAGAGAGACAAAACAAATTCAATATTGATAAGTTTCACGTTCATCAGAAAATGTATTAACTATGAGACACACCTTGTATATAAAACACTCATCTTTTCTCCATTTACTTCTTTTGTTGATAATTATTCATAGTATTCATTAGTTAATATTGTTAAATAATAATATATTTGATATTATTCATAAATTAATAAATTCAAATTTTTAAAGCAAATTTGATTGTAACTGTTGTAAGGAAAAATTTTTATTATGCCTATATATGCATGGTTTCTAATGAGGGACATTAAGGGCTAAAATCAATTTCTTGTAATTTAAAATATCATCATTGTTAAAATTATTGCAGATTACCCTTTTACACTGCACTAAGAAGATGAGATAGAGATAAGTGGTGGACAATAGGTAGACCTGAAGTCCAGCTGCTTCACACTGCGTGTCATAAATAGCAATCTTCCTGTCGTAAGTAAGGAAGCCCACCTTGTATAAGAAATAAAATTTTTGTTGATTCTGGTGATAGAAAATGAAAAGGTGGATATGGCTCTAGAAAAGCTTTATCCTGTGGTAACAAACGTCCTCAAGGTTCTGGCTCCTTGAAATCCTTTCTACATGCTCCCCCAATGTGATGGCCACATACTCAGATATCTGCTTCTACACATCAGCAGTAACTGCAGAATTCAAGACCTTGTTCGCTCACATCCCAGGGGAAAAGCTTTGCTGGTGCAGGTGACTGTGTCTAGGGCAGATAGTTGCAAGCCCTCCATCAAGTTAAATCATTCAAATAACAATTGTTTCTCCCCCCCTTTATTATAGAATTTTTTCTCATACAAAATGAGACTACAGTTTCTACTCCTTCTTCCAACTCTTCACCATTCCCATATCCCCAGTAGCTCTTATACTCACTTCAACGACTTCTACCACAGGGTTTTCTAAGTTTTGAGGGGAAGGATTTGGTAGATACCCACTAAAAGCTGTGTGTGCCAAGGTTTCTTTCTTTCTCTCGCATAATGTCTGGCTGTGGGTGTCTGTATTTGTTCTCATCTGCTTCACGAGGAAGTATTTATGATGATAGCTGAATAAGACACAGATCTACGTTTCTTAAGTAAAAACAGCGTGATTTTAAAGGAACAGGGGGAGAGTAAGTACTGACAGTACAACCAATAGACACTTGGAATGTTTAAAAGTAAAAGAATGCTTATTATAGAAACGTAAGATAATCTCCCAGGCAGACAGAGTGATATGGAAGTATTGTTGCTCTTTGCAGAGATTTCCTTAATTGGAATGCAAATATGGGAGATATTGGAGAATTGAGTGATAGCACAGTTTTGGACAGCCTTGAATATTAGCTTGAAGCTGTTAATTTTAGAAGCTATGTTATCCACCGCATACACTAGGATCAAAATTCTCTTATCTGAAACTAATTATTCTCTCCCCTTAAATTTGCATGGATATAGCAACTAATGAGAAGAAAAAAAAGGAGCTATCTCAAGATACAAATATAAGTTCAGTAATAGGCATTTAATCATGCACAAGGAAGGAAATGAGAACCTTAAATAAAATTTATCTAATCCAAATAGGAGATAGGCTAAGAAATTAAGTATAATTTTCTGTGACATATATGGATCAGCGTTGGTTGTTTGTGTGTTAATTCTTTTCCCCCCAATTACCCAGAAATGTCTATGGAGGAGACCTCATCTGGGCTGGGCAGCAAAGGTTGCTGGTGTTCCAGGATTGATAGTTATCTTGATAGCTTTAGTATTGAATGTGGATGTTCGTATTTTCTGTATTTCAGTGAATTATCTTTGAGAAATTATCTAAGAGAACTTATAAAACCTAGAAAAGATTTTGTTTAAAAGAGAAGTAGTAGAAATAAAACCATGGTCATCTTCAATATCCTATACCCTTGTCCTGAAAGAAGAACTTATGGGAAGAACTTACACCATAGTTAGAAATTATGCCAGCTGTTTATTATGTACTTAAAACTGTGGACATGACTGGTATTTCCCTACTAGATAGTAAGATATATTTTTATTTGTTTGTTTAATTTATTTTTAGGAGTCCATAAATATCTCAGTGATTAAGAGCCCTTGCTTGAAGAAGATCACAGCTATGTTCTTAGCTTTTGCATGGTGGCTCACATCCACTTCTAACACCAGCTCCTGGGGATCTAATGTCTTCTTGCCTCTGTGCACACCTGCATGCACCTGGAGTACTTAAACTCACATGAGAAAATATACAAATACGGTTGTAAAACAAAAATCTTAAAAAAATTATTTAAAATCAGTCTATATAGATGGAGTGCCACCTGAAATTTTGATACATGTAAACTGCTTAGAGTTAGATTCGTCTATCTTTTCTAATGTTTCCTATTTCTTTATTGTAAAAACATTCAATTCATATTTATGCTTTTTGAAATATCATTTTATTGAAATCTACTTACATTACCAAACCAGGACTTCTGTTCTATCTATAACTTAGTATACAATATTCAATCCTTCTCAGTTTCTCCTTTCAACCTGCTTACCCCGGATAGTCACTAGCCAACTCTTAACTTCTATGACATGGGATTTGTGTTTTATTTTCTTTCATTTTGTCATGTTGTGTTTTGGAAGGAGCATCGCACTGAAGCTCAGGTTAGCACAAACAAATGGCCCTCCTGCCTCAATCACCTAAAAGATTTAATGGCATGCACTCACCAGCACACCCACATGTTAATAGTGCACATGACTGAGATTGTGTTGAATGGATTTCATTTCTGACCTATTTATTAACAGATCTCCATTTCCATCCATATTTTTGCTAATAACAAGATTTCATAGCTGTTATGGTTGAGTAGTATTCTGTAGCATGAATGTAAAACATTTTTTTTTTTTTTGGCGTGCACTTCCCTGGGGAGGACTGCTTCCCCATCTTCCAGTTTTATTCAGTTGCTTACAGTTTTTTTGTGTAGGGTTGAGCCCTCTGGACTTCCCCCTCAGTTTGACGTGTCTACCACTGTCATCCTTCTTCAGATTCTGCTTTGGTGGTCATGTTGGTGAGACTTTCTGGGTGTAGCTTCTGATGTTACTAGGAGACATTTTTAAATCACTATCTATAGTAGATAGACTACAGATAGAGAATATCTGTAGATCCTCCACTCCTTTAGTTAAGAAATACTATAGCCATAGAAGTACACATAGCACAAATTAGTATCTGCTTGCTTACCATTAGCTAATTGCTGATGGCAACTCTCGGAACAGAAACTTGGCTCAGAGACACAAAGACCAAAGGCACTGAGGTTGGCACTCAGTGACAGGTTTGATCCCTTTTCTCCCCAGGTACCTAAGACATGGACATGCATAGTTGGAATGCATGTACTGAAAATACATAAGTCTGAGAAATGGAAAAGTGTTCACCTAAGGCAGATGTGATGATCTTTCCTATTGCAGAAGTACAAGCTTTATTAAAATTAATGAAAAGGGAAGAATTGTGGAAGCTCAAAAATGTGAGCCTATTTTCACCTTGACCAAAGGTCAGAGGGTTGAAACTCACCTCTATACCTTCAAGGTTACTGTGTTTCTACCTCAAACAAAGGTCCCACCTAGATTTAGATCAGAGAGTTCTGCTCGCTAAAGGTTATTGTCAACAGGTGTGTTTAATATCCAGACCTTCCTTGTATATCGGGAATAAAGAAGTAACTATGTTTCTACCTTAAACAAAAGTATCCGGATCCAACTGAGGGACCAATTCCTTTAGAAAGATAATATTGGATTCCACTGAGGGAGTATTTGCCTACAGAATGTTTTGGTCCAGGGTGTGAGGGTGACTTGTTCTGTTCTAGCAACAGAATATTTATGGATGTAGCCCATGATCTTCAACTGATATATTCATTTTCTTTTATCATGTTAATGCAGTTTTTTGTCTTACTCCTACCTTTTTGGGTAACGGATATTTTAAGCAATTGAAAATTAAACACAGGCACTTTCAGTATTCACTGGAATGTGCTCCCAGTACAAAAAAAAAAAAATCCCTATCTGGTTATTTTTATTTCTTAGCTAATTAGAATGCTGAAACCTAGGAGTGAAGATGTCTCTTTGTTGTACTAATTTCATTTTTATTTTGGGGCTGCACTAATACTTCTACTTACAGTCTACCTTGCATATTATTTCTTATACTCTGTATCTTTCCTCGAGCCTGTTATCTTGAATTTTTGACAACAGCTATTCTTGCTGGGGGAGAAATTCCACTATAGAAGTATTGGTCTTTTAATATACATATATATTAGTAGTTTCTGCGTCTTCTTTTGAGACATATCTTCTTAGATATATTGAACATTTTTAATTAGATTGAGTTTTGGTTTGCTATTTATTAAGGTCCTGGGGTTTTACATTAACTAGCTGTTAAACTTTATCAATATGTTCCTTATTATTTAGCAATTGTTTTTCATTCTTGAAATCTACTCACTCTGTCCATTTCAGAATGCCTAAGAATATTTTTAGTTTGCTGAATTACCACTTACCTACTTTTTTCTTCTTTTCTTGGTGTCTTGTAAAATATCTTTGTCCATTACTATATTTTGAAGGTTCTCTCTTATGTTTTGCCTCTAATATTTTCTTTTTTTTTTTTTTTGGTTTTTTCGAGAGTCTTTCATCAATGTTGAGGTTTTGTAGCTTATGAGACACGGGAGTCTAATTACATTCTTCCTTCAGTGTTAGTTAAATTTTGCCCCTCACCTCTTACTGCAAAGGCTGCCTATTCTCCAATGCACATTCTTTATACCATTATAAAAACCTTGTGACTGGAAATGCATGGATCACTTCTAGTTTTCTGTTCTGTTCTATTTCATCAGTCTGTGTTTATTCTCTGCTAAATAATGCTGTGCGTATCACTATCTATGCAATATATCTAAAAGTCAGACAGCATAATCACTCAGGCTTGTTCTTTGTGTTCAAGAAGGTTTATGCTACTCAGATTTTTTGTGGTTTTCATACGTACTTTGGGTTTATTTTCCTACACCTTTGAAGAATTTTACTGGTATTTTTAAGTAGTTGGCTTAAAAAGGGCTTTGGTTTGGTTCGTGTGAACATTTAACAATGCTGATTGTTTTTCTAATCCATACATATGCTATGACTTTTCAGAATGTTTGCTTGTTTATTTGCATGTTATTTTCAATTATTAATCAAAATTTCAGTAGTTTTATTGTTAAAGTTTTTCACTTCTTTGGTTAAAATGTTTTAGGCATTGTAATTTGTTATAAGTGGCATTACTATATAGCTTACTGTTCAAAGAATTCAGTATTGGCATATAACAGTGTTCCCAATTTACCTATTAATGCTGCATCATCAGAAACGCTTAAGTGATTCTAACAGGTTTTGGTGATACCTTAGAGGATGTCTGCGTACAAATAAGATCATACCATTTGCAAATGGAGTCAATTTGACTTCTTTTTTTTCAATTTCCAGTCCTCTTTTTTCTTTCTCTGGACTAATATCTCTGTAATTTCTAGTATTTTGCTGAATAAAGTAGGGAAAGTAGCCAACCTTGACTTGATTCAATTATTTATAAGAAATAATTCAGCTTTTTTCCTTTCGGTATAATATTAGATGTTAGCTTATTATATTTGCCCCTAAAGAATTGAGATATATTTGTTCTTTCCTCAATATTTTCACTGTTTTTAATCATGAACAGATATTGGTCAGATGGATTTGGGTCTTCATTGATTTGATGTTGTATATTACATTTGTTGACTATGTGTGGACAATCTTGTATCCCTGGAATGAATCCTATTTCATCATAGTTAACACTGCTCTTTGTTTACTGACACATTTAGTTTGCTTGCATTGTCTTGAGTGGTTTTTGTATCTACTTTCATTAAGGGTATTGGCCTAGAATTTCCTTTTTCTGTTGTGTCCTGTCTGCTTGATAATATCTATCTTGATAAAAGCCTCATAGAATGTATTTGGAAGTAATAAAAAGCTAGAAAATATATTACCACTGTTATTATTTAACTTTTTTCTAGAGGTAAACAACCTGCATATATAAAATTAAACTAAGAGGAATAAAATAAAATTAGACTAACTGAAAGCTCATTTAATATAGGAATATTATATCTCAACACACTCTCAGGAGCCCAACCAAACGGCTGTATCTCTAAATTTTCTTAACTCTCATTTATGATTCTTCTGCAGGGTTTCATCATTATGTATTCTAAGTTCTACCCCCACAATCATCAGTTAGGAATTAAGCCTGCCCTGATTGAACCATGTTAGAACCATAAAAAAAATCAATTGTATGGTCCAACAGGAAAGAAACACAAAACAAAGCCTTGTTCATCTGAGTCTGACAAACTGACCTAAGCAAAGCTTAATCACAAATAAAGAAACCAGCAAACTGCTTAGCAATGGCTGAGGTTACAGAGATTTGGTTCAAGTTTATAACAGCATGCTAGAAATGCTGTCTTTTGAGTTCAGTGTGGTAGCAAGCAGGGTTATTGCAAATTAACCCACAGTAGTCTAAAGGAGGCAGTGATTCTGCAGTGAACTGATTAAAGAAGGAGTTACAAAGGGGTTTACACGAAGGCATAATGATAGTCATGCAAGTTTTCTTTTCAGTGAAGCACTCACGTTCACCAGAGCTAGAATATTATCAGAAGAGGCAAATTACAAAGATCAGAGACCACTGTGCATCACAGACGTTTCTGCAAAGTCTCCTAGAAAAAGTTTAGCCATGGTGTTAAAATGTGGATTAAAAAGATGGTTTTATCATGTGCTTATTTGCTCTGGAATATCCTTTAAATAATTCAAGTTTCTGCTTTTTCACCTGAAAGTAAGGATTATTTCATTCATTTCATATGCATTGTAAGGACTAGAAGAAATAGCTATTCCATATTGATTACTTAAGAAACATTCTGCAAAAAGTAGTTGTTGATAAGATTAGCAATAGTATTTCTTCACTAATTAATTATTCTCAAAATATTTACTTATATCCACTATTTGCTAGACCTATTGATGTTTAGGAGACACTGACTGTACAATGTATAATACTATAAATGATACTCTGTCATTTTGCCTGAAGAATAAAAGACCACAGAAATGGTGACAATATTATTTTTATATGCATAGGACATTATGGCAATATAGAGGAGGTGCATATAAGCCATACTGAAATGGATGGAAAATATATGATAATATTTTCAGGAACAAGTATTATCTTCCATTATAATATATTGTGGAAATATTATAAAATATGTAGTATATGGCAACAAAATAAAATATGTGAAGCTATGAAACTTTGCAAAAAAAGACATTTATTTAGTTAACAGTTCAAGCAATTCATGGCCATGTTACTGGATTTTCCTTGACTCTGATAAAGTTTTCATAGTAAATAACCCTACAATTTTGAGCTAGTAAGACTTTTCTGAATGATAAAAGAGAGGATGACGTAAAAGTCATACTCAATCTCCATTATAGCAGCATAAAAACAAAAGACAAGAGACAGCACATGTACACAGATGGGACTGATATACTCAGATCAATGCATTTTATAAACTATAAAGAAAAAAATGAGAGAATTCAGAAAACATATTACATCTGCCACACACATCATACCCAGAGTCTGAAGCATCATTTTTAATTCCAAAGAAATTAAAGACAGAAAGTTTGACCATTGGTTTTTGCTTACACAAGAGCGTCACAAGAAAAATGTCCTGTAATCCATTTGTTTAGCATGCAGCAAGAAACTTAACAAGAGAGTAAAGTGAGAAAAGAAATACATTTTACCAGGCAGCATACTGTGGGAAAACATACTACAGAATACCGTTGGCAGAAATTATTAGGAAACTAGATGAGATGAATTAGAAGAGTGGGTGGCAGTGGGTTTCAAACCATCTGTGTATCTTTATCAGTGAGGGCACTTCAAGTGTAGATTTCTAGGCCTTGGCATGAGTATTTTTACTGCAGTGTGTGAGTGGGTACACAAAATCTGGAGTCTTAAAAACTCTTTTTATCCATTTGTTACATTGTATGACAGGCTTGAGAATTTGTTTTTGAGTGATAGAAGTAGGAGGACTCTTCCAATACACAATTAGCCTTGTAGAATACTGAATACAGGTAAGGCACGGTTTCTGAGAATTTCAATTTGCCTAGCCCAACAATTTAACTGAGAATTGACAACGAGGCTAAGCAGTTTTAACTGGTTTTACTGTCTCATATTTGATACATTAAGGACAGTTTCCTAAAAAGCAAGATGAATTCAAGACCCACTGTGTGCTAAGATACATATAAAGCCTAAAGTACAGGAAGGATCCAGCTCATTTTCTTAGTACAGGGATTAGGATTGCCCAGATGAATGAGCTCAATTTGCAAGAAAAAGTGAGGTTCTCCAGGCCACTAGTTCCTTTTTTTTCTTGTGGAAAATATTTTTTCTCTCTCTTGCTAAAGTCTTACAGTATTTATATTTTATTTATTTATTTATTAATTTATTTATTATGTATACAACATTGTGTCTGTGTGTATGGCTGCAGGCCAGAAGAGGGCACCAGACCCCATTGTAGATGGTTGTGAGCCACCATGTGGTTGCTGGGAATTGAACTCAGGACCTTTGAAAGAGCAGGCAATGCTCTTAACCTCTGAGCCATCTCTCCAGCCCCATAAAGTCTTACAGTATTTATAAACTAGATTATATACACTAGATACATTACCATAATTAATTTATAATCTTCAGAAATTGGTTTAATCATTAAAAACATTATGATCTACTTGAATAAAAGAAGTGAGAGAAAGAGAAGAAAAGGAAGAAGGGAAAGAAATAGAAAGAAGAAAGGAAGGGAAACAACAGAGAAGACCCTGCAACCAAACCCAAAACATTTGGCAGAAGTTTGGAACTCTCTGCTCTAGGATATTTTTAAAGCAGTGCATTCAAGAAATAACAGACGTTTGGCATAATAAAGCAAGCACGTTGTGTGTGTGTGTGTGTGTGTGTGTGTGTGTGTGTGTGTGTGTGTGTGTATCTGATAGTTAAGCAAACGTTTCCTCAATCATTAATCCTCACTTAAAAAAAAATAAAAAGGTAGTAATAAATCCCAATACAGTTATGCTGAATTTGATCAATGATTCTCTTTGGGAGAAGTAAATAATAAAGTAGCACCCACTCTGCGATATGTATGTCCCAGCACATTCTCCGGGGCAGGCATGGGGGTTGATACAGACTGCTAAAGGGAGCAAAGACCTCATCCTTGCTACAAAACCACTCCAGAAACAAGTCATCATTTGTGGTACAGATAGCAACCCAGCCAGGAAGAGTGCCTTCTCAGGGAAGAACTGCCCTGATCCTGGCTTCTTCCTCCCAAGAGAAATGACACGGCCTTTCTATTGATCATCCTAACTGCTAGAGAGAGGGAACCACATTTAGAAAGAAACGACTTGATAAGGAACATGTTACTTGTTCTCTGATATAGTTCGTAAAACACCTGCTTCCCAAAAGAGAACAGGATTTTGTTGCTTAGTGCAAATTCTGACATCATTTACAGATTACGTGTTGTTTGAATGCCGAGTCTTCTGTTTAAGATGTACCCTTAATATACTATCCTCTATATGTTATATTGTATGTTTTATTAGGAGGAGACAATTGATTCAAAGCCCCTAATCTGAAGAAAAGGAAAATTCAAGATCTCCAAAATTTATTTAATAAAAAAATACATTAAGTAATAGTAAACAATAAATCAATATGTTCATGGCTACATAACCTCAAGAAAGCTATAACCCTCAGAATTGGATAGGGTAGCATATGATTCAAGGACAGGGCCTGTGCCCTTTTTAATACCTTCAGACAGTCGAAATGTTTTTTGATTATATAAGTAACCCTTCAGAACCACACTAACTGGAAATAACTCTTCCCCTTTGTTAGGTAGAATATTGTTAAAATAGCTGGCACCTGTCCAATTAGGTTAGAGAGCCAAGTAAGGCTTCTGTCAACGTAGCTTGTAAATGGGAGAAAAAAGAACAGTGGGCCTGCACTGAAGAGTGTAGAATGGAGGTCATCAGAATGGAAGTAAGTCTTATGGCAAATATAAGCATAGGAAGCCATACCTTACTCTCTCAAACTAAAGGCTCTCACCTGTGAAATAATGAGTTATATTAGACAATCCCTAACCCTGTTTCCTTAAGAATTCATAAAAATAGTGGTTCAATAAGTGCAAAATTCTACAGGCTGTTTCTGTTTCTAAGAGTTCCATAGTGCAGAGTAGTAAATGAAATTCCACTTGGATCCCTATTCTTTTCTATTTGTCTTTTTTAATACATTGCTTTCCTCTGCTCTATTGAACTATTTAATAAATAATTGTTTAGAAAACAGTTAGCTAGAAGTATAATACATTTTTAAAAAAAACAGCAAAAATACATCAATGTAGTTTGGACATTCAAAGATAAAGTTACTGAGGCTATAGCTTAGGAGATAAGAACAGTATGATATGAACAAGAAGCAGTGGGGAATGAGGCTTGGGTAAAAGCTTGACATTAAAATGTCTACAAGGCCCAGGAGTAAATTTCAATAAATGAAAGGGGATTAATTATAAGATGGTAAATAAGACATATGTCCAACTAAGAAACATGGGAAGTAATGGTGTACATTGTGAAGAAGCAGATTACATAAGGCTTCCTTCAAGGGTCAGCTAATTCTAGTTTCAAGCAACAGTTATGCACTGGGAATACAAGCATTCTGTCATCACTTCTAATTTCAAGAAGTCCTACTTTTAAGTGAAGACTCTAACTTACCCTGTTGAAAAATGACTCAACTGAAAATACCTGCTTTCCTTTACTCTGAAAGCCCGCAGTCCACATACCAGAGGATATATCTTCATGCCATTCTTCAGAAATAAGCTTCCTGCTTGAACAATCAAATAGGAATGTGTTAACAATAATAACATTTATCTAATGAAACACCATTGTGAATATGATAGCACATTTTATGGCAACTTGACACATGCTAATAATCTGGAGGATAAAAAAAAAAAACCTCAATTGAGAAAATGTTACCACCAAATCCCCTTTTGGTGCATAATTAAGATTAATGGTTGGTACAGAAGGGCCCAGCCTATTGTGGGTGGTGCCACTGCTGGGCAGCTGGACTAAGGAATCTTTGGGGAGCTGTCAGTGGTGTTCCTCCATGGCAACTGCATCAGTTCCCATCTCTGTTTCCCTGTCTATCTTCCCTCAGTGATGGAGTGTGGCATAATAATTGTGAACTGAAATAATAAACATTTTCCTCACCCAAGTTATATTTTGGCATGGAGTTTTACCTCAGCAATAGGAACCCAGAGTGATACAGCAGCAGAAGGGAAATTCTCAATGGAGTTTATGCTGGGACAGTATTACCTAATGAAAGATATACACAGATGTGGAAACACAGTGACAGGTATTTCAATGACTGTTGAAGGAACTCATTTGGGGAAACCCGAGGATACGGAGTTTGTTCACAGAAACCTCCACAAAACTCAGCAGGAGGAATTTGTAGAGAGGCTGAGTTAGTCACAACTGTAGTCAGAGTGACCATGGAGGTGTGAAGTGCTGACAAGAGAGGAAAGTTCCCAGATCTGTTTCAAACTGTCCTGTAAATGAGCACAGTGCCCTATGGAGGAGCAGTTTACCAAAGGCCATCATCTCCCTGCTCTGGAGCTAGGAGAGACACACAGTGCTTTCAATATTTAATCTTGTCTTTATTTTTATTTTGACAAAACATAATTCTTTTGTTATCTTAAAATTGTACTTTATATAAACAACAAAAGAACGTTTTAAAAAATGTACCCTGTGGCAATATTTTGTCACTCCTTCCCAAGACAATAAAAAGTTTACAGGACAATGTCCTTTAAAACTAAGCACAGGAAATCAACACTTACATTATGGTGTATTAATTTGGGACTTGTTAGATAATTGCTTCTTTCTAATGAGTTCATGTAATTCTAATTTTCACACTAAGGCTTAAAAAAAGGACAGAATAAATATCTCCTGAAGTCTGAATATTTTCACTTTCTTTCTTTCAGACACATATTTGAAGAACAGAGAATGATGTTATCAAAAGAAATATTTCCTGGCAAGAGTATCCAAAACCTCAACAATCACATATTACTAATCTCGTATTACTAATGTAATAAAAAGAATACAAATTTACCAATTTAACAACCTGATTTATTTACTTATCTGTTTGTCATCTATCTATCTACTATTGCGTCATATATATTTTTATTATATACCTATCTATATATCTATCCATCCATTTATTTAGTGTTTTGGGGTTTTTTAGATAAGGTTTAGGACAACCTGGAGCTCACTATGAAGCACAGGCTTGCATGAATTCAGAATTTTTCTGCCTTTAAAAGCCTACCATTAAAATTATAGTCTTTTAAAGGAATTATACGAAAATGGTATTACTTTCTATTGTCGTCTCTGAGATAAGAAATTGAGGAGAGGCTTCATGTATAAAGGCTTGTTTAGTTGACTTTTCTGATTTGTGACAGGCTGACCTCAAACTTGAGATGTTACTGTCTTAACCTCCTGATTCTTGGACATAAAAAATGTTAAATAAATAAAAATAAAAAGGGAGGAAAAATTATCAGAGTTGAACAGAAAAAGAATGTGAGCTGTAAAGTGGAACTAACAGCCATGGACAACCCTACAAGAACTGAAGCTATAGTTGACTATGGTTGGGCTACTATTGCTCCTAATTTTGTCAGGCGATCTTGTCTGTTTCAACTTTCCAGTTGGATATCTCTCACTCTCTCTCTCTCTCTCTCTCTCTCTCTCTCTCTCTATATATATATATATATATATATATATATATATATATATATATATATATATGGTTCACCTTATTACTTAGCTTCTCTAGGATCATGAACTACAGGCTCAATATCCTTTATTTATAGCTAGTATCCACTTATGACTGAGTACATACCATATCCATCTTTTGGGGTCTAGATTACCTGACTTAAGATGGTGTTTTTAATTCCATCCATTTGCATGCAAATTTCAAGATGTCATTGTTCTTTACTGCTGAGTAGTACTCTAATGTGTAAATGTGCCACATTTTCTTTGCCCATTCTTTGATTGAGGAGTATCTAGGTTGTTTCCAAGTTCTGGGTATTACAAATAATGCTGCTATGAACATGGGATGGATTTTTGTCACTGGATTTTTATGGGCTGCTTATCACTGGAGTTTCATAATACTTTTCCTCTGCTTTCTGCCTCATCAGAAACACCTGGAAGAAC
The DNA here is from genome assembly GCF_903992535.2 of Arvicola amphibius. Taxonomy (NCBI): domain Eukaryota; kingdom Metazoa; phylum Chordata; class Mammalia; order Rodentia; family Cricetidae; genus Arvicola; species Arvicola amphibius. Next base: position 25,185,386 of record NC_052047.1, read on the forward strand.
TGATAAAATGCTAATGTACATGCCGTTCTTCAGAGAGATGAGTAGGAGGAGAATGACGCTGAGGGTACAGCAGCTGTGAACAGGGTCTAAGAATTCTGCACTTCTAACATGTTCCCAGGTAATGTGAGTGCTGCTCCTCTTGGGACCACATCTTGGCATCTACCCCTCATAGGAAGACTTAGAAGTCCAGTCAACCAAAAGGAAGGAGAGAGAGCAGCTACTAGGACTTAGGAATACTATAAATAAGCATTTTTACAGAAATGATGGTAATTTCGTGCAACTTGACAAGTGAACCGTGACGGTAGTTAGAGGACAAGTGATGGAAATGAATTTGATAGGAGAGAACGGGAAGGAAGCAGATGAACCTGGAAGAGTGTGGGAGCAGAAGGAGAATGAGAACTTCATCCTATATGATGGAATCATGATGACCTAGCCAAGTGTATACAATAGAGTGATCATTCTGAACACAGTACCTCAGCCATTTGGTATTTTTTTTCCAGAATAAATCTAGCATATATATTCATTGAGGGATTTTTCCTCAAGGAATCTTGGAAATAAAGCAAGTGGCATTTGTACATTATTATCAAATACTATATTTTAAAAAGAAAATCTTCCAAAATAACATATTAACAAAAAGTTTGGTTATTTAGGAAACAAAGTTAAAAATCAAGAAAAAATGAAATTCTTTCTAGAATGGAAAGGCAAAGGAAGAAATGAATTTATTTTTTTCTTCTTTTTATCTTGAAAAAATGTTTAATTAGCTTCTAGATGTTTGTGAATTACCAACTTGAGATTATGTACATGAACAGGGATTCTTGGAACTCTTGTGAATTACCACCTGGGAAGGTTTCCCAGGCTGACTAATGGTCTCGGTCCCCCAGCAGACTCAGCTCGGGCTTTGCTTCCTCCACGTCCTTCCAGTAGAGAAGCAGCCATGGCAGAGAGGAGAGTTTCTTGTCCAGCAGCCGCCAGAGGTTTAAGAATAGAAACTCGTTTCCCATTGGTGATAAATGCAGGCCATCTGATAGATAGGATGAGAAGTCCTGGTTGTCCTTCTGCATCAGGGTCCACAGGTCGAGGACATCCGCCCCACAGTCTCTGGCTGCTTGTAGATATGCATTAGCATATTCGCCTACAACTGAGTTCAGGTGATTTAGTTTCCACCTTTCAGGATGCATTCCTTCTCCCAGGCTGCTTCCTGCAGCGGGGGCGGGGTGATGAGCATGACTTGCTCCTGGAGGATGCCCACAGACGACAGGTACTGCACCACGTCCTGCAAGTTCGCGCCTTACTCATCCAGTGGGACGTGCTGCTTGGGGTTCTCACCTTTGAGAGAAGAGTCATTGGCACCAAAGAAGATGGTAACTGCCACTGGGTTTTCCTTGCTGCTCTCTTTCCTAATTAATCTCCGGAGGATAACCTTGACCCATCTGGTATTGTAACCTGAAAATCCACGATTCTGAACGTCACATTTTCTGACAAGTCGGTCAGCCAGCAATGCGCCCCATCCACCCGGCTGGAAAGAAAACTGGGCGATGGAGTCCCCAAAAAGCAACACGCGAGGCCAGAGAAGAGAGCTCCCGCCAGCAACCTGCTCGCACAGCGCCATGGTGCCGGGAAAGAAATGAATTTCTTGTGTCAATAAGATTAAACTCTATGGGGAGCAAACTAGAGATGCTGATAAAAGGTTTATCATCTATTTCTTCAAAATATCAAGAGAAATATAAAATTGGATTAATCTAGAAAAATATTTTCTTAGTCATTTGTATTTCATGCAGTTACCTAACTTTTAGAAGCAATGAAACTATCAAGTACACTCATTTGAGTCTGAGGAGTCATAAGGACATTCAAAGAATCATCAAATTATACATTAATAGATGTTCCTGTTGTCTTTTACTGGTGAAGCACAATTTTCAAAGATCTGTAAGCCCAACTATTTAGTTTGGAGCTATTATCTCAAGTCTTTTGTGTTTGCCTCAGGAAGTTTCCTCAAGTACATTATAATGTAATATAAATATAATGTAATGTAAATATAATGCTAAACTTCAATGATGCAGGAGTGCCTAGCAGGTGAATTCTTAGAGTATCAGGAAACAGATGCGATAAGCCCTATCGTTCATCCATCTGGCTTGGTACCTTTATCAGTTTCGTTACTTTGTCCTCAGAAGTGACTTGTGGTATTATGGTATGTGATTACAGGATGCACTTTGATTAAAAAAAAATGTGTCTTAAAATATCCATGATCAAAGATAATTTGAGGGAGAAAAATTTAAGCAGTAACACACCGCAGCTAGCCACCCCTGAATGGTGGGACTTTGATAATTGGCAGGAGCAGAGAGTAAGGGCTTTTCTCAGAAAGCCATGGAGATGACTGGCCTGGTGTGGTGGACTAGTTAGGTCCTGTGGGAAGGAACTGGGCTATGGTTCCAGAATTGTTTGGAGAAGTCATGAACATACACTAAATCAGTCACGTGAGGATCTTGAGAAGGAAATAAAGCACACTGTGTTTTTGAAGAATAGTTGAGACTGGTCATTGATTTTTTTTTCATTGTAATGAGATTTAATTTTTTAATTTATTTTTTATTAAACTATATAATTTTACAAATTTTCACCTCCTCCCCTCCTCCCATTTCCACTCTCCCTCCCTCTCCAGTCCAAGGAGCAGTCAGGTTTCCCTGCCCTGTGGGAAGTCCAAGTTCCTCCCCCACCCATCCAGGTCTAGGAAGATGAGGATCCAAACAAACTAGGTTCTCACAAAGCCAGTACATACAGTAGAATCAAAACCCAGTGCCATTGTCCTTGGCTTCTCAGTCAGCCCTCCTCTGCAGCCACGTTAAGAGAGTCCAGTTTGATCACATGCTCCTTCCATCTCAGTCCAGTTGGCCTTGGTGAGCTCCCATTAGATCAGTCCCATTGTCTGCGTGAATGGACGCACCCCTCGTGGTCCTGACTTAAAGAAGCACACAAAAGTGTCTGGTCTAATAAAATAGCAAGAAAAGTGAATCCAGCTCAAAGAGGAGAAGAATCAATGCAATTATAGCTCAGAATGTGTACCTTGATAAATTGAAAATCACATTTCAATCCAAAACAAATGTCTGAAAAAAGATTTTTTCCCTATTTGGAGAAACATAAGGAAATTATTTATTATCTCCTGAGTTTAAAACAGGTTTTGAAAAAGCCTGAGAGGGGAGTTTATTTAAAGAATTCTACTCCAAAATAATTATTCATGTGCATTAACATTTAAATAGGCGTGCCAGTTAATTTCCATATTGCTACTTAAGACAATGTTAGTTTACTGAGACAGTTAAAGTCTTTTTTTTTTTTTTTTCTGAACCAGTGGGGTGGCTCAGTGAGTAAAAACACTTGCTGCTAAGCCTGGCAATGTGAGTTTGATCCCAAAGTTCCCTGTGGATGGAAGAGAACTAACTCCCCTAGTGTCATCTAAGCCCCATGTATGGGTTGTTGCATCTCCCCAACACATAGACAGTTTAAAAATGTCTCGTGCTCATGTAGGCTGACCTTTTATGTTGGCAGTTGTGAATAAGGCTGCAATGCAAGCATCCCGTTCATCAACTAATGAATTTAGAAAATGCAGTGTAAATGCAACATGAAATTTTATTTGATTACAACAAACTATAAACTTGTACCATTTACAGAAAAATGGAGAGAGCTAGAGAGAAACATGATAAGCAGTTTAGGTCAGATTCAGACCAACAAATATCACGTCTTCTCACATGTGTGGATACTAGACTTAAAGGTATATATAAGCCACGGGAAAGTAGAAGGGGACAGTGAGGGAGAACGAGCTCTAGAAGAGGAGAGGGGGGATGAGAGAGAGGGAAAAGGGGAAAGACAAAGTACTAGGTATTCTTTCATACACAAAATCAAGATTTAAATTTTCATGCAATTTATATATGGCAGTATAAGCAGAGAGACAATTTGGAGGGATGAAGTGAAGTGGGCTAGCAAGAGGTAAGGGAGAATCTAGGGAGGTACTAGTAGGGATGGATATGATCAAAGTATAGATCAGTTTGTATGAAAAGTCCTAAAAACCAATTGTTTAGTACACTAACAGATAATTTAAAAAAATTAAAACAATGTTTATGAATAATTATTTTAGGAAAATTTAAATTTAAATTTTCATTTAAATTTTTTTGATAAAATATATTTTATCTCATGTCCTCTGCCCTCAACTCCTCCAGAACCTCCCCATCTCCCTATCTAACTGACTTTATTTTCATTCATTCTCTCTCTTTCACTCTCTCTTCCTTCCTTCCTTCTGTCCTTTCTCCCTCCCTCCTTCTTTCTCATTTCAAAAAAAAAATAAACCACAAAAAGTCAAAACTTTTAGTGCTTTAAATGTTCAGCTTTAAATTGGTATAAAGTAGTCAAGTGTTAAAATTATATTTTAAGTAATTCTATGAGAAAATTATTGTTAGGTAATCATTTCTTTATATGTTTATAAAAAGTTACAATGTACATGAATCTACTATGTTGAAATTAATTGCATTTTAACAAAGTTTTAAGCTGAAGAACACACACATGCTCTCTCTCTCACACGCACACACACACAAACACACACACACACACACACAAATACATTTTCTTTTATAAATCAAAATAAATAGAAACAATAGCCCAGAAATAGGATAAGTAGTTATTTGACTCATGGATAAGTTCTCCAAAAAAAAATGACATGATATATTTTCTAAAACCTTTGCATGTATTGTAAAGTCTTTAAAGTCTTAATAACAAAATCTATTGGATGAGATTGGGCAAATAAAATATGCTCAAATTATCCCTAACCTAAGCATACTCACACACTAGCAAAATTAATTTCATTTTTCTAACATAAAAATCTAAATGACCATGTCCTATGACTTTGTAAACTATAAAAGTTAGTTTAAACATATTGAATTATAAAACAACTCCAATCAAAACATTCCTGCAGTTCAATACAATGTTATTTGTGTATATGGAAGGGTAATTAGCACAAAAGAAGGCAACTCAGTCATAGTCACTGAAGACCACTGGTGGTAACATTTAACTCTTTATCTTCAGTCTGCGGTAGACGGTTGTTAATTATCATAATAGCACACTAACTTGACTTTTTACATTTAATATTATTATCGAGGAAAGGAACATAATAAATAGAAGAGATGGATTATTAGCAAATTAGTAGTTTGTTTGATGTCTATTTTTACATAGAAGGAGCTTAAATTGTATTCTTGTCCTGAATTATTTGAGGGCATAAAAATCAAATAAGCAGAGAATCCTGTATCTCATTATGCTATTACATTTATAATCTTAGGTCTTCAGCTGACTCCAGAGGTTTACTGAGATGCCATGTAACTGCTAAAGGAGAATAATGCAAGCCAGAACTTTACCCGGTAAGCCACAGCCTCGTGACAATACACAGATTAATAGAAGTTGGTTAATTCAAGATGTAAGAGCCAGCTAGAAATATGCCTGAGTCATTGGCTGAACAGTGTTGTAATTAATATAGTTTCTATGTGATTATTTTGGTCTGAGTTGCCAGGGAACAAACGAGAAGTCTCTGCCTAAAATTGAGGGTCACCACAACGTGAAGAACTGTATTAAATGGACACAGCATCAGGAAGGTTGAGAACCATTGCTGTAGAGATTCACTAAGGAATGCATCAGTCTTGTGTTAGTATACTAGGTAAGAACCCTTACAAACCATTCCTCTGGTCATAACAGTTAATAAACTAACTTGTCAGTAAAACAAAAACTTAGGAGTATGTAGAAACTGTTTAGAAAATACTGTTGAAGAGACCTTGTCACACTCTATTGCTGTTCTGCTAAGTAGATTTCTAAAGCTACTTAAAGCTAGATTTGCAATGTATGGCAAGAAACTGCATAACAAAGAATTAGAAGCCAAGGAAAACAAGATAATATAGAAAGGTTCTTCCATCTGAATCCTGAAGCTAGCTCTGTCCCTGGGTGTTTTAATTACAGAAATCTTCAATAATTTGTCTTAAGCTTATTTCAATCACCACTAACATAGACCTTTATAAAACATATAACAGCACATTTTTTTCTGATTTACAATGAAGAGGGAAGAATAATTATGTTTGCAGTTCCTGTGTGGGTTTCTCCTAGATCATCTTTAGCAACATTCATTCAGATGGATAGATTAATAGTAATTTTAGTTATAGATACATAACAGGAAACTGGCAATAATATATTCTTATTGTCCTTTTTATTTTAGTTTTGATTGATACTTGCTAATTATATATATCAATGGTGTTCAGTTCAACAAAGACATACAAAATACAATGAACAAAGGCAACTACTCTTTTATATACCATTTCTTTTTGCTACGTTTAGCCTCTTACAATCATTATCTGTCATTCAGATCAATGCCCTTTAAAATTCATAAATTAGTAAAACACAAATATTTTTCTACTTTCTATGTTTAACTTATTTCTATTAAAGCAACTATGGCCATTTTGATATAAGTGAGAGGATTCCATTCCTGTTCATTTTTAAACCACTAAGTAGTATCCTGGTATGCATGCATGGCACACATGTACATACCGATGTGTGTGTGTGTGTGTGTGTGTGTGTGTGTGTGTATCTCGTTTTCTTCATAATCTTTCCACTTATGCGGAGAGATTGGATTCATATATTAGTTACCATAAATACATCATTTCACACACAATGTGTGCATAGAAGTCTCTCTCTCTCTCTCTCTCTCTCTCTCTCTCTCTGTGTGTGTGTGTGTGTGTGTGTGTGTGTGTGTGTGTGTGTGTCAGCCGAGACATCTGGATTAGATGGTAGCTTTGCTGTCAATCTGAAAGACCTTTCTACAGTTCTTTAGAGGGGCACACCATTAGGATCTCACACATCTGGCAGCACATGTGTTCTGTGTTATAACCATGAGAGCAAGCCTGTGCATTTGAGTCAGCATAAACTGTGCCTCATCTAACTATGGTGCCATTTCATATTTATCTATTTCAGTCTTTATTTATCTATTTCAGTTATATGTGTGTTATATAAAAGCAAAACGCCCTGAGAATACAGTCTCAGATAATATAATGAATCATTATTAGAGTATTTTTAGCTATTAGGTGTCCAATTAAATAAAAAATTACCCAGAATCCTTTACTAGGTTCTGTCTTTCACTACTTTCTAATAGGGAAATTTTCTAAAATCCAGTATTTCCTTCAAATACCATAAATAGTCGCTGCTTTTTGAGACTACTGTTATCTACTTGTAGTAAGAAAATTAGTGGTTTTTTCTTACACATGAAAGGTATATAATATCATGATTTTCATTTACTTTGACCTCTTTTAGAACAGGTATGTTTTACCCAATCCTTTCCCAAAAGCTAATCACCGAGTCATTTGTTTTTTCATTCCATAAAGAATCCTACATCAAAGGAAAACTTTAGGTAATGTATAAACTTGTAATTTAGAACTGTACTCCTTTGTTTATTGTCAATGAACAATTACATAATTATGATGTGGGATTCCCCTTTGTATGTTGTGATTACCATTGGTGAATAAAGAAACTGTTAGGCCACAACTTCAAGGTGATGCACAGATTAATAGAGATGGGCTAAATTAAGATGTAAGAGTTAGCAAATAAAAAGCTAGAGCTAATGGGCCAAGCAGTGATTAAAAAAATATAGTTCCTGTGTGATTATTTTGGGGCAGAGCAGCCAGGAACCAACAAGCCATCTTTCCTTACAACATAATTATACATACAAGACATCAGTAGAAAGAAAAGTGGGTGGATTTTCTTCAGTGCTTTTGCTCACTCCTCCTAAAATACATCCCTGGATTAAGATAAACATCTGAGAAGCTTGGAACATAGACATTTCATTAATTCTAGATTATTAAACTATGTTATCAGGGAGCTCATAAAAAGGTATGGGAATTTATTTCTTAAAAGTCCTAATTACATCCATAAAGATGCCTCTCGGTTTGTTAAACATAAAATCTTTACAACAGTCCTCAAAATAAATTTGTATCTGAGTTCAGAAACAATTGTAGCAGTACCTTTCTGAAAATGTTGAATTATTGTTCATTTATAGACGGAATAAATTGTTGGGTACCAGATTTCCCCTATGTACTGGCTGAAATCATTTCTAATATTAATTGCCATCAAGGGTATATTCATAAATGCTTTAAATAACCACATTTGTTTCAGTTGATGGCCTCTAACACTTGCTTTTCACAGTCTCTTCTAATTTCCCGTAATGCACTTTTCATATTGATTCAGAAGCTACTGAGATCTCTCTTTTTTTTTTTTTGGAAATGGAATAATTAACTAAAAAGATTAATTAGTCAAGCAATAGGTTGCAGTGTTTGATTCGAGTATGCTTATGTGAGTTTATTTCATATAGATACACACATTTATGTAATATTTCCATCACTCTTCTGAAGCACACTTAAATAAAAACTCAGAGACAGGAAATGGAGTTCAACCTGAAGGTTAGAAAAGCAAAAACAGCCAGCCACAGGCTCTTACCTCTACCTCAGTCTGAAAATGGCGATACTGCTTCCAGAAATCTCAGTCAGAATGAGACTGAGACTGAGAGTTGTCTCCTCACAATTTTTAATCCTCTCTAGTTCTGGGATTAAGGGCATCCAACACTACTGCCTGGTTTATACAACAAGCTAGTGTGGCTGCTGGGATTAAAGGTGTGGGTTATTGCTGCCTGGTCTGTAAGATTGGCCTGTGTGACTGTTTTGCTTTTCTGATCCTCGGGCAAGCTACACTCTTCGTTAATCATTTCTTTCTATTTGTGTTGTTTATTGTTTCCCCAAACTACAGTAGATGAGATAGAAGATGTGAGTCACTTTATTCTAATTTATTTACATTGTTCAACTGTTGATATTTAAGAAACCAAATTTCCTTACAACAGCTAGCATTTCATTTTGTAATCATTGCTTCTGTTCAAGGCAATTAGCAATGATGAAGGCCTCATGGGCTAATGAGGAAGACCTGAGGAACACTGCTACATTGGCTTAATTAAGTTCATCTTAAAATTCACAGTATTTAAAATTCAAAAGCTTACTGCTAAGGATCAGCACATCTTATCTGTTTGGTCCTATTTCTAAGGTTTTCTTTTAAGCCGAAGTCCTTCTAGGTTTGCTGAAAAGACAGTGAAGTAGTCACTAAGAGGCGTTAACTCAAACATTCAAAAGAATACATCTTAGTTTCCTATTCTCTAAAGTGTTGCTGTCATTCCCTTAGAGGACTTCCTTTTAGCTCTTGCCACTTCCCATGCCAATCTCCCACCCCAAGTGAAGAATAATACATGGAAGGAGAAAATTCCTTGTTTAACCTCCATCTTGAAAAGGGAGTTTGTTACTCTCTTGAAAGTTATTTTCCTATAATTCTCACGGTGTCCTGAACAATTAAATGTAACTCTTACCTAGCCTGTTGCTATTACATAAACTACAATAGATTTCTTAATTTCTGCATCCATTTTGTTTTTTAGTTTCCTTCTCTCATAATTAATATATATTATGTACTCACCCAGCCATTGATTTTTCCATTCATTATGCTGAAAATTTTTTATGCATAAATTATGCATGAAATATTTGACTCCAAAAGAGAATTTTGAGGTAAGTAGAATGGCCATATTCTCTGTGTGGTTATAGAGCAATTGAAGGAAACTAATGGAGGAGACAGAAGGGAAGAATACAGAGGCCAGGTAAGAGCTTCAACTGTGTGCTCTGTGTGTTGGGGGCTTTTTCAGTACTGAGATAAATCTGTTTCGATTCTGACAGTTCTCACAGCTGAAGTGTCCTTCAGGATGCCATGTGAAGGTGGATTGGAAGTCGTTGGCATAGTAGTCACTCATCAAACAGCCTATACTTCCGTCTTTCAATAAATGCATTTTTAATTTGCTTAATTATTAACATGAATAACACAAAATTGCCCCCTGCAGTCTTACAGTTAATGGTGGCCATACAAATACTCACCAGTAAGTTGGCTAAAAGAAAGCTGTAGATCCACAAAACTTCAGTAAAATGGAAAGACTGGAAAAGGTCCCTTGCTCTTGCCCTTGCATTTGTCTAGAGATTAAATGAGATTCTCATATTCAGTAACTAGTTTTTACCCATATGTAACTCCATTCATTGATACATAACAACTTTGGACAGTACATAAGTAGGACTCAAAAATATTTCTAACATGAATTAATCAATCATTCCATTGACAAATGAGCCAGGAAGACCTTTCTTCACTAGCTCTCCTGTCATTATCTCCTATTGAGGTTTTATTTGAGAACTTCAAAGATAGGGAATTTTTAGACCAGGTTCTACCAGGTTGGTCAGACTTATAAACTATGATTTTGAACAACCAGTGCATTGCTTGTTGACTTTGATTTTATCACATGTAAGTTTAAATAATCATAAAATGCTATCAATATTGCACGATTGTTAAAAATATTTTTCTACATTATTTCTCTGTGATATCTACAAATGTCATAATTTGTCTTTCTTCGATTAAATGATTAATTGGCATATTGAAGAATGATTATATAATTACCTCCATTTAAGCTACTTCTTTAATCAATAAATACTCTTTAACTGCTTATTTAATCAATAATAGTCAAATACTCACTTTAGAATATCATTATACAGTATTTCTGTGTAGTGAAAAAAAGTACTAAACAAAAAGTATAACTTGAAAAATCTCTATTATTTTTATCATGATGTTATCTATTGGCAGCACATAAAGTATAACTAGACTAATAAAATAATTTTATAATACAATGAAACAGTTGAAAATTTTGAGAACACAGATAAGATATATAAGACAGTTAAAGTATAAGGTAAAATATTAATATATCAGAAACATTACAAGTGCAAAAGAGAGTTCAGTGGAGGGATATATTTCTTTTTCTGGTAATGATAGATGAGACTTTAAAAAAAGACACAGCTTTATAGCCAGAGTCTGAGAGTTGGGGTAAGATGGGGAAAGGGAAGATTAATGGACATAATAGAATAAAAGAAGACATAGAAATTTAAAAGATGTTTGGATGGCAACGAAAACTGTGCATTGTCTACAGGTCAAGAAAAGAGAAAGCGTTAGTAAGAGATAATTAATGCCTGATGAGTACTAGATGTGAGTTAGGGTAGCCAGTAATGAGCTACTTATCAAACAGAAGAGATATATCAATTATGCTCACATACTTCTTTTAGTAGCAAGATTTGGCAGCTGGGGGCATAGCTAAAGGAGTTTCTCACAGGCTCAATAGTGGAGCCCCTCTAATTATGAGTTCCTACCATCTGTTCCTCCTTTGCCTCACCTCCTGCCCTCACTACCTTTGCACAGGCGCTTCTGGATTTTGGAAGAAAGCACTGGAAATACTCTATCCCATGTTGTCTGAATCTTTTTCTTTCAATATCAAGGTTCACCATATGTTCTCATTGTCTATAAGAAGCTTAACAGCCTTTTAAAATTTACCAGTTTTAAAGCTGGAAGAAACAGGAGACTTGTCCTTTTTTATCACAGGAAGCAGTCAGAGTCCATGATACCAATTAATCTGGGTAAAGTAGGAAGATGAGGTAATTTAACAAACCCACTTGTTAATGATACAGCAGCCTTCAGTTGCTACATAGCTTCTGAAATGTCAAATGCAAAGAAAGGTGTCGAATATCACTTTCACCAGTGAAGTCTGGCTACCTCAATTGTTTCTGAATTGCACCCCTGACCCTGTCATGACCCTTGGGGTACTATTTAATCAGACTATCACACTTTGCACACAGGGTGGAGCCGTAGTTCCTCAGGGAATATTTGATAAGTCAAAATTAGGATTTCTGTATTAAGAATGTCATGGAATTATCCAAGTTAAGCTTACTATTGTTGCAATGAAACACCATGACCAAATACAAGTTGGGGAGGAAACAGTTTATTTAGCTTACACTTCTACATTGCTATCCATCATTGAAGGAAGTCAGGGTAGGAACTCAAATAGTGCAGGATCCTGGGGGCAGGAACTGATGCAGATGCCATGAACTGATGCTGTTTACTGGCCTGCTCTTGATGTCCAAAACATGTAAATGTTTCAAAACATATAAATGAGAATGTTGAGAAGATTCATAGACTGGGAAGATTCTGTACATAAGTAAATGCCTCATGGATGTTAAACCTTGAAGATTTACAGACTCCCTAGTGAAAGTGTGTTACTGGTGTGACGAGCAGGGCTTTCCTTTACAAGACATGGAGAGCTCTGAAATGTTTCCAAAGCATCCTTTCCAAATTGCTGCTATAAATGCCAAATGTTCCTTTTGCCAGAAGCTGTACTCCTAGGTCAATCTTTTTTGTAAAAGTAATGTGCTAAAAGTGAAATTTCTAAATTAGAGCATGTATCTCAGTTCTGTTAGTTGGCTCCATGGCTGAGATTGCCTACTTTACTTCCCCATCTAAATCAGTAACTAAATTTTTTTCTGGACCACCGCCTTCATTTATTTGTAGACATAATTTAACCTGAACTGGGGAAATAGATACTTAACTCTAAAGAAGATGGTTATCACCTGTATTGGAGTATCTGATTTTTTTTAAAATGATGATATATGAAAATGATATCCTAAATAGCAGAATGGATAGAATAATACAGTAATTAGCTGCAAAACACTTGCAGCTTTGCAAACATGGTGCAAACCTATTTTCATTGTGTAATATTCATGTACCCAAGCCCACTAATCATCTTCTATGAGTCTTGTAGAATATTATTTCAACTAGGCAAAGATATGTTACATATGTTTATGTTGCAGAATATTAATTTCACTGTGTAAAGGTGTGTTACTTTTATTTGTGCTGCATTTGTTTAACAATGTAAGGATGTGTGTTTAATAATGTAAAGGTATATTGCATCTGTTTCACCTTAGTTGCCGAAGGCACCTGATTGCTCTAATTAAAAAAAACAAAAAACTGAACGGCTGATAGTTAGGCAGAGAAAAGGATAGGAAGGGCTGGAAGGGAGAGAGGAGAATAACTAGGAGGAAGAAACAAGACAGGGAAGAGAGGCAAAGATGAGATGGAGGAGAGGATGAGAAATGCTTCATGAGAAGCAGTGAAAGTAAGATATACAAAAAGAAAAGTAAAAAGAGAAACAAATTAATTAAGCTAAAAAATGATAGCCATAAATGTGCCTAAGCTGGGCCAAGAATTTATAATTAATTTTAAGTCTCTATATCACAATTTGAGAGCTGGTTTGTGGCCTAATTGAAAAAAAAATCCTGGTATTTGTAGGGTGAGAGTTTTTATGTCAAAGGACACTATCCATATATCGATTAATGACCAGATCTTAAAAACATGGTGTAGTAATGACATTTCTCTAGCAATGGACAGAAGCAGAGTAAAAGCAAACACTAGAGAGCTCACATTCACATCTAATGTAGTGAGGAGGGGGCCCGCTTGTTAGTTGCCAGCCACTTAGCCCCAAAATAATCACACAGAAACTGTATTATTTAAATCACTGCTTGGCCCATTAGCTCTAGCTTCTTATTGGCTAACTCTTACATATTAATTTAACACATTTCTATCAATCTGCATATCACCATATGGCTGTGGCTTACAAGCTAAAGTTCCAATCAGCATCTGTCTCCAGGGGTGCCATGGCTTCTCTCTGATACGTCGTCTCCTATCTCCCAGCATTCAGTTCTGTCTTCCCACCTACCTAAGTTCTGCCCTGCTATAAGTCCAAAGCAGTTTCTCTATTTATTAATTATAATCACAGCATACAGAGGTAAATCCCATATCATCTGACACAGAAGTCTCTAATCAGTAGAAGTTATCAATTAGATGATGTATGAAAACGGAGTTTTCTGGGTATGGCCACATCTCTAGATTAGGCCAGTATCCCAAAATCTGAGCTTTGCAAACTTGTAAATATAAGACAGAAAAAGAAGGAAATCCTAAACTTGTGGTTGGTGAAGAGCAGGACACAAATGAAGCTTGAGTCCTCCGTGAAGTGACAGCATGACAAACCGACTTCCTTCTGTACCAACCACCTTCCCTTTCCAAATGACATTTATTTTATGAATTAGGTATATTGATCTTGAAGGAGGAAATGTTAAAAACCACAAACAGGGGACTGTGAGTCAGAAAGACAGTCTGTTTCCCATTCCCTTCCACTGACAGCCAAATGAGGGTTACATATAGATTTCTTCTGCCGGGAGAACCTGGGGGGGCAATTGACTCTGATCTACTACCCTTGTCATGGGCCTGAAACTGACTTGGCTGTCTGAGCATCACAAAAATAAACTATAACTAAAATATAATTTAAAAAGCAAAGAATAGGCACAAGAAAACTCACATGCACACAACAAAATTCATACAAATGCAAACTTGGAAACCAAAATACACAAACGAAAGACTACTAAGACAAAAAATACCCAAACTGACCAATAGGAGACAAAATACCATTGTGTTGACTTACTGTTGACCATATATAGCTAGGCAGGCATGGAGCATGTCCTTACCTATGGTCACTATGACTCCATTGGAGAATACCAAAATTTCCCTTTTCTAGAGGATGTCAGTTGGTAATAGATTCTTAGTTGGTGATATGAGGTCCTATCCACTTCCCCAAGTCACTGTTGTGCCCCACAGTCTGGCCTGAACATGGGCAGGCTGTGTACATACATGATGTCACAATTTCTGTGAGTACATTTCATATGTGCCTTCTTCCTGTTGTGTCAGGAAGACACTGTTTCCTTGGAATCCTGCTTCTGGCTCCTACAATCCTTCAACCTCCCCTTTCAGATAGCTCAATGAACACTGAGTTTGATGAATATATCCTGCTTAGGCAGAGTGTCCCAAAGATTCTAGCATTCAGCACGTTGTCTAGTTGTGGGTCTCTGCATTGCTTCCCATCTACTGCAAGAAGAAGTTCTCTGATGGTGGCTGAGCAAAATACTAATCAATTGGTATAGCAGAATGTCTCTAGGAGTGAATTTATTGTTATATTCCTTGAACAGCTTTCTGTGACTCAATATGTGATCTAACTTAAATAATGCCCTGTGTGCATTATTTAATAATTAGAATGTATATTCTATTGATGTCAGATGGGATGCTTTTCCTATGTTAATTTTTTCTCTGTGTATTTTTCTTTTTTGATTTTTATTGAGCTCTACATTTTCTCTGCTCCCTCCCCTGCTTCTCCCTCTCTGTGTATTTTTCAAGTACATTATTTATTGATATTGTGTGTGAATTATTTACTCATTGTTTAAAGTAAGATATTAAAATCTTTCACTTACCAAAATATACAAAGAACTCAAGAAATTGGTCATCAAAAGAACAAATAATCCAATAAAAAAGGACCTAAACAGAGGACTCTCAACAGAGAAATCTAAAATGGCTGAAAGACACTTAAGAAAATGTTCAACATCCTGAGTCATCAGAGAAATGCAAATCAAAACAACTCTGAGTTTCCATCTTACACCTGTGAGAATGGCCAAGATAAAAAACACTGATGACAGCTTATGCTGGAGAGGATGTGGGGTAAAGAGAACACTTCTGCATTGCTGGTGGGAATGCAAGCTGGTACAGCCCCTTTGGATGACAGTGTGACGATTTCTCAGAAAATTAGGAAACAACCTTCCTCGAGACCCAGTAATACTACTTTTGGGTATATATCCAAAGGATGCTAAATCATGCCACAAGGACATGTACTCAACTATGTTCATAGCAGCATTGTTTGTCATAGTCAGAACCTGGAAACAACCTAAATGCCCCTCAACCAAAGAATGGATAAGAAAAATGTGATACATTTACACAGTGGAGTATTACACAGCATAAAAAAAATAATGATATCTTGAATTTTGCAGGAAAATGGACGGAGCTAGAAAACATCATTTTAAATGAGGTAACCCAGACTCAGAAAGACAATTATCACATGTACTCACTCACAGATGGTTTTTAAACATAAAGCAAAGGAAACCAGCCCGCAAATCACAATCCCAGAGAACCTAGACAACAACGAGGACCCCAAGAGAAACATACATAAATCTAATCTACATGGGAAGTAGAAAAAGACAAGATGTAAACTGGGGGCATGGGGACCTTGGAAGAAGGTTGTAGGGGAGGGGAGAAGCAGGGATGGGAGTAAAGAAAATGTAGAGCTCAATAAAAATAAAAAAATCCTTAACTTACATTACATTTATGTCTACATCTCCTTACAGTCTTGTTAATAGTCTATTTATGTATTTAGATGTATATGGTATTGAGTTCTTATATAATATAGATGAGTAGATAAATCTTTCTGATGAATTTACTTCTTTATCATTAAATAATATTCTATTTTACCTTCTTTTACTTACTGTACATTTTGACTAATAAAGGTGTAGCTACACCCCCTCCTTTTTATTTGCATTGGATAACTTAATCATGCACCCAACATCAATCTGTACAATTTCTTAACAGCGATGGAGTCTTTTATGAGTCGCAAATATGAGTTTTATTTTATAATTTTACAAGTCTTTTATGGGTAGCTCTTTATTTTATGATTAATTTTGCTCCTATGTTTTCCAACAGAGAAGTGAACTGTTCAAACTCATCAACATTTAAGTTATTAATATGTAAAGATTATTAATGTCATTTGGATAATTGTTTTTGGATTTTTGGTATATTCTTATCTTTTTTCTTCCTAGCTCTTGTCTTCCTTGATAATTTAACAGGTTTTTTATTAGTTATTCTGATTTGATTTACTTTCTTTTATCTTTCCAGTATCAACTATGGACATATTGCTGAGGTTATCAAAATACTCACAAAGTGTTCACAGAGCTAGTCTAGCTTATATGACTTCAAATAAGGTGTGGATGGTCCTTGTTATCCGGTTGCACTCATTGACAGTTTTCTTCCAGAGATGGAGAAGGAGCTCAGAGCTTGTTCCTGTTTGAGTGATCTGTGACAGTGGTGCTACTTGTTTACCTAGGGATCAGAAGACCAGTGTGCCCTGTGGAAAAATACACAAGAGCAAATCCTAAGAGGACTTACTCTGTGTTTGCCACAGGCAGTCTGTGGCTGCTGTTGGAGACTGATAAGAACCTTAATGGTAAGAGCAACCAAGGACCTTAACTAATTGGAACTTTAATGTTGTCCTCCATGACTGATTTTGGTAGCTTCTCTATCTTAATTTCCTTTCTTGTTGCTGGAATAAAAAAGAAACTCAGGGAGAAAGGAGTTCATTTTAGCTCACAAATTCAGGTTACAGCCCATCATCGTAGGGAAGTCAATGTCACAGGAACTTGAAGCTTCCACAGCCAAGAACAGAAAGCGATAATTGTGGGTACATTTGTGCCCAGCTTGCTTTCTCCAAGCCTTAAAATTATTTTAGGATCTCCTCCCTAGAGAAATTGCCACATCCAATAGGGAGGTATTCCCATTACAATTAACCCATCAATATAATCCCCCATCAGACATGACTCTGAGCCAACGAAAATTAGATAATCTTTCAATGGGACTTTCTCCCAAGATAAATCTATATCATGAGAAGACTACCATCCAGAATAGTCATCAGATTCTATGACTTCCCTGCCCATCTTCATGTACTTCAGGTATGCTGAGCTTCCCCACAGTTTTTGTTCAGTTAGTATGCCTTTGCTCCACAGTAGGGCTATAAATCTAAATTGGGATTTTGGCATTGCTGATGGATATTCTAATTTGCATAGCACTATTTTAGTTTAGTAGGTTCTTATAGAGGGAGAAATGAAAAAAAAAGATCCAGCTAAAAAAGGCCCAGAAAGATTCCCTGACCACAATCTGTCAGACCCTTTTCCTACTCAGATCTTTTGGCATGAGTATATTTTCCTCTTTTATTTTTTCTGTCCTTTTCATATATTTTATCATATTTTTTGGTGATAATTCTACATCCATGGTACTAAGGAGAATTCAAACTTAGGAATGTTTAAAAGCTTCAGAGATTGTTAGAGGAAGTCTGCAACAGTCTCAAACAAAACACAAGATGATAGCCAATCAATGAAGAATATTGCAGTCGATACTCTGATACCTGTTTATTTTAATCTTTGATTAATAAACTATAGCAGGTATGGTCCTGATAGACCCTGAAAAGTTATGGTAGCATGAGCATAGCATTTTATGTTCCTGGAATGCAGAGCGATCCTTTGACAAACAGCCACTATCCACAACTTTAGATCTGAGTCATTGGTTTCAAACAGTTGGTGTCACTCATGGTAGCAGACATAGTGTCTAAGCCTAAAACTGAGGCAAGCACATTTGATCTCCCAGATGACAGTCAACTTGATCAAAGTCAATGCCTTGTTAACGTATTTTCAGTTATGTTAGAAAAGGCTTTGTTTCTTACAAAACATCTCCTTATGAATGCAACATGGCGGAGACTAAACCTCATGAGTCTCATCACATATTCCCACAACAACCTGTAAAGTAAGATCAGCAAAGAAGCAACACACTGATTGAGACCACCGAGTCAGTACTGACCAAAATGACTTGTGTTTAACAAGTAAAGGCAATGGGGCGATAAGTTTTCAGATAATCAATATGCAAAACAATTTTTAAAGGAAAATGAGAGGCAAGTCAAACATACTGGAACCAGCTCCTAAGGAAAGCAGATAGACAGCACCACATTGCCACCTGATG
Source organism: Arvicola amphibius (assembly GCF_903992535.2). Lineage (NCBI taxonomy): Eukaryota > Metazoa > Chordata > Mammalia > Rodentia > Cricetidae > Arvicola > Arvicola amphibius. The sequence goes on from NC_052047.1 coordinate 25,203,992, forward strand.
AAGTATTGGCTTTAGACTCTGCAAAGGAGTTTGGCTGTCAGTCTTGTTCCCCATGGCTTGCATCTAACCTTTGATTTTTCCAGAGATGCCTTCCCTTCCTGTGGAAGCCAATAGGGGCAAACCCTGCCAAAAGCCTATTCTGTATTCATTCATTATCACTGCTTTCTTAGCAGGAAATTGTGGGTTTGAGTTTAGTTTTAGTGTTGATTTTTTGTGTCTATGTATATGTGATATGGAATTCTCCACTGTATGCTATGAATGTTTTATTACCATTGGTTATTAAAGAAACTGTTTTGGCCAATGGCTTAGTAGAGTAAAACCAGGCAGGAAATCAGAATATAAATATAGAGAAAAGTAGGCAGACTCAGATAGACACCAAGCAGCTGCCGAAGGAGAAAGACTCTGGATCCTTACCAGCATGTCCCAGCCTCATGCTTATACATATATTAATAGAAATGGGTTAATTCGAGATGTAAGAGCTGAATCACTAGCCAAACAGTGTTGTAATTAATATAGTTTCTGTGTTACTATTCAGGTCTGGGCAAGCGCAAAATGAAGGAGCAGTTTCTGCTTACATACAGGCATTATATATTGGTTTTTGTTTGTTTGTTTGGATGTTTAGCTTTTTTCTTGAGTGGTTCTATAACTGTTTTAAGATGTCTACGGTTATCCAGGTGGTGGTGGCACATACCTTTAGTCCCAGCATTAGGGAGGTAGAGACAAGTGGATTTCTGTGTTCAAGGCCAGTCTGGTCTATAGATCAAGTTCCAGGACAGCCAGGGCTACACAGAGAAGCCCTGTCTACAAAAAGATAAAAAACCAAAAAAAGTATCTAGGGTTTTTAAAATCCTAGGAGGGTAGGGTTCAAGTGTAAGCATCTTAAATCATGTTTAAAGATATTTCTTCTCCCACACAAAACTACTTATGAAAAGTAATTTGGAATATTATATGGTTTATCTGAGGTGATCTAATTAACCTAAGTAATAGTTAAAGTAAAATTTTCTTTGAAATTGTAGAGTTCTATGTAGCTAGCTTCAGTAATTAACCATTATTTCTTCACTTATAACTGTTTTGAAAAATTAATGTTAAAATCTACAGAAAAGCCTGAAAATGATTCATAGGTTACATAGAAATACTATGTAATTCTACATATTTTATGTAAATCAGTAGATTGAGATAAGATCGTATAGACTTCATGGATAAATACCAAATGAAACATAGCTCTCTCTCTACAGACTACAGAAGACAGGTAACACTATTTTTTATATTATTTACTTATATGTTTGTTTAGTTATTTTTCAAGACAGGGTTTGAAAGCTCCTGTAGCTTTGGATCCTGTACTGGATCTAGTTCTTGTAGACCATACTGGCCTCAAACTCATAGATATCCACTTGCCTCTGCTTCCTGAGTTCTGGGATTAAAGGGGTGCACCACCACTGCCTGGCTAGGAAATTCTATTTTTAAGTGTACCTGTTTTTTGAAAAATTAGAACTAATTTGATGAATGTACCATCAGTTACATTTGGTACATGGTCGTACCAAAGAAATAAGTCAGATGTTAGTAGATTCTCCTCCATGTGAAACTAAAATCAACTGTTTGCCTTATTAGCTGCATTTTGGTAGATGATGGTGGTAACCATATCAAACATTCATCTCTCCTTAAACAAAGACTTATTAAATATTAAACATATTACAAATCACTATAGAAAAAGAAAGGAGGGCAGAGAAAAGAGCAACATATTCAAGTTGTTTTTAATACACCATTTACAAAAAAACAAGAAAAAATTTCACAAATAACCATAAAGTAATATGAAGTACTTTAGAGGAACAAAAGCAGGGTGAACATGCATTTGGTTTGAAGAAACCATCTTGGATGCATTCTACAGTCTTGGCTCAACTACTAACACCATCTTATTTTTCATCCTTTTACAAAGGATGTGTGCATTCTATCAGCTTTCTGTCACAGTAGCAGAATACCTAAGGTAATTAACCTGTAAAAGAGTTTACTCCGTGCACAGTATTAACGTCTACAGTTCATGAATGATTGGTCCAATTGCTTTGGCCCATAGATTAAGGTGAATGACATAGACAGGGAATCAAGCACATAGTAGGCAAATACACTTACATCTTGATCCAGAAAGCAAAACATAAATAGGAAGATATAAGGGTTACATAACTCTTCCAGGATACCTCAACTGTGCACAACAAACATCTCACTAGGTCTAACTTCTAGCTGGTCCTCTACTTCCCAAGCACTAAATCTCCTATCTTTGGAAGACATTCAAACACCAGAATACAGCAGTTTCCAAGTTACAATTTGGTTTTTCATATTTATCAACTCTAATTCTTGGCTTTTACCCCCTGCAATTTTATAATAATATAAGAAAGCTTCAAATCTCTAAACTTAACCTTATGATCATTAATTCAGCAAATAGCTTTATTTGTATCAAACTCAGTCATTAACTACACAGAAGGTATCAAACATAACATGAACAAACAGTATTCCCAAGAATTATGGCATAAATGGTCCACAATAACCACCTTGAAAAGCATACTAGATAAAAAATATATTTTTTCATTCTACAAATCAAAACAGCATTGACCTACTCTAAAATACAAAATAAACTGAAGGGCATGTATCAAAACTATTAAGAGATTGGAGATTAAAAGTGTCCTTTCTGCCTTAGGAAAGATGTCATGTATTTATCCTCTGGTTGTAAAAGGCAAAGCTTTGCTTCTATTACAAGTGCCCTTTGCCAAATGAATTTGTGAAGCCCTATTTCACATTATCAGTGCTAATATTAGTTCTTCTGACAAGATCTGACATCCAGAAGGGACTAGCAAATGATAAGGAAAAAATAACTGTGATAAGGTTGCACTCTGAGATAGTAAGGCATGTGGGCGTGTATTCCTGACCTGTGGCTACAGGCTACAATGAACACAGTTGGCAAGTTTTATTTAAAGTCTCTTACATACTGTTGTTATTGAATTTTTTCATTTAAAAAATCTGTTAAAAATAAAAGGTGTGTTTTAGTTCCTTGGCACCCACTAGAGGAATTGTCTTCTAGGAACAGAAGGAGCTGTGGTTACAAGAGAAGAGACTAAACTTTCCCAGGAATTTGACATGGCATAAGTTCCTTATAAGATCACTTGTGTATAGTATGCTGAGACCTGATTCTAACTGACATACAAGAGGATCCTTTGGTATAATACAACACTACACATTGTGTGGGGTTAATCTATTATTCTATTATTCTGTTCTTCACAATCACTGGAGGGGGGCCAATGGATGAGACAGCTGAGCATGATTTCCAATTTTCCAGTGGAGTGAGCATTGGGTGCTAATCACTACCACTAAAACTGAATAAAGAGACTGACAAGTCACCCTCCATGAAAGAAGTTTCCAACAAGACTGAGAGGGTTACAAAATGCTTAAATTTGTAACAGAGAAATAAATGAGTAACAAAGAGTAGAAAATTTATCAAAAGTAAAATGCTTGCAAATTGTAAAAAGAGCTCCATCTTCTGAACTCTTCTTGAGCCTTTCATCTTTCAGTGCTTTGAGAAGAAGATTAAATTTCTGAAGACCATAGGCATTGTGGTGCACGTCTTTAATCTCAGCACTCAAGTGGCAGAGGTGGATCTCTGTGAGTTCAAAATCCCACGATCTATATAGTGGGTTCAGGCCCCTACTGTTCTGTGACTGAAACTAAGCATTCTGCTAAAAGCACACTGTATACATTTTGTTTCAATAATACAGTTTCCTTTAGTTACATAGTTTTATTATAACAGTAATTTTAGAGAAATATACATGAACTCAGTAAATTACAGATGATGATTTCATAATACATCAAAAGTATGAATTAATATATTTTCATAAAACTACTAAATTGTTATGCAGCTTTCTAGAAGTATCCCTCAAGAAGATGTTTTGTTTTAAATATTCACATTGTTTTTATCTCAACTTTCTGCATAGAAAAATACTAATTAAGCAAACATTTGAAGTCTAGCATTTTAAACGCAAAGTTTGTTAACTAACAAGTTCTGTAATAAAAAATAAATATAATTTCACTTAAAATATTCCAAAGACCCAAAGCAATACAGCATAGGTTTGTGTCCCCTTTTTCTCTGGTCTCTCTTATGTAGGTCAGGTTCTTCTTTGCCAACTTTGTCTCCTGTAATTTCCACTTCCAGTTTTCACATGCTTACCTGATGGGCTCCATTTGATATTGCAATATTATGGTTCTTTATTTTAAAATCAATGCAACTCACTTTTAATTGAAAGAAGGACTCTCGGGATTTCACATCAGAGCTCCCCATCACTTGCATGCCTTTTACTTTGGCAGTCTCGCCCTCCCAGTTCCCAAATTTGGCCACAGACGTCTACCCCTTTATATTTCCTCGAGCTGTACTCCACATGTATCAGTCGCAGTCCAGTGAACTCTAATTGCTCTTTGCCTTGACTCCTGCCTTCTCTCGCCTTCAAGTGTTTCGCCTACTTTCTTCACTCCACCTGGACCTGCTGGCTGGTGACTTCAAGGAATTGCTAATTTTCACTAAAATAATCTGATCAAAAAAGCGCTAGATATAAAATAATACATGTAGAGGTTAGAGGTTAGAAGTCTTATTTCTGCTATTTAGAACTTACAACCTTCTCTGAAGCATGGTGATTCCTCAATTTTCTAATAAGGTGGAAATAGTGTCTTCCTCTGAAGACGGTTGATGATAAATATGGAAGTATTCTTTATTTTAGTCTAAGCCTTTATTTTACATCCCAATTTTCTCCCAATTTTAGCAAATTGTCTTCTTGTGCAATTCTCTGAGGACCTAAAGTATATGAAACATGTCTTTCATTTTTTCTTACAAATTCCACTCTTACATATTCCCATACTATATATAAACCTACCTTTCCTATAGCACCCTGTCTTTTGCATTGAAAAGAAGACATGCCCCATATTTGCCAAAGATTTATAGCTCCATCTATGATGACAGTGGTATCTATCCTATCTTCCTTATAGGTTTCAGGCTTTTCTCCAGAGCGTATTATATATTCACATTCATCACCAAATGAATCACTCTGCAATTCCCTATTTATTGCACTTTGTCTTCATTTTCCCAATTAGCATCCCTTACTTAACCCAGAGATATACCTTTTTTAACTTAATAAAATAATGAGCATTGTTATATCTGATCACTTTTTTCAAAAGCTCATAGTGGAAGTTTATGTTTATTTAATTTTTTTTTCCTCATGGTTTATTTTTTTTATATTTAAAAAATTTCCATCTCCTTCCCTTCTCCTCCCCCCTCCCTCCCCTCCTCCTCCCCCTTCCCTCCCCTCCTTCTCCCCCTTCCCTCCCCTCCCCTCCACCCATACCTCCCCTCCCTCCCTCTCAAGGCCAAGGAGCCATCAGGGTTCCCCACTCTATACTAAGACCAAGGTCCTCCCAACTCCCCCCAGGTCCAGGAAGGTGATCGACCAAGCTGAGAAGGCTCCCACAGAGCCCGTCCATGCAGAAGAATCAGAGCCCAGCGCCATTGTCCTTTGCTTCTCAGTCAGCCCCCGCTGTTGGCCACATTCAGAGAGACGGGTTTGGTCGCATGATCCATCAGTCCCATTCCAACTGGAGTTGGTGATCTCCCATTAGTTCTGTCCCACCGTCTCCATGAGTGAACGCACCCCTCTCGTTCCTGACTTTCTCCCTCATGTTCTCGCTCCTTCTGCTCCTCATCAGGACCTTGGGAGCTCAGTCCAGTGCTCCAGTGTGGGGCTCAGTCACCTTCCCCATCTGTCGCCAGCTGGAGGTTCCCTCACGGTCCTGACTTTCTTTCTCATGTTCTCTCTCCTTCTGCTCCTCATCAGGACCTTGGGAGCTCAGTCCGGTGCTCCAATGTGGGGCTCAGTCACCTTCCCCATCTGTCGCCAGCTGGAGGTTCCCTCACGGTCCTGACTTTCTTTCTCATGTTCTCTCTCCTTCTGCTCCTCATCAGGACCTTGGGAGCTCAGTCCGGTGCTCCAATGTGGGGCTCTGTCATTTTCTTCATCTATCGTCAGGTGGAGGTTCTATGGTGATATGCAAGAAATTCATCAGTATGGCTATAGGAACTGGCCTTTTCAGGCTCCCTCTCCTCAGCTGCCCAAGGAACTAACTGGGGGCGTCTCCCTGGAAACCTGGGAACCCCTCTAGGGTCAAGTCTCTTGACAACCCTCAGGTAGCTCCTTAAATTAAGATATATGCTTCCCTGCTCCCATATCCACCCTTCCTATATCCCAAGCACCCCATTCCTCCGAGCTCCCCCCGTTCTCCCCTTCACACTTTTCTCTCCCCATGGAGAAAAGTGTTTATTTAATTTTTATTAGAATTTAGTTCTTCCCTCCTGCAATACACATCCCCACCACAGTTCCCCTACTCCCTTCTCTCCACCTACCTCCAACCTCCCCTTTCCCCCAGATCCACTCCCAGTTTGTTTCCTCTTCAAAAAAGAGCAGGACTCCAAGAGTCCATATACAAATAGCAAGATAAAGCCAAAGTCCTCACATCCAGGCTGGACAAAGCAGCCCAACAAGAGGAAAAGAGTCTCAAGTGCAGGCAAAACAGTCAGAGACACACCTGCTCCATCTGTTAGGAATCTCCTAACACCAAGTGAACAGCAATAAGATAGACAGACTGGTTCAGACCCATGCAGGCCCAGTGACTGCCACTTCAGTCTCTGTGAGTGCATGTGAGCCCTGCTTAATTGATCCAGTGGATAATGTTCTCCTGGTGTCCTACATACTTTCTGACTCACGCAATCTTCTCTTCTGTGGGGTTTTCATATTTGTAATATGATACCTCCAATTTAGACTCTGTGTAAAGTTTGGCTGTGAGTCTCTGCCACTGCTCCCATTTGCTGAAGAGAAAAATCTCTCTGATGACAACCGGACAAGACACTGATCTTTGAATAGAACATAATATTATGGAATCATATTGATTTTGTTGTTGTTCTTGCTTGTTTCTTTGTTTGCTTTTGTCAGTTGTGTTTGGTTCTACCTTAGGTCTCTGGGCTATCCAGTATCTAGTTCCCAGCCATTCAAGCAGTGTAGGGGATGGTATCCCTCTCCTGGTATGGGCCTCAAGTTAAACCAAACAGCTTTTAAATTCATTGTTCTATTTCTTCTCTCAAAGATACTTCTAAGAGTGTTTCATCACTTTAATCATTAGCCAGGTAAGCACTCTACCATAAATTGTATCACTTACCTTGATTACTTTGTTGTTCTCCTTATGACACAGGATCTCACTAAGTGGTCTAGTATGGCCTCCTTGAGCTTGCTATATTGTTGAGGGGATATTCAATCTTTCTACCCTCCAGCTTTAGCCTCAGGCTCCTAATTAAGTAGAATTTCAGGGACATGCCATCATTCCTAGATCCAACTATTAACTTCTAAGGGTGTTTTCCCCTTATGACCTGAGGGTATACCTTTCTTCTTAGTTCTACGAGTAAATTCTTTTATTTTCTATTTTCTCATTGTTTTCACAGTCTTCAAATTCTTTCTTTTCTAATATCTTCTTAGTTATACATTTTAAATAAAATAAAATCACACTATTGCTTACTTTCCCTTTCCTCCCTCAGCCCCTCCTAAATCCCTCCATCATGCCTGGTATTTCAGTTTTGTTGATTTCTGGTTTGTATTTTTTGTTGAGAAGCATTGTTATCCCAAGTTGCTTTTTTCCTTTAAAATTTATATATCCTAGAGATTATATACAATTGTAGATATATATATATATATAATATGTGATATATAAAATATAAATATATGTATAGAAAATAAATATGTATTATATTACATATGTTTACAAGATAGTAAGTTCTTTGAAACTTTATCAGACAAACCTGCTGTTATTTGTCCTCCTTCTTCATTCTCCTCGGTACTGATTTCTCTCCTCTTCCCCAGTTGGAATCTTTCCACATTTTCCTGTTCCCCACTTCATATCCTTTGTATTATTTTCCTCTCTAAAGCCCCACCATGCCTTACTTCTTTATTGCTCCACATTGACCCTTCACATCCGAAGGCTTAGAGCACTCCTGAGAGTGAGAGAGAAAATAGGAGTGAATTCTCCTACAGAGAGAGTCAGAGGGGGAGGAGTCTAGTGATCAAAACCAGGCCTTTGTTGCTAGGATGGCACTGTAGCACTGAGATACACCTAACTTTCTCTTTCAACATATATTTTCTTGAAAATGTTTTTACCTAGTCTCATGACTTCAAGGGAAATATAAGACTGCTCAATTTTGCATTTTTGTCTAATGATACTTGAGTTCTCAGAATAAGTTTTAAGTTGTACCAGATGGTTACAACTAGGCATTCAGTTAAAAGCTATTCCTCAATCAATTTATTCAATGTTCATCAAGATATTTTGTGTATGTATACATTGTGTGTGTGTTTGTGTGTTTAGAGTTTAAGTACAAGTATTTGGGAAAAGTTAGTGGTTCTAGATAGAACACAAGCAAAGGGAAAAGAAGTAAGAGCCTAAATAAAAGCATAAAGAATATTAACACTGAAAAGTAAGAAAGCAAAGGAATAACAAATTTAGGGTAACAGTAGGATTGAATAGTCATGAAAATACAAAAAATATATACAGTATAGTAGACCAGTCAGAAACTATACAGAAGGTCCATAATGATTGCTGGGTTTGACATGAGCATGCCCATGGCCTATGATACCACCAAAGTGTTCTCAAGCAGATCATGTTGACCTAAGGTAGACTTAGTATTTGAGTTTGGTTCCTTATGCCCAACATCATATAAACAATAACTACAATTATCTATTCACTTTACTCTACCACTTACATCTGCCATAGACAAATCCACATCAATATCTCCCATTACTAGTGCTCAGGTCAGGCCATCACCATTTGTTCCATGAGATACTGCCAGTGTAGCCTGATTATCATTCTCTCTTGATCACATTGCCACCTTTCTCTCTCAAGTCTAATTCATCGCCCACAACGCCATCAGAGTAAGCACTTCACAATATGTGTCCAGCCAAGGCACCCATCTGCTTTAAAGGTATTCTGCTAAAATTTCTGACTCTTTAGAGTGTTACTCTAAAGAAGTTACTCCAAATCCTACCCTGCACGCCTGTGCAGACTTAGCTACCACTCCTCATGACAACTGTCTTCCTGTGTTCTGATTACAAAAGTTATGAAAATGTGTTAATTTGCTAAAATCTACCTGAGAACAGGGATCACTTTTATGACTATTTGCAGTCCCTTATTTATATATGCTCTGAACATCAATATATGTTCAAAAATGCTTGTAGATTCACTGGTTACATGAGTTACTTGATGGATTAATGAATGAGAAGCTATTGTAGAACTAATATACCTCACATAAAGCCTGAGGTGGTTTGAACATGTTTTACTCTAGAGAAAATAATTTCAGTGCCTTGCAAAGGGAAATCAAAATTAATTACAGAGAATGGAGAGAATTCTCAGTTCCAAAGAGGACGTCTTTCTTTCAGAAACTAGGTGACAAGATCAATGGTAGTAGTGCTCTTACCATTAGCAAGAGCACTGGGAAATTGCTAAATGATATTTAAATATGTGAAATTACTACTTCTAGTAGTAATTATAGCTTGGGAATTGATTTAATGTAGTCTCAGGGGATAAATTAGCATGTGGCAACACATAGGTGATATATGAAAAGGTGAGGCCCTCCTGAATGGCCTCAGCTCTCAAACCTCCTTTCAATAATTATTGATGTCTTCCCTCAGCAGACTCACTACCACTTTCTTCCAAACATAATTTATATAAAGTATACTCAGCCCGAGTCGTCATCTGATGCAGGCTGTGTGTGCAGTCTCTTATGTGCTTTAGGCTGCAGTTTCTGCCCTAACACACTGTCCTGTTAGCTCAACGATGCTCTGAGATGGCACCTGTCTCTTGGTAACTTTCTTCCCCACTGGCTAAATGTACGGGTCCCACACATTAAATCCCATTGCCTGTACTGATTGTGTTAATTATACTCTCACCCAGAGGAATCTTAAGTACTGAATCTTTGTGTCATCTTACAATTTTCTTTTTTTATTGTTTTTATTGAACTATACATTTTTCTCTGCTCCCCTCTCTTCCTCCCCTTCCCCTTCTACCTTAAATCAAGCTCATATTTAAATGTTGCTTTCAACTTTCTTGTTTTGAAATCATGTTCTTATGTAATGGTCCATATCTACAATTCAAGTGTGTTGTAGGACTCTTTTCAGTTATATTAGTGACAATAATTCTGTTGGAGGGCAAGTGTGGGCTATTTTTCCCCCAAAGGATATTTAGCAAATCTGGAGATAATTTTGGTGGTCAGAATGGAAGCATCGCTCTAGTGTTTGTGAGTAGAGACCAGCAAAGTGTGTTGTTGCCATGTTTTAGTACCTAAGACAGCTCAGACCATCTCACAGTGAAGAATGGCTCAAAATGTCAGACAACCTGGCTTTGCAAAAACATGTGCTTTAAATTTATACAATTATTGAGCTTCAAGAATCAACATGTTGCATGACTAAACTGGCCTCACTTATAAAACCAAGACAGAAAGTGTATAAAATGTGCCAATTTGGTACCCTATAACCTAGTCATTTGGACGCTTTCTACCCAATTTTTCCATCTTGATGAACTAGCAACTGACCATCCTTCTTCTACACGGGGCCCCGTAGGCTTAATAAATCCATTTTAATGAGGCACTCTGCCAGCCTCAGGTGAAAAATGCCCCACCAGTCCTATTCCTACACAAAGGAGAGCAAGGATTGCTTTGCAGATTGGCACATGAAGTTCATTCCTGCAACGCACCTCCATCCCATCGCTCCAAAAAGTACAAAATTTGCTCATAAAAAATAGAAGCCGACTGACAACTTCAGCATTTTCTTTTACCTCTGTCAGTAGAAGTGGAGTCACTGAAGAGTCAGCTGTCAGAAGGCTGCATCTTTAAATTATCCTGCGTTGTCAGCCACCACTGCTATTGAGTTCCGCTTGCTTCAGAGAATCTCCTCATGGATAAAACAGGCAGGAGAGGCAGATTACACTGATCTCACAAACAGGGGGGATTACAAAGTTCTTAATGTGCCAACCAAAAGTTTCAATCTAGCAAATGTGACATATGCAAAGCAATAAAGATTGAGAGGAAAGATTAAGGGCTGTGTCTCCTTAAAGTTCAAAAAGGGAACAGTTTCTCCCATCTGATCGAATTTAAATGTCAATCTGTCTTTTGGGTCCTGCATAGGGAAAACTTAGGGGAATTTAACTTTTACCTTACAGTCAAGCTGTGACTTGGTGACACTGCAAAATGCTAAATTAAATGTTTTCCTATTTAAAATATCTTAATTAAAAAAGAAATATTCCTACAGAAATGACCTAACTACCATTTCACATATTGATTATATTCATATATATATATATGGATATATATATATGGATATAACATTGAATTTTATACTGTTTTAATTAACTTTATTTTAAATATCATTTTACTATTATTCATTCACTGTTTATTTCAAATATATGTATGTAGAATATGTACTCCAAGCCAGGATTATTTTTACAGACCATCTTCCTACACACCACTGTGCCAAACCACATCATCTTCCTGTTTGTACTATTTTTACAACTCACTACTTTAACTCTATTTTAAATTGAGGTACTGAGATTGACTTTATTAGGAAAATGATTTACAAAAGAATAAAATAAGAATAAAATTGAATTTGATCATGAAACTGGAAAAGAACATAACATGATCTCTGTCCCACTCTAGCTCTCAGACATCCTATGAGCATAACGTCTATCCTCCAGATGTTCATGCAGCTGTAATTTTCCATGAGAAGAAAGGAAGGGAAGAAGGGGAAATGAAAGCTTACAGACCAGCTCCAGATGGAGAGCTCTCACCATTCCATGACCTTAGCTCACATAACCACTCAAAGCTGCAAGGGAGGCTGAGAATTACTTTGTCTGGGTGAAAGTGTGTGTACTACAACAGCACTATTATTGTTTGTTAAATATCCCAAATACATTTCAGGCCTTGAGTGTATATACTAGCTATTCCTTCTATCCAGCTCTTGCCTTCAGAAGGGATTTTTATTTTAAATGTGACTTAATATAGCCGGTCATCCACTGAGACTCGTGGACTTCGTCTAGATCACACAGCAAAATGAGATGAATAATTTGAAATCTTAAATTAGTTCAAATTCTGGCTTATAATAGAAGTTAACTGGGGGAATATATAAACAGTGACTGGCATCTTATGCAATTTTTTCCATCTATGAAATGGACATAAATGTACCTACAACATGGAATTGTTAACACCCATTAATAGTTAATAGTAGGTATAAATTGAATAAACCATGATCCAGCATGCTGTAATTACTTGATAGGTATTAAAGAAATTTTAATGGGATTCTATCCATCTTTTATAAGCTACAGAAAAACTTCCAGTTAATTTTTCTTTTTTGTTTTCAAATCACAGATTTCTCTCAAGCTACTAAATTTATTTATGTTACAACTTATTAGCTAACCACTCAGTAAAAACACACGTTGTATAATGTTTCCACACACTAGAGCAGTCATTAGCACAGAAAGCCTTTAAAAATCACCAGGAAATTTTTGAAACAATGCATTTATTTTTCTTTCCTATAGCGTTAAGTCACACCTAATAGATTATTAGTGGGTTATTATTTGTGGTCTAGTTTGACACTCGAAATTTCACATTATAGATTCATTTTTTGCCTAGTTTCAGAGAACAAAAATTATAATGGAAAAGAAAAAGCAGTTTAAATCAACTTGAAGTGGAAGCTTCCAGACCCAAAACCTGTGTTAACCTCCAAATACAAGTTTCTCACTGGCCTCTCTCCCCTACAACTGTGTTAGTAGTGTGTCTGACTGGTGATATTTGTAAATAGAAAGATACATATAATTATGAAAATCCAAAAGACAAACAAATACCATGAACACAGCAAAGCACTATCAGTTAAGCTCTAAAATCCCCGTGCCTGCAAAAGAGACAAGGGCTTGTTTTAGTTTAGTTTTGTTTAGCTTAATTTAGTTTAGCTTTTTTTCCTTAGTAAGATTGAAGATGAAAGAAGCACTTCTCCCAGAGGTGACACGGGAAGCCACTCAGCCAGTACATTCTCAACACACGGCCTCTAGAATCAGCTTACAATCACATCATGTGTTGGATTATTTCAGCCTGAACTGTTTCAGCTTGAAAATGAAACATGGGTATTGTTTCTGTCAGTCTTTTTGCCTGCGTTGGTCACATAGTTCCACTTCACTGGAAAACATAAGAAACAAATGGATTACTAGGTAAACAGCCTCCACAGATGATCTTCTTTTGTAATACTGAATATATCCTGTAACTCACTTTAGCTCTAAATAGAGAGGAGTATTTTTGATAAAAGATTATCTTACTGACAGTGGCTAAGAAAATTATAGATTGACACTTCAGTCTTTGTATCCTACAACAGATGCAAATCTCCAATAAAGCCCAGAATAAAAAGCTATCATTCACAAATATGTAAAAATGAATTTTAAATGATTTAAATGGACGCTGAAGTACATGATGGGAAATACCGATTTAACAGAAAATTATACATTATGGGGAAGTATTTTGATCTTTTTCTTTAATTGATAATATAATATATACAAGACATTTCATTTTTACTCTTGTGTTACTGATACCGTTATCTATGAAATAGATATTTTAATCTTCAGCAAACATCAGTGATCCTAAAACTTTTTCAAGTCACAGTGTTTGAACATAACATACCAAACAGTAAAATTTAATTTATGATTGACTGAAAGATATTATTTATTACTGAAACATAATAATTTCTTAAATTTAAAGTCAAATCTAGAAAAACACAAAAAAATTATTTCATAATATTTACTGAAAACCATTTTACAGGCAATATTTATAATTTTCCTCACTACCGAAAAACACAAGGAATATTTTTAGTATCCATCCTGATAGTCATAATTGGCTCTGGATTTTACAAAAATATGAGGAAATAAATAATAAACCTGCCAGTGACTTCTCTAGGTCTTAGAATGTTATGCCAGAGAAAGGAGTTAAAATTTAAAATTTTACTGTAAAAGATATATGCACTTGGATTTATTTGAGAACTATATTTTTTACAATTTATGTTCGGTTCAACCATTTTAAGAAGTAAAATTATAGTTTCTTCTGAAGACAAAGTTTTACAGCATATAACACACCATGCATTGTTTTATTTGCTATGAGGTTTATGAAGGGCAAAGAATGACATTAAAACTATGCAAAAGCTTTAAAGTCATTTTGACTTTGTAGATATTTAACATATGCACCTGCTGTTGTGCTGTACTGGCAGGTGGCTAACAATTTTTAACACTTCGAACCTTCTCCCTTAATGCCTGTGTGAGGTTTCATGTCATTTTCTGCACTGAGGAGCTGAGTACACCTGCTGTTTGAGCTGCCTAACTGTGGCTGTGTGATGATCTCGCTGTTTTGTGTGAGCCTGTGTAAAAGCTGCAGCTTCAAGACACAACCAAGGACCACTTTGACTGCAAAACTTATCCATTATTTTCTTTCATGAGCCTTGGTCCCATCCAACACAAACACCTCCTCCCACTTCATCCAGACACTGCTACTACTTCCCCTTTCTGCTTACTGTCCTCATTTCTTAAGAACACAGATCCCATGATGCCTACATGAAAATAGGTTTGGGAACATCTACTAGAGTATTGAAACTTATTTGAATTGTCACACCACTGAAAATAAAAGACCCATTGTCCCAAAAGCCAGTAGCTGTCATCTGTGCCCTTAGCTACAGGTGAAGTATGATAAACTCTAAGAATGAGCCCATACAACATTAGGCAATGTGAGGTATGAAGACTTCTTTGTCCCTATGTTGTAGCATGCCACTTCTTCAAGAGGTCACTGTTTTCCAAGGACTGACCTTTAAGTTTGCTAATCCAGAAGACATATTTTATCATTTTACCAAAATCCAATCAGTCATTAAAGAATCAAACCAGGATGTGAATAACCAAACATAAGAGATAATTCATTAGCTCAGCATAGAGTTCTAGGTTTTCTCAAACTACAATACTGGAGTCTCCAAACAAATCTCATTGTAAATCCACAGAGTTATGGTTTATTCTTTAATAGTATGGTAGGACATTTGAAGGGGTGTGGTCAATCGGTAGCTAGAATTAACCAGACTAGCTTAATATAAAATATTTAGCTTTAATAAACCAGGGTTCCAGTGATCCAGGAGCACAGAGAACAAAAGGGCAGAGGCAAGCGCACCTGGATGTTTTATCTGTTTTTCTGTGGCACGGGAGGGGGGCACACACCCTAAACAGAATGTGATTGACTGAAGTTCCCCATCAGACATTCTAAAGTGTTGTTGAATGGCAAGTTTGAACAATGTCTCAACTGATTTCATAAAATTTGTGAACCTAATATCTTCTTCATTACTTCATTCAAGCACTTCTCCTGGGGGGGGGCGAAACATTTATTAGGTTCCATTCTGAGTCAGGTGGCACGTAATGAATGCATGTACATTCACTTAATCAGATCTGTAGTTCAGAATGAGAGACACAGCAACCGCAACCGTTACCAGTTACCAGAGAGAGCTGCTCTCACTGACAGCATGGAAGTATATTTGACATCCAGACCAAACTAGAGACTCTTTAACACGATCCTCATACCCTCTGTCACAGTAACACCTTTGCGAGATACAGAAAACCAAGTGAAAGCTGGCTTTCATTTATCTCTGTTTCCTTTTTATAACTTAATATAAACCTCACTCCACTCTGGTTGACACTTTTATTCCCCTAGACTCTTGTACCAATGCAAGTTTATCTCCAACCTTCTATCTCCAGTCTTATCCTTGAGTCCTCTTTGTTCATTGTGATCAAATCTGGGTATTTCTGCACATGTAGGGACACTTTCAGAAAGTAAAATGGTATCACAGTATTATAATGAGCCCTTAGTGAACACCCGTTGCCTCCTAGCATTCCTTACTTTCATTCAAGAAAGCTGGTTCTCCGAAGGTAAGGTCAATATAATGTTATAAAATATGAACTAGATTATTTTCCTTTAATCATTCCCAACCAACATGTTCTTTTGAGTTTCTAGTCCCAACAGAAGATAGACATTTTTTTTGTTTGTTTGTTTGTTTTTCGAGACAGGGTTTCCCTGTAGTTTCTAGAGCCTGTCCTGGAACTAGCTCTTGTAGACCAGGCTGGCCTCGAACTCAGAGATCCGCCTGCCTCTGCCTCCCGAGTGCTGGGATTAAAGGCGTGCGCCACCACCGCCCGGCTGAAGATAGACATTTTTAATGAGCATCAGAGAAAGGGTCTCTGTCTGGATACTAGTATTCAAACTTCAGCTCAGCACAAGATTCCACATGCCGATTTGTTCCCCATTGTTGGCTCTCATTGCAAATTTGGGAAATTAATTGGAAAATGAATATATTTTCTCTTTCAGTGCTTTCCTTACTTCCATCTTTTGGAAAGTAGCTATGACAATAATGAGCATAAAGTGACGGGCAGTGAACACGATGAGCACTGGTGTATTATTGAGGTCCACCTCAGTTTTCTCTGTGGTGGCTGGTGTTCCTTTCCAACCAACATGGATGAATGGCTTCTGCTTGCTAGTGTGCCTCTTTAATGAGGCACTTCTGTCTCACACACAGTCCACACAGCTGTTAGACTATATTATACCAGGAGACAGGAGTTCAAGCCTATCCCCCTACATTGTGATCTTCTCAGCTTCTACAGTGAGAGCCTATTTTATATAACTCCATCTTCTTTGGCTATCTCCTCTCCTGAACTATTTTCCATATGGATGGCAGAAACTTAGTTGTCTTCTTAGACAGTGTGCACTTGACAAGGATGTGCAAAACAAGGATGTGAGAATGAGCGTGATAGATTGCTTTTCACCTGTTCCACTCTTCTCTGTTCCTCTCCTCTTCTCAGAAAAGGAGAAAGAGGGTAATAATTGCATAGTGTATATTCAAAAGGAGGTAATACAGACAAGTCTCTCACTATAATACAGATTTCCCACTATTTTGAAGGCAATACCATAATTTGACTTAAAAAAAAAACAGTACCCAATGGTCACCTGGATAGTGGTATAGTACCTCACTATCTATCATTCAATTTCCCTTAAGCCAGTGACTCTAATGATACTCCTTTTATTTCTTGCCTTCTACCTTTTTTCTGGATGTATTGCAAAGAAAATAATATCACAAGTATTATGGCAAAGTTTACAGTTAGTTGGTCCTGTTAGAAGAAATATAACCTATGCATGAAATACTATAATTTTATTGACATTTCCTTTTGATTTAGACTGATTTGAATTTCTGGGTCTTAAGTAAAAGAAGAAAAACCCTATTAAAGTTTCTGTCACACATTTTTAAATATATTATTTTAAATATTACTGAGTATCTTTAATACAACAGCTACTGAAGAAACAACAACCATGTATGGAAAGCAGAAAATGTGTCAAGTTCATGTATCTAGGTGAACTAACTCATGTACTGCATTTGGCTGCAAATCTCGCAGCTGCTCACTAAATTTAACGTGCACCCTTTATTGGAGTGATGATGTATTTACTAAGTGTGATAGGGTCACCTAGAAGAGTGAGAATGGCTCTCAGTGGGAGACAGGAGGTCCGGGATGATTTCATAGATGAAGAACTGTCCCTCCTGCCTCTTACTAAGCAGGTAGGCATTAGCCTGCTTAACAGATAAGAATGGCTGTTCAAGACTGAAGGAACAGCTTGTGAAAAAGCAGGAAGGTATAAAAGAAAGAGGAAAATACATGTAATCAAGCATGGCTTGAGCAGAGAGTCCCTAATAATAGAAAGATAAGCAAGGCAATTTAATATTTAGCAACTTGACCTGACTGTCTTGAATAATTCTGAATTCTGTCAGGTATAATTTCTCAATGTTCTTTCTTATACAAATGGAAATTATTAACCCCCATGGGTACTTTCCAGTCCCACCAAAAATCTTCAATCAGTGTCTAAGCAGTGGGTGTATTGCAATTCACTGATACAGAGTCTAGTGAGTTACCAAGATTTCAAGCAAGTGGGAAACCTAATTAGATTTGGATCAAATGCAGTGTAACTGCTGGGTAGACCATTGCTAAACTGAAGGAGGCAGGACCAATGAAAACAGGTTAGAAAGTTAATTCAGAGGTACAAGCATGGTGTACAGGTAGACCAAAGACAGATTACAGGATAGATCACTCAAACTGTACCTGAAGTGCCAGTAATCAGAAAGTTAAAACAGTTATTGAGCTGAACTGGAAAGATGAAGCCAGAGACAACAAATTATTTATGAGGATTTCTAACACAATGACCAAGGTGGCCAAGTACACATTGATCATGCTACCTAAATAAGAGAGCAAAGAGATGGTAGAAACAACCATATCAGTTTACTGAAGGGTTTCTTTTTCACTTTTTGCTTTATCATTTGTATGTTTAATTTCAATATTTAAACTGGATCTGTCAATAAGTTATAACAGCAGCCCTTAAAATTTGAGCCATCTTCACAGTCAACAATCATTAAATTACAAAACCAAAGAATTAAGCAAAGCCTGCAAAAATATGTTAGATTCTAAAACAAAGAAATTGTGTGGTCCTCTCAAACAAACCTGGGCATTTTTAAAATGATTATATGAATGTTTAAAAAAGATACTGACATATCTTTATTTGAGGGAGTATGGCAAAGGAAACAGATGTTTAAGAAAGGAATTTATGGTCATCCCACGTCAATCACTTATATATTTAATTCCAAGTATCAAATAGGAAAGTGACACAAAATTATGATCAGTTTGGTGAACATGAAAATAAAATTATCTTTGAAGAAAGAAATTGGAGAATATATCAGAAAATAGAAATATCTCCCATGCATAGGATTAACAAATAAAACATGTAAAAAATAGCAATCTTACCAAAAGTAATCTACAGATTCAATGCAGTCTTCATCATAATTCTGATGTGATTCTTTACAGACCCTGAAAGAACAGCACCCAACAGGATAGCTAAAATAATCATGCACAGTAAGGAAGTTCTTGAAGGTATCATCCCTGATTTCAAGCTATACTACAGAACTATAGTAATACAAACAGCTTGGTATTGGCATAAAAACAGATATGTAGATCAATGGAATCAACAAAAACCCAGATATATCCACACACCTATGGACACCTAACTTCTGACAAAGAAGCCAAAATTATACAATGGGGAATAAATCATGTTCAACAAATAGTGCTGGTCTAACTGGATGTCGGCATATAGAAGAATGCAAATAGACCTATATCTATCATCCTGCAGAAAACTCAACTCCAAATGAATCTAAGAATTGAACATAAATCCAAATGCACTGTACCCAATGGAAGAGAAAGTGGGAATTAGCTTTGAACATATTAACATAAAAGACAACCTCCATGGAAGAACACCAATTTTTGCTGGATAGAGAGGCATGAAGTGTCAAGGACATCAAAAGGAAACCCACAAAAAGAAAAATGTGGGCTCACAGATACTCAACAACCTGAATCAACAACCATGGAGCCTGCATGGGATCAACATAGGCCCTCTACCTATCTATGACAGTTGTGTAGCTTGGTCTACTTGTGGAACTCCAAATAATAGGAACAGGGTGCTGTCCTACTTTGACTGTCTCATGGAAACCCATTTCTCATACTGGATTGCCTGCCCAGCCTTAATAAAATGGGAGGTACTTAGTCTTAACACAACTTGATATTCTATTCTTTGTTGATACCTATGAAAGGCCTCCCCGTTTCTGAACAGAAACAGAGGAGGAATGGGTGGGGGCAAAGAGGAGGTTGGGAAGGGAATAGGAGGAGAGAAGGAGATAAAATTGTGATCAAGTTGTAAAATATATAAATTTTAAAAAGAGATTATCAAATTAGAAGGAAAGACCTGACAGTACAACCCAGCTATTAGGCCTGTGAACCATAACGAAGATCAGCATGAAACCATGAGCCTAAAGGAACAGTAGTGGCACACTAACATGGGTCATAACCAACAGCTCTCTCATGCACTTAATAGCCACTCAACAAGAGAGAAATCATGTTTGATACCAAAAACCTAACCAACTACACAGATATTTGAAATCATGGACTTTAAAGGACCATCATTTACTAAACTAGAATAACACTTGGCTATTTTTTGAATATAGACATAATCTTCACCGCTCATCAAGGAAAAATTTTTTGAAACAGATAACCAGTAAAAATGCAGGGCTGTGAAACCCAGTCCTAATTGATACATCTATAGCACAATTTGCTCACATAAGGCTCAAAAAATTATAAAAGAAAAGGGGGCAGAAAGATTGCAACAATCAGATGATTGAGGTTTCCTGTGAGACTGTGTCTCCCAGAAATGTTTGAAACTACATGCATAAAGTCTCACTAATATGAATTCTAAACCTGATCTGGAAAAGAAGGATGCCAGTAGGCTTGCTCGTGTAGAAGGAGGAAAGCTCATGAGGCCTCCACCCTGAGTTCAGAACTACAGAAAAATAAGGAAGGCTGAGAGCTGGAGACAAAATTTTCTCCAGGAATCCTAGTTAGAGTCTTAGAGTTTCTATTACTGTGAAGAAACACCATGACCATGGCAACTTCTATAAAGAAGAACATTTAATGTGTTAGCTTACAGTTTCAGAAGTTTAGTCCACTATCATCATAAGACCTGGCAGCATACAGGCAGACATGGTGCTTGAGCTGAGAGTCCTTACATCTTGAACCACAGGCAACAAGAAGTGATCTGAGATCACTGGGCAAGGTTTAAGCATATATAAGACCTCAAATCCCACCTCCACAGTGAGACACTTCATCCAGAATTACCCTACCTACTTAAAAATAAGTGCCTCTCTTTTGCAGGACAATTTTCTTTCAAACTACCATACCAAGAAAGAGCAACTATATTTCCTATACCATATGGTAAGCCCTGAAAACATATACACAAAAATAACATTATAAACTGAACAGGTTGTATTTACCTATTTAGGATACACACATATGTACACACACATGCATACACACACACACAGAAACTAAAAAGTAAAAAGAGGACATCATCTTAAAACATATCCAGGGATAAGATATATAGGAGGGTGTTTGGGGGCAGAAAAAAGAAGAAATGAGGCAATTTATTATAATCTAAAAAAGACTTTAAAAATGCTTACCAATTATTTAGCAACCCAAAAGGGCATTTTACCAAGGTCTAGGTCTAAATTTGAGGAAGTAGAAAAGTATTTAAGCAGTGCTTGATAGATAAGTCAACTTTTCTCTAGTGCTATCTTCCAACAGTTATTATGTTTTCCAATTCTGTTCCTTATGTTAGAATATAATGTACACAAGAAGTTCTTTGAGAATAGCAAAAAAAAAAAAAACCCATTGGTTCTCTCATAAGATTGTTCACATACCATGTACTGAAGAGATGTTTGCTAGATGATTGGATTAGATGAAATTTAATGGTGCTATATAAATATAGAATACCATTTTGTTCCAAAGTGCAAAATTGCAATCATACCACAACTAAGAAATAATCTACCTCATTTGATTGAACAACAAAAGAACACACAGGGGTTTAGGCATGTAAATTCCAGTTTCTACTCTACCTGTGACCTTGGATGTAACTTTGGGTAACTGGTTTAACCACAGTTTTCATCTATACCAATATACTTCAATTCCCCCAATCATATTTTTACAGATTCTGAGGATGATGAGAGATAAATACCAAAGCTCTGCAGAAAGTCCTCTGTGGCTGAAGTCATATGGCTTTCTCAAATGTTTGTTGAAATAGTCAATCTGACCTTTCGGCAACCAATGAATTATTCAGTCATTGTCACTCTAGCGTAGTCGAAACACCAGTAAGATTTCTTTGACATTGAGACAAACATAGCACATCTATTTTGCATGGAGAAAATAATTTGATAATTTTTATGTTAAAATTATACTAATACCAATAAGAAAGCCAAAATATTTTTCATAACTAATAAAACTGTGTTCTCAACAACTTAGTTGGAATAGAAATTTCCAGTTTGTGCCTACTTTTCTATGAGTTGCTATGCTTGTATATTGACTGGGTTTTCTGTCCTTCCCAGTCCTGCAACCATTCAGCCCCAAAGAACTGCATTAGTTATAAAATGATTGGCCCATTAACCCAGGCTTCTTATTAACTAACTTTTACATCTTAAATGGGCCCTTTATTCTTGTCTATGTTAGCCACGTGGCTTGGTACATTTTTCGGTGAGGCAATCACATTTTGCTTCCTCTGTGGCTGGGTTAAGACTATAGACTGAAACTTCCTTCTTCCTAGAAATTTTGTTGCCCTGCCTCTACTTCCTACCTGGCTACTGGCCAATCAGCATTTTATTAAAAATAATACAAGTGAGTGGATAAAAGACCATTGTCAATTAGCATTCTGCCCTTTAAAAAAAAACACAAAAACCCAAGAACTCTGAATTTAATGTCTTTGTTTAGCTTTTTTTCTGACCATTATCCATAACAACTTGTAATAAACATTTTAAACAACAAAATATAGTCCATTTTGGGGGAATGTGAACATAGTTTTTTAGGATACTTCTTGCTGATTGGGGGCACTGATAATATTATGGGTACATAAAAAAATTTAGAATTTTGGTCAGGTTGTGATTTGCGTATCCTGTGAGGCTTGATCATCTCAGGCAGCAGTCTTGAATCTGTTCTGGATTCAGACATCTGGGCCATCCACTCCTATCAGAGATTTTTTAGAAGTCATTCTTGATCAAACCTGATTTTTCTTAACCTGGAATGAATCCACATCCTCTCATTTCCCGTGGAAACAAAAGCAAAACCTTTTCTTCAAAGTATCATACTTCAATTTTGAAGTCAGGGTATTTTCAAAATACCTATCTTGGAGTAATTTAGCAGCATTTATAAACAAATATCTTTTAACAGCTGTTGCTCCTTCCTCAGCATCTAAACAATTCAAAGAGAACATAATAACATATAGTATCCAGACTCTCAGTGTATTTTTCATCTTTACATGGTTTTATTTCAACCTTTATTTCTTTTATTTTAATTTTAACTTTTGACTTTTTGAGACAGAGTTTCTCTGTATATCTTTGGCTGTCCTGGAACTCACTCTGTAAACCAAGCTGTCCTTGAAGTCACAGAGATCTGCCTGCCTCTGCCTCCCAAGTGTTGGGATTAAAGGTGGCTACTGACCAATGAGCATTTTATTAAAAATAACACAAGTGACAAGTTAAAAGACTATTGACCCATAACACTGTATATCAATAATTTTTTTTAAAAAATCTTACTGATACATGACCATTGAGATAGAACATTGGACCTGGTTCCTAAATTAAGGATCTTCATCTTGGGCCAGGAAAACACACACACACACACACACTATGAAAAACAAAATGTTAATTTAGCCACAGTTCAAAACTGAATATTGTCCTGGATATACATATATAGCCTGTAACTCCAAAAAGAAATAAAAAAGGGAAGTACAAATTCCTTTATGATTTTCTCAAAATGAAAAATATTGTGGCTATCTATAACACTCAGCAGGAAGCTCTTGCAGAGCTTAATGGTGACAAGGATGCGAGCCCTGAGTCTGATTGCTGTAGTGAAGATCAAAGCTGGAGAGCGGAGTGGACGCAGCGTTACATCCGTCAGTTTGCCAATGGTGATGGGAGTGAGTGCAGCCTTGCAGGTGTCATTTTATGAAAAGCATCACATCAAAGACGAAATCTCCAGAGTGCCTCCAGAGTGTCACATGAAAATGCTGCTACTTACAGACGATTCTGTTTTCTTTTCCTGCAAAGGTAATAAAATGTCAGAACATCACAGAGGAGGAGATTTTGCTGCTATTGAAGAAAGCTATGCACGTGTCTTTCCTTCTAAGTACAATAAGCCATGTTTTTCTTTCATCAGAATAAAAAGCTAAGTGCTCCTTTAATACACAGTTTCCAATGATGTTGTAGTTTGAACCCTCACAAGGCCAATTCACCACAGCTCCGACACCCTTGCTTCAGTTTTTTTTTTTTATTCTTCCAAGTGCTAACATGAACTTTCTCCTTGAATATCAAATCCAGTCAGGCAGGCCCAGCATTTTATTTACTTTTTTTTAAGAGAGTAAGATGGTTCCTCAGTCTGCTCTTTTATAAAAATAAATGTTTAGTAAAGGTTTCCTGCTAAATCTTTGAGCTGACAATAGAGTGCTAAGGAAGACGACATGCTGAATAGCTATCAGGTCACAAATGCAGTCAATCGGAAGAATGAGAAAGCTGCCTAAGAGTACTGCCATCTATATAAGGTCAATTCTGGTTATAAAAAGTTAAATAAATTCAAGTGAGAGATCATGTATCAGTTGATGAACAGAGCATTACGGCATGCAAGAAAATCAAAAAGAATCTCTGCTCCCAGAGGGAGCTGCTAATCCTAAAATTAGAAGTTACAAACACAAAGATTTGCAAACTGGCTTTTTTTTTTTCCTGCTCAGTACCCGATATCAAAGCCACAGATTTATTCAGGCCAAGCAAGGAAAAAAGCTCTCTACCACTGCACCATATGCCAGTGTACTTTGTTGTTTTATTTCTACTTTGAGCAAGGTGATTGCTAGTTGCCTCAGTGAACTTACTATGATGCACAAACTAGCCTCAAACATGTGATTCTCCTGTCTCAACTTCCTGGGTGCTAGGATGATAGGCATTTTTCCTTCTGGCTTTACATTAACATTCACACAGGCATGAGAGACATAGAGAGAGGAAGAGAAGAAGAGAGAGAGAGAGAGAGAGAGAGAGAGAGAGAGAGAGAGAGAGAGAGAGAGAGAGAGAGAGAGAGAGAGAGAGAGAATATCTATCTCAGGCTAGAGAGATGACTCGCGGGTTATGTTCATTTCTTGCTTTGCAGAGGACCAGACAAGATTTGATTGCCAACACCTGCATCATCACGCCTCGCAACTGTCAGTGATTCCAGCTTCAGAGGATCCAATACCCTCTTGTAGCTGAAACATGCACTAAGCAGGTATGCAATGAAATGCATATAAGCAGGAAAGCACTCAAATAAATAAGAGAATAAATCTTAATAAAAATAACTAGCTTTCCTTGGGAAGATGCCACAGAAAGAAACCCATCTCTCAATTACTCTGGTACAGCTGCAGAAGAAAAGACTCATAAAGAGAACCTTTTTAAAATTGGCATAAAATTGCTAAAATGGTAGGAGATTGATACAACTTTCCAAACCAAAGAAATATCTGGACATGCAGCAGTTTACAACTATGCAAAGACTGTGAGATCTTCAATGAACATGGCATTAAATTTTTCTATGTGTACCTCAAAGACACACTACCTAAAACTATACAGTCAGAGCTCTGTGTGCATATATGGTTAGTCTGGGTTTTTAAACAGATCTGTGGTAGAAATACAGTGTAGTCAATGAAACCAAATTGAAATAGCGATGCAAGTCAAGGTCCGGTTTTTCTCAGGCATGAGACCCACAAATACAAGAATAAGGCAGTATTTCATGGAAACTAGGAAAATGATGGCAAATGGAGAAAATTACTAAAAAGGGAAAGTGGTCCTGGAGGGAGACACATAAAATACCGAATCCTAGAGCTGTGGGGCCAACTGAACGCTCTGGGATTTGGAATGCCATTAAGTCTGAGTTTTCTCTACAAGGAGTGGAACACTATGCTGTTATGGTTTCAGTTGTTGACAGGCTCCTACAATATGTCCCAGGCTGGCCTCAAGCTCACAATTCGGCTTCCACCATCTGCTGTATTTTTTAAGGAAAGATTGTAATGAATCAATGTTTCCCCTGGGGGGAAATATATTCCTGAAGAGTGAAACATCAATAATTAAAAGCAGAAGCTAAAGACCAATTGAAATAGAGGAATGATGACAGACTATAAGAAACGGAAACTAATGAGGTAAAATCAAGAAGGCTTGCTGACTAATCTGTTTTGCAGATAGGGAAAAAAGTTAAATTTTGTGTATTATATGACAAGATTTGTGCCATGGCTAGCCAGAATAATGACCACTAAAAAGAGAAAAATATTTTATAAGGAACAAAAATGCGATTAGTTTTTAAAAATTTTTATTTGATTTCTAGTGCATTAAGTCTAAGGAAGTTGATTATCAGCAGTCCATATATTGGAAGAGTGCTTCTGTCTGAAGTGCCATTAGATAAACCTAATTTAAGTAGTGGGGCTTAGGGAAAAGTTAATAATTATTGGGGCCTCTGCTCTTTGAATGAAGGGGGTTATTCAGTTCTTGTGGAATCCTATATTGATTCTTGGGAGACATATTATTATAAAAAAGTTAAGTCTGGCTAATCTTTTTACTCTGGCTTTATATATCATTCCCAGAAAGTCTGTCACTCAGGGTCCTACCATGCCACCATCAACCATGGGATCCTCACCAAACACCAAGCAAATGAGGCGTCCATATTTTGGTATTTCAGAAACTGTGAATTTTCTTTTCAGTTGTACAACAGACCAATACAAGAACCAGGTTCAGTCAAATAAAGATCATCAGTAGGCACTTAAAAATTCAAATTTCAAAGAAGAGCACACAACAGAAGTGGATCCAGAAACCACCTGGAAAGCCGTGGTATCTGAGCTAGTGAATAGAAATGGGTTCACCCAGAAAGAGAAGCATGTGAGAAGCAAATGGAAGTGGAGGGGTGTTTACAAAGCCCATTTATCCCATCAAATTTTCAGTTTATTGCAATCCTTGCGAATGAGTAACATTTGAAATCTAAGGACAAGGCAAGTGTAAACGGTTATTACTGTCACTCATCAAATTCGCAATGTTATTTTTGATGCCTTCTTAAATAGTGCAAATATTTGCTGTAAGAAAATTTATAAGAGTAAAATATGTATAATCCAAAGAGATACCTTCAGGAATCAAAACAAAAGTAAAATCTAGTTGGAGGTTATACTCAAAATAGTAAACAGCAGTTATAATGTTTATCTTGTTTCTTTTTTATTGATTTTTATTGAGCTCTAAATTTTTCTCTGCTCCCTTCCCTATCTCTCCCCTCTTCTTCAACCCTTTCCCATGGTGCCTATGCTCCCAATTTACTCAAGAGATATTGTCTATTTTACTTCCCATATAGATTAGAGCTACATATATCTTAGGGTCCTCATTGTTGTCTAGGTTCTCTGGGACTGTGATTTGTGAGCTGATTTTCTTTGCTTTATCTTTAAAAAACACTATGAGTGTGTATATGTGAAAATTGTCTTTCTGGGTCTGGGTTACCTCACTCAAAATGATGTTTTCTAGTTCCATCCATTTACCTGCAAAATTCAAGATGTTATTTTTTCTGCTTTGTAGTACTCCATTGTATAAATGTATCACATTTTCCTTATCCATTCTTCGGTCGAGGGGCATTTAGGTTGTTTCCAGGTTCTGGCTATGACAAACAGTGCTGCTATGAACACAGTTGAGCACATATCCTTGTGGCACAATTGAGCATCCTTTGTATATATACCCAAAAGTGGTATTACTGGGTCTCGAGGAAAGTTGTTTCCTAATTTTCTGAGAAATTGCCACACTGACATACAAAGGGGCTGTACCAGATTGCCACCAAAAGCAGTATGTCTAAAAAGCACATTTAATCTGGTAAAGTTTCTGTTACGCGTGGCTGACTAAACACATAAAATGATGGATACAAGGTGAGAACTCTGTTCTGAAACAATTAAGATTGATCAGCAAAACCTGAATCAGCTTCATTTATCCATTTGAAAGGAAGCATGGAGTTTCCCAAGCATTTATTGTAGAAAGTTTGCCCTCTACTCTGAAAAATAGAAAAATATAAATAAGCAAAAAGTGAATAGTTCAAGCCATATCTCTTCATGTCACTGAATCAAAAGAACCTATGTAGGATGTTTGAAGTTATCTGGTCAAAACACCAGAAATAAAACCTTAGAGTATATGATGTTACATTATAATTTCATTAGCATTATGCCAGTGCATTTTTCAAAGCATTTATGTAAGAGAACACTTCAGCTCTTACCGTTTCTTACCCAAATGTCATACAGAAAATAAAATATTAATGTGAAAAATGAAAAAAGAGAGTCTAGATCATGGATGGAAAAGAGAGAATTTTAACACTTGAAGAATATTTACAAGTCTTAAAATTTAAACATTTTGTTCATGGTCCAAATTTTCCATTTACAAATAGGGAGAAAAATAAATAAATGTTTACAATAGGGTCTTGAAAATAACATAGAGGATGAATAATTTTTGACATTATTGAGGCTATCATAGAAAAGGATACTAGGTTTTTTTTTCCTCAGTTCTCTAAAATAGTCTCTGATTATTCACACTGTGTGCATGGGGAATCAATGGCCATTGTGAAGCTCTGTGAATGCAATGGTCCTCCACTAATAATCTGCAACTGCCACTGAGCATTCTGGAGTGTAGATGGTAACACTTGGTCGGAATACTGCCAGACCTTCAAAATGTATAACTCCATGGTGCTCCCTCAAGGCTGGCAATAAAATATTAGGTCAACTTTGCATGATTTTATTTCTTCATGGTTTGGGAGTTAAGATCATGAGCATACTGATTGGGGATCCAAATAAAGGGCAATAATGAATATTGTAGGGCTTAGCACCAAACCTCTCTTATTCTCATGGGCTGAGAACTTTCTTTAGCCTTGTGATGTAATATATACTCATAGTTCTGGGGTAGTTGATACAGCACTTTTAAGTAGTCATTTGCATCTCTCAAGTACAACCCAAGCGCTAAGGAAACACTAGATAAACACTATACCATTGAGCCTCAGCCCCAGTCCCACCATCTCATACAAATGTTCACAAAACAGCAAAGGAGTATAAGTTTACATCAGTGTACCCAAAATGATCATGCCCAGCATTTGAATGGTTGTATCTACTTCAAAACTTATAGTGACTAATATTCAGCACTTAACTCATTTTAAACTACCAAGGTTTGTTAAGAACAATTAGAACTTTTGTTGCAAGGAGATAGCCAGTGTTTTTAACAAAATAATTCTTACTGAAGCCTGCAATATTTTTGTACTTTTTAATCTAAAGATGTCATGGTATTTTTGGAACACACATGGCATTTTAGATTCGTACTGACATGTTCCTCAGTCACTCATCAATTTATTACTTTATTCCATTATGGTTTTGAATCACAAATATCCCGATGTTAAGGAAATGGCCCATTTACCTTTCATGTGGTTCCTTTTACTAGAGAGTAAAACCATTTCTCTCAGCCCTCCCTCAGACTCTCATCAGATCTGCATTACATATAAGAATTTCATTGTAGATGGCCAGTTTCTCAACAAGGAAGAGGAAAGGGAAGTCTCTTTGCCAGTAACCAATACCATCACACTTGTAATGATAGTTTAATAACAAAGCCTTTTGCTGAAGTCCAAATTTCTTTCTTGTCTGAGTATAAAGACTGTTTATACTTTACCTCATGTTTTCTTCTGCCACATATCTGAACAAGCTCCTAGCAAGTGTCATGCATTACCTTTATGCTAGAAGGAAGTTCAAGCCATCCTAAGGACTAAGGACTCTTATCCAGTTTGCCAACATAACCATCACTTTGTGAGATAATTTTAACCGTATGGGAGACCAGCCCTGTGTTTTCCTAAAGAGTCTCATTTTTTATGGTCCTAACACTTTGGATGGCCCCATGGGTGGCATTCAATGTTATCATGGCCAACATGAAAATTAACTTGCAGGAGATATCTTTTTTAAAGCAGGGTTGTTAGGGGAAAAGTTTTCCAAGTAGTTGCTCCTGTATCCAGTTCTTCAGTTTTATAAAAAATATTTTAAATGACATTATCTTCTTTACAATGATTCTTTCATATACTATTTGAGTCACACTTTTTTTGAACCACCAGTTCCCAAATAATGACACAGAAATTTCTTATTAATCATGAAAGTTTGGCCTTAACTTACATTTATTCCTAACTAGCTCTCACAAATTAAATTAACTCACATTAATCTAGTTCTGACACATGGCTCTTTATCTCTCCTCCATTCTTTACTTCTTCCTTGCGCTGTGTCTTGGTAGCTAACCGCTCCTCCCTTCTTCCCAAAGTTTCTCTCTTTCCCTGGAGGTTGCACCTATTTACTCTAACCTAGCTATTGATCATTGAGCTCTTTATTAAACCAACCAAAGTCTTAGGAAGATACACATCTTCATAATGTATAAAAAGTTTATCCACAACATTCTGTCATTTGTCTAAGTAGTTCAAAATGACAGACTGGGATTCTGAAATTCATCCCTTCTCCCAAAGGCAGATGACAAATGGAGAACATAAAGGTTCAACACTGCAGTCTGAGTATTATCTCTGGAATATTATAATTTTAGTGTTCATTTCAGAAGAAAGGAAGTAGGAAGGGAGGGAGGGAGCGGGGGAGAAAAGAAAGGAAGTAGTCTTTAGTTCAATCAATTTCAATTTAATGGTACATTATATGGCTTTAATTAAAGTTTTGACACAAACTGTAAACAGAAAAAAATGTATGTGTCAAAGGTTTGTATAATAAATAATACAAGGAGGTGCTGATGGGATACTCCTATAATTCTAGCTTGGGAGGCAAAGATGGGAGTGTAGTGGGAAGCGGCGGGCTGCGTTCCCGCCGCCCAGTTCCCAGCAACCGGCTAGCTTTCCGCCACCCGGCCGCCGGCTAGCTTTACACCCGAAATAATTACACGGAAACTGTATTCTTTTAAACACTGCCTGGCCCATTATCTGTAGCCTCTTATTAGTTAATTCTCACATCTTCCTTTAACCCATATTTAGTAATTTGGGTAGCACCACGAGTTGTGGCTTACCAGGAGAGATCTTAACCTGCGTCCATCTCGGAGAGGAGCAGCATGGAGCCTCACTATGGCGACTGCCTGAAGCGTCTCCCCAACTCTACTTCCTTGTTCCCACAATTCTGTTCTGTCTACTCCACCTACCTAACTCTCTGTCTCTTAAAGGGCCAAGGCAGTTTTCTTTATTAATTAACCAATGAAAGAAACATAGACAGATAACTCTCCTCCATCATCTCCTCCATGATATAGATATGAATAATTTGCATTGGTATAGATTTTAAGGACAATTTGTTATATGTATATGTATTTCTGATCTTGATTAAGCTATTTTGATTGTGTAGTTCATTTTAAAAACTGTAATGTATAATTAGGAAATATAGGTTGTTAATGGATAATCATTGATAATAGTTAAGCTTGTAGTCATGTTATTAGATTTTCTAGATATGTAGAGATATATTTCAGTTAGATAGACATTCTTCATATCTTTCAAAGACTGCAGAATATGGCATTTAATGTTTTAATAACTTAGGGTTTTTCATGACAATGAGACACGTCTGCTCCTGGCAGCACCAATCTACTTCGAGAGGAAGATGGGCATCGAAGAGGCTACTTATGGAGTTTGTTAGCCATTTGGGCAAGAAAATGCTCTTGCCTGGACTGTTGCATAAACTGGACACAAGGAACCCACAGAAAGAGGACTGCTGAACTTGCCTAAAGATGAGATGGTCTTTCGGGGTTCCTGATTCATGAAAGAGTCTGCGAGACGTTCTGCAGGACACAGCAGAAAGTGACTGAACTGTCTTTGGAATTTCCTGCTTCATGAAAAAGTCTGCTGGACACTATGGGCCTGAAGGCTGAAGATGGATGCCTCAACGGTACAGAGGAACTTTGGGTGACTGTCCAGGCAGCGAGTTGTCTCTGTCATTTCTAGAGTTTTATAAGTTACTTATTTCTTATTTACTTAGGTAGCATTATATCCTTCTGGAGTCTTTGATGGAGTTGAAGAATAAATAGATAGTTATAGCTTTCCTTAGTTATGATAAAAGATAAAATAGATTTAAATATTGTAACTGTAATACTTGCTTGATAACTGTTTTGTTATATGTAATTTTGCTATGTTAAAGTTGAAGCCTTTCTTTTTTATTTAAACAGAAAAAGGGGAAATGATGGAGGAGAGTTATCTGTCTATGTTTCTTTCATTGGTTAATTAATAAAGAAAACTGCCTTGGCCCTTTAAGAGACAGAGAGTTAGGTAGGTGGAGTAGACAGAACAGAATTGTGGGAACAAGGAAGTAGAGTTGGGGAGACGCTTCAGGCAGTCGCCATAGTGAGGCTCCATGCTGCTCCTCTCCGAGATGGACGCAGGTTAAGATCTCTCCTGGTAAGCCACAACTCGTGGTGCTACCCAAATTACTAAATATGGGTTAAAGGAAGATGTAAGAATTAGCCAATAAGAGGCTGAAACTATGGGCCAGGCAGTGTTTAAA
This sequence comes from Arvicola amphibius, assembly GCF_903992535.2. Taxonomy (NCBI): domain Eukaryota; kingdom Metazoa; phylum Chordata; class Mammalia; order Rodentia; family Cricetidae; genus Arvicola; species Arvicola amphibius. The sequence continues at coordinate 25,236,300 of NC_052047.1, forward strand.
AGAATACAGTTTCCATGTAATTATTTCGGGTGTAAAGCTAGCCAGCGGCGGGTGGCGGGACGCAGCCCCTGCTGCCTCCCACTACATGGGAGAATTGAGGAGATTGCATTTCAAGCCAGGTTGTACTCTATAGCAAGGACCTATTTCCAACAGAAGAAATAGATTTTGATTTTTAAATAAAAAAGATATTGATTTTTAAATAAAAAAACAGCCTCTTTCTTGAACAAAGGAGGGTATAATGACATAATCAAGAGATAATCTGCTTGGAATAGAATCATAAGTAAAGGCTCTCTCTCTTTCTCTCTCTGGTGTGGTGTGTGTGTGTGTGTGTGTGTGTGTGTGTGTGTGAGTGTGTGTGTGTGTGTGTGTATGTTCTTCAATTTTTGAGAATTTCATGTTTATAAGTCATTGTGCTACTCATATCCTCTACCAGCTATATGATTCTTTCAGCAACCCTGAGAAACAAATATTTATATATTTTATAGATAATAAAATAAATTGCTTACAAAGTTCAAGTAACTACTTCAAATTTATGGACTAGGTATGTTCTACAACTGTGATTTGAATCCAAAAGACATGGGTGCACATGATATTTAAAATCTTAACAAGCAATTGACACTGTATCCTGATGGCTATGCTTTTAGATATTTTTATGATTTGGGGGTAAATAATCAGTATATTGAAATTTATTCAGCATATTTATTGTTAGTGTTTTAATATTTAAATATTTTACTTAGACTTACCATCTATTTCAAGATAATGACTCCAAAATATGACTCTCTGTGTCCTAAGAGATAGCCTGAATTTCCGCATCTTATTACAGCTGTGGATGATGTCATTAAAGAAAATGAAAATACTTTCATGATCGAGTTCACATGCTCATTATTCATTTTAGATTTTCCCTGGATTTCCATAGTTATTTTTACAGTTCCAAAGTGCTTCCACATTCTCATTTGATCTTCATAAACAACCCATCAAGGTAGGAGAAGAGAAAACATTATTATTCCTATTTCATAGCCAAAGCTGCTGCAGAGGAAGTTTATGCATAATATTTCAGTCTGTGTAATGTTTTCAGCCTGAAAATAAACAAAAATGTTGAAAACACAATAGTTTCTAAAAGAATGATTTTGTTTTTATTTTTTAAGGCTTTTGAATATCATGCTGTACTCATCTTCAATAAGCACTTAACAAACTATGCTTCTAGTGAAAAGTCATAGGGCATTCTTATAGTTTATATATGACTTATATATATTCCATGTAATATATTTAGAGACGCGTCATGTCTGCATAATAAAATATTAACAGTATAGATATTAAAATGTTTTAGAATATTATTTCAATTTGCTTTTCCAGCTAGCTTATACATTTCAAATATTTTATTTAACTGACACATTAGCATAAAAATATAATATTTGGTGTAGGCACCTTGGTGAGTTTCTCATTAAGTAAATGTTAGTGTTTGATGCTAACTCAGGAGATAGCTACATGATAGCTGGAATCTTTTCTCCACTTAAATACTGACAGGCAAGGAAGTGCTCTTATCTTTGTGGGGTTCATTTCTCTTATGAAAGGAAAATAGCATCAAGTTTGGGATAATTGGTGTGCTTGGCAAATAAAGGGGGTCCCTATATGTTGATAAGTATTTTATTTATATACAATCACATTTCCAATAAAAGTTGGTGGTAGCTGATGTGTGGCAAGCATTGTTTTGGCAAGTAGCGCTAACACAACAATGGCATACATTTTTCTCATTAGTTATCAAACTTATTTGCAGTGAAGACTTTGGTTGATGAGAAGTCTTCTATATCAGTACTTATGATTAAGAAACATGTTAGTATTTATTCAATTAGAAACCAGTTGCTCCACAATTCTATCAATTAACAGTATTTCCAGAATGATTGTGACTACTTAGTAAGAGCATTAAGTTTTCATCCTGAGGGATCTTAAACGTAAGAGGCCGGTCTGAATGTGGCATGGTTTGTAAACATTGATCTTTTTCTTACTCTGAATGGTCACTTTCTCTAAATTCCTATCCCCAACCCTATTCCTTTCTCCTCAGTCTACTTGAAAGTAAAATGTATGGAGCTAGACAGGACATAAACTAATATAAGATAAGGTGCCCAAGGTCCAGGTAGAATCACAAAAAGCCACATAAAAATCATATACATTGAGCTCCAAGGCATCTGAAATCTATATTTGAGACAGTCTTTCTGTTTTTTAAAAAAGGGTTTATATTTTATGTTGGTATTTACTTTATAAAGACTGACACTTAGTTTTCACTGTGCAACATTTTAGTTTCCTTCTTGGTTTTGTATAATTTGCAGAATCAGACAACTCTGCTCTCTCTCAATGCAGTCATTGCTGTGAAACATAGACCATTTGTTATAAAATGTGAGAGGTGAGCTCTTTGTTTTGGTGCTAAAATTCTCCCTCCAGTTGGAAATCAAAACATCCATCATTGATGTTTGGACACTAGCAACTGGTTATAAATCTATCTGGTAATGTTGTTTTCTGTAGAACCAAATTACCATGGTGGAAATTGGAATTACAATCTCCTATCCCCTTTCCAGCATTTATCTTAGTCTGTATAGTTCCTACGAACTACCTAAAATTCCATCCGCAAGTTATCCCAAAGAAAATAATTTAATCACAGATCAATAGTAATATAAATCTCACTTTTCGAATCCAATCATTCCTTTCATCTTTGGGGACACTCTTCTCTCTTCACTTTCAGGCATCATTTGCTTTGACAGGGACAAAAAGAAAATTCCTGTTTCTTCAGGTCATCCTCGTTAATACACAGTTATGAGTCTCTTTCCTTCCTTCCCTAATAGTATAATTAGTAGGTAATAAAAGTGCTTTTAAAATATGGACAGAACTTTTTTTTCTGAATATATTGCAAAAAATATGAGACAACGAATCTTTATAAAATTAAGCCATTTTACTTCTTTAAGACTAGAAGTCTTATCATTGGCAATTTTCACAGAGTTACATTAATAATTTAAGTCACATAAATCTTGCTTTTAACATAGTGATTTTTAATAAAATGATTGCACTTGGTTAGGAAACGTGACTTGTGGTTACCTTTCAACAACAGATTGCTAAGCATGATAGTAAAAATTTGTCTCTAATAAGTTGTAAATTATTTCTGATAATAACCTATGTACAGCTGAATAGTATTTTCATAAAGATCACACATTGTTTTCAAAGATTTTTATAATATCTAAAATGCTTTTGCAGTATCCTATTTTATTAAATTTTATTCCCAATTTATTTTATTAAAGTAATTAATAAAGATGAAGCAAATGTCAAAGGAATATATTTTAAGTAGTTGTTATTCACTAAGGAATCCAGATTTCTAGAAATATTCACCAATTTCTAGGAGCATTAGGGTAATATTACTTAATAATTATTTTAACGATTTGACTTCTCAGTCCCATTTTGATAGTGGTTCCCATTTTATGTTGCTAAATAGATTTTAGTGTATTTTATCTGCTCAAGATAAAACATTAAAAACATATTGGATCAACAAATCTTTTTGCCTTATAGCTTAAAACTAAACTTAGGGAATTGTAGGAAAACTGTGTAAAATGATATAAACTATTTTGAAGGCTGCATGTTCATCTCTCTTCAATAACATTGGCAACATCCTTGTATCTCTCATCTCTCATATGGTTTATGCTTAGATGGAAGTTGGTTTTGTGTTTCTTTAAGCACTTTGATAACAAGGTGTGATCCTTCTATAATACCTCACAGTGCCAAGTGAAACACTGGATGAAATAACTTGGCATGCTCCTTTTTTGATAAAGTAAATGAGATATAAGGCTTCTGGATTATTCTCTAAATACCAGTCATTTCCTTGGCAAAAGATAAGCTGTACATACAATCTACTCAGCATGTCTTGGCCAGTATTCTCATTCTCACTGCTCAAAATGCCTCTTTGGCTTCTCAGACTTTGGCGCGGGATACTTAACATGATTTTCATGCTTGTCTTGTTGCCAAGACTGTTTGAAAAATGCAGCCATGTTTTTGCATTCTCACTTTTCAGATGATCATATTCTACCCCCTCAATTTGCAATATAGAAAAACAGTGCATATGTTGCTTTATAGCAGTTGGGAACTATTATATTTTTAATGATTTGGAATAATTTATTAATATTTGTGATGACTGTCATTAGGTTTGGTAACATTTTCTGACTTAAGATTAAAGATGAAGTACTAAATATCTAGACCTTTGAAAACAGTCTTTACCATATTGTCTGGTTTTAAAATTTATCATTTACGCCTGACACGGTGGTAAATGTTCAATTCACATCTTTCTTAACTCTATCAGTCCCATATTCTACTTAAAATAAGAGCTATGAACTCTCATTTTTATAGTATTTTGTTTATTTTCTCAAAACTATATTCAAGTGATGGAAGAAAATTTTTCATATACGTCTCTTGTGATTTTCCATTTCACTTTCTAAAAGTCATATTCTTGTCCTGATATATGGTGAAAATAACATACATTATCTTAGAAGCTTTTTATATGCCAGAATTTCAAAGGATAAGACCTGGTAAACCCATCAAATTTAAGAATAAATAATTTCTGTACTGGCAAAATAGATATAATATAATGACCCCCAAATTCTTAACAAATAACTGACCAGAATAATTCTATAAATTTTGAAAATTACAATAATTTATATATGATGCCTATCCTGTTATTATTGGTAATTGGATTTTATAGGGATTTATTTAATAGTAAGAATCATGTGACTATTACATTGTTAACATACTACACTATTGGTCTTATTAATTTAATTACAGATGATATAAGTGACATTGAATATTAATATAATGGTTCAATTCACAATAAATAATTCTTATATTTAATTTCAAGATAATAAAAATAAAAAATCTCTAGAAACACACTTAGTTTAAATTTTACTTGATCAATAAGCTTGATAATCCAAAAGAGAATTGTTCATTAATTTTGCAATAAGCAGAAAAGCTACAGGACATTGGTGGATGCCAACAGTAGGAGAGCCAATTTTCTTCAGGAACAAGTTCCCCGTTACATTACACAATCCCCAAATGGTCAGCCTTAAGCACACAGGAGTGAAGCTAAATGGACTAGGTAGGTTATATATAGTTCTCAGAGTTACTTCCTGTTCCTGTCAGTCTTACAGAACTGCTACAGCTGTTACTACAACCATTGTTACCAGAACTGCCTCTTTAAACCACAGCTGGAGCTGTAATCAATCCTTCCTCTAATGCTACTCTCTTCCACCGTGTCCTACCCAGATTGATTCCAATACATCCCTGTATATATATTCCAGTATATTCAATACTACACATTATGGCAGCCACATGTGGGTATATGCTACTGATGATAACTTAACAAGTTTCCCTGTTTAAGTATTCATGCATTATCCCTACCTCCACGTCCCTGCCCCCAGCAACAGAAATCACGTCAGGTGTTGCTGGTAGTGATTTATTTCCTTCATTGTCTCTGAGATCGCCAGTGGTTAGATGAAATGACGTTTAAACTCACCTTGCTGCAACTTGATGTGCGACTGGCTGATGTACATGAGAGGTCTACCCTTTTGCAAAGCAAGAGGAAGAGGAGTGGATGGGGGCAGGAAGAGGAGAGGTTGTTGTTGGGACTGGGAGGAAGGAGAAACTTTGATCCGACAGGGTAAAAAATAATAATTAAATTTGAGAAATGGACACTCTCTATGCCTTTATAATAAATTCTTATTTCCTAAATTAAGGAGAAAACCATCAGATGTATTTATTTTTTTCTTTTTTAAGATTATTGGAGGCATGAGATCCACAAGAATTGTATGGATATCTTTAGCAAGTTGGCATTCAAGTTAGATCCTAGTACTCAACTAGATAACCACAGATTTTCCTACACAAAACCCTAGTAATTTCTTGGGTTTAAGTTTCTAAAAGGCACAAGGCTGATTCAGACTATATGTTTTACTGTATAGCAATAGGTCTAAGTGGAATTCAGGAATGTATCTAACACAAGGGGTCATCTAGTAGCTCAGCCATTCAGTCCTCAAGTAGTGTATTCCATACCCCTCATTTCCAAAGTTGTGAAGTTTTATTAATATAGAACTCATATGATAAATATTGTCAAAGTTCTGCAAGAAGCTCACCTTTTATCAGAATCTTCAATATCTGAATAGTGAGTTAATTTCCAGTTCACCGATCCTCCCCAGAGCTCCAAAATTTCCTTAGAACTTTATTGCATTTACCTCAATATTATTCCTAATAACGTGCTACACTTTGGAAGGCAATGTCAGAAGTCTTTACACATTGTTAATGAGCCATCTAAGCCTTTCTCCCAAGAGATCCGTTTGAGTATAGAAGATCTTTTAAAACATGAAAATTTGAAAATTCTTATGTAAAAAAAATGTGTTAGAATATAAGAATAGTTATGTCACAGTGGAAGAAGAAAGTGTTTTATGTAGACAATAAATTAAGACAGTCTCACCATACTGCATAAATTCTGCTGCCATTTCCTCTGCACTGTTTTGCTTTCTCATTATGCTCTGAGTAAGAAACATCAGATTTCATTTTTCAAAATCCTTCGTTGTGATAAAAAGCCACAACGTGTTCAAGCTTGTTAGCACATTTTCTAAGATAACATTAGATGTGTGCAGCCACAAGTGGGAATTCTAAAACAGTTCACATATCAAGACAATTGGACTTTGGAGAAAAATAAGTGTGTGGTGTGCTTTGTTTCCCCTGATTAGAATGGAAGTTTTAGTCATGCATAGTTGAGCTAGGACATGGCAACATTTTAATGTCCCCAGATGAATTAGTGTTCTTCAGTGGACATTGCTGTGAGACAGAGTGAGCTGATGACTAACAAAATTGAAAAAAAAAACATTTTTTCCTCTGTTCCAGGAAACTTGCTATTCAGAATCCTGAAACTTTGAAAAAAAAAATGCCAAGACAAAGCTAAATCTTCCAGCTGTAACAAGAGAACATTAAACTAAGAAGTTGTTTGTGTCCTTGGTTAGTCCTGATATGACAACCTCTTGTGTTTCATATTCTGATCCAAGTATAGTTACTTACGGAATACAACCCCAAATATGTAGAGACAGTGTCTATCTCACCAAAGCTTCCTGTGATTCAAAAGCACTACTAGCCCGGTATCCAAAAATCTGAGTCATTCTGCATTTGCTGGAGCAATGAAGCTTTTTAATCCGTATTGCTGAAATTTCAAGGATTAAGGAAAACACAAAACAAAAACAGTGATTTTTATGTGGTGATGTTCAAGTTGGTTTTACATTTTGACCTGCTGTTTTATTCCTTTTATTGAGAAACAGACATTGGGATTTTTTAATGTTTTAAGACATATGTCAGTGTAACATTACCACATTCCCTTTACATGATCTCTTTGTTGTTGTTACTCTGATTGCATCTTCTTTTTTTGGTTTATTTGAGACAGGGTTTCTCTGTAGTTTTGGAGACTGTCCTGGAACTAGCTCTTGTGGACCAGGCTGGCCTCAAACTCACAGAGATCTGCCTGCCTCTGCCTCCCGAGTGCTGGGATTAAAAAGCGTGCGCCACCACCACCTGGCTCCCTGATGCATTCTTATCCAATGCATCATTAAATCATAGTATTTATATGTTTATTAAATCTTACTATGATTTAATAAACAATTACAGCTCTGCTTGGGCATATTTCTATAGTCCTCCTGTTTTTACACATACAGATTTGTAGTGAGAGACAGGGGATTCATGAACTTAGAACATACTGAATGCTTACTCAGCATCCGGCATCTGTCTTGGCACTGAGGAAAAGCTATGCATTCAGTAAACAGAAAAAGAAACAAACCTTCACAAGCCATGAATTAGTCCAGTGCCTTCTCACACTGTGAAGAGACAACAATAGCCACCCCTCTGTTTTAGAGAATGAGAAAGGCATCTGGGAAAATCTTCTAAGTAGAAATAGTCCATGCATGGATTTTAATTCAATCCCCCTTCTCGGTTTAAATAATACTAATTCTTCTGGAAAGTATGACATATTAAGTTGCAAGAGATTCTGTGTGGGTCTACCCATTATGTGCTCTGGGAAATTTTATGATAATAGAGAATAAAATGGCTCCAGAAGCACAGAAAAATAAATAGAAGGTGGCCAAAGGTGACCCCTGGAGCATCATTTTCCTTCGGGAGTCTGTGAATTCGTGATGCCACGTCCTCCTCACTCTTAATTGCACAGGCTGAGGAAAATGTTGCATGAGGTACCATGTTTTCACCCAGAATGGTATGTGCTTAATCTTGTCACTACTGATGTAGTCAAGCCTTTGGTTTTTAAATTAATATAGTTTTTAATTATTCTGAAAATTCACTATTTGATAGTCTTAAATTCACCCTAACTTCTCCAAATTAAATATACATGACTCTGTCATCAATGCTCAAGGAGATAAACCACACACACGCGCGCACACACACAAAACATGCACACACACACACACAAACATGCACACACACACACACACACACACACACACACTGCCCTACCATTGATGAAGAGATGAAAGCCATTCACTCTTGAGGTCACATAAAATTTCAGGTGAGATATTTTTAACCACAGTGTGTGAATTCCAGTGTTGTGTGTAGTACATTTGAAGGAACCGAGCCCTTAGCAGTCCTGCCATGCCAAGGCCAGCATTTCCATACAAACCAAGTCTACAGTGGTATTCACAGACATTTGAAAATGACTTCCATGTAGGGTTCTTCTTTCCCTAACTATTGGATGTGTTTCCTGTTCGTGGGAAAATACACTGACTGTAGTTAACCTGGTTCACCCTTTGTCTCGTCTCTCCATGGACTCTTGGAAGAGTAGCCTTGGACACTGCTGAAAACCACTTCTGCCTGGGCTGATTAAACAATCCCTGGACCTTTGCGGTTACAAACTTCTCAAGTCCTGGAAATTTTAGATTTACAAAAATGTTTTAACTTTGTTTATTAGTTCAGGAACATAATATCATACATGAAAAGCCTGTGATCTACGAAAAGCCATTATGAAGTCTAGACGACCACTCACCTGTGTAGTAAGTTCCTTGAAGGTGTATCAGCAACCTCAGATTTGCATATGGAGCATGAGGTGATTGGATTAAAGGACTGGATGGATTTTAATTTCCTATCTAAAGTGAGTGAGGGCGGTTTGCAGCAGTTCTAGAATAGACATCAAACAGAACCAAACCATGAGTCAAAATCTCTTCTTAACGAGTGGTACAAGCTTCCACTGAGTAGAGTTAATTATGTGTATTCATATAGGAGCGGTAAAGCAACCAAGCCCTGTAATTATTCAGAGAAGCAAATATTTCACTCTGTTTTGAAAGTGAGTTTGCTCTTGTTAAATTAGTTATCCTAAGGGAGGATGAAATCTAACTCAGAGCTTGTTTATCTATTCAAAGTGGTGCCTTCCCATTCTGCCTCCACTGCAAAATTCCAGGAAACTCAGGTCCAAGGCATTAATGCTGAAACTAAATCTGTTCATTGACTCTTTACAGGATTAAGTTTCTAAGTATGCTTTAATTCTGAGGCATTTGTTTGCGATGGAAGTCAGAATCCTTAAGCCTAATCAGGAGCTGTGGCTGCAGTTTATTTATAGTTCAGAAGGTCAAACTGATTCACTTAATTGGAAAATGCTGCTTCCTGGTCTACGTACCTATTGATGTACTGTACATTTGACGCGATTAGTTACCAGGGTGAGATTCTAAAATGACCTTTGTTAATAAGGTGCATTCTCCATAATGGGCTGTTTGCAGTTTCTAAGAGCCGTTTACATGATGTGCTTGGTAATCAGTTATACAGTGCAATTCCCAGAGTGGAAAAAAATCCCCTTTAATTGGGGTAGCACAGAAGGCCCAAATCTGAGAGCTTTTTAGTAGTTTGTGTCTGATTACTTATAGAGTTTCACATATGCTTTTCAAATGAAAAATACTTGTTTGTAGAACTAACCTAATATCACCTACTTTCCATTTGGGAAATTACACAGTACAAGACACAGACATTACTAGGGAAGAGCTTTTGAGTGACATTAAGGAAAATTATTTAGATGGATATTGCTTTCCACATTCACTTCATTACACAGAAAATCTCTCTCCCGCTCTCTCTATCTCTACCTCTCTGCGTCACTCACACATGCACACACACACACACACACACATACACACACATGCACACACACACACATACACACACACATACACACACACACATACATACAAACAACTGTCCCACTTTGTGGCTTTTCAAATGTCTATAGAAATGTAAATTGTCATGAAAAACACTTGACCAGAGAGTTTTAAAGGATGTAGTGATGCTTAGATACAAGGACATAGTACAATAACATGCTTTTCAAAGAGAACAAAGAAAACACACTTTCTATATGAGTAGCTTAAGAGTATAGGAAGTTCCTTGGACACAAAAGCAAATAGCCTGGAATGTGCATTTACTTCACAATTTAGTTTGCTGCATGATTTGGGTAAATTTAATTAACTTCTTTGAAGCTTCGTTCATTTGTCTAGAAAATGAGAATAAGAAGTATCTATTAAAGTGTCATATAACATTTCTGATATATGAGAGTTCCTGTTTGGCTGTCCTCTCTTGGAGACCTGTTCTTTTCTGAAGAGGAAACTGGGGAAGTGTTTCTGGGGGAGAGAGAAGGTAGGTCAAGAGCTGGGAGGACTGGAGGGAGAGAAAACTGGTCAGGATGTGTTGTATGAGAGAATAATCTATTTTCAATTAAAAACTTTTAAAAAAGGAAAGCCTACAACACAAAATCAAAATATCAATATAACACTTGTATCATATCTGTTTTTGAATAAAACTAGAAAAAGAATTTGTGGATAAGGAGCCTAAACGTAAGAAAAAAAAATCTTTTGTCCATACACGATATCCGTTAAGTGATATGATTTTATAAAACTATAATAGTATGGTTATAAAATCTTTCCTTACAACACAGAAACTAAGCATCTCTAAGGCTTTGACCTTTCTTTTGCTTGCTCAAAGGCAATGCTTGCCTCCAATTCCATAGTATTTTTACACATTCCCACCCCAGCCATATTTCTAACAAAACCAAAGGCCATTAAAAGAAAGAAACTCTCTTGCTAAACCACTACCATGTATGCTTTTACTACATTTTAAATCAAAGGCTGCCTGCACACTTAGAGGAATGAGCTGAAAAGAGGGTTTAGTGGTCAGTACACACTACTGTTCTAGGTTGCTGGAATTCAATTCCTAGCACCCACTTCTGTTCTCTTACATCCACCTATATCTTCACCTACAATTAAACCTTTTTCTGGCCTTAGCAGCCAGAATGCATGTGGACAAACCTACATGCAGATACATTTATGCACATTAATTCAAATACAAATGAAACTTAAAACAGAAATATCTAGAGGCTCCACAGCTAATGTTGTTCTGGAGTTCATGAGTTCTTGTGAATTTGGTTCAGCGGTCTCAGTAGATTTTTCCCTTCATGATCTTGACCTCCCTTGCTCATTTATTTCCTCCTCCTTCACTTTGACTGGATTCCTGGAGCTTGGCCTGTTGATTAGTTGTGGATCTCTGCATCTGGCTCCATCAATCACTGGATGAAGGCTCTATGATGATAAAAGACCCAATGAGGCCCTCTGCATGTGGGAGACAGTTGTGTAGCTTGGTCTGTCAGAGGGGCCTCTGTATGCATGACCAGGAGCTATCCCTGGTGCATAAGCTAGCTTTTTGAAGCTCGTTCCTTTTGTTGGGATGCCATGTTCAGTCTTAATGCAGGGCCAGAGACTTGGCCCTCCTTCAACATAATGGGCCAGGTTTTGTTGACTCCCCATGAGAGCTCTTACCCTTTGGAAGGAGTGAATGAGGGGTGGGTTAGGAGAAAGAACTGTGGTTGGAATGTAAAATAAAACTTTTTAAAAATTAAATCATAAAAAAAGAAAAAAGAATTGTTTGGTAAGATTTTTAGAAACCCCACATTTCAGACCAATCCAGTAATTCTGTAATGATGTCAAAGCATATATTGCAATATGTACTTGCAATGCCTCAAAATTAAGAGGTACACAAAGCTGCTTTAAGACCCAGGAAAGCATGTGAATTATATTTCCTAACTAATCTATACTCCTAATAATGACATCTTTTGTTTTTGTTTTTTCTTTCTTTTTTATTAAATTATATAATTTTACAAATTTTCACCTCCTCTCCTCCTCCCATTTCCCCTCCCCTCCCCCATTCCCCCTCCTCCTCCCTCTCCAGTCCAAGGAGTAGTCAGGGTTCCCCGCCCTATGGGAAGTCCAAGTTCCTCCCCCATTCATTCAGGTCTAGGAAGGTGAGGATCCAAACAGACTAGGTTCCCACAAAGCCAGTACATGGAGTAGAATCAAAACCCAGTGCCATTGTCCTTGGCTTCTCAGTCAGTCCTCCTTGTCAGCCACATTCAGAGAGTCCGGTTTGGGAATACTCAAACATCCAAAGTAATGCTATAGTTGAAAACATGAACCACAGATACTGAGTTATTTATATGATCATATAATTTATTTTGTTTTCCAAGTGGCTAAATTATATTCTAAAAGGCTAGGTCAGGTGACAAATGAATTACAGAAGATATTGCTATAGATGAGTCATGCTCAGGGGCTTCCTGACAATGGGTAACTAGGGTCTACCCTATCATACTCAGGGGACTTCCTGAAAGTGGGTACCTAGAGTCTACCCTGTCATCCTCAAGGGCTTCCTGACACTGACCTAGAGTCTGTCCTGTATTTGAGTCAGTTCTTAGCCTTTGTGAGATATCAACTATAGACCCCTAAATTGAACAATCTCCAAGAATTTAAATTAGTGGATGTAGACACTGATTAGACAAACCAGTATTGTGTTTGTCAAGCTACAGCTTTCTCCCTTGCTGACCTGGCCTGGTAAACATGGATGTAAGACAATATAGCACAAACTCTATCAAAATCTTTTATGAGTTGTTAAAATTAATTATGATATTAATAAATATGGGAATGTTTCTTTGATTTCACAAGGGGCTTTGTTTTATAATTTCCTGAAGTAAGGCATTATAATTGAGAAATAAAGTCATGGAGATATGGCATTAGGACTCGAGTCCAAGGAAATTCATTCCTTTGCTTATGCTACAGAATTCCAGATTTCTAGGCAGACAAACATATTAAAATGAAAATTCATCTATGTTTACTTTTCAAAAGAAAGCAATCTGAGAACTTCACCTTCCTCTGAGAACATAGTTAAATGAATAATTTTCTAATCTTATGTTAGATATAATTAAGAAAATTCTGAGCACAGTTGATAACTCAAATTGACTAATTTTTATACCTAAACTCTTTCTTTTTCAATCCAAGAAATAAAATTTATTATAAATATGATAGAAGAAGCAAATTAAAATCATGTTGATACTGCATCTCAGTTCACTGAGTCATCTTTTGTTTGTCTGGAGAATTAGTGACAGCATAAGATTTGGATAAGATTTATAGTTTTCTATTTTGAAAATAGTTTTTCATAAGGAAATGTAAATTACTTTTATACAATATGTGGGATTCCCCCTCTGTATGCTGTGAATACTTTTGCCATTGCTTAATAAAGAAGCTATTTTGGTCAGTGACTTAGCAGAATAGAGCAAGGTGGGAATTCCAAGCAGATAAAGGAGGAAAGAAGGCAGAGTCAGGGAGATGCCATGTAGCTGCTGAAGGAGATGCCAGAACTTTACCTGGTAAGCCACAGCCTTGTGGCGATACACAGAATAACAGAAATGGGTTAATTTAAGATGTAAGAGTTAGTTAAAAAGCTTAAGCAATTGGCCAAATAGTATCACAATTAATACAGTTTCTTTGTATTTATTTGGATCTGGGGGGCCAGGAAACAAATCAGCAGTATCCCCCAACAATAATGGATACATCAAGCTTAATAACTGTATAGTAAAAATATGTTTTCAAATGCAAGTGGGTCAAAATTTCCAGACTCCTTTGTGTGGTGAGCTGCAGTCACAGAACGAGCTTGCATTTCTAGGCTCTTTTCATTTTTCAAGATTTCCACCTTGTCTTGTAATGCTGATTATCTTTTAGATAATGTATCCTTCATTTGATTTGACAGATTAGCAGATGCTTTATGTCTCATGTTTCCTCACCATCTTATTAAGTGAACATTGTTTTTTTTCTCCATTTTATCATGCTTAATATGAAAGTATTTATGTGGGAAATTGATTTATAAGCCGTCTCTGGTACACTGTTTTTGCATTGACACTGCATCTGTTTCAAGAGCAAGATGCCTCTATGTTTTTCTTAGATAAAGCATGTGCATGTTTTCAGGATGTAACACTTAAATTCCCAGATTTGAAAGTGGAGCTCCATTGACACATAGTTGGCCTAGCACCAACAGGCTTCTTCATGAATGACAGACAACATGCTGAGCGCACAATTCTCTGGAGTTGGCTCCATTTCTAACATAGCAAAATAAAATCCTTGTGTCTGCACTGTATGAAAATGTGCCTGGTATTCCTATAACTTATTTGAAAAGTGTATCTGTATAAACAAATTGCAATACTAAAGTCCATGACCCTAGTAACATAGTAGAATAAAGTTCATACAAGAGCAGATTTTAGAGCTTGACTGGTTCTAATTACATCTTTCTTACTTGTAAAACAATGACCTTGTAGAGTCCCTTGCTTTCTTGGGGCTTCTGTAGTGTTATCTTTAAACTAGGGATTATACTAAATCTGGATGCACTAGGAAGGATGATTGCCCAAGGTAAAATATGTAAGAAGGAATTAGTAAGTAGCTGTTTTCTTTGTGGTCTCCCTCCACATCTGCTCATTGTAAGAGTAAAAGGCAATTTAAAATAAATAAAACAGTGGAAGCTTCATTCTTGCTAACTTTTGTCAGAGTGGTAAGAGGACTAGATCATTAAGTCAAAACTTGAAAAAGAAAACCCAGAGGGAAGCTACCAATTTCAAAACAAGTGCTGCAAACGACAAGAAGATAGAGCTCCAAGGTCAGGTATATCTGGTTTCCTGGCTTTTAATCTGTTTCCCAATAATGGCTTCCTTTATGATTCCTGAAGACTAATAAAGTTTAAAACATCATTTTTACCACATTTTGTCTGGCTTTTTATTTCTTTTAGATGTCTTTTGTATCGATTCCCATCTAAGCTTCCTTACATGTCCAGAAATGGTGATTAATTAAGTGCTTGAATTGAGTGATAGCACTGCAAGACTTGGTAACCCAGCAGGCTCCTCCACCTGCAGTTTTGCACAGGATGGAAAATATTGTTTCTTTAACTGGTAACTTTTATGTGTTGCCATATCTCATGTGAAAACTTGTATTCATTATATGATACAAAGGGGAAAACATCATGACATGTTGCATTCTAAAAGACTGAGCCTGGGAATCAAGTGCTAGATCTGGGTAGCATCACTAGCCTTTAGGTGACCTGGCCATGGGTACCAGAGGCCCAGAAAACTATATCTTCTGTATTCCATAGATCTGTGGCTGTTACTTGAAGGCTCGGGGTATTGACTGAACTTGCATGTCTTTTTCTGAAGCAAGTTGGAGCAATTTCAGAAGCAGAACTAACTGAACAAGCATAGCCAAATGCATTCCTGCACTCTATTGAACTATATGTCTGCCAAGGTTTTTTCTTTGTTGGTTAGCTGATTTTTGTTTGTTTGTTTGCTTGTTTTGGTTTTGTTTTTTATTTTTTTACAATAATACCATTTTTATTTTTACTACTGCATAAGGAATGGTTTCACCAAATATATAACCAAGGACTAAGATTTTTTTTAATTTTTTCTCCATTTGTAAATTCCTTTTTTTATTTTTTATTATTTTATTTTATGACTTTAAAAAATACAAACTCAAATTCCCACTCCCTCCCCACCTCCCACTCTCTCCACACACTCTTCTACCCCATCCCCTCCAATCCTAAGAGAGGGCAAGGCACCCTGCCCTGTGGAAAGTCCAAGGCCCTCCCTACTACATCTAGGTTGAACAAGGTATACATCCAAAGAGAATAGGACCCAAAAAAGCCAGTACATACAGTAGAGACAAATCCCAGTGCAACAGTCAGTGGCCCCTCAGTCTACTCCATCTGTTGTAGTGTGGAGCTTATACCCCAAAATAACAACACACAAATTGTATTCTTTTAAACACTGCCTGGCCCATTATATCTAGCCTCTTCTTGGCTAACATCTTGACTAACCCATATTTAAAAATCTGTGTAGCACCATGAGTGGTGTCTTACCGGGAAAGATTCAGCATGTCTGACCTGGCGGCTGGCTTCATCACATCTGTCTCCCTGAGTAGAGGCAAGGTGGTCTGCCTCAGAGAGGAGAGGAGGGGCAATTTTCTGAGCCATCTACCTCACTTCCTTTTTCCTGTTCTGTCTACTCCACCCACATAAAGGTTGGCCAATCAAATGGGCCAGGCAGTTTCATTATTAGCCAATAGGAATCCTCCATCAATCTGTCAATCACATTCAGAGGGACTAGTTTGATCCCATGCTATTTCACTCTCAGTCCAGTTGAGTTGGTTAGCTCTGGCAAACTGTCTTAGTGGATGAACCCCTCATTGTCTTGACCTCCTTGCTAATACTCCCCTTCCACTCTTCAACTGGACTTTGGGAGCTCAGTCTAGTGCTCCAATGTAGGTCTCTGCCTCTGTTTCCAACTGTTGTTGGACAAAGGTTCTATGGTGATATTTAGTATAATCATCAGTCTGACTACAGGACAAGGCCAGTTCAGGTACCCTCTCCTCTTTGTTTAGGGTCTTATCTGGGGTCATCCTTGTGGATTCCTGGGAATTTTTCTAGAGCCAGGTTTCTTGTTAACCCCATGATGGCTCCCTCAAAAAAGATATCTCTTTCATTGCTCTGATATCTGTCCTTTCTCCATCTTGACTATCCCATTCCCTCAAGTTCTCCTCAACCTTGCCCCCCCCCTTCCTTTTATCCCCACCCCTATGCTCCCAATTTTGTCTGGCAATGTTGTCTGTTTCCAGTTTCCAGGTGGGCCTATATATGTTTTTCCAGGTTTAATTGTAATTTAATAATAAAATTTATCTGGTTAAAACAGTCTGGCTTTTCTTGAGCCTATATCGCTGTCTGAACTTCATTTTTATGCCAAGAATGAAAAGTACACACAGATGATTTAAATTCTCTCAATGCTGCTTTTGAAAACGTTCAGTTCTGACCATACAATCTACTGTTTTCTTTCTCTTGCCAATCCCAAGGTACCTATATTTTTTTTTAATCCACAATTGTCCACCACTTTAAATGACGTTTGTCATAACTAACATTAACCTTGTTTCTCTTAGTTAGTTGTTTGGTCCTTATTTTTTTTTTTTTTGACAGTCCTCAGTTGTCACACCACAGTACTCCTTTTCTGTGAACTTTCCTTTATTTGAAACATTTCCTCAAACTTATCCTTTTTCTAATCTTTTAAATTTATTTTTAAGACAAACTATTTTTTCTCATTTTAAATACCAATTCCAGTTCCCACTCCCTCCCCCACTCCTGAATCCTCCAACTTCCCCCAGATCCCATCCACATCCACTCCTCAGAGAGGGTAAAGCCCTCCCCAATATATCTAGCCTGCGCAAGATATCCCTACAAAAAGAATGGGTTTCAAAAAGTCAGTACAAGTACTAGGGACAAATCCTAGATCTTATTTTTTTCCATCAAAAGATTTGCGAAGAATAAAGTAAGCTAACACAGGAGCATATAACCATGTAACATGAAGGGGCCTGCTTATTGGGGTTTCTGTCCCACCCAGTACCCCATAGCCGGCAAGCTCCAGAGAAAATCACACAGAGATGTCTATAAGTTATAAAGCTGATTGGCCCATTAGGTCAGGCTACTTATTAGCTCTTGTAGCTTATATTAACCCATTCTTCTAATCTATGTTAGCCATGTGGCTCAGTACTTTTTTCAGTGGGGCAGATCACATCCTGCTGCTCAGTGGTCTGTGCAGGACTGGGAAGAATCAACATCCTCCTTCCCAGAATTCTCCTGTTCTCATTGCATCACCTCTACTTCCTGTCTGGTTTTCTCACCTATACTTCCTGCCTGGCCAATCAGCACTTATTTAAAACATGATTGACAGATTACAGATAATTCTCCTGCACCATAACCAAAAAGCAAATGACAACTAACTGAATTTTATACTCTTTTGACTAAGAGTATCACTCTGTAGTAACCTGTAACATTAATATTTGAGGCCACCTTTGACCCTTGATAGCACACATGCATGCTACACTGAGAAAGAGAGAGAGAGAGAAACAGACAGACAGACAGACAGACAGACAGACAGAGCGAGAGAGAGAGGGGAGGGGGAGAAAGACTACATTAATTGATTCAAGAGAGAGTACAAGAGGAAGGAAAGCTTTTCTCGTGGATTACAATTCAACTCTGTTAGTGAGTACTTTATCATGGAGAAAAGACTGAAATAACATAAGGGTAATATTTAAAAATGGAATATGGAAAAAGTGAATCCAAAAACAGGCTTTGATAATCTATGTTCATCAATGTCCTGGAAATGCACATGCTGGCAGACATTAATAATCCAACCATCAGAGAAATCCATTCTGCTTAGGTGCAAAAGTTTTTCAGACTCTCCTTTAGCTTAGAAATATTACCCTAGACTATTGACTTCCTTAACTCAATTGTCATCAAGCAATATTATAATTCCTAAACTTAAATGTCTATAAACATTTATATCAAAAAATCAGTGTGTGAGGCCTTAGACTCAGTTCCTATCATAGAAAGATAAAAGACAGCAAGACAAACAATCATCTTGTACTAGAGAGAAATGGCTCAAACAAAAGGAACCATTTTGCATTATGGAGCATATACTAGGCTCCAGTGAATTTATAGAGCATATAATTATCTCCATGTTGCCTGAAAAATTCAGTATAAAGATCTATAACTAAAACCTCAAATCTGCATCACTAAAATGTTGACCCCATCAACAACTTGCTGTTAATCTAAATTAATACACAAGTACCCCAGCACCTCTCTTAAACCACCTTCTCCACAAATACTTTTGAAAGAAAATACTTATTCTCTGAAAATTAAAACATTTATTTGAAAACTCTGTCATCTTTAAATGTAACTGCCCTTTGCACTGTGTTGAGTTGTAGATTCAATTGGTAACTCCTCTAGGCATGAAGCAATATTTGGAGATGCAGAGATAAAAGAGATTTATTTTTTTTATTTTTGTTTTATTTTTCAGGAAATTCACAGAAACAAAAATAAAAGATGTAGACATAAAATTAGGGAGTAAATTTAAGAATAGCACAATTAAGTTAAAATATGGGAGACATGGGCAGAAGTTGAAAACATAAGGTAATAAAGTAAAATATAATAAAAGCTATAGATAGTCATGAGTAACACATTTAATGATAATGAGCAATGCAGATACAATTAGTTCTTCTATTTTAAATAGTTTATTTCTTATGTTTATTGTAAAAATAATAACTTTACTGGTCCTCTCCTGTTAAGTGTTACCATGTGTATAAGTGCATAATAAGTTTTTGAATTTATGAATTAACTTGCATCCAATGATCAGTCCCCAGGTATTGGTTCATTAAAACACATGCTTAGCATTCTAAATTGCTTTCAAACTACCAAAATCTCTTTAAGCTGATGCCCTGTTATTTCAATGGATAGTAAATAAAAGAACTTTTGGAAGGTGAGTAGTTGTATATACACAAAATAAAAGATTAGACAAGATCAGGAATAAGAGAAAACGTAGATGTTGTACATAACCCTTCCACTGCCAGAGAAATGATCACTCATTTTTTTACTGTCAAATAACTGTTATCATCCCCAAATGTTACAAACAATATAAGGAGTGGTCTTACTATTTAATGTCTTCTGTCCATAGATTATGTGTAATCAGTAAAAATCTTTGAATGCATCTATTAACACAGCTAAAAAAACAATGGTATATCATTTTCTCCCTGGAATCCTTGTTTTTTTTATAAAAAAATAAAGATTTTTTTAATAACTTGCCATTCTAGATCAAAAGAACGTCCCATTGTTTCAGACAAGATTGATCAGTCCTAATTGGACAGTACAGGTCTTTCATCTATAATAATACCTGTGAGAGGTGGATATTGAATGTTTATTATTCTGGGATAGTCTAATCCTATACTATCAATTCTTTTACTGGAGATGGGAATTTCAGAACTGCATAAGCCAAATATTGTCATTCTGCTAAAGCTAATATTCTGTGCTTTTAACTTTTAAGTACTCATGTTACACTCAGAGTATCAGAGAATAAGCAATTCAGGTTATTAACATTTCACATAAATTAATTCAAGTTGAAACAAGTCATAAGGAGACTTAAACTGCACATGCATTTAAGAAGATACTCTCAGGACAATACAAGTAACACAGCTCTTCCGATGTGACAATGTAAACTGGGGAATATCTGAAATGAAGTTTCAGACAATCTCACTCTATGGGATCTCCAAATTTATGAGATCAATGAAAGATACATATGTATTAGACAAAACCAGTAGATTCATTAAAAGCAGTAATATTATGACTATTCAGAAAGTAAATGTGTATTTATGTGTGTATGTTTCAGGGCTGATCACTGGGCAAGTAACAACCAATCTCTCTTCTCTGGACAAGACCATATCTCTTACTCCCACCTTTCATTAGTTGCCTATAGTTCTTTTTATATGATTGACGTCAAGTGGGGTTTTCCTTGACCAGTTTGGCATGTCCACTGGTGTCGTCCTTGTTCTGCTCACATTTGGGCAGGCATGTCGGTGAGATTTTACAGGTGCAGCTTCTGATGTTACTCAGAGACACAGTCTCACAGCATCCCTGCTTCTTTGGTTTGTGCAATCTTTCCACCTCCTCTTCTGCAAAGTTCACTGAGCCTTAAATGTCAGTGTGTTTTGTACATGTATCCATTGGGACTGGGCTCCACAGCCCTGCATTTTGATTAGTTGTGGTTTTCTGTAGTGGTTTCTGCCTTTAGCAAAGAGAAGCTTCCTTGATGAGAGGTGAAGAACACACTCATCTGTAGGTGTAAGGACAAATGTTTAGAGATTATTTTTAGGGATTGTGCAAATTTCATAATTAAGTGGTTGTAGATTCTCCTCCAATAACCATGTCTTCACTAATGTACATACAAGTAACATAATATGAACTGAACAGATTATGTTCCAGAATATAGCTATATATGCATTTTCATATATGCATGAAATAACAATTAGTGGGAAAAGAGATCATGGATTTATTTGAAAGAGCATGAGGGGAGTGTATGGGAGAGTTTGGAGGAAGGAAATGGAAGGGGGAAATGCTGTAATTATTAATAACCTCCCCAAATGATGTGGTTCTCAATTCTAAGTACAGAATGACAAATTAAAGGACATTAATTTTATAAAACAGCATTTCTGATCAGATAAGCTAAGAAACCTAACATGGCTTGGTCCCAGAAACCTGAGTAGGGGCAATAATGAAATAAAGGAAGGACAGATGGTAAAGAAACAGCAGGCAAGCAGAAAAGCTGGAGGTGGGTAGGCTGTGCACAGTTCTATGGAGATGCACCTATTTATGTCTTACACAACCACCAGAAACCTCAGCCCATTTATTACATACAGTACAAGGGAAAGAGGTCGAGAAAGTCTCTGTAACTGACAATCTTGGACTATAAACATCCAAGAGGAGGAAGCTATAGTTGCAGTTATTGCATACCCTGGTCAAATTTTATGTGCAACTCATACTGTTTCATGTACTGTCAACATTTGCAACTTAACAGAGAAATACTCTGCCATCACTCTGATTCTTTTTTAATATTTATTTGTTTGTTTGTTTGTTTGTTTGTTTATACAATATTCTGTCTGTGTGTATGCCTGCAGGCCAGAAGAGGGCACCAGACCCTATTACAGATGGTTGTGAGCCATCATGTGGTTGCTGGGAGTTGAACTCAGGACCTTTGGAAGAGCAGGCAATGCTCTTAATCTCTGAGCCATCTCTCCAGCCCCCATCACTCTGATTCTGACTCCAGAGGAAGGCTTGGGGTCTAATACCTTGGCCATGAACATGGCCATGCCAAAATCAAACAATATACATTCACTCAATGCTTCTTTATCCCTTACTCTGTTTGTTCCCTACAGCACAGTCAGGTTTAAAAGTAGACTAATAAACCAAACCAGAACAAAATTGAGAAATAGCTTCAGGAGATATGAATTGGGACTCTAATATTGAATAAGCTTTCATAATTACCCTGGCAATAGAAGTCAATTAAATGTTGCCCAAGAAATTTAAGGAAGTGCCTTTAAACACATATTTTAAGTAATAAAAAGCAATAAATAAAAGTAATAAAAAGGTTCATATCTTGAAATATGAAAAAAGAAATGCAGTATACATTTTTCGAAATGGAGTGGATAACAAGTAAACAGAACAATAAATCATGTAATTCTTAGGTTTTCTCATTGATTCCCAAATGAGAAAAATTAAAATGCAAGCATTAGGCCTATGTGTCTAGTACCTCTCTATCTAGCTCTCTCCTCTTTCTACAGCAAATTACTCAAGTTTTAGTTAATGTTCCTCTTGAAAACAGTAAGACCAAGTGAAAACAATATTAATGCTGGAAGTTAACGGATTAAGAAGGAAGGGAAGCAAGAGAATGAGGAGAAAGAGGTATGGAGCAGAGAAACCAAACAGAGGATGAGGAAGCCTAAAGACAATCCAGCAGTTTACCTACTAATTAAAAGGTTAAAAGGAAGAAAAGAAAAGGGAATTTGAATAACAGTACCTTGCATAGATAGACAATGTTGCTCTTAGGAAATATGGACCATTTAAAAAATTTCCTTGTCAGTGATTGGTCAGAGAAGCACCTGAGACCTCCAAAAGAGCTACTGCATTTGCTCCTGGTTGCCCACCATAACTCTAGCATAAGACCCTATTGCTGTAGATACCACATACTTTGGTTATAGAACACAGGGTTTAAACTTAAACTTTTCAGGGAGCTGGAGAGATGGCTCAGAGATGAAGAATACTGGCAGTTCTGAGATTAATTTCTAGCAACCACAAGGTGGTTTACAAGCATGCAAATGAGATCTGGTGCCCTCTTCTGGTATACGGGCATCCATCAGACAAAAACACTGTATGCGTAATGGATAAATAAATCTTTAAAAAAAATACATGTCAGGAAACTATTGCCATGATAGTTAGCTTTCCTAGTGCTGAAAGACTGCAATACAGACTGCTAGGGAAGAAAAGACAATCAGTGATCTTAGTTAGTTCTATCCTCTGTGTGCTAAAGCAACCTGCCAAGCAAGATGTAGCCACAGGAGCAATAATAGCATTATGGCAACAGGTATAACCACTTCTTTCTGATTCAGTTTGATTCCTGTTCCACAGGACAGAATTCATGTCTCAGTTTCAACATGAAATAGATTTTTAAAAATTATGCTGATGAGTTGTTAGCTAGGTTTATGTTAATAATGTCTGCTTTATATTAATTTTCTTTCTCTTAAAAATATTTGTATCTATATATAATACCAAGTATTTCCAAGTATTAAATGAAAATTAAATATTCATTCCGTTCTTCTTTAACTTAGAATATCTAAAATATAAAAACCCAAACACTTATGTATGTTTGCTATAGAAAATTTATTCTGATGAGGATCTCTTTAAAATTAGAAACTATAAAGCAACAACCAAATAAACAAAGAAACAAATAAAAAAAGACAAAAGGCCAGGCAGTGTTGGTGCATTCCTTTAATTGCAGCACCTGGGAGGCAAAGGCAGATGGATCTCTGGCCAGCCTGGTCTACAGAGTGAGTTCCAGGACAGCCAGGGCTGTTACACAGAGAAACCATGTTTTGAAACACAAAACGAAACAAAAATTAGGAACTATGTAAAATTTCATTCAGTTAATTAAAATGTAATAGATTAGAGAAAACTTCTCTATATCAGAATGTCTAGAAGATTTAATTTTTATTAGTGTATATTAATTGTACAAAATATAGATTCATTATAACATTTTGGTAAATTCATGTAAGATATTTAGATGTTTTTAACTTCCTTCCCTGCTTCCTTCCTATTTTCCCCTGCTAGTAGTCACACTGTTATGCTCTAATAGTCCTTGTTTGTTTTAAAGATTTGTGTGGATTTTTATGTGTCAGAGTGTTCTGTCTGCCTGTATATCCTGTGTATGCAGTGCCCACTGTGGCCATAAAAGAGCATCAGAACACCCAAAAGCAGAGTTACAGTTAGTTATAGGCTGCCATATGGGTTCTGAGGACCTAACCTGGAATTTATACAAGGACAGAAAGCATTCAACCACTGAGCCAACTCTCTATTCCTAGCTCCCTCGTGCTTTTTAAAGGACCTCACTTATGGAAGGAAACATATGATAGCAATATTTCCATACCTCTTTTGCTTATCATGAGGATCTCCGTCTACATTTCCTGAAAACAACATGGATTCATCCTTAATTGCTAAATAACATTGTCTTTTCCATTCAGCCACTGACAGCCACCTGGATAGAATCCGTCCGTGGCTTGATTGCAACCGTTTCTAGTATATGCTTTCTCAGTCTTCCTTTTGGTGTAAGAACGGTTGCTTTTTAATTCTTCTCTTTTTGGAAGTTACTTCTTTCATCACATAAAATAAATGCTGCATGTCTTAGTCTTTCCAATCACTGTTTTTTCTGCCACTTTCACTGCTACACATATAAGAGCTTTTTCAGCCTTGCCTTCCGGTGTAGTTATTTTAGTCCCACTTTAGTGCCATTGTCAAATCAGTTATTTGAATTTTGTGTCTCTGGAAACGTTATCTTTAAGATTCTGTCAGCTCTATACATTTTATTGTATTTCCTATGTAGGCATTACATTTATCTATTATACACTTAATACACCTTTTCTAGTCTCCGTAGATTCTGTCCTGTTAAGTTATACTTAAAGAATAAGTATTCCTCCAGAAAGCAATGTTTTGAAGAAATTTTTAGACGTATCTTTCTTGAAAATATGTGGTTGCTTTAAATTATTTAATATCTTTTCTATTGCATACAGATTTTTCTCCCTTTTCCTTTTTCCCCCCTCATTTTTGAACAAGAAATCTACCCAGACTCAAACTTTGCTTTCTGCCTAGGAGTGGATACATTACTTTCATACTGGACTTTTAAGATAATGGATTTTTCCTTTCAGCTTTAGCTCTGGGAGAGCTCAATTTTGTTTTCTGCAGGTGTCCATCGCTGGCAGCTTCGGTGGTTGGTGGAGAGTATTTCAGTCCCAACAATCAGGTTCTCTAAATACACCTGAGAACTGGATACGCTCTGCACTGCTCAATGTAAACACCGCCTTATTTCTCTAAAATCCTAATGCTCATCCCCCATCTCAGCTAGACAACTCTCCCAGTGTCACATACAGTGACTTTCCCAGGCTGATGGCACACCTTAAAACACAATTCCTACTCACCTCACCCTTGCCTTCATCTGCGGCCACAAACAGATGAAGAGAGAAGAATTATAAGGTGCTCTTGGAGAGTGCTAATGACAGTTTTGTTGGTGCTATCAGTGTTTCTCCAACCCTAGCGCTATAATAAATTGAAAGGTTTACATTGTCTGAGGATTTATTTTTTTCTTAAAATTCAAGGGCTCATAATATAGGATCAATTCACACGAATTTGAGACCTTACCTGTTACAACTTACTATTTTCAAGAAGTCACAGGGTACAAGCCGGGCGGTGGTGGCGCACGCCTTTAATCCCAGCACTCGGGAGGCAGAGGCAGGCGGATCTCTGTGAGTTTGAGGCCAGCCTGGTCTACAAGAGCTAGTTCCAGGACAGGCTCTAAAAAAGCTGCAGAGAAACCCTGTCTCGAAAAACAAAACAAAACAAAACAAAAAAAAAAAAGAAAAGAAAAAAGAAATCACAGGGTACAGATGAAACAGAAAAAAAAATCTTAGGACTCCATCCTAGCTACTCCCTCCAGCACCAAGCATGTTGAAGCCCAAGTTAACAGGGAAGTTTCTTCTTTAGCTATGTAGTCACCTCACTTCCACAGTGGGGAAAATATTTGGATTTTGAAAGTCTGTGCTTGGTATACTAACCATAAATCCTTGCCCCATTAGTCCACAGATTCTAGGCATGGCTGCCCTAAGCAATTCTAGATAATTAGATGCATTCATTAAGGATATTCTAGATGGTACTCCTGCTAGCAAAAACACATTTGACTACTTTGGTTAACTATGTCCTTCAGTTCATTGAAATATGGAAGTCAGACTTAATCTTATTTTTATTTTTATTTTTCTTATTCCACCCTTCCAAAGAGCCTGTCAGTTGGTGGAGGCGGCTCATTTGTTCTCAGTCACCCAGACTCGAAATAACCACAGAGAAACTGTATTAATTAAAACACTGCTTGGCCTATTAGCTCTAGCTCCTTATTGGCTAGCTCTTACATCTTAAATTAAACAATTTCTATTAATCTGTGTATCACCACATGGCTGTGGCTTACTGGTGAAGTTTGTTAAGCATCTGTCTCTGGCAAGGCTACCTGACTTCTCCCTGAATCTGCCTTCTTTCTCTCTATAGATACCTTTTCCAATCTAGCTATATTCTGTTAAGCCATTGGCCAAAAGCAGCTTATTAACCAATTAGCCAATGGTATGCAGAGGGGAATCCCACATCACCTGTCATCCATTCCCTAGTCAGCAAAGTAAGGAAAGACATCATGGATGTATGATTAAATTATTTTCTATCAAATTATAAGGATTTCATGGAGATAGAAAATTTTATTTTATATATTACCAATAGAATGTGTTTTTAAAAATTGTGTTTCTAGGTACAGACCCCTGAGTCATTAAGAGTATTTCCTGCTCTTGATAGGACAACTCAGTTCCCAGTATTCACATTAACCAGTTCAAAATCGCCTTTATCACGTCCTCCTAGGCATCTGATACCTCTACCAGCATCCACACAAGTGTGCCTATCACCCCCATAAACACACACACACACACACACACACACACACACACACATACACAAAAGTAAAATAAATCTTTAAAAACATTTTTTCTGGAGAGCTCATTGTTATGGTTTTGAGTATAATTTCCCCACCAAGGTCATATGAGTGAAAACATGATCCCTGGCTGATAGAGATTTTTGTTTAGTGAGATTATATGACTGTTATGAGTCAGGTCTCACCTGGAGGAAGTGGGTACTAAAGAAAGACCCTGACATCTACAGCCCATCCCTGCTTCTAGACTGAACAGTTTGCTTCCAGGTTCATGGAGATATAAGATGTCCCTGCCATATATTCCCAATGCTGTGAATTCCAGCATGCCTTTCCCCACTACGACAGACTGTATCCTATCAAAACACAAGCTGAAATAAATCTTCATTTTGTTGTTGCTCTAGAATACTTTGTCACAGCCATGAGAAAGGTAAAGTATACAGCTTAACACCCCCTCCCCTTGAATATTTACCATCTACGGTAAAATCATACTTTATAGCATTCTTTTCTGATAGTCCTAAATAACCTCAGCTTTTGTATTCCTAAAACATATTATGATACTGTCCCTGGGAGCTTTAGAGTACAAACCCAACACTTTATTCCACATGCCTTCCCCTGTCTTTTGCTCTTTCCCTAATGAGTATTAAGCCCTTAATAAAAGTTGGCCTTCTTGCTATTGGAGGCTTACTTCTAGTAAAGCACGAACTTTATTCCCATTGGGTAACTAGTAGAAATAAAGTGATATCGTAAAGAAAAAAAAAAAAAACACAACAGGCACACACTCTTAATAAGCCTGAAATATTTTCAAAGTTACCTTGTTAGTAACTGGAAGAAAAGTGAATTAAGCTGATAACGTTAATTGAAAATGAAATCACACTGAACCTAATTACACCATGGCACAACACAGACGCGACACAATGAAAACATCCGTTTTGCTGTTGCAGATCCTGTAAACATTGCCAGCATTCTGGTAATGCCTCATTTCCTTTGCGATCTCTCCAGATGCATCAGGAGTTATTGATGTATCTAGCGAGGTCAAGCAATGAACTTTCAAGGTCATTTTGTGAACAGGAACATGGTTTCTTCTGACTCCTCCTAGTCATCTCCGCTAATGGATTGCTCCTGCTGAACACATTCCTGTTTCCACCACACTTTTCAGGCAGAAGCCGTCTTTCAATTCTCATTATAATTTAAGCTCGTATAACACTACTTGGATTCTCATAAAGATCTAATGGTGTCA
Organism: Arvicola amphibius; assembly: GCF_903992535.2. NCBI lineage: Eukaryota > Metazoa > Chordata > Mammalia > Rodentia > Cricetidae > Arvicola > Arvicola amphibius. The sequence goes on from NC_052047.1 coordinate 25,264,535, forward strand.
TCTAAATAATTCACATGTTAACTTTTTGAAGAAAAAAAAAGAAAGGCTATATGAAGCCTTTTATTCACAAGAATACAAAGTTATGAATATATTTTGTTCATTTTGTAAAATGAAACACAGTTCCTTCCCACGGTGGTTGCTCCTGTATATAAAATCTCATCTCACATAAAATACTTTCATTTTTAACTATTCTTACCAATGAGAACAAGAAGAAAAAAATAAGAATACACACTATTTTTGCAAAGTATAGGCTTCTTATAATGACAGCATTGGAAAGCTTAAATAGAATTAAACATTTTTGGAGGCCTCCGATAAAGGTGGATGAACATTCTCATCTTACACCCTAAAGAATCATAGCTTGTGGCATCAGGGTACATCATACATCAGTTTAGGAAGAAAGAAGGGATGGAGAATGAAGGCATTTCAGTCACTCTGTTTGAAATCTTCTTAATCCCGTGGATACCTAGTACACAAAAATAGATCATAAGTTATAGCTATAGTTAATTAGGAGACAGTGATTGTGTTAACTTAAAGAGCTTCGGAGAATTTGTCTATACAAACAACCCTTCAGTATGTATCTTGGAACACTAAATTCTAGTTAGAAAGAGGTACAGAATGGGATGTCTTCAAATGCATGCAATATATATAGTTGACAGAGCTGTGCTTCAGGAAGACCCTTACACTGAGTTTACTTCTCATTACTTTCTTGTAATATCTTCAAACAATGGTCCATATATTTGTAATATTTTACTTAACCCTATAAATTATATATCTGGTATTGAGTATAGAAAAACTCTATTCTAATAGGGTGCCAGAAATAGTCAGTACTACATCAGAAAAGGGACTGTTGTTGAGAACTAATCAAGAAGAAACTAGTTTGCTAAAGGAGATTATACCATATTACAAAGGCCTGGATCTGAATAACTGAGTTTAGAATTTATTCTGGAACCACACTGGAATGTGCACATTTGGAGAATTTGGAATATAAATTTTATAATTAGAAAGGAATGATAGATTGAATGAATAAAATACATTCAAAAATATGACCTTGAATTTGAATATTATTTAATGAGTTTAATGGTATGATCAAAGATCAAAATTGAATTTGAGACATATTTCAGAATGAGCACCTTGTCTTCCTCCTCAACCTGGTACTATGTTTATCCCTAATCTATTCATCCAAAATCAACAGAAATAAAAGAGAATTTATTTCATAATCTCAAGTCTTTTGTCTAACATTATGCCAAACATATTCTCTAATAATTTAAATTAGCCATAGTGAAAATTTTCATAAGGCATTCTTCTGGCTATTTGAACAAATCCATTTTATTAGCAAAATTGCTTAGACAAATGTGACACATGTATTTAATCTTTTTACCTACATTTCTAACTTCCATTATATTCCTCCCACCTCTGCCAGCCACCTTTCTTCCCTACCAATCTCTTTCCCATATTCATGACATTTTGTTTTGTTTCTGACCCACTGAATATGTAACAACTTAACAGTTTCAGAGAAAATGGTTAAGAGAATCATGTGTTTCTACCTCTCAAGAGTGCTTCCATTGTGCTGTCATCGTTCTTCAAATTAACTGTTGAAATAGCATCCCGGCTAGTTTTCAATGACATTTTAATTCTAAAAATATTATAATAATAAATAATTCAAATACTCAACTAAAAATGCTTACTGATTTTTTTAACGTTATGTTAATCAGGAATAACCACTTGACAGTGTAATACCCTGAATAAATATTAAAGGTTCTAAATCAATAACCAGGTTGAAAATAAATCTTCATCTAATAGTGGCTGTAAAGCATTGATTTTATTCAGAGAATTGACTCTGCTTACTGAAGTACATTCTTGCTTCATCCCATTTCAGCCACGTCCAGAAAACTGTACAGATTGAGAACGGCGCTCTCACCCTCCAAGAGAATGGGTTTGGCCCCAAACATAAACTCTGGCTCACCTTGCCTCATCAGAAAGATTGGAGCGCAAAGGTTTTGCTCAAATAGCACCTTCCTGTCTATTTAAAATAAAGCATCTGGATACTGAGTTTCAGGTTAACACAAAAACCATCTGTTAAAAAACTGTCAACATGCAAATGTGAAAATTCTCATTTTACTTGCAAAAGTGAGTAGAAATTAGCTGAATCCTGTAATTACAGCTTGGTTTGGTTCATTACCATTACTTCGAAAATTCAGTGCAGAAGCATTCCACTGCCCATTTTATATACCCTCTCGCCACATGTAAACCTACTTATCTTTCTCCCACTTTCTTCTCCTTGCTCAGTTCCAGCCATACTGAACTCATGATCTGTTTTCATGTACAACCAAACATGCTCATGTCACCTGTGCAGCATATACTCTGATGGTCTAATAAAACTACCATGGAACAAAAGCACCTGTCTAATGATATAGAACAACACATTACTCATGTGTGTGGTGGTGCTGGGGTAACATGTCCAGTGGGCTTGCAGATGGATGAAAGTATTGCAGAAACAGCCATGGCCAGATAGTACACCCTTAATAATGCTCATCAACGGCTGTTATTAGTTCATATATGGACTAGAGTATATGTCTTTCTGTTTATATAAGAAAGTATATATACTATATATGCTGTTTATATATATATATAGTTAGTATTTATACCACATAAAAATAAATATAGAGTAAGTATATATACAGAAAGTCATATATAATGGCTCCCTTAATTAAAATATATACTTCCCTGCTCCCATATCCACTCCTCCTCCATCCCCACTGTCCCATTCCCCCAAGTTCTCCTCATCCTCCCCTTCTCACTTCTCTCTCCCCATCTCCCCTTATCCCTATCCCACCCCCACCCCCAAGCTCTTCATTTTTGCCTGGAAATCTTGTCTAATTCCAATATCCAGGAGGATAACTACATGTTTTTTGGGGGGGTTCACCTTCCTATTTAGCTTCTCTAGGATCATGAATTATAGGCCCAATGTCCTTCACTTATGGCTAGAATCTACTAATGAGTGAGTACATACCATACTCATCTTTTTGGGTCTGGGTTAGCTCACTCAGGATAGTGTTCTCTATTTTCATCCATTTGCATGCAAAATTCAAGATGTCATTGTTTTTTACCGCTGAGTAGTACTCTAATGCGTATATATTCCACACTTTCTTTATCCATTCTTCCATTGAGGGGCATCTAGGTTGTTTCCAGGTTCTGGCTATTACAAATAATGCTGCTATGAACATAGTTGAAAAAAATGCTTTTGTAGTATGATAAAGCATCTCTTGGGTATATTCCCAGGAGTGGTATTGCTGGATCCTGGAGTAGGTTGATCCCGAATTTCCTGAGAAACTGCCACACTGAGTCTAAGGAGAAGTCCCCAGCTTGTTCCTTGAGGAGCTGAGGAAAGGGCGCCTGAACGGGCCCTATACTATAGCCATACTGATGAATATCTTGCATACCAGCATAGAACCTTCATCTGGCAATGGCTGGAGATAGAGACAGAGACCCACATATGAGCACTGGACTGAGCTCCCAAGGTCCAAATGAGGAGCAGAAGGAGAGAACATGAGCAAGGAAGTCAGGGCCGTGAGGGGTGCGACCACCCACTGTGATGGTAGGGCCAATCTAATGGGAACTCACCAAGGCCAGCTGGACTGGGTCTGATGGAGCATGTGATCAAACCAGACTCTCTGAACATGGCTTACATGGAGGGCTGACTGAGAAGCCAAGGACAATGGCACTGGGTTTTGATTCTACTCCATGTGCTGGCTTTTGGGAACCTAGTCTGTTTGAATGCTCACCTTCCTAGACCTGCCTGGAAGGAGGGGGAGGACCTTGGACTTCCCACAGGGCAGGGAACACTTACTGCTCTTTGGATTGGAGAGGGAGGGGAAGGGAATATGGGGGAGGGGGAGGGAAATAGGAGGAGGGGATGAGGTGAAAATTTGTAATAATAATAATAATAATAATAATAATAATAATAATAATAATAATAATAAGAAGAAGAAGAAGAAGAAGAAGAAGAAGAAGAAGAAGAAGAAGAAGAAGAAGCTTTTGTTGGGATATTTTATCATAGCAACAGACAAAGAAACTGAGACAAGAAAAAGGTTTTTCTAAGTGTCTCCTTTTACACCATCATCAACCAAATCATAAATGATTCACCTTCATGACATCATCCAAATATACTTATGTTCCAAAGGCTCCTTATCCAAATTCCAACACTTTAGAATTTAAGGCATCAATGTACAAATTTGGGTAGATGACACTCAGTCTGAAGTATTAATTTACACAGAAGGGACAAAACATTGCTTTATAGAATCACACTTGACTTCATGAGGCAACCCTTTCCTTTGGTTCCTTCTCTTAATCATTTCTTTCTTTTCTGTCTTTCACACACAAAAAAATGCATGGGGATTTGCTTTTCTTCCATTCAACTACCTTACTCTCTAGTTGCTTTCCCTGAAGTGATCTCTATTTGTGAATTTATCCCAGGAAGAATGACAAGAGTTCAGATTTCTGGAGCTCTGGGAAGAAAACTCCTTTGGGAAGAGGAGTTTTTAGACATGAATTAAGGTTGCTTGGATTGATATCACTCTCTCCCACATGACAACTTGGTGTATTATCACATTGCCAAATATCCCCCTTCTTGTTTGGTTTTCTTAAAGATACATTCTGCACCATGATGAAAGTATTTCTGCACACTTCTGTCCCATTGTGTGTTGGTAGAGTGCTGTTAGTTTGTTCCCGGGTTCTCAGCCCCAAAATATCACAAAGAAACCATATTATTTGCAATACTTCTTGGCCAATAGCTGAAGCGTATTTCTAGCTTGCTTTTCTATCACAAACTAAACCATCTCCATTAATCTGAGCATCATCACAAGGTCATGGCCCACCAGCAAAATTTCAGCAGGCTCCAGCAGAGGCTTCTGCTCCCTATGGCATTCCTCAGTTTAGGGGCATCTGGGTTGTTTCCAGGTTATGGCTATCAAAAATATGCATAGTTGAACAAATGTCTTTTGTGGTATAAGTGTACATCTTTTGTGTATATACCAAGAGTGGTGTTGCTGGATCTTGAGGTAGATTATCAATTTTCTGAGAAACTGCCATACTATTACCAAAGTGACTGAACAAAGTTGTAGTCCCACTAGCAGTGGAGAAATGTTCTCCTTATTCCACATCCTCTCCAGCATAAGTTGTCACTGTACCTCATAGAAGAGAAAGTGGGAAGTAGCCTTGAACACATTGGCACAAGAGACCACTTTCTTTTTTTTTTAAATTATAACACCAGTAGCACAGAAACTGAGAACAATTGATAAATGGTACCTCCTGAAACTGAGAAGCTTCTGTAAAGCAAAGGACATGGTCAACAAGGCAAAATGGCAGCCTATAGAATGGGAAAAAATCCTCACCATCTCCTCATCTGACAGAAGACTGATTTCCAAATTATACAAAGATCTCAAGAAATTAGACATCAAAAGACCAAATATTCCAATAAAAAATGGGGCACAGACCTAAACAGAGATCTCTCAACAGAGGAATCTCAAATGGCCAAAAGACACTTAAAAATGTTCATCATCCTTAGTCATCAGAGAAGTGCAAATCAAAAGAACTCTGAGATTCCATCTCACATCTGTCAGAATGGCCAAGATCGAAAAACAAAATGGATTTTGTGTTACAGAAGAAAGTTGAGGATATATGTGCTTTAGTTTCCTATAATAATCACCCTCGCTATTAATTAAGCAAACTATAAAAATAGAGCTTTAGAGGATTTATTGTCATACCAATGATTTTATTTTTAAAACCAAATGATCACATTTATTTTTTATGAAAAGTAAGAATGAATATATGAATAATACATTATCTTAAAGCAACATTCACTAAATAGTAGGCATTGTGTTGTGGTTTGAATACACAACTGGGCAATTTGTTACAGTCCATGTAGATTCAACACAAAGATGCCTACACTATCCCATCATTTCCACATATACAATACTCAGGAAAAAAAACTAGAAAATTGTATCAAACAAGACATTCAGGCAAAATGTATCCAATAAATCAGTTAATCACTTATAAATGAAAAAATGTAATTTCTTCCAAAGTTATTTGTTGTATAAATGTCTTAATTCATGAATTAATTACTCTGTGAATATGAAAATTTTGTTTCAAATATCAGGCATTTTCCTGGTATTTTTTAACTTTTGAAAACTTTAGGTTGTATCTGTCAATATATCTGTATCTCTGTTTGTGTCATCAATAAATGTTTTTCTCATTACCTTTTTGAATAGACTATATTTGTTGGGGAAGACTGCTTGTTCATTTCCCAGCCACCCAGACTCCTGAAATAATCACAAAGAAATCTGTATGAATTTGCAATACTGTTTGGCCAATAGCTGAAGTATATTTCTGGCTAACTCTTATGTCTTAAATTAACCCATTTCTATTAATCTGCGTATCGTCATGTACTGTGTCTTACTGACAAGGTTCTGGTGCATCTGTCTCCTGTGAGTGGCTACATGGCTTCTCACTAACTCCACCCTCCACCTTCTCCCTCCCTCTCTCTCTCCCTCTCCCTCTCTCTCTCTCTCTCTCTCTCTCTCTCTCTCTATATATATATATATATATATATATATATATATATATATATATATATATATATATACTGGAAGAGACTATATTCCAGTCTGGCTAAATTCTGTTAAGCCACTGGCCAAAAGCAACTTCTTTATTAACCAATAAAAACAACACATATATAGAAGGACTTCCCACACCATATTTGTTTGTTTTTTGGTTTTTTTTGTAAAGATTATTGACCCTTGTAAACATGTCATTTACACCTATTTAAAAGTAAATTGTAGACCACAGAAACCAGAACACATCTACCTGACTTCTTTTACTTTGCCAAATAATGTGTTTTGCAACCTGTTTTGTATACACTTACAAACAGTTCAATGTGAAATTGTTCTGATGTTCTGTGTGAAACCTCCAGGAGTCTTATTCACAAAGGGATTTGACTCAAATCAAATAGCATTGCAAGGCTGATGGAAAGACTTAAGCGGCAGAGTATATGTCATCGAGTTTACTGTATTTGCAAGTTCTGAGATAATATTACATGCTTACAATCTACAATGAGCTGAAGTAGGCTGGTAAGTCTGGGACATTAAGTGGAAAGGTATCAGAAGATAGAAACATTTAGGAGTCCATGCTAGCTAGATATCAAAACACTATAATTAGAAGGATTTAATTTGCTAGAATAGTAACAAAGCCTGATAGACTCTTAGTGTTATGAATGATGTTTTTGCCCCAATTTTCTTCTTCTGAAGCCCTGGTGTGGTCTCACACTAAATGTGAAGATAGAAGTCAAAAAATAAAACCTATTGCTACAGTGCAATGAAATAAAAATGCCTCCTAGAACAATAACTAAAAAAAAAAACTGATGATTTCTGTCTTGGAGAGATTTCAGCAGAAAATAATCTATAACTCTTGTCCTGTTTCACCAAATCATACTGATTGTGGTGGTTTGAAAGAAAATGGCCCGCAAAGGGAGCGGCACTAAAGGAGGTCTGGTTTTATTGAAGGAGGAATGGCCTGGTTGGAGAAAGTGTGTCAATGTTGAGGAGGACTTTGAGGTCTCATTTACGTTCAAGCCACACCCAGTGGAACAGGCCACTTCCTGCTGTCTGTAAGGACTCTCAGCTCCAGCACCATGTCTGACTACACATGGCCATGTCTCACCATGATGATAATGGAAAAATCTCTAAAAACGTAAGCTACCTCAATTAAATGTTTTTCCGTTATAAGGGTTGTCATGGTCATGGTATCTCTTCATAGTAACAGAAGCCCAAAGTAAGACAGAAATAGGTAGCAAGGACTGGGGTATTGTTTTGACAGGCCCGACCATGTTTCTGCTTGAAGGACTATGGACCTTCAGATTGTAGATTTAAAAAGCAGTTGAAAACTTCAAGTGCTACTTAATGGGCCAAGCTAGTAGGACCATGGAAGACAGCAGTGCTAAGAGTGATTTGAACTGTGAGTGTCTGAGTCAAGAGGTTTCAGAGAAGAAGAATGTTAGTATGTGGCTAGAGACCTATCTGGTGCTATTTTGTTTTCTTTCCCTTGCTGAAGTCTGCCTGAGGCTAAAGTGAAGCATTTGGGATTAATTCTGATGGCAAAGGGAATCTCAAAACAGCCTAGTGTAGTCTCTGTCGTGTGGTTATTAGTGTTGACTCTGATGAAAGTTTATAATGAAAAGGAGCAAGTTAACCAGTAAAAGTACAAACTTGTACAACTGAGAAAAGGGGCGCTAGGAAGTGGAAAAGATTTAAGTCCTGTATTCAAGGAGATAAACAGATTAAGAAATGGAATAAAGGGAGTGGTGACTGCAGGGCAAAATCCCACCCAGACAAGTGTCCAATTTGTGAGGAGTTACAGAAAGCTTAGAGCCCTGTGTAGAGGGGCATGCCTTTAATCTCAGTACTACTCAGAAGGTAGAGGCAGTTAAGGTAATCTTTAAAATCAGAAAGCTGGTGTAATTTAAAGTTCTCAGAATTCATGACCAGCCTGGTTGACAGTGCAAGTTTCAGGAAAGCCAAGCTTAGCCGTGAAAGAAACTATTGGAAACAGGAAGCTGGTGAAGCTGTAATTGAACGAGGACACAATGCTTCAGTTGCAGTAAGCAACAGAACTTGGCAGCTTTGAACACATTGGTTCTGGCAAGGATAGAAGAAAGGCAATATGAAACCTTCCTCCAAGACTAAAGAAAGACTAGGCTTGTGTCGGGATGTCTCTGGAATGAAGGCTTAGAGAGGCCGATGTAGCAAGCTGTGAAGTTCAAGCCTGGATGGCTTTGGAGACCACCGAACAATGGAAATGCCAGAGCCATGGGATACCTGCTGAGGGAAGCTGCTACCGGGGAGTGGAAACAACCCAAAGAAAAGAAGTGTGGTGCAGTCAACAAAGATGAAAGGAGTTGGCGATCTGCAGAGCATTTTGACATCAGACATGGAGAGGCAGAGTTTCAAGTTTGCCGGTTTTAGTAGCCCTTGATGCCACCAACGCTGTAACATTATTTATTAATCCCTCTCCCAAGTGCTCAGCCTTTTAGTTCTGCCAATTTGCTATATTTACCCTACCAAATAATAATATTTATAATAGTAACAATAATAATAGTAAAACATTCCTTACTCTTAAAATTTTTGTTTCATTCTTTTGATCATCAAATAATAAAATATCAGGATTTAAAGGGGTAATAAAGTACAAACTTACTTTAAGTTACATCTTCTGAAAAATAATTTTTTAATTTGAAGGAAGAAATCAACAAACTACACAAAACACTATGGGTTATATCACAAACTCATGTTTCTTAATTTCTGAATTACTAATTTTGAAACCATTTGAATATCAGCAGGAAAATCTGACCATGGGCCAAGGTACAAACCTATAATCCTAGCACCTAGAAGGCAAACAGACCTCCGCGAGCTTGAAGTATACCAGGGCTGCATGGTAATATCCTGTTTTAATAAAAGAAGGAAAAAAAAAGGAAAATAACAACAAAAATACTGATCATGACCTTTCTTTAAAAATACTTATAAAATAATTTTTAATATCTAAGTAAAGAATAAAAAAGAATGAATCACTTATGTAAAATCTACTTCATAGTAAGATATGAAAAGTGATTTTTTTCTCAAATTATTTTATTCACAATCTGCTCTTATTTATAAGAAAACCTAATTGTTTTCAATTTCAGGTATTTACAGATAATTTTAAATGATCATCCAAAATATAATAGGCATATGAGAATCCTTGGATCTCTGTCAAAGGAAAACAATCGTATTTTATTGTCTATTGGAATGGAAACTACACTCATCACTTGGGATGAACCAGCCATTAATTATGCTAATAAGAAGAAAAAAGTGACGGATAATGAAACAAGTCATGGGCCTTCTGCAAGATTCATCAGAAACATAAATCTAGGCGATTACACATACTTCAGGCAGATTAAGGTGCACCAACGAGCATTTAGTGGAATGGGTTCAGAGGCTGCATTATCTGGGAGCTTTGTGTTCAAATTACCATACCTTGACACAGATACTAAATCTAATGAAGCTTATTTTATACTTAACTGTCTTACACATAGGATTTCTTGCCATGACAGTAAGGCTGTATCTACCATAAAAGACAGGATGAAAGGTATTACTCAGTAAGAAGAAATAATTCTGGCTGACAAAATGAAATCAAATAAATTTCTTTTTTTAATATTTTATACATAGTTTACAGTCCATAGAAGTTAAACATTTAAGCAGACTGTTTGAAATCATTAAGACACAGGAACTGTAACAAATATGTGAGGTTGTTGCAAGTATAACGTGATGTCATCTATTACAGATGCTTTTTATCAGGAGACTAACAAAAACAGTATCTGAAAGTATAACATAAAAATGCAATGACCATATGTAAATATCAATTATATTAAATTGTTATATGTGTATTCACACTAACAAACTCAAACATTCATAGAAATACACACACATGCCAGGGTATAAATTAAGTTTATGTAAAACAGTGTCAATTTGAGTATTAATTAATACACTATAGTATAAGACTAAGGTTGATATGAGGACACTAAACCGTAGGACATTTCCAGCTCCTTTATGTTCTCATGGGAAGAATGTTATATATGTCATCTATCATTAGTGTTGTGATAACAGTAAACAGAGTATATTAGATTTCAGGTTGCTAAATTAAATTTTTATAATAGCAATATGATTATAGTCAAGAAATATTAAATTTTATACATCTTTTAAGCATGCTTAATAAACATTTTAAAGAAATGCAATACAGTAAGTAACTTTCATTGAAACATTTGATACTTTTGCTTTGTTTTAAATTAGATTATTTTAGGAAAGTGACTCCGTGTTTATTTCATGCTTGTTTAAGTGCCAAGAATTTAGATACAGTCCACCTTGCCTGCCTTATTGTGTTTTGCTGTCTACTTTTTCCAAAATTCTATTGCAATGACTTTCTTTTATTGCCAGTTATCAAAGACTTAAAATGTAAAAAATATGTGTCCTCTGGATGCTGCTTGAGTGAGGTCAGAGAATTGTGGAATGAAGCCTGAGAAGTAGCAAATTGGGTCAAAACACTCTAAATGCATGTATGACCATTAAAATATGGATTTAATTTAAAAAACAAATTATGGATGAGGGGATGGTTGAATGGTTAAAAAAATACTTATTCCTCTTGCAGTGGTCCTGGATTCTATCCCCAGTACTGGCATGGTGACCCGCAATCATCTATATTATAGTTCTAGGGGTCCTGTTCCTCTCTTTGATATTTTTCATGTGTATGAGTGATTTTCTTGTAAGTATGTATGGGCACTGCTTGTTTGTTTAGTGTCCATGGAGATCAAATAAATTTCTTAAAAAATCACTTGGTTTCTGCTGTATATACGATGTGCTTCTAGCTTGTGTCTACTCTGTATATGTGAATTGCAAATATCTATCTGGAAGACTGAGATTAATTTAAGCCAATAAAGACAAATATATTTTTTCTTATCCTGTATCAAAGAAAATGTATCCATAGTGTATCTGAAGATGTTTCTAGACCCTGATACAGCCTTCTGCATCTTAGAAAACTAAAAGATGTTTGGTTGTTCACTGAGAAACCCCAACACAGTTCTGTTACTAGATCTTGAATGTGTATTCAAGTTTCTGACACATGGATGTGATGTCTAATTTAATCTCAGAAGATCAAGCACCACACTTTAAAAACAGGGCATGGAATTAAAGTCAAACATTCCCCCTGAGTATCCATTCCCAAAATTAATTTCAAAAGAAAAAATAGCAGATATTTAGAGGAATAGATAAATACCTGCTTTAGGCAAATTTAACAAATATATGTTTGGAAAAAGTAAACAAAAGATTGCCCCTTTATTAATGTATACTTCAACATCATTTATTGGCCTCACCAGAAGTAGGTCCATTTTAATTTGTTCCTTCTTTCTCTGTGTCATTGCAATTCAAAAGAATATCTTCAACAAGCACAGGTAACATATTTTAACATGTTTCTAATAATTCTCACCTTTTGATATTCATGTTCTTTGATAATCCCCTCTGATTAATTCAGGTGAGATTTAGCAATTTTTCTGCAGTGAAAAGATGGCTCAGGTGTAAAGAGCACTGGCTGTACTTAGAGAAGACCCACGTTTGAGCATCAGGACTCACATGTCCACTAGCAACAGTCTGTAACTCCTGTTCCAAGGGATCCAGGGACTTCTGGCATCTGCAGTCACAGCATGCATGTGATACGCAGACACATGCATTCACTCATTAATATAAAATAAAAATATGTAAATACTTTCCTAAAAATCAAACCAAAAGCAGTCATCAAATCTCACTTCAAAAAATGTTACAAAATAACTAAAACTTCCAAATTTTGCCATAGGGAGCATTCACAGAAGTTTCCATCCATGTGATGGTTAGTCTTTGTTGGCAACTTTTCTTTCTAGAATTAGAATCACCTAGACCCAGTTGGGTGCATGCCTTTGAGCGCAGTTCCTGGGATGTCAGCTGAAAACGGAATACTCACCCTGAATGTGTTCTGCTCTGTCTCACGAACAAGAATCCCAGACTGAATGAAGAAGGAGAAATAACAAAACCAGCTGAGTATGAACATCTTCCCCTTTGCTTCCTGGTCCACCTACATGTGAGAGAGTTCACACAGCTCACAGATGTAACCCATGCTCCCTGGTGTGCTTCCTTCACTATAGAAGTCCCCTCTCTTCCCTGAACCATGTACCAGTAAAAACCTTCACTCCCTTAAGTGGTTTCTTTTGGGCATTTGGTCACAGCAACAAAATTACTAACACAGCAAATAAGTAATTAAACAAGAGATAATACAAGTTGGGTCTGATCGTGTATGCATGCAGTTCCACCTACTAGGGGTAGGATGAGGGGGCTGAGGCAGGAAATTTGAGACTAATTTGAATCACAAAGCAAGTTCAGAGTCATTCTGGAAAGTCAAATAAGACACTAACTCAAAAATAAAATTAAAAAGGAAGTTTTAATATCCAGTGGTAGAACACTTCCCTAGAATGCACAAAGACCTGTATTTAAGCCCCAATAGAATACAAGAAGTTCTCAGCATTCCACTGAACAGCAGCAAGAAATTGATGTCTAGTCTGACAATCCCAGGAGGAAGTGAATCCTGTCAACAACGTTGTCACTCTGACCAATACTTGGATCACAGACTTCTGAAAGTTTCAGACTCATATCACTAGACAACAGCTAGGTGGAATTAGATTCTGATCTTCAGACTAATGATATAATAAATGGTGTCTATTTTAAAAATCTCTAAATCGGGGCCATAAAATCATATAACAAAATCAATCAATGTTATCAAAAGATTTCAGTGTCCCAAGATTTAAATTTGATTTCTTTCTCTGTAAAACCAAGTCAAAGTGTCTAAGATAGAAACAAAATATATCTTCCAATACCTTTAATAATACCTTTGAGTTAAATTACAAATAATTAAGAAAAATAATTATTATCTTTGCTTGAACTACTTACCACCTTCTAGTGAGTACTTTGGGAGGATTTCTAACAGCACATGAAATGCTATGCTGATAAGTTTATATGACATGTTAAGCATTTTAATTAGATTTTATAAGATTATTGGATCTCACTAAAACTTCTAAAATATCAGGAAAATAAACCTTTAAATTTCTAGAATCTTGCTGATTTTAGTTTCTAAATGTGTTCAAAGCATTCCCTGATATGCTGTTCTTCTCTAAGACTTTGCAAACACATAGTTAGCACCATGCAGCTATGCATCTCAGATAATAATGTCAAATAAATATTTAAGCAGTTTATAATAGCTTTTTTTCTTTGGGGGTTAAGAAGTAATGATTCTTAGATGAATGACTTACTTTCAAGCTCACATTTATTACTCAGTGTTGAACTTTTACATTTCCAATAAAGAGATGGATTCAATGGCGTATAATTATGACATCCCAGCATATGATTTAGAAATGACATACTAGTCTACTTTTGTACAAAACAGCAATTCATATCAACATTTCTGGAAACCTGGAAAATGGTAAGCAATTCAATTTTATATAATCAGGTTGAAAGTTACAAATATGTGAAATAAAAAACATTTTCTCTTCACTACCAGTGAGGCATACTGATATGCTATAATTTTCCCCAGATGATAAAGAACAAGTGTGGAGGGATTAAAAAAGGACTGCAGGTAGCGGGGTTTGATATGGTTATTACATACAAAAGTAAAAAGCTCAAAATATATTTTAAGAAATATTTGTATAAAGTTTTTCATACTGAAATGTGCTTTCTGCCTAATGGGGGGAATGTGCTGAGTGGGAGTTGCCCCCATCTCTGTGCAGAAGTGGGTGCCATTCATGCATGCCATTTCCAGTTTGAAGTATCAGCCATGAGGACAAATCGAGAAGACTGACCAAAACAAGCTAATCATCTTGGGCACTTTTATGGTTGGCAGGCTCAGTCTTTTATATAAGCGCATCCAGTTTTTATATGACATCCATTCTGCAGTTAAATGACTCAAGTAAGTCCGGTAACAAAGCCACCAGGCAAATGTAGCTGATGCCACAGCTAGGTAGCCACTAAAGAGATATGCTATCATCAGTGTGGCTATAGGACAAGGCCAGTTCAGGCACCCTTTCCTCTGCTGCCCAAGGAACAAGCTGGGACATCTCCTTGGACACCTGGGAACCTCTCTAGAGTCAAGTCTCTTGCCAACCCTAAAATGGCTCCTGTAATTAAGATATATACTTCCCTGCTCCCATATCCACTCCTTCTCCATCCCAACCATCCCATTCCCTCAAGCTCTCCCCATCCTCTCTTTCTGCCTTCTCTCCTCCCATCTCCCCTTAGCCCCACCTCACCCCCACCCCCGTGCTCCCAACCCCTGCCTGGCAATTTTATCAACTTCCAATATACAGGATGATAACATGTTTTTCTTTGGATTCACCTTCTTATTTAGCTTCTCTAGGATCACGAATTCTAGGCTCTATGTCCTTTATTTATGGCTAGAATACACTTATGAGTGAGTACATACCATATTCCTCTTTGGGTCTGGGTTACCTCACTCAGTAAAGTGTTTCCTATTTCCATCCATTTGCATGCAAAATTCAAGATGTCATTGTTTTTTAAAGCTGAGTAGAGCTCTAAAGTGTATATGTGCCACACCTTCTTTATCTATTCTTCTATTGAGGGGCACCTCATCTGGTGATGGATGGAGATAGAGACAGAGACCCACATTGGTGCACTGAACTAAGCTCCCAAGGTCCTAATGAGGAGCAGAAGGAGGGAGAACATGAGCAAGGAAGTCAGGACCGAGAGGGGTGCGTTCACCCACTGAGACGGTGGGACAGATCTAATGGGAGATCACCAAGGCCAGTTGGAATGGGACTGATGGAGCATGTGATCAAACTGTACTCTTTGAATGTGGCTGACGGTGGAGGCTGACTGAGAAGCCGAAGACAATGGCGCTGGGCTTTGATTCTACTGCATGGACGGGCTCTGTGGGAGCCTTGTCAGTTTGGATGCTCACCTTCCTGGACCTCGGGGGAGTTCGGAGGACCTTAGACTTCTCATAGTGTAGGGAACCCTGACTGCTCTTTGGCCTGGAGAAGGAGGAAGTGGGGGTATGGGTGGAGGGGAGGGGAGGGAAGTGGGAGGAGGGGAGGAGATGGAAATTTTTAATTAAAAAAATAAAAAAAGAGAGATACGCTATCTCTAATGACTTTAAAGATAACTGCCCAAACATGAGCTGTGCACGGGATACACCAATAGACATGCCACCGCGTATGGGGAAACTCCACAAGGCTGAAACCCTACACAAATAATTGCAGGAAACTAAGGAAAGGTGAGTAGACATTTTTTTGGTGGGGAAAAATAGTCTTCCCCAGGGAATAATATGCCACCTGACTGTCCAGTGACATTCAGCCCAGAAAACATACAGATAAGTAGCATTATACAGACTGAGAAGATTATATTTAGGAATATATATGAATATACATATGCATATATGCATATAATGATTAATAAAAAGAGGATATGGATTTGAAAAAGAGAAAGGAGGGTATACAGGAGGGCTTGGAGAAAGGAAAGAGGATAAAATAATGTAATTGCATTATAATCTCACAAAATAAAGAAGTGTATGTAGTGTGTAAGGTAAAGGCCTCATTGTGCTAAATAATTATAACTAATCAGCTCTTATAAGTGTTTCTCAGGATAATACAGGAGTTGTTTCGATAAATTTAAATCATTAGTATAGTCATCCCCTTTCAGACTGTCTTAGCTATCATATACGTATCTACAACAAAATGTAATCTCTTAGAAAATTTTCCATGGGGATTAAAATGGTATGCGTGGTAGACCCTACATTGTGCATAATAGATTTTTACAATACGGCAAATTTTTGTTCTTGAGTCATCCAGACCTCAGCAAAAATCCCATCTTCTACTTTCATGGGGTACGTTTTCACAGGTTTAGTTGATTCACTTGTTGAGTCTAGCTGTTTATGAGTTGAGGTTGTTGGGTGTCTCCAGTTGTTTTCGTCACATATGGACGTCACAGTACTGCATCCGTGGGTGTTGTTTCCAGTTGTTTTTGTCACATATGGACGTCACAGTACTGCATCCGTGGGTGTCTCCAGTTGTTTTCGTCACATACGGACGTCACAGTTCTGCACCCGTGCTCCTGTGTGTCCCCATGTTTCGCTCGCTGCTGCGTCCTTCAGCCTCGCGTCTTGTCACAAATGGTGGCGCCTCATTCTTTTAAAATGCTGAAATAAATTAAAATACTTCATTAAAATCATATTCTTTAAAACTTCTTTCTCACTGAGAAAATAGAAGAGCATCATGCAAACACTTTGAGGATATGAGTTAATTAGCACTTTGAAAACTGTGGAATAGCAGTCTTATGGATGAATAGTTGCAAGATAAAAAAAAAACTCTTAGCTAATGCAATCTAGCAATGATTTACCCATAAACAAAATAAAAGCGAAAATAATAGATATGAGACATGAATAAGAAAGGAAAACAACAGATAAACTGATAAGAAAAAATGATAACTTCTGTTACTAAACAAATTCATAAATATCTAACCAGATATACTCTAGGGATTAGTTGGGGTGGCCAACATGATCTGATGAAGAAAAACCTAGGGCATTAGGGAGGCACATTTTGTGTGTCTATGAGACTGGATCCAGAGAGGCATAATTAAAGAGGGAAGGCTCTTGTTGAATACAAGCAGGAATATCATCGCATGTGCAGTGATCCCAGACTAAATGTTTAAGGGAAAAAGAAACAGCCAGTTGAATGAGGGTGGTTTCCTTCTGCTTCTTGATCAACCAGCCTATAAATCCTGCTGGTAATGTTTGCCTTCTCTGTTACAATGGGGTCTATCATCTAAGCCAGGAGTCTAATAAATTTTTCCTACCCAAAGAGAAAATTTATTCTTCTTTTCACAACAGCAAGAAAGTCAACTAATACACTAATGTCCTGGTTAGGATTTTTGCTTGGGTTTTTTGTGTATGTGTTTGTTTTGTAAATTTGATACAGTCTCAGGTCATCTAGAAAGATAACACCATAACTGAGAAAATTCCTCAATATGAATGGCCTGTAGAAAGCCAAGAAGTAATTTTTTTTTTTCTGAAGCTTGCTTGACATATAAGGGTCAAACCAACTGAGGGCAATGCCATCTGTGGGTATGTGGTATGTAGCTTCCTGGTGTATAAGAAAACAAACTGAGCAAGTCATAAGGAGCAAGATAGAAAGCAGAATTTCTCCATGTTCCCTGGTTCAGTTCCTGACTCCAGATTCCTGCCTTGAATTTCTTACTTGATGATAGACTGGGGTTTGGAACAATTAAGTGGAAATAAACTCTTTCTTACTCAAGCTGCTTTGGTCAGTAGAAACCCTGACTGGGATAACTGAGAAAGGAAAATAAAACGACTGAAATTATAATCAGAACTGGAAGAAAAATAGTATCATCGATGTTTTAGATATTAAAAGGCAAATAAAGCTATATAAATAGTTTGATGACCATAAATTCAGTGTAGATGAAATAAATAAAGTTATATCTATTAAATTAATTAAAATTTATAGTTACTACTTTTATAAAAAGTAATATTATCAGAGATAATGTCAGTAACAAATTATATGAGATATTTAAATAAGAAATGTACCTAGTCTACATAAGATGTTCCAGAAAGTAAAATCATCAAGAACTTTCTAAACATTTTTAAACATTATTAAAATGAATTTGAGCAAATGACCAGGCCACCAAAACTTTAAAGGAAATATTACAAGTAAAGGAAGTTAGAGGACAATATTTTGCAAAATGTATAAAAATGGAGTCCTTAAACATAGTTATACTATTGATTATAGAAGCACATCAATTAGATAATGGATTTTATGCACAAGTATCTTGGACTAGAAGGCCACTTCTCTGAGCAAAACTAACTTAATATGTCTATATTTGCTTATCAACAAACTACAGAATAAAATCAAGACAGAGAATATGCCCAGGTATAAAATCATGTGTCAACCACATACAAGCCAATCTTAAGTACTGGAAGAAGAAAGAGAATGAAGAAGAGGAAGAGAAGGAGGAAGAGGAGGAGCAAAAGAGGAGAAAAGAAGAAGAAAAAGAAGAGAGAAAGGGAGGGGGAAATGAAAGGTGAGGGAGAGGAAGGAAGAAAGGCAGAGAGAAAGAAAGAAAGAAAGAAAGAAAGAAAGAAAGAAAGGAAGGAAGAAAGAAAAAAGAAAGAGAAGGGACACCCATGATGATCTCAGCAAATGGAAAAGAAAGTTTAACCCAAAGCAAACTTTAAGCAGAATAATTATTCTCAGAAAAATTCACAGTTCTCTTCTCCTCTGTGAATTTGAGATTGCACAACAGGCTTAGTTGGCAACACCTGTAAACCCACAGCCACACTAGCCAGGGAATCAGGTAGTCAATCATCACTCTTCCTCCCACCCTCCTATTCCAGTTCCCCACTCTCAGCTCCAGCCGTGTTGCAAACCACCTGCACTCCCCCATCTTTCTTCTTTTCCTCAGATCCTTGGGCACAGTTTTTCTATCTTAATGTGGATCCCCTTTGGCCCATCCTAAATTCATCATGCCAGCACCAATAGCTAGTAATAAGTTCTACCAATGTGATATGGACTCTCAAAAGCATTCTCTATCAGGTAACCCACAACCACCATACTACTGAAATCTAGAGAGGGCAACAAAAAGCAAAGAACTGAAAACCCACCTAACAAAGGCAAGACCAGATTTCAACACACAGATTCAATCATCACATTCAGATGCCTAGACACTAATGTAATGTAAAAACAATCAATAAGTCATGAGTATATGTCCCTATGAGAGACCTATAAGCAACCTTACTAGAGTAGTTTTGCAAATCCAATATTGAAGTACAAGACATGAACTTCAAAACAGCTTTGTAAATATGATTAGCATGAATAAATCCAGTAATGAAAATTTAAGCAGTGGAATGAAATGGGAAAAAAAGGTTCAAGACGTGATAGTAAAAATGGAATCAATAAAGAAAACCCAAACTGACGTTGTTGTGGAATAATCCTCTTAGACACTGTAAAGATTTGTCACTCACATTGGTTTAATAAAATGCTGATTGACCAGTAGTCATGCAGGAAGCATAGGTGGGGCAACCAAACTAAGGATGATAGGAAGGAGAATGAGAGTAGTCACCAGCCAGATATAGAGGGAGCAGGAGATTAATGCACCATGTAAATAAAGGTACTGCCACATGGCAGGGCATAAATAAGAAATATGGGTTAACTTAAAATGTAAGAGTTAGTGAGAAATAAGCTCGAGCTATTGGCTGGCCATTTATGAAACTGACTATGGGATGAAAATCTCTGTTTACAGAGATAAAATTGGATTTGAAAAATTTATGAATTTGAACAGAAAACTCAGAGGCAAGCTTCACCAATAGAATACAAATATATGAAATAAAGAATTACAGGCACTGAAGAAAAACTAGAATAAATGGATACCTAAAATAAATCTTACACTTAAAAAATTATAAGCACAAAATATACAGGAACTCTGTGAACTATAAAAAGAGCAAATGTGAGGATTATAGGAATTGAGAAAAAAGAAGGAACCCCAGTCACAGACACAGAAAATATTTTCAACAAAATCATAGAAGAAAATTTTCATAACTTAAAGAAGGAAGTACTGATCAAGTTATGAGAAGCATGAAGAACACCAAATAGACCAGACTAGAATAGAAATTTTCCAGAACATACATTAATCAAATAATGCCTGACTTCTCAATGAAGACTTTAAAAGCCAGAAAAACCTGGATAATTTTTAAAAAAACACAGGTGGAAGCACAGTCTATTATATCCATCAAAACTTTCAATCAAAATAGGTGAATAAATACATTCCAAGACTAACATCCAAATTTAAGAGGGATCTAAAAGTGCAGTTCTTCAGAAGGTACAAGAAGAAAACTTCATCCTAAAGAGGGTAACCACAGAAGAAATAAATTATCTCAGACAAACAAAGGGAGTGGGAACCAACCCCACACCCATTAAAATAACAAATCAAAAACAGTGTTCACTGATAATTCTTAACATAAATGGTCTCAAGTCTCCAACAACAAGACACAGACTAACTGATTAGCTACAAAAAACAGGATCCAACTCTCTGCTGCATCCAAGAAACATACCTTAATATTAAGGATAGACAAAAAAAGATATTCTAAGCAAATTATTCTTAAAAAACAATTCAGTGGAGGTATTTTAATGTGTGACAAAACAGACTTCCAATCTAAACTAATCAAAAGAGATATGGAAGTACACTAAAACTGCATCACAGGGACAATTCACCAAGAGGATGCTACAATTCTAAACATCTATGCACCAAATCCAAAGGTTTCTCAAGTTCATAAAAGTAGCACGACTATAGCTAAAATAACATATTGGTCACTTCAACACTTTAATCTCACCAATAGAGAGGTCATCCAGACAAAAGCCAAACAGATAAATACTGGAGATAACAAACAAAAAATGAAATAGAAAAAACAAGAAAAGCTGTATTCTACCAAACAGAAAAATCTAAAAGAAATGGATAATTTCTTGATTTATATCAGCTACTAAAGTTGATTCAAGATTAGGTAAGCAATTTAAACAGACCTATAACCCCTAGTGAATTAGAAGCAGTAATTAAAAGTCACCCAACCAAAAAAAGCCTGGGGCCAGATTGTTTTAGCAGAGAATTCTACCAGCTTTTCAAAAAAGTAATTACAATACTCCTGAAATTATTATACAAAATAGAAACAGAAGGAACTTTGCAGGATTCTTTTTATGAATCCGCTATTACCTTGGTACCAAAACCACATAAAAACCAACAAAGAAAGAGAATTAAAGGGGCCAGAAACACAAAAAGACAATTTTCACATGTAATCACTGATAAGTGGTTTTTAAACATAAAGCAAAGAAAAAAACAGCCCACAAATCAATATCACATAGAACCAAGACAACAATGAGGACCCTAGGTGAGACATACGTGATATAATCTACAAGGGTAGTAGAAAAGCAAGATCTCCTGAGTAAATTGGGACCTTGGGAGAGGTTTGAAGGGGAGGGGAGTGGCAGGTAGAGAAGCAAAGAAAAATATAGAACCCAACAAAACTCAACAAAAAAAGGAAAAAAAGACAAAGATAAATAAATGAAAACCCAAAGAATACAAGAGGAGGAGTCTTTGCATTCTAAAATTATTTGGTCTTCCATGAAAACATGCTAGCAAGAACAGTCCTGAATAGGCAATGTCATGATGGCTGTTTCCACAATATCATAATTTAGAACAAACTAATTATTGCCCCAGAACCTTGGTAAAAGCTGAAACCTACTATACACTAATACATGTTTGAGTCTGTGAATGTGGACAAGAAAGTTATGCCATTATCTTAAATCTTCCATCTTATGTAAAATTTGTTCGTAAAGATATTTTCAAATATCATTAAAATGAATTGTTAGGCAATTGTTAAAGATAAGTATTTGTTTTAGGGGAATAAAAGCAAGATTCTGTAATACTTGTATCTGTACAAGTTCTTGTTATAAAAAATCCATATGAATTTTTATGTGCAAAAAAAAGGAAAAGAGAAAAGAAAAACCAATAAAAAGGTTATGTGAATAAAGAGGCAGCAACCATTAAGAGTAAAACAGCTGTTTATTGATAGTCTCAAAATAGTTTAATAGTTTGATTATAACCTTAAGTGTCTTTTGGCCATTTGAACTTCTTCTGTTGAGAATTCTCTGTTCAGTTCAGTGTCTCATTTTTTAAATTGGGTTAAGTAGCATTTTAAAGTCTAGTTTCTTGAGTTTTTTTTACATATTTTGGTGATCAGACCTTTGTCTGTTGCGGGGTTGGTGAAGATCTCCCAGTCAGTAGGTTGCCTTTTTGTCTTAGTGACAGTGTCCTTTGCTTTACAGAAGCTTATAAACCATCCATGCGATTATGTATAAACTATCAACTAAATTATTATATTATGAAGTACAGTAGTAAGGAAAGAAAACTAAAGGTTAAAGAAAATTAATGTAAACAGAAATCCCATTCAAGAACATTCTGGTGTGATTCATTAAGTGATTCCCTACTGTACTCATGACACAGTCCTGTATTCTGAACAATGCGGTTCACCCTCTTCTGAGTAGCAGGCACAACAATTTGTGCTTTAGTAATGAACACATGTCTGTTCCTCTCACTTCTCCCTTCCCTTAGAATGACCTTCCCAGCACTTGTCAAGACTACCTTCCCTTTTCAGTACTGAGCCCATGCATCACCTTCCTAGCAGCCAGATTACAATAAAACCATCATTTACACATGTTTGTGTCTCTTTCCTCTCCCTCTCCACTAGGAGCTTCTGGTGCTTATACAGTTGGACTGATTTAATATGATGTGAATTAAAGTGAAGCCAAGTCTTCTTCATGTCTATTCTATCAGTGTAATTCTTGGTAAATAGGAAGCAAACATTCAAGGTGAATGAATGAATGAATGAATGATTACATAAATGTTATTTTGTACTATCTTTCTCATCTCAACCTTTATATTTGTGGTAGATAGTCTTGAACTGCAGCAGGGCAGGAAACTAAATAGAAATGGAAGCTAAGTGAACACCTTTGTCTCTGCTGGCTCGGCATAAATACAGTGGACATGTGCAAAACAGAAACAGAATCACAGATCAAGGTCTAGGAAGGAATTTTCCCTATGTAGAGCTCAGGTCAACAACAGGCAAGGGAAAACAGATTTAGAATAGAGACACTGTAACACAAAGAGCAGAAGCAATGGGAGCATTCAAATGTGTGTGTGTGCATGTGCATGCATGTGTATGTGTCTGTGTGTTCATGTGGATGTGTGTGTGCATGCATGTAAAGCTTTCTTAAAACCCAAATATGTATTAAGTCATCTTTAGAAATGAGACTGCCCCCCACTATTGTCCAATAATATTTATTCTACACCACTGAGTCACATGCAAATTTTGCATACATTTTTATTTGTCCCTCTTGACAACTGCAGTGAAATATGTAATCTGTTAAAGTTCTTCTAACAAACTCATTCAAGTTCCCTAAAGTTATTTTTAGCTGCCTCATTGGTGTGCTTCTCAGTAGCACAGCAGTTTCTTCAAAGTTCATGTACAAGAACAAAAAGGTTATTTTCTTAAGGTAAAACCTATTAAAAAGCTGTCTAGTGAAACTTTCATTTCTGTGTTTTTATAAGTGATTGTAAAACAAATTTCTAAACGACCTACTTCTGAGGTTGTGTCTTTTAGAGAATCATTGAAGGAAGCATAGTCTATTTCAGCTATAACACTAGGCGATTGTTTAGAATGCTTTCCTATATGATTAAAAAGAAGAATCTTTCCAATACTTCTCATCCCTATTAAATAAAAAAGAAACCACATTTTGTTAATACGTGCAGAGAGGCACAATAATCTAGAAAATTATAATTACAGTGCTTTATGAATGACACAAATTATCTTTCCTATTGAAATGGAATATTAAAAGATAATTTATTACTTGAAGAAAAACAGCTTATCTATTAATGGCTATAAAACATCTCCAGCCCATTAAGTAACTTACAGAGTGTTTTATGATTTTCATTGATTTCTAGTTTGGGTCTATATTTTTAATAATATATACTTAAAGCAGGTTTCTTAATGGCTAAGCAAAATGAAACAAACACATAAATAAGGATTCAAGGCAACTTCACTGCAAATTATCCATATAAGTGGATTTGAAGTACTGTTTATGAAATTTGGAAGTGTTTGTTATTTTTGGTTATTCCATGGTCAGTCCACTGAGAAAGTGCTAAGCCATTAGAGAAAACAGAATCCCAATTCACTCTTATGCCTTGCCTCTTACATATCCCTATTCTAAAGTACAAAGCACATTAGCATATATATCATTTAAATTTTCAATTATTTTAAATATTTAAATGAAGTTATGAAGTTTGATGAATTCACATATCAAAAAATAGTAATTCAGATACCCATGATGACACCCAGTGAAATGAAAAGCAAAAGAACACACTATAAAAAGTGTGGTACTTTAAGCAGGAGAAAGAAGGAATGGCAGAGAAAAGATTTTAAAGAATGGAATGATAGGATCACTGGATTCCACTGTGATGTGTTACATAGAAGGACTACTTTATTCCTTCCTGGGCATGTTCTAACACAGGAAGAACAGGTAAAACGAATGATCGTCTTCAAATAAAAGAAAAACCTTCAGGGGCTCAGAAATAAATTCTAATCTAATGAATTCTAATCACTGTGCATTCTTAGGATATGCGGGCCAATACTACATGCATTTTCTCTCAGTCTGGGTTACAGTGTGCCTACCAGAGGTTAAAGCTATTTTGTGACTCTTGGGGTGACAAATGAACAAACTTCTATTTGCCCTAAACAGGACACTGAAAACAGGGAAAATTGTGCTGCATTTCTTGTCTTGAGAACCAATTATTTTATTGATGTTATATAGAGAAGGAAGGGGAAGGAATTATTTCAGGATGATCGGTGACTAAAAGACAGCTTCATCATGAACAAAACACCCCTGCATATATGACAGTTCACAAATGCTGTGTTCCTAGTGCTACCTGTACAATGTGCGGTTAGTTCCACTGCCTGGTCTCCATACTCCCAGCAATTGGTTCATACTGATAGAACCTTGTAAAGGGGCCTTGGAAATCTTATAACTTTCAGAAGCTCATGAGCTTTGGGGTTTCACTAGCCTCCTGAGTCTAATGAGCCTTTCCTTCCCTCTAGGAGAGAGTTTCAATTCAGAGGGGGAGAAGTCACATGACAGAAGAGAACATCTGTGTTCCCATAAGATGTACCCTAAGAAAAATTCTAAGCTATCAATCACATCATCATCTCGGGTTTGGGAAACAAATGTAATAATAACACCTCTCATGTATCTCTAAGTTTCTGCAGAGCATTATCAAAAAACCTCTCCTTGCTATTGTTAAAATAACTCTGAAATAAGTCAGAAAAAGATTGTGTCCACCTGACATGAAATCAGCATTTGATGGCCCCACTACTATGGGAACCAAGTCATGAAATGCCTTACCTGTCCATCTCTCCCAATCTTAGGATACATATTAAAGGAATTTCAGACCACGTGTTGTTTCTTTGTTCAACATGTTCAATGTCATGTTCATTCTGTGTGTCTTGCTGACTCTTTGCCTGTATTTTCTGTTTTTTATCTATATTGATCATTGTCCCTTCTCTCTTAATTCTACTTCATTTTATCTTGCAATACGGTATTTTAGAAACAAGAAGTTAGTTATACACAAGCAAATCTCTTGCTTTTGTCAGTTGAGTACAGGAATATAATCCTGGGAAAAAAGTCTCAGCAAGCTGAGGAATGGAGAGAAAAAGAGACACAGTTTTGAGTAATTCTGCAAAAATGAAAACATAAAATGTCATTTAAAAAAAAGGCAGGAGAAGCCGGGCAGTGGTGGCGCACGCCTTTAATCCCAGCACTCGGGAGGCAGAGGCAGGCGGATCTCTGAGTTCGAGGCCAGCCTGGTCTAAAAGAGCTAGTTCCAGGACAGGCTCTAGAAACTACAGGGAAACCTTGTCTTGAAAAACCAAAAAAAAAAAAAAAAAAAAAAAAAAGGCAGGAGGGGAAATATGACCAGTCTAGCAAAAAGACTGGATGGAGCCCAACAGCAAGTCTTCCTCTCAAAGACGAAGAGACTTTCTAGAGTAAGTCCCACCATCATCCCAAAATTCCAGGACAGCACACTACATACACTAATTGGTTTTTTGAAGAGACTTTTGTTTTTTGTTTGTTTTTTTTTTTGTTTTGTTTTGTTTTGTTTTTCGAGACAGGGTTTCCCTGTAGTTTCTAGAGCCTGTTCTGGAGCTAGCTCTTGTAGATCAGGCTGGCCTCGAACTCAGAGATCCGCCTGCCTCTGCCTCCCGAGTGCTGGGATTAAAGGCATGCACCACCACCGCCCGGCCTTGAAGAGACTTTTGAAAATATAGGGGGAAAGTGGATCATGTATTAGTCTAGTTCAGTGTAAAGAGGACAAAACAGACTAAAAGTGGAAGTAAGAGCTCATTGCAAGGGAGAAGCCTGAAGGAAACACACTTGAGAAACCTGGGTATATCTAGGGTAATTTGCATGGCATGTGCTGAGAGGTCTGGATCACATGATCCCCTTCCTGTGTGCAGTCTTTTTTTTTTCCTGTGTGCAGTCTTAAAAAGAAAAAAATTGTTGACTCAAAACCAACCATCCCTTTGAAGGTGAGTAGGAAGTGTAGGTGACAGCGTGATTTTGCAAGTTGATCAATGGGTACTAAAGTAAAGGTCACTAGAAGCAGGACTTTTGTAGGCATATAATATACTACGCACGGCAAAAATCTAGATGAAGAAAGACATTTTGAATGTTCCCTCCATAGAAGATGGTAAATGACTGAGAAGATAGACATGTTTAACCTGATTTGGATGTTGCTTTGTCTGTACATGCATTAAAATATCATATTAGCCAACCAAGGTGCATCATTAACACATTTTAATTTGAGTCCAAGCAAACTCAATGAATTCAGCTTGTATCTATACATAAAGAAAGAAAAATAACAGGAATTCCTCTTCAAGCATAAGCAATGTAAATTTAAGGAGCTTGGTCAGACAATTCAAAGCTTTCGTATTTTCTGTAAAGTTGCTGTGGCCTGAGGGAGCAAGTTCACTAAAATGCAACTATTTGCTTTCCTTTCCCACCGGCAAATTACTAAGAAAAAAAAATCAACTTTAGACAAAACAGTTTTGTGAAAATTATCATTTGAGGTATGTTTTTCACAGGCTCCGTAAACCTTTGGACTTTTCGTTAAACTGGAGAACACCAGCTCTGAGTGTGGCATCGGGGTTCCTGATTTCCACAGCTATGCAGTGCCTCAGGTCTGGGTGTCTGCTACTCGTCATTGGGAGTTGAGTGCTAGCACATCACAGGTAATAAAGCAGATATTACGTGCTGCCACAGAAAACTGACAGAGCTCTCCACGAACTATGGAGCTGTCTTAAGTCATGCATTCTGCTGTGGCTGCCACTGCTACTTTACTTTATCGGGATTCTTAAGAACCAGGTCAATATTAGAAAATTGGACATCAGCCCAATCATTAGATTGTGTTGACAGCTTCCCTATGCCAGAACGTGAGTCTCAGTTCCTCACACTTAGCCGACAGAGACTTCTGTTTCCAATAAGCTCTTGACAAAAAGAATCTATGAAGTCTTCCTGCTAATAGAAGTGTGTGCACTGTGAGGAAAGCAATAAGAATAGGTGACAAAGTGCAGAGCTACTGAGTGTGCTCTGTATGTGGGGTTTCATTAAGCTTCCGGGCAAATTCAAGGGTATGAAGGGGCCACACAGTGTTAAAAAGCCCAGTGAGTTGTTTCTGTTCGTTTTGAGATATTGTTTCTGTTTCCAAGTAAATGACTTCCTTTAAGACCTGTAAGCTGCAAACCAGAGTATGTGCCATCAGTGTGGTTATCTAGACAAGTGAAGAAAGTCGTACTTCAATCTCCATGTTGTGACTAGACCCAGCACCTCACAGAAGATTCCATAATGAATCCAAGTAAGAGGCATCATACAGCTGTCGAATTTTTTGAAGTATTGTTCTCTTTACAGTTGAAGGTAAATTCTGTGCTAACAAAGTTCTGATAAAATGCTCATTGACTGTCTTAGTGTGAAAATAATATTTTGTCCATTATCTATTCTTGTTTAGTTTAAAATTTTATCTTTTCGACTTTTACATTGACAGAAACATCTAACATCCCAATGCATTTAAATATATTTAAATGCAAAGAGTAACAGAAATGGCATCAGTATTGTATTAGCACTATGATTTAGCACTATAAAACTCATTTATCTAACAAATCCTATTTAGGATGCTGAAGAAAATATGGGTTGTATTTTAAATGACAATAATCACAATTATTCAATCATTTTTGTCTTTAATGGGAAATGAAGCATCACATCAACTCTTTATGATTTAATTTTTAAATAGCTGGAGCTAGATCTACCATATGACTCAGATACATCATTCTTGGCCATATACCCAAAAGATTCTATATCCAAATATAGAAATATTTGCTTATCTCTGTTATATGGCAGCAATCTATGTTATGAGGAGGCCTGCTTCTTTGTTCCTGGCTGTTCAGCCACGAAATAATCACACAGAAACTATATTAATTTAATCACCACTTGGCCTATTAGCTCTAACTTCTTATTGGCTAGCTTTTACATCTTAATTTAACCCATTTTCATTATTTTATATTTTACCACGAGGCTTGTGGCCTACTGGCAAGGTTCCGGTGTCTGTCTCCAGCAGTAGCTCCATGGCTTCTCCCTGACTCTGCTCTTCTCTCTCCCAGCATTCAGTTCAGGTTTCCCCAACTACCTCTGTTCTACACAATCAGGCCAAGCCAGTTTTCTCTATTCATCAATGGTAATCACAGCATATAGAGGGGAAATCCCACATCAAACCTAGAGGTCCACCAAACAATGAAATATCAACAAAAATATATTTATACAATGGATTTTATTCAAATTACAAAAAAATAAAATTATGAATTCCACAGGTAAATTAATAGAGCCTGGAAAAATCATTCTGAGTGAGGCAACCCAGACCTGAAAACACAAATTTCACAACTTGAATAATTGCTTGATGGTAGAGATGATAGGATGCATTGCCAGTGAGTATAAGAAAGTGTTGCTCACAATAAAAATGTCCACCTTGAGGAAGTAGATTTCTTGAAAAAATATGTTATATGAACTTTCATGCCTAAAGAAAGCATTTAACTTTCTTTATTCACCATAGTTACCATATGTAAAATCTTTGCAAACACTGAATTAAAGAATAGTCAACTATTGTTCTTGCTAAATAAATAGCTCCCATGAACCTCTGTCTGACTTTCTCCAAGTAAAATGTTCCTTGTGTAAATTAGCAATGGCCTTACAACTAAACCAATTCTCATTAGTGAAAACGTGCTCTTCCACTTTACCTTTTCCCACGCAACACTTGGGAGGTATTCGGAAAATCCCACTGCAGCATCCTGATCTGGAAGTTCCCAAGAGATTTAATACCACAATTATCCCATGATGCTACTACCTTTTGGAGTTGACAGCTGAGGCAGAACAGGCCAAGGAAGGCTGGACATCTGCTTGACCTTGACTAACACATCTGCATTTCTTACCTTTTAATTTCAAGATAAGGCTACTCATCATGCTTTTTCATCCAAATGAGCTGCCCTTTCATTAATCCACAAATATACCTAATTGTTCTTTATTTTCTTTAGTTTCTTCTGTGAATGTTACTGTACTACATCCTAAAACTACCTTACATACAAATCAGTAAGTTTCTTTTTCCTTTCTACATGTGCATATTATTGACTTATTAGAACTGAACTCCCAGCTCTACGTATTAGATGGAACCCATGCCTGAGTAGGAGCTTCCCAAATACACATTTTCTCCATAAAGCAACACGAAGATCAGATTCCAATACTGGATAATCGACAAAAAGAACAAAGATGTGAGGAACGTGGCATTGAAGGGTGCTTGTTTCCAATGTCAGAACTAAGACAGCAGAGCATCGTGTTTGTTTTCTTCATTTTCTCAAATGGGTGCAAAAGCCCTAACAAGCAAGAACAGCCACAAACACAGTCCAGCAAATAAAATGACTGTGTTCATTATACTTCATAACTCAATACAGTTGTGAAGAAAATCTCTGTTCCTCTTCTTATGTGAATGAATGAATGAACATCGAGCATCTGTCAAGGGAAAATTCCCTTCTATAGTTGTTCCAGAGTTCTCCAACTCTGGGAGAGGAGACAGTATCCTTCAGTCATTGCTCTCGTGCCATCTGGAGGACAAACTCCCCGTCTCACTACTGGTAGCGGTACACACTGACAGTGCAGTCACATCAAATCTTTATTATAAACTTCACCCGTCAGAAATAGAGCCTGAGGGGAAACAGTAGATGACTCTCAGACACACGGCGCCTGTCTCCCAATGCCATTTATACGTGGGATGAGGGAGAAGATTTTCTCTGTCGATTCTTTGCCATAAGGCTTTCGACTGGCCCACTCCCTCCTGTGTCTGTAAACACCGCGAGTTGAAAGAATGCCACACTGTGTCTCTCTAGGATAATATTAGCACATAGAGGGCATCACTAGAATTACTGCAGGCAATTTAGAGACTATAGCTCACAGAGCCCCAAAATTTAAAAGAAAAAAATCTTGTTAGCATACAAGCACCCACAGCACTTAAAAAAAAAATGCATTTCCTCAGGACTCTAAATTCCAGTGTCCCCCAGCAAACTGCTAATGCTGCCAATTATTTCCTAAATGTGTCACTGACCTTCTCTGGTGCAAGCCGCTTGTCTTACCACACTTTTTCTTGTGCTGTCTTCTCAATGATCCCTTGCCATCTCCATTCACAGATCAGCTTTGCCTCGATGCAAACTCCTTCATCTCTTTGGAAACATTTCAGCCTTGGCTCCTGATGAGTGACAAAAAGAATACAGGGAAGATAAATTCATGCTGCATTGTGGTGATATATTGACTGGTTTCTCTTATTTAAATGTTGCACTCCTGTACTCATGTCCTGTCTGGCCACCTCTCTGCTTCCGTTTCCCTGAATTTATGCATCTCCATTATTCTTCACTCCTATCTTCTGTTTATTCTTCTCCAATAATTCTCTGCCATTGTTCATCTTTGTAGGTCGAATTCTCAATCTGTCTTTTAAGTTTGATCAGCTTCAATGCTTTTTGTTTGTTTGTTTGCTTACACTCTCCAGCTCATTCTGTCTTAGAGGGAAGTATTAGTAGAGAGGTAAAGGGTTTGGTCTCTGAAACCAGACTTCTCGGATGAAATCCCTGGCTTTCCATTTATTTTATAAATTGTAGAAATTAAGCAAATTTGTTTGAGCTTTCATCTTCTCATCTGTAAAATGGGGACAAAACAGCAGCTCTCATAATCTTATCTTCATGTGACCCATTCTTTAAAAAAATCTCTTGTAAATGTGCTTGTATTCATTGCTCACTATTCAAAATTGTTAAATAAAATAGATGGCAAGTACTTTTCATCATGCAGAACTACTGTACTGGCACAATGACTAAGAAACACTGGATTAAACATAAATTCAGAAACAAGCTAAATAGAGGAGAAACAGAAACATATTTGGTGCAGAGCAGTGGAAGGGCTTGAATATAAAACACATTAAAATATTTTTATTGAAAATAGATTCTTTTTCTTATACTTTACTCTGATCATGTTTTCCCTGACCAAAGCTTTCCCAGATTATTTCCACCCCCACAACAAACCAAATCTACAATCTCTCACTTTATCTCTCATTAGAAATCAAACAGGCTACTACTAAAACAAATACATAAACCAGAATAGCACAAAACAAATGAACAGAAACAAAAGACCCATAGAAAAAGCACATACAGGAATACACATAGAGATGTAGAGACACACTCACTTACACAGCTCACAAACAGAAATCTTATGAAAACACATAATCAGAAACCATAATATAT
The DNA here is from genome assembly GCF_903992535.2 of Arvicola amphibius. Taxonomy (NCBI): domain Eukaryota; kingdom Metazoa; phylum Chordata; class Mammalia; order Rodentia; family Cricetidae; genus Arvicola; species Arvicola amphibius. The sequence continues at coordinate 25,296,629 of NC_052047.1, forward strand.
AAGTAAATGGCCTATAAGGTAAGAGAGAGAGAGAGAGAGAGAGAGAGAGAGAGAGAGAGAGAGAGGGCGAGAGAGAATGTTCAAAGTACAATGAGATAAAAATCATCCAAACGTGTGTGTGTGTGTGTGTGTGTGTGTGTGTGTGTGTGTGTCAGTGTCTGTGTCTGTGTGTTTGTGTGTGTTCAAGCCCTTCCTAGGTTGCTTTCCTGTTATTTTCAGTTAAGACATTTCAGAGTAAGGCGAAGGCTGTTCAGTGTGTGTAGTAAGAAGCAGGACATTCAAGTACACTTCTGCATAGCAAAGTCATTGCAGACAACAATAATGTACTATACACTCTGTCTATGACAAAAGACTCAAAAAATGGATTTTGAAAGTTTTCACCATAAATGACAAATGTTTGTGAAAACAGACATGTTTAACCTGATTTAAACATTGTACAATATCTACACATATCAAAACTTCGCTTGGCACCCTATTAATATTTATGTATCTGTTAAAAGGAAATTTAAAATTCCAATAAGAGGAAGACATAGCTGATTCTATTACAAGATGTGGGACCGATCCAGGAAACATTTAAAAAGAGTGACAGTGGAGAGAACAGAAAGGTCCCATTAAATGGGGAAAAATCAGGTGAATTAGGCAAGGGTTTTCGTTTTCTTTTTATAATTTTTATTTATTCATTTTTCTAAATCTCATTTTGCATTCTGAGCACAGTTTTTCCTCCCACCCCTCCTACTGCCTCCACTCGCCTACCTCCAACCCACCTTCCATCCATTCCTCCCAATGGGTAAGGGCTCCTATAGGGAGTCAACAAAGCCTGGCACATTAAGTTGGGGCAGGACCAAGATTCTCCCCACTGCATCAAAGCTGAGCATAGCATCCCACAATAGGTAATAGGATCCAAAAAAGCCAGCCCATGCAAGAATCTAGTCCCACTGCCAGGGGCCTCTCAGACAATCTAAGCTTCACTACTGTCTCTTACATATGGAGTTCAGGCCCGGAGAGACTCAACAGCTGGCCATCTAGAGTTCATGAGTTTCCACAAGCTTGGTTCAGCTGTCTCTGTAGATTTCTCTATCATGATTTTTACTTCCCTTGCTCATATATTCCCTCCTCCCTCTCTTTGAATTCCTAGAACTCGGCCTGTTGCTTGGTTATGTATTTCTGCATCTGGTTCCATCAGTTACTGGATGAAGGTAGTGTTATGATAGTTGAGGTACTCACCAATCTGATTAAAGGGATATGCCAGTTTGGGCACCCTCTCAAATGTAGCTAGGAGTGTTAGCTGGGGTCATCCTTCTGGATTCTTGGGAATTTCCCTAGCACCAGGTTTCTCCCTAACCCCATAGTGGCTCTCTATCAAGCTCTCTCTTTCATAACTCTTCCATTCTGTACCTCATCCCCCTTGAACATCCCATTTTCTAATATTCTCATCTCTCACTTCCTCCCCTTTACTGCCTCCTCACTCCCAGTTTACCCAAGAGATCTCATCTAATTCCCTTCCCAACATGTATTAGAGTATATACATGTTATCCTACTTTTACAATATCCCCAAATAGAGAATATGTGTGAACAACATTTATACATTAGTAGTCATTTCTAAAATTAAAACCTGATAAAAAATGATTTTGAAAGAATTTTGTCTTGACAATAAATCCTAGACTTTTCTTATCATTTCCCTTCAAATGTTCTCTGATAGCTCATAAAGTCATAACTTCTTATTGTCAGATTCAAAATGTCAGTATAAGCTTCTTGCTGTTGCTACTGTTGTTGGTTTTAAATTGTTTATTTGAATGTTTTATGTAAAAAGAACTCTATGATAATATGGTTTTCTAAAATAAGTGTAATGCATATAATGTTTCTTTCCTTTGTTAGAGTCTTGCATTCACATCTACCATTCAAGAGAAATAAAAGATGGTTCATTCAACCATCTTTTAGCAAGTCTGTAAGGAGACTGTTCTATCAGCCAGACACAGTGTTATATAGTAGCAATCAGAAGACATTTAAACAGTTCCTGACCTCATACTCTGGAATTCCTACACAGGAAAAATGAGTGATTAAAATAGAATGCAGTGATCTTACTGAGATCGCACAGGGGTCTAAAGATACATCATACTAGCAAGGGCAGAGTTGCTCACCCAATCAATAACTTCATCCATATAACACGCTGTCACTCTCACTGTTACTGCTTCTATCCTCATAGAGTGGAGTGTCTTCACTCTGCTGGATTTATTCTCGTGGCTCAAGCGCTTCTGAATCACAATGCTTCACTTTCCTTTTTAGTTCATTCACGGGTTGCCATTGCACGGCATCAACATAGCCAAGCTGAAACTGGTTTCCATAAATCCTCTCACTGTATGTATGATTCCATTAGGGTTTGCCATAGAGCAAACTTAGTCAGGCTTGGAGGGTGAAAATGAGATGGCAGCCATTATCTTCTGAAGTTCATTGCAGAGCATCAGTGGTCACCACAACTCTTATTTTTTCTCATTTTTTTATTAAAAATTTCCATCTCCTCCCCTCCTCCTCCCCCTTCCCTCCCCTCCCTTCCACCCATACCCCCACTCCGCCCCTCTCCAAGCCAAAGAGCCATCAGGGTTCCCTTCACTATGTTAAGTCCAAGGTCCTCCCAGCTCCCCCTAAGTCCAGGAAGGTGAGTAACCAAACTGACAAGGCTCACAGTGAGCCCGTCCATGCTGTAGAGTTCATGCTCATCGCCGTTGTCCTTGGTTTCTCAGTCCTCCTCCACCGTCAGCCACATTCAGAGAGTCCGGTTTGGTCCCCTGTTCCATCAGTCCCATTCCAACTGGACTTTGTGGTCTCCCATTAGATCTGTCCCACCGTCTCAATGGGTAAACGCACTCCTCATGGTCCTGACATCCTTGCTCATGATCTCCCTCCTTTTGCTCCTCATCAGGACCTTGGGAGCTCAATCCGGTGCTTCTATGTGGGGCTCTGTCATTTTCTCCATCCAATGCCAGGTGAAGGTTCTATGGTGATATGCAAGATATTCATGAGTAAGGCAATAGGATCTGGACATTTCTGTCACCCTCTCCTCAGCTGCCCAAGGTCACCACAACTCTTGCGCGTTGCTGCTAACCTGCAAACTTTCCCTAGAGGTATAACGGCAAATCAGGTCTCTAGTTCCTGAGAGTTTTCAATTCTATATGTGTCCTATGTCCTCAGTAAACACTTGTTTAATATTAGTCCACCCATGATATATATATACCTGATATTTCAGAATTAATTCTATGCAAAACATATCTATGCCCTTCTACAACTGACCAAGGACCTGGTTAGGATTCATGGACAAGCCCCTATTCTACCTATGGCAAGGCCAGAGACAAACCCTTCGTATTCACATTCCTTGTCTTATAAAGAATAAGATGAGCTTCTTTTGTTAAATAGGAACAAAACACTTTTTTAACCAAACTGTTTAAAGATTTTCTCTTATCCAAGATACTTGACTGATGCAGCAAGCATACAATGCCATTACAAAGGCTCCTTCAGGTGAAACACTCTTAAGTTTTCTATATATCCTACTTGATTTCACTCTTCAACTTCCCTTTTTCTTCTAGTATATAGTTGTCTCTCTATAGATGAAACTCTTGGAACACGTGGAGATCTCAAGGGCACAGCTTGCTTTTGAGGCAAATCTCTCTAACCACTCCCTTTCCAGTAACTATTTTGTCAAAGGAAAGGTCACAACAGACAAACTGTACAGGCAAGGAAGACATTACCCAATTCTACTACAGTGGGGAAGGAAGGCGAGCTTCATTCAACACAATCAAAACATCCAAGAGTGAGCTAGGGAAGGTACTAGAGAGTATGTGTACATCACTGACTTATTCATGAGTGTGCATGTGTTTCTTTCTGATTAGTAATTCTCTCTTTGCTACCCAATTCCTAGAAATTAGATTCCTATACTCCCACATACAAGGGAAAGGGGGCTTTCTCCTTCTATGTTTATATTTCAAAGAGAGAAAGATATTGACTAGATGCTAGATCTGGCTGTAAGCTACAAAGTTGCCATGCTTTAAAGAAGTGGGAAAAATATAAACATGGAAATAGTCTAATGCAATTTTTCTAGGACACATCAAGTCACAATTAGGAAAATGACTGACTAAAGTTTACGCATTGGAAGGAAGAAGTGAGAAAGTTGAAGAGTCTTGGTTTTTCATTTGGGGTTTCTATTGCTGTGAAGAGACACCATGAACATGTCAACTCTTATAAAGAAAAATATTTCATTATGGTGGCTCTCTTACAGTTCAGAGGTTTAATCCATTATCATCATGATGGGAAGCAACACAGCCTAGAGAAGTGTAATTATTCAGCTGTAAATAAGGCTGCACTTCTGGGTTCTAGAGCCATGCACGTGCAGACAAGCCCTCAGGCAGAAGTGCCTGAATGTTAAAGGACCCCGAGTGACCCATGTGCATGCATGAGTGGTTACATCCACTATGACTCAGCTAAGCCCTTGCATGCTCACACGAGAGCCCCGTCCTCTGCATTGAAGTAGTCATGCCAACCCTCTGTGCGCATGCGCTAGGCACTTTTAAAAAGCTGGATGCCCATCTTTCTTTCTCCGCACCCCTCTCTGCATACTGATTCCCCAGGCCTGTACATGCCCTCTCTAATAAACTCCTAAGCGGGTTTATTGCATGTTTTGTGGTTCCTTCTCATTTGTGCCAGCAAATTTCAAGAAGCTGAGAGAGGCAACAGGAAGCAGTCTATCTCAATGCATGTGGCCTGAGATATATGAGACCTCAAAGCCCATCTCCACAGTGATTCATTTCCTCCAACAAGACCATACCTGCTCCAAGAAGGCCAGACCTTCTAACAGTGCTGTTCCCTTCAGCAGGCATTTGCTTTCAAACCACCACACTTGGTCATTCGAAAGTCAACTCCCAAAGTCATCGTCAATAAATCCAGGTGTTTTTCTTCACCCTCTCTCCTCTCCCATTGAATCTACTCCTCTACTTGCTCGATCAAGGATTAGCCCTTCCAGCAGCTCTAGGACAAAGGACTACAGGTTTTCCAGAAGGTCACTCAGTGTTGGAAGTCATGTCAGAAATGTGTAACTGCAGTTTTTATCTGTGGGTCTTTCCTCCCTTTGTTCTAGTTCTGTAGTCAGTCCCGTTGACCAGAGTGTTTTCCCTGCACAGTATCTCAGGCTACTGTCAGGAATGAACGTCAGAAATAGTGCTCACTGGATCCTTCCACTGTGAAGTATTAATGACAGCACAGTACTAAGCATCATGCAGAGTTGCCCTGAGCCCATGACTGCCACCTAGCATGTCTCCTTAACTGACAAAACTTCAAGCTTCTTAAGATAAATTTTTAGTATTTCCAATCAACCTGATATAACACAAAGGCTTATACCATAAATATTAAAACATGGAGAATAAACTCACTCAAAACAAATAATATAAAAGATTTTCAGTTATTTCCATGACTCTTTTCTGTAAATCCTTAGGACACAGGGAAGGGGTCTTTCAAAAACATTTTTCCTCTCCAGAAAATAAGTTCTCCAATTCAATCATTAGCCCTAAGACATTCTGATAACCCTTGGATGCCAAATTATAGTGCTCATTGCCTCTGTTTTCCGCCATTATACTCGAAGTGCCACTGTGTTTTGGTGTCAGGGCTGATTCCCATTCACCTGCTAACACTCATTACAAAACAGGTTTCTTCCTACTCTGTAGACTTCAAATTCAATCAAACCTCAAGTGGCAGAATGGGTTCTATTTCTCTGTTTACTGATTTGTGTCCTCATCACCTGCCATAGAACCTTGTTAGAGCCACAACTCACCTTCTGGGTCCAGATGTTTCCCTTTAGGCCAGCCTTGTAAATCAGGAGTGTAAAAGTCAAGCTGAGCTAGCAAATGCACCAGATCCCTGGCTCTGAAAACATCAAAGACTCTTCTTTGATACGGAAACATAAAGTTTGAATCCCTAAGCCTGAACATCAAAGCCTTTCCTTCTTCATGCTAATCTCTCACAAGATTCTAGTCTTCCTTATATTTGTGGTCCAAAAAAGTCACAGAAGTAAGACAATTGTAGGTGTACATGGCTAGTAATAGCTAGATGGCTCGTGTATAATAATTTCCATACCTTAACAAGTACTGAAATGCAAACAACAGAAAATAAAGAGACAATGGAAAGCGAGTATACTAGTTAAAAGGCATAATGAGCATCAGCGACTTTCTGCTCAGCCATAGAAATGGGGCATCTCAGTAGTAGATGGCCATATATCTCTTTGCTTTTCTATGCATATGTTTACATTTATTATTTGTTTTTTTCTGTATCCTTATCCTTTGCTGACCATTACACATCAAATACAATAGTAAGACGTAAACATACAACTGGACTACTAATAAGCAATGTATCTGAAAGATTTGATAGGATATGACTGAATCAGAAAGGGAATGAAGGTTATGCAGCAACATAAAATGTAATGTGCAGAAATAGTGAATATTCTCAATGCAACTTTCTATGAAGCATACTTTCTCATTATATGGAATCACAGTTATTATTGTTGTTGCTTAAACATTAAACGGTGATGGAAATTCCTATACAGATGAATAGAAACTAAGTAGTTACTGGCCTTGTAACTCAGTTATTTTTTTCAGATTTTAGTGTTTTTGTTTGATTAGTTGGTTTTTTGTTTGTTGGTGTGTTTGCCTTTGTTTCCCCCCTTTTTTTGCTTTGTAGAAACACTGGGTGCTTTCGTATGTTGAGGTTGTTAAAACATCAGAACTGAAGTTCATCTGATTTCCTCATCACCACTTGTCTCTGCCCATCTATGATATTGTCTCCAAAAGCACAGAGGAGACTCTCTCTAAAATTCTCTTACCCAATAAAGAAATTCCATCCTAAAATACACTGGTCTTTAACTACTTCTCTAGAAATGTCATCAAATAGCTAAAAATATTAATCATTAGAGCTGAGTACAGATTGAAAATCATCAGCAGTTCAGACAAATTTTTCATCTATTCTCCCAAGGAAGCTATGCAGATTAATTAGGAGACAATATGCCTAAGATAGCCTCCATCCCAACTTATCCCAGAGCCCAGACAAAGCTTGACACACACAAACTGTCGTTAGTGCAGTGGTCCAGCTTCCTCTAACTGAAAACATTTTATCCACTCTTCGAATAGCCTGGCCATCCTGTTTCCCTCTCCCCTGAAAAGAAATGTACCCCTGGATGATGGTCATTGCTTCTACTGAGTCTCTTCTGCTAATTCACATTAATAAATATTTATGTCCTTTCTCTTATTAACTTATTGACACTTTCTTAAGGAAACTGAAACCTTCAGAGGGAGAAGGGGAATTCTTCCCAGTCCCTCAGAGGCAGATGGTTTCTGTCTGGCAGCAGATGTGAAGTTTTATAATTTTTTTTGTGCAAATCATTAATCCTCTCACTAAAAGTAATTGTAATAATTAGCATTGATTTTCTTAAATCTCTGACTTCTCAGATAAACAACGTCATTCTATGATCTTTATACCTCTTCCCTCCTAAGACTTTGTGCATAAGTCTTTATTAAATTTTTTATCTTAAAATATATTTGACAATTTCTATCATCCTGGGATAATTATAACTGCTATATGCTGAGAAAGAATATTAAGTGATTCAGAATGGCTGGAGGCTGTGTCTTCTCCAAAGATAAAACAGAGTGTTGAGAAGTGGGGATGAGGAAGAGAGGAGCCTCTCCACTAAGATTTAAGGGTAAAGAGAAACCAGTTGTGCTAGAGGCTTCAGATTTCCAGAACAAAGCACCAAACTGGAAGCTGTTTATAACAAAGGATGTGTAATTTTTAAATTCCAGAGGCTGAATCTAAACTCTAAGTGTTGACAAAGTTACATAGCCACTCTCAGTAAGAAGACTTCTTACTTCCAGCTTATAGTTTGGCAACAGTACTTGGTAATCCTTGGGATATGGACACATAATGTCAGTCACATAGCAGTCTTCTCCCTGCATGCCTTACACAAATTCATAAACATAAGCCTATGTCATTTATAAGCGTATAATGAATTAGAGCCCATCCTAATGACCTTTGCAAAGATCTTACTTCAAAACTAGGTCACAGTCTAAGTTATTGGGGCTTAAAACCTTAACATATTTTGGAGGACTAATCAATCAATCACATCAGCCATTACAGGGGATGAAGAAGGGCATTCCCTGCAGGAGGAGCGGCCAGCATGGAGCACCTCGTGTGATTTACCTCTGTGAAGAAGGGATTATGACTGAGTCAGCAAGCATGTTCTTTCTATGGCTAGAAAGTAAAGACATAGATAGAGCCAAGAGCGTGTGATGCTCAAGGAGAGACTAAATAGACCAATGGGTCACAGCAAAATGTTGGTAATGTTGGTAATGAAAAGATAACCAAGTGCTTCAAAATGACAAGTTATGGGATCTGATCATTATTTCTGGAAGACCATTTTGGGTACAACCTCTATAGAATGGATTGCAAGGGTGGCGTCCATAAATTTTACAGAAATAAAAAAGAAATCTTTAAAATCGAAAAACATTGTAAGTAATCAAAAGTCAAAAGACATTATAAATAATCAAAAATCATAAGACATTATAAGTAATGAAAATGCCTTGTTTAGCAAACAACCTTAAAATTTAAAAGGAAACTGAACAAATATTTGTAACCTGTATAAAAGAGTTATGACCATCGCTACGAAAGTTCTAAATTCACCAGGAAAAACTAACTGACCTAAAGAAAATAAGGAAAGAATCTGTTAACAGTCAAATTCACTAACCGATTGCAGCACAGAGACATGTATTCAGATTAGTGACGACCCTAATGTCATCCTGGAACCTACAGTCAGTAACTGAGAGAAGCAGATGCAGTGGCCCGCAGCCAAGCACTGGGATGAGCTCCCGGAACTCAGTTGAAGAGAGGGAAGAGGGATCACATGATCAAGGGGGAGTCAAGATCATGAGGGGGAAAACCACAGAAACAGCTGACTAGGACTAGTGGGAGTTCACTGACTCCGGACTGAGAGACAGCTAGGGGACCTGCACATGACTTAACTACACCCTCTGAACGTGGATGACAGTTATGTGGTTTCATCTGTTGGATGGGAGTCTCTGGCAGGGGCACCAGAATTTATCCAGGATGTGTGAACTGACTTTCTGGAACCTTGCTCACGTTTAATACAGGGGGATGGACTGAGCCCTGCCTCAACTTGGTATGCCAGACTATTTTGACTCCCCAGAAGAGGCCTTAGCCCATCTGAGGAGTAGATGGAGGGGAAGGGAAGGACATGGAAAAGGTAAGAGAAAAGGAGGGAGGGGAACTGGGATTGGTATGTAAAATGAAAAAAAAAATTAAATAAAAAAGATAAGAAAAAACAGCAACCAGCAGAGAGAAAAATAAAATGAAGAATTAAGCTTTGGCCCATGAGGCCATACAATTTTACTAAACCTTAGGAAATTGAAAGACGTAAAAATTTTATGCATCAAATTTTAAAAGTTTGGCAATATTTATTATTAATAACTCAAATAGTTAAAAGCACACACTGCTATTGGATATATGACTAAGGTTAAATACTTTAGAATTGAATTTAGAAATTCTGCACTATTTTCAATATTTAAAATGCCCTTCCTCTATATCTATCATATTGAATAGGTATATTGCCAAAGATGTATGTACCATGAAACTTAATGAAGTGATATGTCAATGTACATATACACATATATATGTATTCATAGAAAACATATCCATAAAAAGGAATTAATGTCCATAAGGACATACCCAGAGACACAAAATTAAAGATAAAGATGTAGAAAAGACACTCTTCACATTAGTTATAATAGCTATTTCAGTTGGGCAAGGAGATTTGAAAAAAATAACTGAATTAAAAAAGAATGTTGCCTCATTGCTTTTATTTCCTAAGTCAGGACAATGAATCTTTTATTTAAACCGAGAGAATTTCTAGGCCTAACAGAATAGACCCACTGCCTGCTTAATGTACAGGTGACCTTGAGCAAGCTACAAGATTTCTCTGTATATCTCAGAACCTTTATCTCTAATATGGATCTAGAACTTGAAATTGCTTGTGCATTGCTTTGACTACTTGATAATTAGCTAAGTGTGGACAATTGCATGTGTTTGTTCTAAAGATTTCAAGGTTTTCACACGAGCTCTAGCACATACTACTTCTCATGCATATTTTAAAGCATTTCAAAATTTCACTGTGATTGCAAGGAAAGAGGGTATTTTCCATTTGACCTCCACCTGACGATAGATGAAGAAAATGACAGAGTCCCACCTTGGAGCACCGGACTGAGCTCCCAAGGTCCTGATGAGGAGCAGAAGGAGAGAGAACATGAGAAAGAAAGTCAGGACCGTGAGGGAACCTCCAGCTGGCGACAGATGGGGAAGGTGACTGAGCCCCACATTGGAGCACTGGACTGAGCTCCCAAGGTCCTGATGAGGAGCAGAAGGAGCGAGAACATGAGGGAGAAAGTCAGGAACGAGAGGGGTGCGTTCACTCATGGAAACGGTGGGACAGAACTAATGGGAGATCACCAACTCCAGTTGGAATGGGACTGATGGATCATGCGACCAAACCCATCTCTCTGAGTGCGGCCAACAGCGGGGGCTGACTGAGAAGCAAAGGACAATGGCTCTGGGCTCTGATTGTTCTTCATGGACGGGCTCTGTGGGAGCCTTCTCAGCTTGGTCGATCACCTTCCTGGACCTGGGGGGAGTTGGGAGGACCTTGGTCTTAGCATAGAGTGGGGAACCCTGATGGCTCCTTGGCCTTGAGAGGGAGGGAGGGGAGGTATGGGTGGAGGGGAGGGGAGGGAAGGGGGAGGAGGAGGGGAGGGAGGGGGGAGGAGGAGGGAAGGAGATGGAAATTTTTAAATATAAAAAAAAATAAACCATGAGAAGAAAAAAAATAAACCATAGAAAAGAAAATAAAAAATAAAAAAATAAAAAATAAAAAAAAAGAAAAAAGAAGTAAAGTTAGTACAAATGTATATTGCCTAATTGTACTATTTCAGAGGGGGTTACTTTCTATTGTTCCAATGATGAAGAAACTGGCCGGTGATAATGGACTTCAAGCCTCAGAGTTGGCTGAGTTCCAAGGAGTTTGAAGCTAGCATCAGCGAAGGAAACATTTCTGGTTGGCTTAGGTCATTCACTTACCTGTGTTGAAGGAGCAGAGCATGAAGCATGAAAGGTTGCTTTGAATCCTGAGCATAGAGCTTGGCAAGGGACTTCTGAAGCCCAGAAGAATCTGGGTTTGTCTCTGAGCGGAGAGATACAGGTTACTCTGGCTGTTCCAGAGAGACTTTCTAGTTCTTGGTGCTTGACTTGACTTCAGAGATGAAATCAGAACAAGCAGGTCTGTCTCAGCTGGAGCAATTGTTTGTATCATGATAAAGGTGTGAACTAAATCCATAAGAGACAGAAGGATACTGAAGAGCAATAGCACCAGGGCTTCCCTCCGTTGTGGAAATACGTGACTTATTCATAGTGAAGTAGCAAGACTTGGGATTTAATGTCAGAAAATACATTTAAGTTTGGATTTCAAACAAACAACAAATTACTATTTAATATACCCCCATTACATCCTGCTCTGTATTGCAAAAGCATTGGAGCTACAATGCTTGTCCTTGGGTTCAGATATCACCCTTCAATAAAAGGTGGGTTATCTCTTTCCCATTCCTAAAATACAATGTCTACTGTTGCAAAAAAATTAAAAATAAAATATAAAGAAGCTAATGAGTGCCACTAAGCAGTTACCAGCTCACAGAAATAATTAAATCCTGCCAATGGTACAGCCAAGGGGCCTGCCCATATTCTGATGACAGGGAAATAGTCTTAAGCTTAACCCAAATATTTATCAAAAGGATTGATATCTGAGAACCTCATTTCTGTTTATCTGAAATACTTCCTTATTCTAGCATCTAACCAACTATGAGACATATATATCCTCCTGAGAAACTGAACAAATCTTGCAGGCATCTTTTTCCTTAAACTTTTGTTTTTAACTATTATTTCCTTGCAAATTTAGTCCTTTGTGCATGTGAGTTTTTTTCACTAATTTTCTGTAGCCACAAAATCTTCTACTAACAGTTTGTCCTGCCTGCAAGATGTGCTTTGGTAATGGTGGCACAGAACACGTGGAAGTGACCAACCGATGACTGGTCCAAGAAGAGGGAGCCTCTTCCTGACACTTCCTGGATCACCACTAATCAGAGGCTGGATATCTCAAAGACCTAAGAGAGACCCAAATATGACTCGCAAGAAAGAATGAGTCAATGAAATGATTCTAAATGATATTCTGCTATACTCATAGATTGGTGCCTAGACCAATCATCATCTAGCAACTGATAGGAAGGAACAGTTGCAGAGACCTACAAACATTCAGCATAGCTCAAGTACCCTGCAGAAGAGGTCTGGGCATGGGGGCAGATTGTAGGAGCAGACTGGGGTACAGTACACCATGAGAATAAAGCATTATCAACTAAGCAGGACTCTAGGGGCTCAGAGAGACTGAAATGAAAAATCACAGAGCCTGTGTGGGTATGAACTAGGTCCTCTGCATATACCTTATAGCTGTGTGGCTTGGTTTTCTTATGGTACTCCTAACAGTGGGGGTAGGTTTTATTTCTGACTTTTTTGCCTCTTCTTGGGACTATTTTCCTCCTCCTATTGGGTTGCCTCATCCAGCTTTGATATGAGGGTTTATGCCTAGTCTTATGGTAACTTGCTATGCAATGTTTGGTTGATATCCCTGGGAGCCCTGGTCTTTCCTGAAGGGATACAGAAGGAGTAGATCTGAGGGAGAAGGTAGGTGTGGGGATGGGGAAGAGAGGAGGGAGGGGAAACTACAATCAGGATGTAATATATGAGAGATGAATACATTTAAAAGATATTTTAAACTGCTTGCAAAGCTAAGCTTTAAAGTGTGTCTATGTTGTTAGTCCCTCAAGCTATCCCTCCCTCTCTCTAAAGAGTTATGACATCCAGGCTCACTGCAGTAGTGAAAATGGGTAGGAAAAAATCTTAGCCCGATAGTTGATTTTTCTCTCTTCCACAGTCTTACTGGATTTGGCTTTTTTAAACGTGCTATTTGGTTCCGAGGCACTCTCTTCTTCCAATTCTGTAATGCACTTTGTTTGACATTTTTTAGAGCTTGTGATCTTTGCCTGAAAACCAGTCAATTCTTGCCTGAGATAATCTGCCTTTAACCACAGAAGCCACCACACTGTAGCTGTCTTATAAACTCCCCTTTAGAAGCATTTCCCTGCCAAGACATAAGTGATAATATCACCTTCTTATAAATGGGCTCCACAGTCTTCTGGCTACAATAGTTTTCATTGTTGCCTGCACCCATTTGCAAAGTCAGCATGGTTATTTTAGTTCTGTTGTGATGGAAGCCTCCAGATTATCACAGCACTTTCTGGCTTAGAATGTTAGTCAAGCAAATAACACGCTTTATATATGTCAAGCAAAAAATCAATTTAATAGCAATGAGACTAGTGAGACCAGTATCCCCTTCTCTTGAACTGGATTGTCTTGCACCTCCCTCAACAATATAACATAACAAGGGGTCTTTTACAACTCCCAAATCCAGATCACAGAAATTCATGCTTACATTCATTTTACTTGGGATTTTCCCCATTAGGGAAACCAGGTGCAATGTAAAATCACTAACCTTGCCAAGAGTGCCATACTAGCAAAGCCGGCTGACAAGCAATATCAACTGTGGACCATATAAGTGAGCCACCAAGGATATCTAGCCTATTTCCTCCTTCGTGAGATCTCACTGGAGCCATACAGGAGACTCCAAGCAGAAACTAGATGCCCATACCTTTCCAAATTTCTGACATATAAAATTATGAGCACAGTAATGTGGTTTTTTAACCTACTCTGTTGGGAATCATTTTCTTTTGTCATAGCAATAAGAATAATATATGGTAGATGCTTATGAAACTCCTTGAAAGAATCCCTGCTCCCACCAAGGAACTGCCACAGAGGTTTTTCAGCATCATAAAATAAAAAATAAATTATTGGGAAAAGTGTGTGTGTGTGTGTGTGTGTGTGTGTGTGTGTGTGTGTGTGTACTCTACTACCATAGGGACAAAAAGCAATAGCTGTCTGATTATCTGATAAAGGACAAAGAATGAGGCGCCTCCTCTAATTGCTGGAGCCAAGTCACTAGCTGTTCTTTCTCGAGTATAAGTCTAGAATGGCATGAGTGGAACCCAGAGGCCTCCCTGAATGGGGGAGAGTGAAAGAGATTCTTGGATGTAAAGACAAGCAAAATTTCTAAGGCGGAGTACCAGGAAAAAAGGTGTTACTTAGAGATAGTATCAATGGACTCTGGAGGTTTAATTTCTAAGGACTAGGTAGTTAAAAGAGAATAGCAATCAAGTCACATAACCTCTGATGCTTGGTGGTTGGAATAGATCCCACTTTTATCATCTAAAACAGAAACAAATCAAATTTTCTGGCAATTATCATGTCCTCTGAAAGATGCTGACTAAAATATATATATATATATATATATATATATATATATATATTTATATATATAATTTATATATATATATAAATTAGACCTAACTGAAAGCTAGAAGATACCATAAAATTTACAGTACATGTAATCTACTATAATCCAGCAAAAGTTACAGGTTACATGAAGAAGCAGGAAAACATGACCTGTGAGCAGAAGACAGTTAATTAATATGATCATAGAATTAATAGGAGCAGCAGACAAAGGTATCTAAATCATGGATTATGAACCTTATATAAATAAGGATGTAAAAGAAAATGTAAATAGGATATGACACAGTAAAGCAAGCTATTGAAAAGATTCAAATGGAAACTGAGGGATTAAAAATATATTGAATGAAATAATGGCAGTTCTAACCTAAGAACTGAGCCCATGATCAGTTTACCTGTCTCCTGTGGTACAGTATTAATGCAACATGTGATTGGATGGAGTCTTAGAAAACAGGAGTGTGAGTAAAGAAAAAAAAATTGTTGAAGAAATAACTTCTGCAATATCAAATCCAATGAAAACTGTAATCCTGGAGATTGAAGAGGCTGAAAGAAAGCCTGAGGAGGAAAGAGAAAACTCTTAAATCAACACCACAGGATTTTTCCCACCCCACTTCCTTTCTCCCCTGATGCTGTTGCTTTATTGTGCCAAAGATACAATATATTGTTATATTTATAAGGATTGTTAAAAGGAAAAAAATATTAATGACAATTTTATCTCCAGATTAAGTGTGTTCTAAAGGTGAGAACAAAATAATGACTCTTTTAGCCCAAATGAGCCAACAGAACCCATCACTAATATAACAACAATACGAGAATTCATAGAAGATGTATCACACTAGCGAGAAACTTGAATGATGAGTGCCAAAGTGGTAGCTAAAAGAATAAGCATATACTATAATTTTTCTCAATTGTTAATCTGATCCCTGATGGTAAATAGCAAAAATAATGCTTATGAAGACTATATGTTGAGTCAGAGCAAAAACAGACAGAAGTTCAGGAAATTATTCTTTTATATTGCTAGGTGATATTTTATTATATAGTTATGCCAACATTTTTTCATCCATTAATTAGTTGGTAGATGAGATTGCTTCCAGTATGAGGGTCCTGTTTGTACAATGTAAATCTTCCATATATTTTTTTCAGAGTAAAAGTCTAGACTATCTGGGCATTGCAAACAATGTTTGTGACACCCTGAATTACCTTAAAAATATGTTAAAAGTTGCAGATGCTCCTCAATCTTACAAAAAATGAGTATATTAGTCAATATCATTTTAGGTACTCTAGTTCTATCAAGGTCTTCTATTTTACTTTTTATTTTCTGAATACCTTAGCTATTGACAAGTATATCTTTGCATTTTAATAATCTAGTTGTTACAATTGCCATGGACATATTATCATATGATAAAATAGAAAAGATCCCATTTGGTTTTCCAAAGTCAACTAACCAACCAAATTCTTAATTCGATTAAGGATATGGTTTCTTATTACATGTTGAATCCATTTCTGCATCTTCCCAATGTTTTGGTTCTCTCAAAATAATGATGAAACACAACAAACCTTTATTTATGCCCAAGAGAAAATCCTGGATCATCCAGGAAACAAGTCACAGACAAAGACAATGATGAGAAGTGACTGCTACCTCCTTTTATGAGTTTTCATTCTGAATCGAAACATTCTGAGATCAAGTGGTCAGAATAGAAGCAAAACAAGGCTTCAATAGAAAACTAACATTTCAGTTTATCGAGTTCTGTAAAACAACAGAACAATTGCTTGCACCTAATATTCTTGCTCCCATCTAAAACTATGAAACTGTTCACCTAAAATTTTCCATTGCAAGCTGCCTTGCTGCTCAGAATTGTACCAGATCCAGGGTCATTTGACCTGATTCATGTCCTAAGAATGCTAATTCACTTCATGCATCCATTATTGCAATTTATTAGCCTCCTTTGCATAAACTCATTTCAGCTTCTAGTACCTGATATTGATAATTTCTCTAAACTTTTCTGCATCTTTGTTTGAGCTTGCTTTAAATCTATAAATACCTTGCTGTGTAGTCCTGGGGGAAAGGAAACCTTTATTCAATCATGCTTAACAAGATGCTTGCCACTTTCCAATGCTCCTTTTTCTCAATATGTACAAATTTATTTAGCTGGTTTCTTGATTGTTACTGTATTATCATCTCTTTGTCTTCTTCAGTTCATGCCAAAGCCTTTCAAATGATCCTTTGTTCATTCTGGAGTCACCTTTGGCATCTCATTTCAGTAATTGAAATAGTGTGGTGAATTTTCTTAACTACTCAATAATCTTTTCTGAAAGCTATACAAAAAGAAATCTTCAAATAATCATGCACACACATCAGATTTGTGTCGCTATGTTCTGCCCTGATCCTGTTCTTTGATGATTTCTCTGTATTATTATTGTTTTGGTGTTAATTATTATGATCATCACTTTATCTCATTATGATTCTTTATGAAGAAATTCTGACATTCTTTTTTGCAATTTCTTTTCATTTGTCAATAATTTGCTAAAATGTTTCATTCTGTGTTTTGAAAGCCTAATTATCTCAAGAATAATACATTTTTAATGGTTCATTTTAACTTCAGAAATATGCCAAAGAGGAATCTACAGCAACCAAGAAGACTAAAGAAAGTGGGAAAGAGTCCCAGGTAGTTGAGAAGATGATGCAAACATTTTGTCAGTGGTAAGACTTTCAATTGAACTAACCTTTCCAACCCATACATATACTTTTTAAAAGTAATGTTCTTATTTTTTCTTTAAGAATTTCGTGTAATGCTTTTTAATCATATTCATCTCCTTACCCCGACTTCTCTCAGATCCTTCTAAACCTTCCTACCCACCCAATTCCATGGCTTCATTCTCTCTCTCATTTCTTTTGCTCTAGCTCATAAAATAAAAGTAAGATATCTAGTCTGGTTTGCGTTGACCAATTAGTCCTGGGCACGATGCCTGCCCCGGAGTGTGGTCAATACACCAGGTACCACTCCATTGCAAAAATCAATTGACTCTCCCTCACCCAGCAGCTATCAAATGTCTGTAATTCCTCAGCTATGTAAAACAACTGGACTCCTCTCCGCCACGCCTTAATTTTCTCTGGCTTGAACCTGTGTAGGTATTATGTGTGGTGCTATAATCTCTGTGAGTTCATATGTGCTTTTGCCCTTTCCTGTCTGGAAAATACTGATTCCTTGATGTTATTTACCACCTCTGGCTAAACTATACACACTTTTCATTTTGACATTGTGTCCAAATCAGCATGCTTTCAAAGCAGATCTCGTCATTAAGACATGCTCTTTAATTGCAGTTCCTCCATCGTTCCTAGAATGTGACATGTCTCCACCTTTGCAGGATTTAACTTCCTCCTGTGGTTGCTTCTCCTCATATAAACTTGACTTTTAAGTTTGATTATTTTATAATTTTTGTTTGAACATGAATTCTCATCTTCTACCTTCTTGGTAGAGCAAAATAAATGCACATTTCGGTACATACTCTCTCATTCTTCAAAGTTATTAACACAAACGCTATAAATTTCATAAAGCTTCAAAAAGTTTGTGTTTGTGATGTGTGTATGTGTGTGTGTGTGTTTAATCACTACATGGATAAATTTCTAATCACTGAGGAAAGAAAATAGAACTAAATAGCTAAGAAGTTTTACCCTGTGACACTTATTGTGAAGTTCTGCTATTCTAGAGTATCAAATGTACCCTATAGTGAAGAAAAATTAAATCATAGTAAAGAAAAATTAAGGATACTGAAGGTTAAATTTAAATTTAAACTGGGAGAGCCCTGGAATTCAATGACAGCTTCATGAGAAGAAATGATAAATTTGATCCTATCAAAACTGAGACTCCTTCCTGAGACATTTGACATTTGAGAGATCAATCTTGACATTCAAGACATAATAAATCTTGATTTCTTCACAGATGTGAAAATGTGTCTAATCTCCAGCTTCAGTTCACACCCTGCTTTAGGGCAAAATCATATACATGCATACAGACATATATGTGTGCTCATATGTACAATTATATATGTACATATATAAACAGTTTGCTTTAACTTGCACATATTTGCTATCAAACAATTTTTTATGAAGCATGAGTTATTTGGGACTTCAGAACAGTAACTTTAGGGGTAATCAGGAATGTAAACTCAAAGATGATTTGCAATGCAGCTAAGGCCTTGTTGGTATACACCTGTGTCTCACTTAGCTTGTGACATTTGAGTTTGTGCTTTGTCCCAGTAATATAATTTTGAATAATATAAATGTTTATGAACACTGGAAAGTTTATGAAACTTCAAATATTTAATTCAAAATTATTAAAGGACATGGAATAGTGAGCTGATTTCCTACAATATGTGCTTTGTATTGCCATTATGTGCCATATCTATCCCGTGGTAAATGATTCAGAACTAAGGGGGGAAAAAACTGCATGTTGAATAAAAATAGGAAATGTAAAATATTAGTATCATAAGGCACTGTCAGAAAAATAGATTAATATGTTTGAGTCTTTCTACAATGTCAGAATTTATTTACTAATAATGAATTCACAAGCTACATCAGATTCAACTGGTCTTGATTTCCCTTGATAGCCAGTCAAGATAAACACAAGTATTTTTTTTAATTACTGTCTTAATTACCAATATTAACTCTCAGGTCACATACTACACATCACACAGTAAGTCTACCTACCTGTATATAACATTTTAGGATTAGCTGCAAAGGATTAAGGAGGCCACAGCAAGGCTCAAAAGGTTTCAAGGAGTCCTAAGGAAAAGCAGTTGGCTAATAAGGATGCAGGAAGAATGTAAAAATTAGGTAACAAACTCTGCTGGAAGTCTCTGCTGCAGGTTAAGCCACAGGGTCAGAGTTTATCTCAGCCTCCTGGCTGAGTTGAGCTGCGGAAGCAAGACTGCAGGACCCTCGATGTTGTAAAGAGTGATCACGAGACTCTGTCCATTGATGACAGCCAAACTGAGCGGGAGTTGTCTCTGTATGCTTCTTGCTGTGTATCCCAGATAGTTTAGATGACAGATTGGTGGGGGTTGTTGCAATCAGAGTATCAGATACCTTGTTTATGATGCCCAAGTGAAGGTGTCACATCCTTCCTTCAGTTTGGTGTGTTTGATAAGTTTTTGGGCCTAGCTGACCTGATGTGACTTCAGTGTAACTTTGTGCTAGCTCATACAGTACCAACCAATTCTTATGAATTTAAAGGTTATCCACTGGCTCGCAGACAAACTGCCAGTGGCCACATTCATAAAGAGAAATGGTCTGACTTACCCTGGGAACTCCAATCCCACCAATGCTGGAATGGGATGTTGACTGCCCTGATTTTGTGTGTCTTGTGTAGATCTTGTGCAGCTGGTGTGAGTTCACAAGTGCAATGAGTCGTGTCATATCAAGAAGACTGCCCTTGAGAGCACTCCTCCCATTCTCCTATTCTTACATTCTTTCTCTCCTCTCTTCTGCACTTTCAATTTAAGCCAGGCTGGCCTAAAACTTAGAGCAATCCACCAGTCTCTGCCGCGTGGGTACTGGGATTATTGGCAAAAGCCACTTTGCCTACTTTAGAGGTTTTTTTAAAAACTGACACTCAATAAAATGTTGTGTTTATTTTCACCTGCGAACAGTCTAAACTCAACTTCTCTACAGCATGTGATCTGTTTGTGACCTACTGCCTACATGTTGTCTATGACTCTATTGTCACTCTAGTATTGCAAACGTCACTTGGAGCTGCATTTCTGTCACTGTTAATATTTCTATCAAACACTTTTTAGATTGCTCTAAAGAGAAACTGTTCACTGAGCTTCCAACTTGTGTAAATATAGCTACGATGAGGCAAATGATTGTAAGGTTAAATCTATCTGGTACAAGGAGGGAAAAGGCATTCAAAATGAATCAAAGTTCTCCCTCCCCACACCCACTTCTCTTTGTGATTCAAGCCTGTGAAGCTCCTGATATTTTTGCATAATAGCTGTGAGTAAAATACTCCAACACATTGTTCTAAAAGTTAGCCTGTCAAGTGAAGCATTGATGGCATCTGAGTAAGGGAGACTTTGAAAGTAATATAAGATTTATATTGAGGAATAGTAAAATTGAGATTTGAAAATTTACACATTTTTAATGTACATTTTAGCTCAAATTTCTGGTCATGCATCTTTATTCTGTTTTTAAAAGAATACACATATCTGGAAGAGGCATGCATAACAAAGTAAGTTTGATAAGAACTCCAACTACACTTTGAAATATAGTTAATTCCAAAAATTTCAGCCTAAGATAATAGTGCCCAATCATTTATTTCAACTTCAGATTTATAACCTATCCTTACACCCCATTTTGTTTAAATAGAAGATGGCTAAAACACTTTAGTCTTCTTCAGTTTGTTTAAGAAAAGAAATAAAAAATATAATGTAAGTTTGAGTGACTGCTATATGAAACAGCTAACATCACTAAGTACGATAAGTACGACTATGTCATTATGAAATTATATAATGCATGTATATGTACAAATATGTGTGTGTGCAAGTAATAACAATAGATAAAAATGTGGCTATCAATTTGTAGGAAGTTGGAGAGAGGCATATGGGAGAATTTGGGGGGAGGAAAAGAAAGAAAGAAATGGTATAATTAAACACAATCTCCAAAACTGTAGGGGATCTTTTGGGTACATAGCAGCATTATTTGTAGTAGCCAGATCCTGGAAACAACCTAGATGTCCTTCAGTGGAAGAATGGATGAAGAAACTGTGGAATATATATATGTTAGAATACTACTCAGCGGTAAAAAACAATGACATCTTGAATTTTGCAGGCAAATGGATGGAAATAGAAAACACTATTCTGAGTGAGGTAACCCAGACCCAAAAAGATGAACATGGGATGTACTCACTCATAATCGGCTTCTAGCCATAATTAAAGGACATCGAGCCTATAATTTAGGATCCCTGAGAAGATAATAAGAAGGTGAACCCAAAGAAAAACATATAGTAATCCTCCTGGATTGGATAATTGGGAACTTGAGGGTGGGGCGAGACGGGGCCAAGGGAAGATGGGGAGAGAAAAGCATGAAGGGGAGAATGGGGGGAGCTCGGAGGAATGGGATGCTTGGGATACAGGAAGGGTGGATATGGGAGCAGGGAAGCATGTATCTTAATTTAGGGAGCCATCTGAGGGTTGTCAAGAGACTTGACTATAGAGGAGTTCCCGGGTTTCCAGGGAAACACCCCAGCTAGTTCCTTGGGCAGCTGAGGAGAGGGAGCCTGAAAAGGCCAGTTGCTATAGCCATACTGATGAATTTCTTGCATATCACCATAGAACCTCCACCTGGCGATAGATGAAGAAAATGACTGAGCCCCACATTGGAGCACCGGACTGAACTCCCAAGGTCCTGATGAGGAGCAGAAGGAGGGAGAACATGAGAAAGAAAGTCAGGACCGTGAGGGATGCGTTCACCCATGGAGACGGTGGGACAGAACTAACGGGAGATCACCAACTCCAGTTGGAATGGGACTGATGGAACATGCGACCAAACCGGACTCTCTGAATGTGGCCGACGGTGGAGGCTGACTGAGAAGCCAATGACAAAGGCGCTGGGCTTTGATTCTTCTGCATGGATGGGCTCGGTGGGAGCCTTGTCAGCTTGGTTGATCACCTTCCTGGACATGGGGGGAGTTGGGAGGACCTTGGTCTTAACATAGAGTAGGGAACCCCGATGGCTCCTTGGCCTGGAGAGGGAGGGGGGGGGTATGTGTGGAGGGGAGGGGAGGGAAGGAGAGGAGGAAGGGAGGAGATGGAAATTTTTAAATATAAAAAAATAAACCATATAGAAAAAAATTTTTTAAAAAAACTGTAGGGGAAAAAGCAGTCTGTGGGATCTGGGAAGATGGCTCTGCTAATCCCACCAATCCTGAACTAGGCCACTACCAAGCTTAAAACCAAATCTGAAACAAGCTTTAAATAAATACTGGTCAAGTGGACCAGGTTCTTATCCAAGTTTAAGGAAAATGACCCAGAATCAGAGTTTGTAGCAACTTAAGAAGGAAAACCCACAGTTCATTGCATTTCTCATCAGACCCAATCAGGGCCAAGCATTTTTCATGACATACTTCCAGCGTGTGAACCTCTCGCCCACAAGTAATCAATCACATTGGTGCAGATGGGTCAAACAAACTTGCCTAGGGGGAATGGAAAACAATTGGCTTGTAATCTTCTGTAAACAACAGCTTCCAGCATGTCAGGAACTATATGTCCTTGGTCGGGCAAGAGGCTTGCAGGTCAGAGGCATTTTTGTTTCATGAATCCCTTAGGCATAGTAATTAAAAATTATTTAACTTTGTCGCTCACAGCGCATTTGCTGCTATCACAGAAGAGCCAAGTTTGTTTCCCAACATCCTCATAGTGGCTAATAAACACCTGTAATTCCAGTTCCAGGAGATCCAACACCCTCTTCTAACTTCCATTTACCCCTGCACATGCATGGTCCACAAACATAGCCACATAACACACATAGGAAAATGAGTCTATAAGAACTTGACAAACAAGTGGCTCATGTATAAATCATGGAAAGGTTTCTAATAGCTTATCATTGAGAAGCCTGACATTTCCAAAAGCATACAAAAATCTCATCCAATGAGAAATTCTTCAAGAAGTCCTGTTCTCAGGGACACTGTCACTGCATTACCCAGAAACGGTACTGGAAATGACCCCTATGTTCATCAAGATTTAATAACCACTTAATCAGATGCCGGTGAACTGAAATTTGCAGAGCTACCATGTGTGGGTTTTTAATAGTAAAAGGCATTCAGCATTAATGCATTTTGTTTAAGCTCCCTGATATGAACCAATTCTTTGATATACTTAATTGAAAACCATTTTCTTCCTTATTTGTGCTTCACACTTGCCTTGAAAGCTTATTAAGGTGCATTTTAAATAGCTCTGATCTGATAAGTAAACTATGGTCTCTGAAGTGGAAGATTCAAAACTGTAGCGTCAATTTGTCTAAGAGCATATGCTGTGAGCAATACGAATCCCAATTAAAATGGGAAATAGTACCCCAAGCTAGTGCTTTTTGAAGTATAAATTCTTATTTTAATCAAATGCATCTATTTATTACAACTTTGTAGAAAAGATTATTATATGTTATGTATGTGTATTGCAATGTTATATGGAGTCTAAAACAGGAATGTGTTATTATTTCTTGCTTAAATTCTCAGAATTTTTGGAAAGGCAGAGGTCTTTTATACACTTTGACTATCAAAGTGTATAAATTTGCAGAATTATTTGGCGTACTAATAGTGCACAGGTCTGTTGGAGTATTTTTGTCTCCTGGGCTCTACACTAAGTAGTGACATGTGAGTTTCTGCTTCTCTGTATATTCATGTACAGAACACACTCAAGAGCTATACTGTTTCCTGGATAGAAGATGGTGAACAGTCAAAGACAACCTTCCCGCAAAAGTGTTATATCATGTTGGGAATGTAGCACAAATAATAAAACCCCAGAGACAGATTTGGGGGTTCAAGCTGAAGATCAGAAGCAAAGCAGCCAACCACTTAGAGAGCCCTTTTTCCTCTTTCAACTCTTCAACCATGTAGGAGAGATGCTGTCTACAAAAATCCTCAGACTCCATACTCCAATGAGTTCCTTTTTCTTCCCCTTTATATTTCTCTCTTCAATCAGGCATATTGCTTCTGTCTCCACCTCCCTAGAGCTGGGATTAAAAGCATGTGACCTCCAAACACTGTGATTAAAGGTGTGAGCCATCACCACCTGGATCTATTTCTGGATAGATCTTGCATAGCCCTCCCCCCCCCCCCGGTAGCTTTGAACTCACAGAGATCCATCTGCCTCTGTCCCCTGAGTCCTAGAATTAAAGGTGTGTGCCACCATCCTGGCCTCTAGAGGCTTAGTTTTGCATTTGATCTTCAGGCAAGCTTTATTTATTAAAATACAAATAAAATATCATTACAGGTGAAGATAAATGTTGACAAAGAAATAAATTCCACCAAGGTGTAATGACAAAATGATACATCTATATGTTTCATGCCAAAGCAGAATCCCAAAAGTTAGAGGCAATCATCAATTTACTTGTTCAGAAAATATACAAGTCAAAGAAAGTAGCCACAATCTGAAAGAATATATCCTACTCACTTGGTTGAATTTTTCCTTCACGTTAGGTGATGGTGTGAAATGTGATGGAATCTACAGGCAGACAGATGTTTATGTGTCCTTAAGCAGAACTCAACACCATGGCATAAAAATGTTTGGGGACAGGATAATCTTTAAAAAAAATCCCCATCAGTAAATAAAGTTTTGAATAGGATTGTAGTGAATCATAAAGGACCAGGTGACTTCTGAAATGTCTCTGGCAGCTAATGTGACAACTAACTCTTCCCAGATCATGACACTAGAATTACTAACAAGTGCACAGGATCAAGAATTCTCACTGTGATGAACAGTGGTAAAAAGAAAATTGTTGGTACACTTTCAGGATTTAATAACCTTGTCAATACTGTCCTGTAAGATGGCAGAGTTTAAAATTACATAAAAATAAAAGATTCCTAAATTAGATCACACTTTTGCTAATTAGAAATAATGCAACAATGCTGGTTCCTGGGGAAGAAGGATGAATAGAGATATCCTTGATTTATTATACAGTCTGATGTTTTTAACCTGTGTTATTTAGATTTTATAACGCCAAGTTTCTACTAACTGTAAATACTTTTGATGTGGGATTTCCTTCTGTATGCTGTGATTACCATTGATAAATAAAGGAACTGCTTTGGGCCTTTAGCAGAGCTACAGGGGAAGAGAGCTAGGTGGAAAAAACTAAACTGAATGCTGGGAGAAAGGAGGTGGAGTCAGAGAGAAGCCCTGTAGCCCCGCCGGAGCCAGATGGAGCTTTACCTGGTAAGCCACTACCGTGTGGCCATGAACAGATTAATGGTGATGGGTTAAATTAACATGTAAGAGTTAGCAATTAAAAAGTGAGAGCTAATGGGCCAAGCAGTGTTTTAATTAATATGAGTTCTGTGTGATTATTTTGGGTCTAAGTGGCTAGGAACAAACTAGCAGCCTCCTTACTACATACTTTGAAGATGTACACCCATGTTTCTGAGGTTATTTGGTTGTGGGGGAAATAAAAGGATCAGATAATAGCTAATCAATTACATAAAATAATATCCAATGCTGAATGTATATAATATACAACTCTATCTTATTCAATTTGCAAATTCTTAACTTAGTTCCTAATTGAACTGGCTTCCATTTCTACTGATTACTATACAACAAACCTGTATTGTAAGATGATATCAGTTTGTCTTGGTTTATGCAAAAATCTCTACACCCCAAAAAGGTTAAAAATATTCTTTAGAAACTCTTATAGTAAAAACTCAGTTGCAAGTGATGGGTTCTGAGGAAACAATTGGGCCATTAGGATTCTAGTATAACTCATGGATTAATGCACAGTAGAGTTTATAATGACTTGATACAGAAGGTTATAGAAATTAAGAGTTGGAGTCTAATTGGAGGAAGTAAGTCACTGGGGCTGTGCTTTCAACAGATATAACTGATTGACATGTCCTTCCTCTCTCGTTCTCTATGCTTCTTTACACCATAACCTTACACTCCATTCTTTTTGCCATGATGCTCTCTCTCTCTGCTTTGAAACAAACAGTCCCAGAAACAAAAGGACCTAGTGACCACAGTCTGACACTTCTGAGACCCTGAGTCCACAGAGACCTTTCTTCTCTCAAGGTACATTTTCAGGGCTTTTCTCAGCAACAAAACCTGTCTGACACAGGGCACCTGCAACAAAGTTATAAACACATTACCACTTTTCAAGACTTGGCACAAGAAAAATAAAACTAAAATTTCCAGAATTATTTTCTTTCACATTTGAAGTGTTGAACAGTGTTTATTGGAAAATAAAATATGCCTGAAGATTTTAGAAACAAAGTTAGATTTAAAGGGACAAGGTAGCAAACAGGCAGCAGGATGCCAAAGGCAATTAATTTGAATAAATGTCTCACAGGGTATTGGCAAAAATTACCTTAATTATTCTATGAACAGGTTATCATTGGAATAAATATCAAAATTAGATTCCAAAGTGATTGGATTACTTTACGAGCTTCAAAAGCACTTAAAGGTAACCAGCTCAGGCAATGATTTTTTAATCAAACCTCATGATGCAGGAAGAAAACTGACCATTCAGAGGTCAGAATGACATTTACAGGCTTGAGGATTTCCTGTCTCTGAAGTAGCTGAACATGTTCCACTAGAGGCAGAACTTAAGTCAGAGGATTTATCACACAATGAGGAATACTTCTTATATAACTAATTAATCGTTAGGGACCAATAGAACATTCTGTCTAGCACCAGATCATTTCTTAAAGTAATAGTTTTCAAAGGAATCTGATGTTAACGAATATGTTGTAGTCCAACAGACCAACACTGAATGAGTGAATGCATTCTTATCACTATTTCATGTATGAATTAATACTCACTATGTAACTCTTAAGCCATAAATTATATTAATCAGTAAGACTATTTGAGGGTTAATTTTTTTTTCTTTCTGAAAAGCTCACATGCTGTGCTTCAGTTCAAACCCCAGAACAACAGAATTTGACCTTATTTAGACATAGAGACATTACATGTATAGTTTGTTAAGATGGTTAAATTTTGATGTCGTGGTGAAGTAAAAGGAACCCTCATTAAGACCCATGTCTTTATAAGAAGGAAAATCTTCACACATACACAAGGGGAGAGACAAGAGGCAGAGAGAAGAAATAAGAGGGGAAGATTAGGAGAGAGAAAGGATGAAAAAAACCTTATTCCTAAGGAATATCAAACAGTTTCAGAGAATCCTTAGTAGTTAGGAAAAGGTACCTCAAAAAGGAACCAACCATACAAACACCTTGGTCCTAGATACCTGATCTCCAGAATGGTAAGACAATAAATCCCATGGCTTCTCTTATCCAGTGTGTGACAGTTTGTTATGACCTCCATAGAGAGCCAACAGGATGCTGCCTCTATATAGCTTCTTACACTTGGATTTCAGATTTGATGAAATAGGTGACTTCTTACGGGCTGTAGGACACTTGTATCCTTGGCTGTGGTGGCACCAACTCCCTGCAAGTATTATTGGTGGTTTAGGATAATGATAATAAATTGTTTTTCAGTAGAAGGTTGATGGCATAAATCACAAACAATCCCACACCAGTTTGGAATTATTATTAATAGAATGGTTATTTATTTAAAGGGGAAAAAACTTACAGATCACCGTCCCAGACAACAGCCCTCTGCGCAATCAGGAAGGGAGCCTACTCATCAGAAGCGGAGCCGGAAGCCAGAGAGCAAGCGGAGGGAAGTGGCCGCATTTTTAAAAAGAGAGACCACGCCCCAATGGGCTGGTATCTCAGCGGCTATTGGCTGAAGGAGCAGAAGGAGCTCCCGCAACACCTCCCCCTTTTGTTTAAGTAAGAGAGTTCTAAACCTACTATGAAATTATATACAATAAGCACAAATATCCTATTCCAACTAGCTTAAGTCTTGTATAATAAATAACTTGGCCAAGTCATGAGAGGAAAGTAACTACATTTATATAGTCTTCAACCCATTCGAAGATCTGAGAAGGAAAATAATGTTACCTGAGTAATTAGGAAGTGCATTCAAACAACGTCTAAAACATGCAACAAATCACAGAGACAACTAGCTACCTGGACAATCACCCAAAGTCACGTTTGCAGCGTTGAAGCAACCAACTTTGGCTAAGGCCTAACGTAACTGACACACCATTTTCAAAGGCAAGAAACTTTTCAGAACTATCTTACCCTGTCTTGGCAGGATATGACAGTCCTGTTTTATCCATTTATGGATGCTCTGTATCTGTCAGTGGTTGAGGTATAGGCATTTCTTTGCCCAAAGGCCAGTTCTGCCAAGAAGAAAGGCTCCACGTGGAGTGTCTTTGGTGCTCAACATTCTCTTGGGAATAGATTGGTGTTGCCAGGAGCAATTGTGTCTCACTACCACTGCAATCCCTTTGCAGATGCCCTAATTTACCACAATTAAAACACCTGGCAGTTTGATGTCTCCTCATTGCTTTGGAAATTGCTTCTCCTACCCAAGATTCATCATTATAGCTAAACGTCTCAACATTCATCGTATGCTGAATCCATTCTTCCATAGGTGCTGATCTAGACTTTAAAGGCCCAATTATCTTTTTGCAATCTATATTTGCATTTTCAAAAGCTAGAGATTCAAGAAGTATTCGTCTAGCTTCTAGGTCTGTTACCCCTATGTCCAGAGCCTTAATTAATCTTTGCAAAAACGCTTCAGGCAGTCACCATGATTCTCCTCTCTGAGATGGACTCAGGTTAAGATCTCTCCTGGTAAGCCACACCTCGTGGTGCTACACGGATTACTAAA
The DNA here is from genome assembly GCF_903992535.2 of Arvicola amphibius. Taxonomy (NCBI): domain Eukaryota; kingdom Metazoa; phylum Chordata; class Mammalia; order Rodentia; family Cricetidae; genus Arvicola; species Arvicola amphibius. The sequence continues at coordinate 25,325,609 of NC_052047.1, forward strand.
TATGGCTTAAAAAAAGATGTGAGAATTAACCAATAAGAGGCTACAGATAATGGGCCAGGCAGTGTTTAAAAGAATACAGTTTCCGTGTAATTATTTCGGGTGTAAAGCTAGCCGGCAGCTGGGTGGCGGGATGCAGCCCTGCCGCTTCCTTCTACAGAAGGTAGTATCAGGAAATCAATTTGTTATAGTGTTGAGTAGCTAAAATGTTTTGCTCATCCTGACTCACATGCACACATGCTCACACGGAGAGGGGTGATTCAAAGTCTGCAATCATTTTTAATATGCAAACAACTTCCTACATGGAATTTTCTTTCATGGCTAGAGTGAAGGCAAAGCTGTGGACCAGGTATAGAGCCCAATTACAAGAAATAGAAAGATATGGTGCTGAATTGACAATACAATTAGCCACACTATTTAACTTGGGATTGGGAACCTTAATCACATATACCTGGTTGTTTAAAGTTGTTCAGTGTGGCAACTTCACTAATTCATACTCACCAGACAAGACAGTATCATAAGAAACACATTCAGAAGATGGAAGACCAATGTGTTTAGGTGAGAGGACTCTTCAGACTGCTCAGAATATGATATTCACAGGCCACATACATTCTCTCTGTTTAAGTGCAGACTCATGAAATATATTAGCATGTGGTCGTAAGTTGGCTTCTATTCTTGGTCACGAAATATCGCAGCTGATGAGCCTATTTCTAAAGCGTCCATAGCAATAGGAATGGAAGGCTAGGTGTAAGCTAAAGAGGACATTTTCTTCCACTACTTTAGCTGTAGAATGGGTAACATGTCAGCAAAAGAAATGAATTGCAACCCCAAGAACATATCCCAGGGAACCAGGCAAATGGTTACTGACTTCTTTGAGCCATTTGTCACACAGATGTTTCTCCTGAGAAAAGATTTATAGTACTAGTGCATATCTATTAGACATTATGTCTAGAAACTCTATCAGCACTGCAAATTCAGGGATTAATGATGTCTTTTTCACCCAGATTAGTAACCTCCTAATTCATCTTTGCTAAGGAGTCACGCTTCATAGTGAAGAGAATCTAACAATGGGCTTCACTAAAGGTATTCTCTCTGCTCATCGCATGCAACTCCGATGGCAGATGATAAACAAAATAGTAAATTAGGCACTCTAGTACTCTAGTTGCTTTCCTGTCATTGTGAAGAGACACCATAACTAAGGCAATTCTTACAGGTTAAGAGAGTTATACATGATCAACACAGTGAGAAGCAGGGCTCTGGAGCAGTAGCTGGGAGTTTTTCATCCTGATCCACAGGCAGCAGGCAGAGAGGGAAAGAGAAGGGGAGAAAGGTAGACAGAGGAGGCAAGGGGAGAGACACTGGCAAAGACTTTTGGAACTCCAAAACCCACTCTTAGTGACACATCTCCTCCAGTCCTCTACACCTAATCCTTCCCAAACAGTCCCACTGACTAGGACCAACCACTCCAACCTACGAGCTTAAGGGAACTATACTCACTCAAACCACCCCAGCCGCCAAAGATTCACTGATACAATGAAGAAAAGGCATCCACTGGTGAATTTGTGATGCCAGTCCACCAGATGCATAACAAAGGCTGGCAAGGCAGCACCCACCCTCCTAGTTTTCTGGAGGCTCAGAAAGGAGGGTTGCAAGTTTGCAAGCAGTCTAGACTACATCTGCAACTCTGTCTCCAAACAATAACACAAATTCTGTCAGCAAAGGAGACGGCAGTATGTAGAATTTGTGAGCCTTTCATAAGGCATGCATGGGAATACCCTTCTCTGGACACTCGATGCAGTTTTATTGAGTTTGCAAAGTAAATATTCAAATAATCAGTGATCTGTTAATGAACAAAGCCTTGACTCCACTAAGTAGAAGAAAATTATCACATGTACTCACGCATAAGTGGTTTTTCTAAAAGTAAAGAAAATCAGCCCACAAATCACAATCCCAGAGAACCTAGACAACAATGAGGACCCTAAGAGAGACATACATGGATCTAAACTACATGGGAAGTAGAAAAAGACAAGATTTCCTGAGTATATTGGGAGCATGGGGACTTTAGGAGAAGGATGAGGGGAGGGGAAGGGAAGGAGGGGAGTAGAGAAAAATGTCTAGCTTAATAAGAGAGAGAGAGGGAGTGAGAGAGAAGGAGAGAGAGAGAGAGAGAGAGAGAGAGAGAGAGAGAGAGAGAGAGAGAAATTCTGACTGACCATAGGTTAACATTCACTCTCAATTGTGATGAACCAGTAGGCAAAGAAATGCATCAATGAGGTGTTTTACGTAATTCATATGATTGCTAAAGGTAATTTTTGTGGTTTCCATGGGTTGTCTCAGAGAGAACTTTAAATTCCTGGCAACTCAGCATGTCATTTGGCACAGCTTTTATATCATTATGCAATAAGAAACTGAAGCGGTATGATCAAGAGAGGGCCTTTATGGATTTCATTCCAGATCTGTAAGATTGTGTGATATCATACAGAGAAAAATATCCTTAGCTGAATGAAGAAGAGGATAAAGGAAAAGTTGTAAAGAAAGAGTATAATTTTAACAAAGCATGTGAATGAAGCCTTTTATTCAAATGAAAAAGTAAAAACAATGGGCAAGGCATGTGACTCATAATAACAGCAACTGAGAAGCAGAGAAGGGGAAAATTGAGGCCAAGGTCCATTTATAATACATAGCTGAACTCTCTCTAAAGGGGGAAAATAAATACTAAGAAACAACAACAACAACTAATTGGTCAGTGTTATCACTTATATTAATTGCTATCTTTCTCCTTTCTATTAAGGATTATTAATAGTTGATGCTTTATGTGAAGTACACACAGAGCTTTGTCCCAAAATAATTTCACTCTGAATGTCTTTTCCTTTAGCATCTTGATGAACTGAACCACTAGAAAATTCTACCAGGAGATCAGGGTGAGTGCACAAAAGTTATGAAACACTAGATTTCACCATAACTTACTTCCCATACTCCCAAACCATCATTCTGACAGTATCTGTGTCCTCTCTATGTGTTCATAAGCAAAGCATTGGCTAAAAAAACTGATCAAACACACTCACAGCTACCCCTGGACTCTGAGGATAAACTCTTTGTCCTTTCCAGAAGATAATGCAATATAGCAATTGCCTTCTATCCCCATGACTACTGAATACTTCCTCATTCCTTCTTGCCCTCCCCCAACCAACTCTGCTTGAACAGGTACAGTCAGTACCTTCTCTTAACTCTCACCAGTTAACCTTTATGTATTCTGGGAACATATTAATTGCAAATACTGTGGTTGGTAAATATATTTTTGAATCCCTAGTGAATATTAAAACTTGTGTAACAATAAAAATTATTTTAATTATCTATTCTTTAAAAATCAACTTTCCATCAGATACTTCTGTTAAGTGTGCTTATATACCAGCAGAGTTAATTACAGAACAAGGGGGTTCCGAAGGACACGTAGTTTTTCTCAAGAATAGGTGGATTAAGGATAATAGTATACCAAATATTGTATACTATAAACAAATCAGTAAACTTGTATAAAGTTTCTGTATTTGAACAAAACTAATTCATCAAAATCCTATCGATATACTTAAGTAAGATGAATTGGTAAAAATAACATAAATAAATGGTGTCAAAATGAAATACACACACACACACACACACACACACACACACACACATATATACTCAGGAAAACAACTATGGTGGTTTGAATGGAAACAGCCCTTACAGGGGCATGTATTTGAATGCTTGGGCCCCAGTTGGTGACTAGAAAGGTCTTGTTGAAAGAGGAGTGTCACAGGAAATGGGCTTGGAGCATCTGAAGACTAGTACATGTTGGGGCAGCTGGCCCAATCCCTGGGTTCAGGGGCGTGGCTGCTCCAGCGGGGTAGCATTCCCCTTAAATAGGTTCGGGGCGCCGGAAGGACCCCCATTCTTTGCTCTCCGCCGCGTACCTTCTGCTCCGCTGGACCCTTGGTTCTGTAAGTTCCCTTTTCTCCCCTTGTATTAAAACTGAGTAATTATAAAAGGACTATCGTGGTTATTTCCTAACCCCTCCGACCGCTGGCAGCCGGCACAAGTACACTTTCCAATTGTTTGCTCGGTTTTGTGCTTGTGGTTTGGGTCTTAGGCTCTCGGGTAGCCACTTTAGCCACTATGTCTGCTACCCATTGTTTTTTATCACAGCACTAGAAAAGGAGCTAATACAGCAACCATTGGTCACTTAGCTAATAGATATATTTTTAGTTTCCCTTATTGCTATGCTGCTGCAGGGTGATAATAATCCATTTTATGTAATCAAAATAGTACTGTAGTGAAGTGTGGCTCCCTCAGAAGCCACATGAAGACTACAACTAAAGGACAAGGCTTGATGGAATTCTGACTTCTCTTTCTCTGTGTTTTATTTTCCTTTGGGGAAAGGCAACAAGAAAAAAAGAGAAACTTTCAGAATATTATGCTGAGTTAATGACTGCCACTTATCATTTCACGGTCATGGCCTTTGCCATATACCCAAGACATCCACTAAGAAGCAAAGCTTCCCTGTTCGTATTTAGCTCCTGTTCTGCTCTTTGAGGTCTCAACATTGCCATGTTGAAACAGTCTGTGAATATAATAAAATTACGATTGAGGTTGAGGCCAAAGTCACAGTTCCTGGTCTCTCAGAAGAGAGGTGTACAATGGTATTGGTCTCTGTGCCTTGCAGGTGAGAAACCTCTTTATTTCATCCCGTACTGTGGGAAAGTCACTACAACAAACTTCCCGCTTTAGCCAAACTGAGTTGTTCTATCTCTGAAAAGAGGTGATTCAAAGAAATCTCCGAGGCCTGTGATACAAGTCTACTAAAAATGGAATCTATCATCAAATAACTTGTATTTTCCTCTAGAAAATGGGAAAGGAAATGAACTATTATTTGTGGCACATTTTTAATAGTATTTTGAACAGTTTTGCTATTTTCCTCTGGGAATATGAGAGGCAGGCATGTCCTAAAAGACCAATCTTCCATTTACATAATAGGTGTCTGCAAATTGAATTTGAATGGGACGACATGAGAGCAAAGTCAGTCAGTGTTTATCAAGGGGTCTTTTTCAGAAAACGACAACCCATCATTGAAATCCATAGACATTAGTTTTCAGTATTGTTATGACCAGGAATTACTTATTATGGAAACACTGATCTTGCTTGCCGGGCATAGATCTTACCCATGGCCCATTTCTCCATCCTATGTGGTGAGTGCAGCTATGTAATAACAATAGTTTATGAAATTTCTCTGAAGTCAACTCTCTCTCTCTCTCTCTCTCTCTCTCTCTCTCTCTCACACACACACACACATACACACACACACACAGACACACACACACAGAGAGAGAGCTTTGCCAAGTATAGTTTTCTTGAGAGTTTAAGTATTTCTCTTCAGATTTTTCATACACTCATTTCATTTCTTTTACCATTTGAGTATAATATCCAACTCCCTCCTACCCTTACAAGATTTCTGTCTCTAAATCCACCAATAATGTTAAAGGAAGTTTTTTCTCCTGCCTTGAACATTTCCTTTGACTTTAGCTTTTAATAATAAGTATGTGTATATATATATATATATATATATATATGCTTTTAATAATAAGTGTGGTGTATATATATATGCTTTTAATAATAAGTATGTTATATATATGCTTTTAATAATAAGTATGGTATATATATGCTTTTAATAATAAGTATGGTATATATATATGCTTTTAATAATAAGTATGGTATATATATATGCTTTTAATAATAAGTATGGTATATATATGCTTTTAATAATAAGTATGGTATATATATATATGCTTTTAATAATAAGTATGGTATATATATATATGCTTTTAATAATAAGTATGGTATATATATGCTTTTAATAATAAGTATGGTATATATATATGCATTTAATAATAAGTATGGTATATCTATATCTATATCATCTATATCTATATCTATATCTTTATCTATATCTATATATATGCTTTTATATGTCTTTATGTTTCATTCACCTTAGGTTTTTGTTGTATAAATCTAAATATTTGTTTGTATAACTCTGGATTTTTGTGATTGTTTAGCTATTTCACTCTTTAATCTTAGCATATTTGAGAATCAAATGTGTATAATATTTTATTTGATAGTGTGCTAAAAGCACCAGACATGATATTCTTTAAATTTCCTCCCGTCCTTCTCTTTTAAATTTATTTTTTTTATATTTTCCCCCCTCTGGGAAATTTGGAACAAGCTATCTTTGAACTCACTGACTCTTTCTTCTATTTGTTCAGAGCTATTATTTAAATACTCCGAAATATTTTTAGGTCAGTCATTGTGTTTGCAGCTACAGAATTATGGGTGGTTCTTTTATATGGTTTCTTTTTTAATAACTGCTTTTTATTGAAAATAGTTTCTTCTCTCATACAATACATCCCAACCACAGTTTCTGCTCTCCACTCCTCCAGGCTCCCTCCCACTTCCCATCTCCCACAGACCTCTTCAGAAGGCCTCCAATAGACAGTCAGTCAAACCTATCCTGAATTTCTAATTTTATATAATTATTGATTGCCTTCTGTACTTATAAACAGTCCCACTGAAATGGTAATGCTTATGTTGTTTTCATACACTAATTTCATTTCATTTTAAATAGTTGACATCCAGTAGAAATAGGCTTTTGATTTTGAACTTTGTTCTTTCCCTGGCTTAGCAATATATGTAGCACAGTCTCTTGTGACACATCATAATGGTTGAAACCATATCTCCTAGCCAGTTACAAAAGCATATGGCTAAATAAGCAATATTTTACACTACCCTGTGTTCCTAAGCTGTCATATATGGTAAGCAAGGTATATTAAATACATTTTCTTTTTATTTTTGTGATAATTATTAATGTATGTTTACACATTGATGGGTTCTATTATGGTATCATTTATATGTGTATAGTATGATTTAATAATATCCATCTTCTCATATTGCTTACATACTTTTGACTTGCACTGGGCTTGTTTCAATGTTACTGCATTACCAGTCGAGCATCTGTTGTTGCTGGTGTTCTCTTGTAACTCACTGAAGTTCTTTAATATGACCATAACAAATTCTTTCTCAGGAAGTTTTAAATCTCCTCTTTTCTATGTCAATTACTGGTGCTGTAATTTTAACCCTTTATTATCCATATGGTCATCCATAAACCCCACAGCCTTGATTGATGCCTGGATTTAGAGAAGTAAGAACCTCTTCTAGTCTATAGAAAGATTTAAAGAGGAAAACCCTTCCAATCTATCTATTCTGGAGATTACAGATGGGTGCACCAGGACAGTATGAAGCCTGGGGCTATAGAGAAGGACCTGGAATCTGGGGCTACATACAGTAACCAAGCTAGACCTGGAACAGGCTTGGTTATGTGGTCTTCAGAAAGTCGCGCTCTGTTTTCTCCACCCAGAGAGAGTATCTCTGCATGCAATGCCCTACAGCCTTCGGAAGGTAGCTAGATGATCTAAAACTGCCCATCCTGCTTTCTTCAATGGGATTTTTCTTATTTTTGTTTTTTTGCTCAGTTGCTAGAACCTCTCATCTGGATGTTTTAGTTCTTACAAGTTTTCATACGTAGATTATTACTGAATTCACTGTTTCTTTGAAGGAATAGATACATGAAATTATTGTTCTGCCACTTTCCTGACCTTCTATGTAGCCTCCAGAATACTGAGGAAGCTTCTGAGGACAAAATATAATCACCTGCAAACTTTCTGAAAACCAAACTTGAATCTACAGTCACAAATTGAGCCTAATTCAATTTTTAATACATATTCGTGTTAATTATTTTTCTTAGCACTAGTTTAGCACCCAAGGAATTATAATTTGTCAGTGTAGAACTGGTATAAATTTGCTATAAATACATATTTCAACTTAACTTATGGAACTTAACCTTACATAGGTCAGAGGAAATGGCCAAATCGACTATCTTTTAGTGGGTTTTTCAAATACCGATCACCTTCCTGGACCTGGGGGGAGTTGAGAGGACCTTGGTCTTAACATAGTGTAGGGAACCCTGATGGCTCCTTGGCCTGGAGAGGGAGGGAGGGAAGGTATGGGTGGAGGGGAGGGGAGGGAAGGGGGAGGAGGAGGGGAGGGAAGGGGGAGGAGGAGGGGAGGAGATGGAAATTTTAAATATAAAAAAATAAACCATGAAAAAAAAGAAAAAAAAAGAAAGAAAGAAAAACAAATACTTCAACAACCATCAACAGCATCCTTTATTTCTTCAATAGGTCCCCGGGACTCTGGCTGCTCCCTGGCCAGTCACCACTTTTCCATATTTAAAAATACCCCTTTCCTGTACTTCAGCTTTTTCCTAAGTCAAATCCTCTCCACTTAACTTGAGGTTTCAAACTGCAAATGTATTTCTCAGGACTGTGATTCCAACTTTCACCGAGCATGGTACCAAGTGCCTGTAGTCCCAGCTATTCACCAGGCTATAGTGAGCGGAGTTAGGATCCATCTAGACAAGACAGCAAGACCCAGTCTGAGGAGATAAAAAAGAAATCCATTTTATTTTTACTTCTGTAAGCTGACAGTGAGCTGACCAGGAAGAACAGACAACTTGGAAAACTGAGATAAAATCCAAAGCTGAGCCCCTCATAGACCAGTCATGTTAACTGGGTATTGCAATAATCCTATTGGCCATTTTCTACATCTAGGCAAAACTTCATACAAGTTAATGCAAGTGCCACAGTTTTAAAACCTCCCAAGTGAATTTCACTTATGCTTTCCCTTTTCATGAATAAAAGCAATATTATTGTGACCATTAAAAGTTTTTAAAAATATATAAATATATACACAATTTTAGTGTTAAAAATAGATTTAGAAAAACCTATTCTCCACTGGAGAGCACTGTTTTTTTATTTGTAAGTGGTTGTAAATTGGAATAGATTACAGGTTGTAGAGGTATGTGTCCACTTCTCCTCTCAGTACTGAGACTCCATCTGGTACAGACTCATGCAGGCCCTGTACATGCTATCACCATCTGTGACTTCATGTCAACAATGATCCTACTGTGCTTAGAGGGCCTAGTTTCCTGGGGATACAAACTACTCTTGAGGACAGGACACACACACACACACACACACACACAAATAATCAAAGGCATCTTTGGAAGTTCTTTGTTTCATAATGTTGTAGCAGAGAACTGTTTTTATTTATCATATATATATATGTGTGTGTGTGTGTGTGTGTTTCTAGTTATTAGTTTTTATTTGATTCCTGTGGATATGAACCTGTGTGTCCCTGTGTCTATATGTTCTTTTGGTTGTTGTTTATTTTCCCTCTTATGTTCTTTATCTGCTATTTGTTTCTCCTTATTCTGATATACTTTGGTTTCATCTTATTTTATTTTATTATTATGCCTTGTTTGTTTTCCAAGGAGAGACAGGAAGGGTGTGGATCAGTATATGAAGGAAGGTGGGGGGAACTAAGAGTAGTTGGAGAGGGGAAACCATAATCATGATATATTGTATAGATAAGACATGTTTGCAATATAAAGAAAACGGAAGAAGTATGTAAAGCCAAAATTATATATTGGCTTTTTCAATGAAATATTTATGTATACATGGCCCTTTGTGTGGTGGTTTAAATAGATATGACAACCATAGACTCATGTGTTTGAATGTGTGACCTAGAGAGAGTGGCACTATTCAGAGATAAGGCCTTGTTGAAGGGGGTGTGTGGGGCTGGGTTTTGAGGTCTCATATGCTTAAGCTACACACAGTGTTGGAGACAGCTCACCTTCTTTTACCTGCTGATCAAATGTAGGGACTGTCAACTCCAGCACCATGTCTGCCTGCATGCCACCATGCTTCCTACCATAATGATCACAGACTAAACCTCTGAAACAGCAAGTCACCCCATTAAACATTGTCCTTTATTAGAGTTTTCATGGTCATGGCATCTCTTCACAGCAGTGGAAACCCTAACTGAGACATTCTGCCAACTCTGATCTGGCTTGGAGCTGATTAGACATGGGGAAGATGTCTACAATACTTTTTGTCTTCTTGATCCTGAATTTTTCTTTCTTGTGCCATTTGAATGAAACTAAGTACTTTGATAGAAAAAGTCATAGTTAAGATTTAAAAACAAACAAACAAAACTCTGAGATCTTATCCTACATAGATCTAGAGGAACTGATAGCCCCCCAACTATATATATTACTGTGTATATTACTATGTACATGTTTGTGGTACCAGGAAAAGGTAGAGTATATTCATATTATTGAAAATTCAATTATTAATCATATGAAATGTGGCAGGATTGCTATAACTATACTGATTTTATACCTTAATATTTTTATTATGTATTATATATTACCCTCATGGAATAATATACAGTAGTTAAACAAACCATATGTTCTGCCTCTGCATTTAAATATAGACTTAAATTGGACATGTGTTTCAGGCATATTTCTTGGTTGTCATAACTATAGCAAAGCCACGTTATTGTTTATTTGATAAAAGACATATTTCCTGGAGCTGCTTGGCCTGCAAGGGGACCTGACAGTCTGCAGGAGGATCCATCATTCTTTGGGGTGAGTGAGGAGTGAGTGCCCGAACCGGGGCAGCTGCCCGGAGAGGGACCACCGACTCTCCACAACTCCCCCTGCCACCAGCACACTTCCTGCTCTTCCTGCAGGGGTTATTCTCCCCGGATACTGCCTCTCTCTCCCTGTCCATTCCCAGCTTGCACCCAGAATCCTCCCCCCCTCCCCCTGCCTCATCCTCCCGTCTTTGGGGCCACAAAATCCCACAGCTCAGCCTGTTTGGGCTCTGGGGACCTGGAATTGAGTGCACCCAGGCCGGTGGGAGGTCCCCTCCTTCATTTGACTGCCCGGAGCAAGGTAGGCCTTTGTCTGAGAGCTGCTTGGCCTGCAAGGGGACCTGACAGTCTGCAGGAGGATCCATCATTCTTTGGGGTGAGTGAGGAGTGAGTGCCCAAACCGCGGCAGCTGCCCGGAGAGGGACCACCGACTCTCCACAACTCCCCCTGCCACCAGCACACTTCCTGCTCTTCCTGCAGGGGTTATTCTCCCTGGATACCGCCTCTCTCTCCCTGTCCCTTCCCAGCTTGCACCCAGAATCCTCCCCCCCTCCCCCTGCCTCATCCTCCCGTCTTTGGGGCCACAAAATCCCACAGCTCAGCCTGTTTGGGCTCTGGGGACCTGGAATTGAGTGCACCCAGGCCGGTGGGAGGTCCCCTCCTTCATTTGACTGCCCGGGGCAAGGTAGGCCTTTGTCTGAGAGCTGCTTGGCCTGCAAGGGGACCTGACAGTCTGCCAGAGGATCCATCATTCTTTGGGGTGTCCTGCTCCAGTTCTAAGGCCATCCACCCAAAGGGGTCAGACTCTGGCCTCCAGGCAGGTCTGAGGATTCCTGCGGAGGGGTGCGGGCTCCTTCAGATTGTGCTGCCAGGTTCGCTGTGTGGTATTCCATCCCGCCCTGCCCCCACCTTGGCCCTTTTGTCTGGGCTGCGACCCTGGGCTGCCTGGAATCCCTGATCCTGTGCCCTGACATTCCATCTGAACTGGACACCAAACACCTCCGCGCTCCTTTTGAAGGAAGAGATGGGCAGGCGCCAATGCAGGAGCTCCTCCAACAACATGAAAGGCAACATGACATCACCAGAATCCAGACATCCCGAAACAACAAGAATTGAACACCCTACCCCAGAAGATATAGAAGAAACCGACATTAAACAGTACTTTATGAAAATAATAGAGGACCTTAAACAGGAGGTAAAAAACTGCCATAAAGAAATGGAGATGACAAACAAAAAGGTAGACGAAATAAATAAATCTCTCAAAGATACCCAAGAAAAACAAGAAAAAGCAATCAAACAGGTAAGGGAAACAGTACAAGACCTGATAAATGAAATGGAGGTATTGAAGAAAACACAATCTGAGGGACGACTGGAAATGGAAACTCTGAGTAAACGAACAGAAACTTCAGAGACAAGTATTTCCAACCGAATACAAGAGATGGAAGAAAGAATCTCGGACTCTGAAGATACTATAGAGGAAATAAACTCACAGATTAAAGAACTAAACAAATCTAACAAATTCTTAACACAAAACATTCAGGAAATCTGGGACACCATGAAAAGACCAAACCTAAGAATAATTGGGGTAGAAGAAGGAGAAGAATTACAATTCAAAGGCCCAGAAAACATATTCAACAAAATTATAGAAGAAAACTTCCCCAACCTAAAGAAGGATGTTCCTATGAAGGTACAAGAAGCCTACAGAACACCAAATAGACTGGATCAAAAGAAAGCATCCCCACGCCATATAATAATCAAAACACAAAACATACAGAATAAAGAACAGATATTAAGAGCAGCAAAGGAAAAAGGTCAAGTAACATATAAAGGGAAACCTATCAGAATTACACCTGATTTCTCAATGGAAACCATGAAAGCCAGAAGAGCTTGGATAGATGTGCTACAGACACTTAGGGAACATGGATGCAAGCCTAGACTATTATACCCAGCAAAGCTTGCATTCACCATTGATGGAGAAAACAAGATATTCCAGGACAAAAACAGATTTAAACAATACGCAGCCACAAATCCAGCCTTGCAGAAAGTAATAGAAGGAAAATCACAAACCAAGGAGTCCAACAACGCCGACAATGACTCAGGCATCTAGCAACCCTTCACCAGCACAACTAGAAGAAGGGAAACACACAAACTCTACTACTAAAAATGACTGAAGTTAAAAACCACTGGTCATTAATATCACTTAATATCAATGGACTCAATTCACCTATAAAAAGGCACAGGCTAAGAGACTGGATACGAAAACAGAATCCAACATTTTGCTGTTTACAAGAAACACACCTCAACCACAAAGACAGACATCTACTCAGAGTAAAGGGTTGGGAAAAGGTTTATCAAGCAAATGGCCCTAAGAAACAAGCGGGTGTGGCCATACTAATTTCCAACAAAGTTGACTTCAAACTAAAATCAATCAGAAGAGATGGAAAGGGACACTTTATACTCATAACAGGAAAAATCCATCAGAATGGAGTCTCAAACCTGAATATCTATGCCCCTAATATAAAAGCTCCCACTTATGTAAAAGAAACACTTCTAGAACTCAAGGCAGCCATCAAACCACACACACTAATAGTTGGAGACTTCAACACTCCTCTCTCACCAATGGACAGGTCAATCAGACAGAAACCTAACAGAGAATTGAAAGACTTAATGGAGGTAATGAACCAAATGGACTTAACAGACATCTATAGAACATTCCACCCAAATAGGAAAGAATATACCTTCTTCTCTGCGGCTCATGGAACCTTTTCGAAAATTGACCATATACTTGGTAACAAAGCAAACTTCCACAGTTACAAAAAGATATTAGTAACCACCTGTGTCTTATCGGATCACCATGGATTAAAATTAGAATTCAACAACAATGCTACCCCCAGAAAACCCACAAACTCATGGAAACTGAACAGTCAACTACTGACCCACACCTGGGTCAAGGAAGAAATAAAGAAAGAAATTAAAGTCTTTCTTGAATTTAATGAAAACAAAGACACAACATACTCAAACCTATGGGACACAATGAAAGCAGTGCTAAGAGGAAAGTTCATAGCACTAGGTGCCCACTTAAAGAAAACGGAGAAAGAGCTCATTGGTGACTTAACAGCACACCTGAAAGCTCTGGAAAAAAAAGAAGCAGACTCACCTAGGAGAAGTAGAAGACTGGAAAAAATCAAATTGAGGGCAGAAATCAACAAAATAGAAACACAGAAAACAATCCAAAGAATCAATGAAACAAGAAGCTGGTTCTTGGAGAAAATCAACAAGATTGACAAACCCTTAGCCAAACTAATCAAACGGCAGAGGGAGAACACGCAAATTAACAAGATCAGAAATGAAAAGGGGGACATAACCACAGACACAGAGGAAATTCAGAAAATCATTAGATCTTACTACAAAAGCCTGTATGCCACAAAATTGGAAAATGTAAAAGAAATGGACAGTTTTTTAGATAAATACCATATACCAAAGTTAAACCAGGACCAGGTAAATGCTCTAAATCGTCCTGTTAGTCGCGAAGAATTAGAAACTGTTATCAGAAACCTCCCTACCAAAAAGAGCCCAGGACCAGATGGTTTCAATGCGGAATTCTACCAGAACTTCCGAGAAGACCTAATACCTATACTCCTTAAGGTATTTAATAATATAGAAACACAAGAATCACTGCCAAATTCCTTCTATGAAGCTACAGTTACCCTGATACCTAAACCACACAAAGACTCAACCAAGAAAGAGAATTACAGGCCAATCTCACTCATGAACATTGATGCAAAAATCCTCAATAAAATACTGGCAAACCGAATCCAAGAACACATTAGAAAAATTATCCATTACGATCAAGTAGGCTTCATCCCAGAGATGCAGGGCTGGTTCAACATACGAAAATCTATTAATGTAATCCATCATATAAACAAACTGAAGGAAAAAACCATATGGTCATCTCATTAGATGCTGAAAAAGCATTTGACAAAATTCAGCATCCTTTTATGATAAAGGTCTTGGAGAGATTAGGGATACAAGGGTCATTCCTAAATATAATAAAAGCTATTTACAGCAAGCCGACAGCTAACATCAAATTAAACAGAGAGAAACTCAAGGCTATCCCACTAAATTCAGGAACACGACAAGGCTGTCCACTCTCTCCTTATCTCTTCAATATAGTGCTTGAAGTTCTAGCAATAGCAATAAGACAACATAAGGGAATCAAGGGGATTCAATTTGGAAAGGAAGAAGTTAAACTTTCATTATTTGCAGATGATATGATAGTATACATAAGCGACCCCAAAAACTCCACCAAAGAACTCCTACAGCTGATAAACTCCTTCAGTAACGTGGCAGGATACAAGATCAACTCCAAAAAATCAGTCGCCCTCCTATACACAAAGGATAAGGAAGCAGAGAGGGAAATCAGAGAAGTATCACCTTTCACAATAGCCACAAATAGCATAAGATATCTGGGAGTATCGCTAACCAAGGAAGTGAAGGATTTATTTGACAAGAACTTTAAGTCTTTGAAGAAAGAAATTGAAGAGGATACCAGAAAATGGAAGGATCTCCCCTGCTCGTGGATTGGGAGGATCAACATAGTAAAAATGGCAATTCTACCAAAAGCAATCTATAGATTCAATGCAATCCCTATCAAGGTCCCATTAAAATTCTTCACAGAGATTGAGAGGACAATAATCAACTTTATATGGAAAAACAAGAAACCCAGGATAGCCAAAAAAATCTTATACAATAAAGGTACTTCTGGAGGCATTACCATCCCTGACTTCAAACTCTATTACAAAGCTACAGTATTGAAAACGGCTTGGTATTGGCATAAAAACAGAGAAGTTGACCAATGGAATCGTATAGAAGACCCGGATCTTAAACCACAAACCTATGAACACCTGATTTTTGATAAAGGAGCCAAAAGTACACAATGGAAGAAAGAGGGCATCTTCAACAAATGGTGCTGGCATAACTGGATGTCAACCTGTAGAAGAATGAAAGTAGATCCATATCTATCACCATGCACAAAACTCAAGTCCAAATGGATTAAAGACCTCAATATTAATTTGAACACATTGAGCTTGATAGAGGAGAAAGTGGGAAGTACTCTACAACAAATGGGCACAGGGAACCGTTTCCTATGCATAACCCCAGCTGCACAGACTTTAAGGGCAACATTGAATAAATGGGACCTCCTGAAGTTGAACAGCTTCTGTAAAGCAAAGGATATTGTCACTAAGACACAAAGGCAGCCTACTGACTGGGAAAAGATCTTCACCAACCCTGCAACTGACAAAGGTCTGATCTCTAAAATATATAAGGAACTCAAGAGACTAGACGGTAAAATGCCAATTAACCCAATTAAAAAATGGGGCGCTGAACTGAACAGAGAATTCTCAACAGAAGAAGTTCGAATGGCCAAAAGACACTTAAGGTCATGCTCAACCTCCCTAGCTATCAGGGAAATGCAAATCAAAACAACTTTGAGATATCATCTTACACCTGTCAGATTGGCTAAAATCCAAAACACCAATAATAACCTTTGCTGGAGAGGTTGTGGGGTAAGGGGCACACTCATCCATTGCTGGTGGGAATGCAAACTTGTGCAACCACTTTGGAAAGCAGTGTGGCGGTTTCTCAGGAAATTCGGGATCAACCTACCCCAGGACCCAGCAATTCCACTATTGGGAATCTACCCAAGAGATGCCCAATCATACAACAAAAGCATATGCTCATCTATGTTCATAGCAGCATTATTTGTAATAGCCAGATCCTGGAAACAACCTAGATGCCCTTCAGTGGAAGAATGGATGAAGAAACTGTGGAATATATACATGCTAGAATACTACTCAGCGGTAAAAAACAATGACATCTTGAATTTTGCAGGCAAATGGATGGAAATAGAAAACACTATTCTGAGTGAGGTAACCCAGACCCATAAAGATGAACATGGGATGTACTCACTCATATTCGATTTCTAGCCATAATTAAAGGACATCAAGCCTATAAGTTTGGGATCCTTGAGAAGATAATAAGAAGGTGAACTCCCAAAAAAGATATAGTAATCCTCCTGGATATTGGAAGTAGACACGATCGCCAGGCAAAATTGGGAACTTGAGGGTTGGGCAAGACTGGGCCAAGGGAAGATGGGGAGAGAAAAGTGTGAAGGGGAGAGCGGGGGGAGCTCGGAGGAATGGGGTGCTTGGGATATAGGAAGGGTGGATATGAGAGCAGGGAAGCATATATCTTAATTTAAGGAGCTACCTGAGGGTTGTCAAGAGACTTGACCCTAGAGGGGTTCCCAGGTTTCCAGGGAGACGCCCCCAGTTAGTTCCTTGGGCAGCTGAGGAGAGGGAGCCTGAAAAGGCCAGTTCCTATAGCCATACTGATGAATTTCTTGCATATCACCATAGAACCTCCACCTGACAATAGATGAAGAAAATGACAGAGCCCCACATTGGAGCACCAGACTGAGCTCCCAAGGTCCTGATGAGGAGCAGAAGGAGAGAGAACATGAGAAAGAAAGTCAGGACTGTGAGGGAACCTCCAGCTGGCGACAGATGGGGAAGGTGACTGAGCCCCACATTGGAGCACTGGACTGAGCTCCCAAGGTCCCGATGAGGAGCAGAAGGAGCGAGAACATGAGGGAGAAAGTCAGGAACGAGAGGGGTGCGTTCACTCATGGAAACGGTGGGACAGAACTAATGGGAGATCACCAACTCCAGTTGGAATGGGACTGATGGATCATGCGACCAAACCCATCTCTCTGAGTGTGGCCAACAGCGGGGGCTGACTGAGAAGCAAAGGACAATGGCTCTGGGCTCTGATTGTTCTTCATGGACGGGCTCTGTGGGAGCCTTCTCAGCTTGGTCGATCACCTTCCTGGACCTGGGGGGAGTTGGGAGGACCTTGGTCTTAGCATAGAGTGGGGAACCCTGATGGCTCCTTGGCCTTGAGAGGGAGGGAGGGGAGGTATGGGTGGAGGGGAGGGGAGGGAAGGGGGAGAAGGAGGGGAGGGAAGGGGGAGAAGGAGGGGAGGGAGGGGGGAGGAGGAGGGAAGGAGATGGAAATTTTTAAATATAAAAAAAATAAACCATGAGAAAAAAAAAAGACATATTTCCTAACCACAATGCATATTTCCTATTGGTCTTCTTGTATCTTTCTCAGGATTGTCCTCGGTCGGAAGAAAAGATCGTTATTTTTTTCGGTATTTTGAGACAGGGTTTCTCTGTAGCTTTGGTTCCTGTCCTGGAACTAGCTCTTGTAGACCAGCCTGGCCTCGAACTCACAAAGATCCGCCTGCCTCTGCCTCCCAAGCGCTGGGATTAAAGGCGTGCGCCACCACTGCCTGGCTCATAGATCAGTCTTAAACAACATTATTGTGTTAGAGGTTTGATTCAGGATTGCCAGTTATTTCTCATCTATAGGATTGTGATCCTTAGGTACTTGAGAACATCCACTACAGATAGAATATCTTGAATAACTAAACCTTCCTCCACAGCCTCCTTCTGGAGTATCAATCATTTTGATAAATCACTGAGACTCACCTGGGATAAGAGACTCTTATTAGGTAACCATACAAAAGAGATCTATACCACTTCGGGAGACTTACCTCAATCATTATAAGCGGTTTCCTTTCCTTATGTATAACCAATACTTCTTCCTTTACAGAAACAAGCCTGGTAGCTTGGGCTATACTAGGAAAACTGGGCATCTTTGAAGGGAAGGACAAGCTCCAAGGATGAAAATCCCTGAGAGCAGCCTAAAGATGACCAATGAGTTGAAAACTTCTTTCGTTTTCAAACAACACTGACTTTCCCAAAAGTCATTTATTTCCAAACATTAAAAGTTAAATTTTGTTTTAGTTTGAATTTTCTATGCCATGATTGCAAGTCTCATTGCCAATCTGTGTGTGTGAGTACCCCAGGACAGACAGGACAAAGGTCTTATGTTCAAAAAAAAAAAAAAACAAAAACAAAAACAAAAAAAAAACGCACATTCAGAATTTCACAGATATCACCTATCTCAATTCTCAATTATTAAAGCCCTGCTAGTCAAAATTGGTTTCTTTCTACCTCTGTATTTTCATATTCCAGGCCCCTTTCAAAACCATTCTCAAATATTAGCTCCTTTGTGATTTCTGAGAGTGAAGTTCATCTTTATTATCTCTGATACCTTGTCACTTTTTTCTGTTTGCTCTTACGGCATTTATTACTCTCCCTCCTAAACTTCAATCACAGGTCCATGTACTTTTCTCTCCTGCTCAGGCCTGTGCTCGTGCTTGCAGGAGTTATATACTGCTAGAGAGTAGCCTCATGGGAATACATGTCTAGCTTTTCTACAGTTTTGGGCAAGCCACACAAATTCTCTTATGGTCAGTTTATCAGAAAATTTGAAATAATATCAAAAATATTCAACTTGAAACAAACTTTTAATATTCAGAACCCAATACAAATAACTATAGTGAAATATGAAATTTATATTCGTATGAAAGCCATGGTATAAAGAATCTGAAGAATAACAATGAAGTATGTCATGATGTTTATGTGGGCCCTCATAGGATATGCTTCTTACATACTTTGTTTCAAAAGTCCAGAGTATTATTTTAGTATAATTGCAAAATAGAACCTTATACTGCAAGCTATTTTCCATAGAATGTTTGAAATTCAAAGTTGTTTATTTGTTGCTTTATTTTTTCAATATACTTTAATGAAATAGGTTATATCATAAATTTAATATGCTGAAAGGTTTGGACAATTGTCCAAAGATCAATGCTGGCTTGGTTGTCATGGGAACAAGTTGGAAACTGAATCCAACCAATTCTTGCCTCTGTTCTTCCTTCACCAACAGGAAGCAGAAAATACAAATCTCATGCTAGACTATGAGTGCTATTCTGCTTGAGATGGATTATTTGAAAGCATACTTTTTCTTTCTGTCACTTCATTAGCAATGATGATGATAGCAAAAGCACTATTTTTATTATGCAAAACATGCCAGACATAAATTCTATGAAACTGTAAGAACTTGGATGTCTGCCTACAACATCAGCAACTGCCAGTCCTCTATTTGCCGGTGATCCAGACAAAATGAATAATCTTCCATCATTTAGAGCAGAGCTTGGCATTAGGAATTCCTGGAACTTAGTCACTAAAACCTATTCATTCTTTTATTACTTCGGGTTAGCAATCTACTTTCCTTTCTGTACCAAAGATTTACCTCTCATAACACCACACTAATAGCTGTATTCTGTTGTTACTGGAGTGATGTACTAAAGCACGTGCTAACGATTAACTGTCTGGGCAGAAGAAGTCTTTTGATCCTCTCGAGTGCTTCCCCTCTTTATTCTCCCTTTCTTTTCCCTGTTTCTCTTTGTTCTATCCTCTAGTCCCTCCTCTAGCTATTCGTTCGTTCTTTGAAAAGTTGACAAAATTTCACCATTTTAAGCAAACAGTCACCATTACATGAATAGAATCAGAATAATCAAGCTTTAAAATGAAGTTTTTTAAAATTGCTTTGGATTTTGATTTAATTTGTTAATGTACTCTTTCATTTTTATATATCTATTTTTATAAAAGTATGAAAGATATTTCAAGATTATTTCCCTAAGTACACAGTGGGCAAAACATGAAAAATCATCCTGGCTTAGGCTTGAAAATTGCCCTTTACACAAAGTATGCTTGGAAACACATGCTTTGAATTCAATCTACCCAGAGGAAATGCTATCGACTCAGATATCACTTGGTAACAGTCTTTTATAAGAAAAAGTCTAATATGTTCCTATATTGTAAAATCCAAGCTTTCTTGACAAGGTTTTAAAATGAAAGAACATCTTATTCTAAAACGTATCGACAGAAATTTATGCATTAATCATAAACAGAATTGAACTAAACTCATTTACCTTTTGATACATATTCTTCTGATCATTTAAAATCAATCTTACTAACATTGACTATGTCAGTTGATGAACCATGCCACAGCATACTTGAAAAAGGCAATGCTTTCCTGGTTTCCCCACAGACACTCATTTATTATGTTGTAAAATTACCTGGTTATCAATTTTGCTTCAAGTACCTTGCTAATCTGTGAAACTAAATTCATTATTTTATAATTTAACATGTCTGCAATTATCCAGGGTTAAGATTTACATAAAGTCTCACTTCTACAGATTCTGCAAAATTATCTGAAGACCTCTGATAGCTCTTATTAGCATCTGATGGTCCATTGTGCAGATAGTCTACTGTCATGTCTGTGACCAGTCCTTATTCATCTATTTCCCTGATATCCACCCAAGCAAAAATAAAAACTCACTTAGACCTATAGTGATTAAACTCTTCTGAGAATCCAGCTTATTATACATAGCTGAAGTTATTAAAGTAATCTAAACCTTAATGACTTTAAACAAATATTTATTACTTCTCATGAATATTTGGGTCAGTTGAGTGGCTCTGGGATCTTGACTAGGTATATTCATATTATTCTCTCAAGGCAGTGTTACCCAGTTTATTTTGTCTGGGCTCACTTATATCTGGAGGTGAGCAGATATATGCCCAATGTAGTATAGAAATTATGGGAGATGTAGCTGTGATCCATATATCTCATTATTTAGCACAAAATTTGGAGAAAATGCTCAAAAGCAAGTCAGTCAAAGTAACAGGAGTGCCAAATACAAAATACAAGTGTTTTTTCTTCATTTTTACAGGCAATTGTTTATAATGAAGTCCCCAAAGGGATTTTGATTGCTTTGCAAATGCTTCTTTGCAATATGTATAGAATTCCCCTGGATCTGGGCAGTATTGTGACATGATTTGATTGATACAGTATATCAAGAGTCTTTATTGATTCTGATTATCCTCTTGGAGACTTATATTTCCATGTGAGGAAACTTTCTGTACCACGCGAATCAGGATATAACCTCAAAGCATTGGCTGAGAACTCTTAGACATCTCAGCTCCTAAATCAAGCTACCAAATGAGTTTATCTCCATAAACCATTCTGAGCCAGAACAGCACAGAACTACTGAATAGACCATCTGAATAAAATCCAACTTCCAGTTTCATAGAACTACACATTCATTTTAAGTCACTATTTTTTTGGAATGGTTTCTTATCCAACAACTGACAAATGAAATACTTATTAACCGTTATGTTTAAAATACCCCATTGATGGAATCATGCTACTTGGATGTTTCGAAGATTGATGTGTAAAGCTAAATGCACTAAAATGGGTAGAACTTTTTATGAAAATCATCCATGCAATAAGTCTACTGTGATACATTGAATAATAAAGGAAATAACAAGAGGTTAAATTCATACCCAGTAATGTGCATTTAATAACACAAAGTGTTTGACTTAGCTGCTTTAGCTAGAAAACCTGTGTGCTTGATTTTCTAATGATGAAGAAAACCTTTTTTTTTTTTTTTGGAAAGATACGTATTCTGAGTTTCTCACAGCTTAGGAACCTAACCACTCTAAGATCTACTCTGTAAGTTGATTCAGCATTATTCATCCAGTTATAGATTCAGCAGAATGCTCCGAACCAAGCCCAAAAAATTAATCAAAATAACTGATGTTTAAGTCCAACCATAGTTTATCACATTTTTTGGCTAAGCATCAGATTACCATTGTTTTTTAATCTAAGCTCAGTCGAGTATTGTATTTCTGATAGGTAGACGCCAGTCTCATTCCAATTACCTGTTTCCTAAAATCATCTGCTCTAGTTCCCTTCAGTCTCATTTCTGGAATTCCCCTGGGAATTAACTCATTTTTTCACGATATTTTTCTTTGTTTTTTTTCTCAGTAATAAATTACAATTACTTGCCAAAACTCTATGACTAAAATGCTACAGTAATTTTCAGATCATTAAAGTTTGTTCTTCCTGCACTTCTAAGAATTATTCAAACCAATCATTCTTCAAATCATATTCATATTGGAGAAAGCACATGGGTATTTAAATTTAAATTCTATTTCTAGTTGTTTTCATGTGTTTCTATTCTGACAAATGCAAGAACAAAGTTTTTATTCATCTTTGTGTTTCCTTATTTTGCAGTATATTGACTGTAGATATTAATTAGGTAACACACACAATAGAAATTATGTAATTTTTATAATCGCCCTAATATTTAAGATAATAAAGAAAGAATTTTATTTATATATGAAAATCAGAGATTTTTATTTCTTATTCTACTGTTCATCATAATCCATACTCCATTTTCATTAAAAAGAAAAAGAGAAGAGAAAATAGGTAAAGTCACTAATCTGGTGTTTTTTTGTTTTTTTTGTTTTTTTTTTTTTTTTCCAGAATAAGTCTGTGATGTTTGTCATTAGTAGTTAATTTTGTGTCAAACAAGTCCGGGAGTGCCCAAACATTTAGCTATAGATTATGTCTGGATATATGTCTTTTCAGACATATGCTTTTTGGATAGAATTAGTTTTTAAAGTGACGAAATGAGTAAAGTAAAATGTTATGATCTCTATGGATTACGTTGTTTGTAGTCAACTTAAGGTATGCGTGTAATATACGGAATGATTAAAAGAATATTTTCTACCTGATGGCCTGAGCCCTGACATCTGATTTCTCTTGCCTTTGCCCTCAAATAGATTTGAGCTTTAACTTCTTCTTTTTGGGGTCAGGGCTTTCTAAACCAACTCCTTATAATAAATACAACCATAAGCATATTGTCTGAATTCTGTTTCTTTGGGGGATCATGACTCACATGTTGTCTTTCCTCCCAGTGTTGTAAGAAGAACTGTTGAGCAAGCTAAGCATTCCACGGTGATCTCGGTTGCCACAAAGATTAAAAATGGCTATCTTTTGATATTAAAATTTAATTTTTAATTTTTTGGAGTGATCATATCACTTATGAAAAATATATAAAACTTTCAAGAAATGTGCAAAGGTGGCAATGCTGTTACTCAAGGAATAGGAATGCAGTCCACTACATTTTCCTGTGAAAATTAGCAAGATTTGAACAAGTAATTAAAATTAATATGCATCCTTAAATTAAAATAATTGTCATAGTACTGAGCAAAGAAGTATTTAATGTTTTTGAGTATTCATTTAGCATTGATAAAATGACCTGTAATAATCACCCATATGATGTCAGAACAATTGTTTTTCCTCTTTATTTATTAGAAGAAGAAATAAAAATTAGAAAAGCTGAGGAACTGGAACTGATAGCTTCCCTCTTTCCTTAATTTTCCCCACTAATAAAATTTGTGAAGATAGTGTATGTGAATTGATATGCAAATGTATGACACTGCTCTTTAAAAAATAAACACCAGGACACCCAATGCAAACTTTAAAATGGGAGAAGCAGTCATCACTCCTACACAGCTATATGTCCTATGAACCAAAATAATGACCAACTGGCACACTAACCCTAAGTGTGCATTAGTTGCATCCATACCTTGATGCCACAAATAAGTAGAGTCCTCACCCTGAATCAATGAGATTATTCTTTGCAAAAGATAGAGACCAAGACAGAAAACCACAACCAATCAAAGTGTAGAGTCTAGAGTCTAGTCTCAATAGGTACATCTACAAAAGAATCCCCATACCTAAGGCTCAGGGAACACAGAAGAAGATGAGGAGAAAGATGGTAGGAGTCAGAGGATCAGGCTCTTATGCTACAAAATTGTGTCTCCCAGGAAAGGGGACACTCTACTCATGAGGTCTCAGCAAAATAACTGCCTAAACATGAGCTGAACAAAGACATAATAGACATGCTGAAATAGAAGAGCAGAAGCCAGTGAAGCTTGAAATCTATACAAAAAAACTACACGCAACTAAGAAATGCTAAGAAAGGGAGAAATAGCCTTCCCTAGAGAGGAGTACACCAACTGGCTACCTAAAACCAAATGGTCAGCCCTGAAAACATACATACAAGTAACATTCTGACTACTAAGCAGGTTGTATTTATGTATTTAAATTATATATGTATACACATATACACATATGTATGCAACAACAATTAATGAAAAAAGAGGTCATGAATTAGGAAGAGAATAAGGAAGGGTATATGGGAGAGGTTGGAAGGAGGAAAGAGGAAGGAAAAATGATGTGATTACATTATAATCTCAAAAATTAATAGTTACTAAAAAAAAGAAATATGTCAAATATGGTAATTAGTCATAACAATCTAATAATAAATAATTTATTTTAGAAAGTCTAAGTGGGAACTAAATATACCTTTCACAGTGTACTCTCCTAACTTTCATTCTGAAATTATTACAGGTCATGAAAGAGTAGTATGCAGTCGTTTAATGTGCCTTCATCTAGCTGTCCCGCAAAGTTGCACTTTACTTAGCTACTGAGTACTACTTAATGCTACTGAGTTACTACTTAGGAACTAAGCCAGGAAATACACCTTAGTGCAATGCATGTGTATGTATGTCTCTATTCCATTTAATCAAGTGGGTAGATTTCTATACCATTGCCTCCATCAAGACACACAGATGTTTCATTGCTCCAGGGCTCACTCTGGTCACTTGTGGTACCCTATGATAGCATTAGTCTTACTTACCTAACTCCCTTTTTCCTCACTTTGGCGATCATTAGTCCATAATGCGTATCTGTGCCAAATATGCTGCATATATGTAAATAATGGAGCTATATACATTACTGTGTTTAAATTTCAATAAATTCATTTTACAAATAATATTTGCACAGGTGTGACTTCCCTTCTTCACATTACATTTGAAGTCAGTCCAAGTTGCTGTACATATAAAGCTAGTACACAATGTTGAATGCTATGCATATATCACAGCTTATTTACCTATTCATTTATAGTATATTTAGTTGTTTCCAAGTTTTATTCCCATAGTAATGTACACATTTGGCATTGTCACTATTGTTTAAGGTATTTATTTCTAAAGCAATCCTACAAAACATAAAGAACAGGAAGCACAGAGATTTCCCTCATACTCACATCTCCTCCCAAATACACAATATTCTTCCTCCACTTCCAGTGTTCCCCACTAGTAAACAGATGGATTACAATGTACCCTAAACCCAGCAATATGCAACACTGTTTGCTCTATGGAGTCTAACAAATGCACTATAGCACTATTATAGCCTCATACAAAGACAGCTCACTGCT
Organism: Arvicola amphibius; assembly: GCF_903992535.2. Lineage (NCBI taxonomy): Eukaryota > Metazoa > Chordata > Mammalia > Rodentia > Cricetidae > Arvicola > Arvicola amphibius. Next base: position 25,351,290 of record NC_052047.1, read on the forward strand.
CTAATATTCATCTTGCTGTTGCAGTCCTTACTGGGGCATCCCCCAACAAAACTAGCATGCCTGTGGGTCAGTATTGGCATGGAGATAAGCCACTCTACAGACGGTTTCAGGGAACTGTGCTTTATTACCATTGAGCAACTACTTATTATAGTAGAAGCCTATGGACTGTGCTTGGTTTGTACATTACTTCAGACTGGGTAGTGGTCATTCATACCACCATGGTCTCTTTGCAGAAGCACATAAAAGCAAACGTGGAAAATGTAGACATGTCAGCAGACCAGCTACCACCTACTCATGCTGCTTTAGAATTCAGTGTTCTGAGCTCCGGGAATACCCAGGAGCATGTTGTGCCACATTTCTTGCTTAGAAGCACAGTGTGCCAGGTCATGTCTGCATTTGTCTCCTAGATGTCAGGGTTTGGATGCTGTTGTTCATGCTTTTTAACCATTCCTTCCTTAGACTGTTATGTATCTGTAATCATACAGTTTTTAGAATGGCTTCTTTGACTTAATAATATACATTTCAATTTTTACTTATCTTTTTATAGCTTGATTGCCTATTTCTTTAGACTTGAACAAAATTGTATTGTCTGAATGCATCACACTTTACAGAACACACACACACACACGCACGCACACAAACTCAGAAAGTTTTGTATCTTCTCACCCACAGATTCATTTGCTAAAATATTCACTCCCATCACCCCCGAAAGTCACATTTGAAGATGAAACTTTTAAAGAGATGAGTTAAAATGAGGCCTTTACAGTGGACTCAAATCCATTATGACTGACGGTTACAAAATATTAGAATGCATACGTGAGCAGAATGTAAATGGCATAAAGACAGATAAAACTGCCTAGCACACCAACCCAGATCATGGCCTTGGAGTGATTTCTAACCCCTCAAGGCATTGTAACAGATTATATAAAAATATAGCTCCTGTTTTCTATAGCTCGTGTGTGTATCTGTAGAAAAATATACAGAAGACTGTATTAGTGACTAGCTTTATCTTCAGGAACCCTTGGTGGATCAGTGAAATGGAGTGTGATTGTTGTTGAATCTTGAGAGATAAAGAATCTGGGGCTAAACATAAGGCAACAGGGGATCTAATAACAATAACTATTTAATTTTTTATTTTATTTTAATAACATTTTAAAATTGATTTTACATACCAACCACAATGTCCCTTCTCTCCTCCCCACAGACAATCATCTTCTTGCAAAATGGCAGGAGGTTTATAGAGTAGTAGCCATTAAAAACTGTATCATAGAATCTATTTGGGGGGAAAATGAGAAAAAAAATTTATCAGTGAACACAATAGACAGATGTAGATTTGGAATTTCCATTCCGTGCCTTATATTTCACAGTGTGTAAATATTGCAGGAGAATAATTCCACTTAGTTAAGATTGCATTAAACATTTTCAATATATAAAACTCTCCAAACTCCAAAGGAAAATAATTTTTGACAATACAAAAAAGAGGGGAAAAAGGATAATAAATCACAAAGAAAAGGGCTATCAAGACAACAAAGTATAGGCAGCTGTGGTGGCACACGCCTTTATCCCAGCACTCCGAGGCAGAGGAAGACAAATCTCTGAGTTTAAGGCCAGTCTTGTCTACAAAGTGAGTTCCAGGAAGCCAGGGCTCTCTTACACAGAGAAACCTTGGCTTGAAAAAACAGAGTGGGGGAGAGGGAGGGAGAGAGAAAGAGAGACAGAGAGACAGAGAGACAGAGACAGAAACAGAGAGAGAGAGAGAGAGAGAGAGAGAGAGAGAGAGAGAGAGAGAGAGAGAGAGAGAGAGAGAGAGAAATGGCAGATAACAAAAAAGAATGATGGAAATGATTCAGTGAGAAAAGGGCTGCCGCAAAAGAATGAAAAGTTGAGGTCACATCCTCAGTAACTTTATAAAATCCAGATGTGGTTATAGACACATCCCTGTGATCCTATACCAAGATGGGAGCCCAAGACAGATGAGTTCCTGGAACCTCTTTTCAGGTTGGCCTGGGTTATGTAATGACAATCAACAAAGGAACTCTGTCTCAAACAAGGCATGAGGCAATTATAACCAAGGTTTCCTCTGAGCATCACACAGGAACCATGACACATACACTATGATTTCACACACATGCATTACATATCATGCATACATGCACAAAAAATAGATAAAGAGAAAACTACAAACATTGGGCAAATGTTTTCCAGTTACTAATATTAATTCATTTAAAGAAGGAGAAGCCTCAGTGATTAAGTTGTTCTACCCAGAACAAAGTTGTTGTTTAAAATGAATGCTTATGGCTTAACAGTTATTAAGAAGATGATGTGAGAAGGGCCAGACACAAGGGATTGATTTATAACTCTTGGTACTCCATTTATGCTCCCTCTCTTAATGGGCAGCCTGATAGAAACTCTGATTGGAAACAGGAACACAGACACAGAGAGGGTGACTATCTTAAAATATATTATTAGGCTAACACAAATTGATTATACACTATCTCACTGCCACAAAGAAAAATCTATAGCTACTAATGGGTTTTGCTCTCAGGGTTGAAAGTCACAAAAAGTATTATATTTCTGTCCTTTAATATTAATTAATTTATCTTTAGTGACCACTTGGGGGAATAAAGGACCACAGAGGCTGAAAGGGGCTCATAAATTTCAACCATTAAAGTATTCAAAAAAATAATATAGACTTTTATGTCAGGAGTATGTTTTCCTATATGACACTTTCAGAAATATCTAAGTAATATATCCCAGTCTATCTGTATTATACCTAAATATTATCTATGACCTTGAGTTGATTTTTAAGGAAAATTCTTATTGATCAAAGATAATCATCCCTTCTTTATAAGGAGATATGCTTAATATTTTATGGAGCTTAAAATATCCTGCGCTCTGCTCTAATTAGTAATATCTCATTCAAACACATAAAGGGTAAGAAAACAGTTTATGCTGGTAAAAGATAATGAAACTTTTTAATGGACTAAACCAATTTTTCTACTAAACAATGTTTCAGTCAGCAAATGGAACCAGTCTAAAGATGGGTAACTTTTTGTGTCTGAAAATAAGAGAATTTAGTACTTGCCTTCCATGCTGTCTTGATGTTGGCTGATCTATTGACAGAAACAATAGAGATGACTTTTCTTACAAAGGAAGATTTTACTTTAGTTAGCATCTAGTTGTAAAAGTTATAAGCACTTGTGTCTCTAAAGTGGAATGTTTGCACAGAAGATGATAGCACAGGTGATCTGAAGTCGGTGAGCAACAGAGACGGGCTCTGTCCTTGTTCTATGTGTTTTATCCATACAACTTTAACAGTTACATTCATGAGGGTAGTGGAAACACCTGCGTTCAAGCATGTATTGCTTTCTTCACAGAGATGCTAACAAATATAATTCCAGGAAAGGTTAAAATAGGTCTCCCAGGCTTGCCTTTAGCCGTCATGCTAAAAGGGTGTGGCTGGAGTAATCTGACAAATGGCAAAGAATATTCATTGAACAGTGAACATTCCCAAGTTTGCACAGATAAAATAATCTCATTTCGATGCATTTTCTCAGGACTCAGATTAAATCCAGAGGTTCTTAGCCCTTCTGGAAGACCTCCAGAAGAACTTAATTGTTTCTTTACCTGCATAAATGAATACCTAGAATGTTAATATTAGGTTTTTTTAACAGCAGCCCATTTTCTAATTTGTAAAAAAAATTATAATTAATACCAAAAGTGGACATGTCTTCTAAACAATTAAGAAGTAGTTTTGAATATGAGTGTGTAATAAACTTATATCTAGTACTCAGAAAACTCAGTGTTTTTTAAGGTTTACAAAATGAGAAACATCAAAACAGATAGCAAAAGACTAAAACAAAAAATAGTCATAGTTAGAAATTATAATCAACTTAGTCTCATTTAGTTTGGCAAGTCTCAACATAAGAAGCAAAACCTAAGTTAATAAATATATTCCAGGAAAAAGGGACTAGACAATCACTTCTTTTGGAAAGATTTTCAGAATTAATATAGACTAATGACTGCCTCATATTTTCCTTTTAAAACTTTGAAAGGTCTTATTCTCTTATTAAATAAGTGGCACAAAATGAAACTGTTGCTGTGTTCATGGATTGAGTTGTGAGTTTGGACTGAGAAAAGTGGCTATGCTTCCCCCATGCCATCATTTTTGGAAGCTGAGCTAGAGAACTTGAAATGGGAGATTTGATGGTTTGTTCCCTAAGATATCGGAAGGCAAATGCTTTCAGGGACATCATTTCAGGGACATCGCCTTGATATATTAGTACAATATGGTTTCTCATAACACAATGGCCAGATTCCTTCAAAACCATTCCAGACAGAAACTTTGAAAATTCCAAGGCAACTGCGTTGACCCTTAATTACCACTCTGAACCACCATTACAACATCATCACATGCCCCGCATAGCCTTGAAGAAGATACAAAACCTGTGGAGAAAAGATAAGCTGACCAGGAAAGCCCTTCCAATTCATCTAATAGCCTATAACCTAATAATGGAGCCAAGTCAGAAGAATTAGTAGGGGCCTCAAGCAATCAACCTTTTTAAACTTACAATTCAGAGGCCCTCAAGAGTCTATGCTCATTGTTCTAAGAGCTTATAAGGATAAATAAATAAGCTAAGATCCACATATTATGCCCTAAATAGCATTTTGTATAGGAAAGGGAGTTATCTCCTAGACATAACTTAGCTATTGCACTCATGAAACCATAATTTCTGTGATTACCTACGCAAAATAAACATGCTACAAAATAAACAAATAGACAAAATGATCACTACTGTCACTGTATACTAGGTTATACCCAGTGTGTTTAATTTCCTTAAAACACAACTTCTACCGTTATGTTAGAGATGGGCACCAAGGGTTAATTAACCTTTTCTCTCTAAAAATGTGGCCTTTGCACTGCATTCATTGAGCACCTGTTTAAAAGGAGCTGCAACTTTCTATTCTGAGTGGAATACTTAGATATGCACACATCCCCCCCACACACACATACCTTCTATTCAGCCACAGAGAAGTGGAAACATCTGTATGAGGCTGCCATTTGCACTGCTAAGCAGAGCCACCCAGCAAATTATCTGTGGTATGCAGTTAATGTTATCTGGAATGCCAGCGGGGCTTGCAAATCTGTCCGTGGAATCAAATTTGCATCTTTAACATCTTGCTGCCAGAATGCCCTTTTTGCAAACAAGAAAGAATGGGGGAAACATGGAAACTGGAGGGAGAAACGGGACAGGAAGAACAGTGGAAGGCATGTAAACAAGAGGATATGGATACACATACATTTAAATGGGCTTTAGAGAGTGGGCTTTGTATGATAACCAGAAAAGTGACTGAAAGAGGAAGCCAAAGAGGCACTTTTAAATAAAGGAGCTTATATAAATAAAAATCATTGCTACCTGAACATCTTATAGTGGTGTTAATTGTATATGTAACTTTGGCTATATAAGTCTATAATACACACACACACACACACAACACACACATATACATATATGTTAATAACTAATAATAATGCAATATTGTTCCTATAATATTTCCATCACAGAAGCCAGATTAGTGGCCTCTGAAGTATCAAGAAAATTTAAATGAGTAAAAAAGAAATCATTTCATGCACGTTTGTTCTTTCTTACAAAGAGATAATGGAATGAATCGATATTAGTTTAGGCAGCCACATTATTTTTAGTTCAGAAAAGATTCAACCATTTCAAACACCTTCAATAAAATTAGGCATGGAGAGCAATCCAAGATCCCATTAAGAGGCCATCTAAAGTGTTCCTTAGACCATTCTTGCACCATACATGCTTTGGAATTTTACATATTCCACTGGGACTAGAGAAATATCTATTAACATTAAACTCCACCTTTTATTTAAAGCCACTAGCCATGTACCAAAGAGACAGTATGACACACATTGGTGTTTGAGTGGGATCTGAAATGGATGTGGTTCCACCTAAGAACCTATGGGATGATCTTGAATGAATTATGTAAACTCTGCACCTCAGTTTTCTCATATGTAAAATGGGAGTAGCTGTACCTGTGTACACCCAGACCTGTGAAGGACTTTCTCTCGTTAAACCACAACACTTGGTAAGGCCTGTAACATCTTACTTTCTGAATCTACAAATTAATAATAGTCAAATTTCTTGAGAGAAATATTATGAGTAAATAAGGAATGGTACATAAGTTACTGCTTTCTTCTTATTATAAGTGGGCTTTGGTATCATAATAATTTATATTATTTATTATGATTTTGTTACATAATATTTTATAGAGGCAGAAATTTTCACTACGTCATCCCATTACATGTAGAAAATAAACTTTAGCCAAGCCAGCACCTCCTTTCCTGTCTTATCTTTCCCCTACACCTAGTATAAGTTCATTGTTCACATACATATGAAGATCACCTTCTTTTACCCTCTTTTTTAAATCAGAGAATTGTGAATCAGGACTGTATACTTTAAAAAAAAAACAGTAAAATCATAGAAAAGCTAAAAGCCCTGTGGACATATTTAAGTGGCACCCCGAGAAGCAGTAATGCCTATGCTCTGCTAGATGCATGTAAAAGTGGCGTGTGTACTTTCCTTTGGGTTCGTGGAAGCTCCCTGGCTATATTTTCCCATTCACTGTTTAGATCCCTGCCTCAGACTGGCTATCCAACGGCATTCTTAGAACTGTTTTGGCAGGTTTGAAGCTAGAGAATCTGTGTTCGTGTTCGGTGTAATCAGATAAGCAATGCACGTTCATAGTCACTTTGTGTAAATGTTGAAGGCTCCAGACAACAGTGACTGATGCCAGGGCCTGTGACAAACCCCATGCTCTTTTTATGCCTGTAGATAAAAGAATTTCTTCATAACTTTCCTATTCAAGGGCCACCCAGCAACCATAAAATGATACCCTACCTCCCCAATCTATTGCAGAACCTTCAGTCTATATAATCTCACCCATGCGTGTTTATAACATTTCCATAGGGTTCTCTATATGTAGGGTATTTTTTTCTTACAACTGAAAGGGCATTTTATTTTTCTTTCTTCTCCTTTGAGTAAAAGCACACGGTCAGTGTTATTTAAGGTCTAATGTCCCTCAGTAGAGTAGTATATGAGGTCATAAATGGCTCCAGTAGTCATCAAAAGCCTCTGCTTCAACCTGAGCATTTAATCATCTGTAAAAACCAGTTATAGCCTCATATACTCTCTCACCATGAAGATTATCCCTCTTATATGACAGTAGAAAAAAATATTCCTTGAAAACAAATTAACCCTTATCATCAAAAAAATAATAATAAAATACTGGATCCTCATAAGAATTCAAGTTGTATATTACTGACTTCCTTAAATGGGCATTGATTATGTAACACAGGAATGTGCAGGTAAGGCAGGGAGAATGGTGGTTGGTATATAAAATCAATAAAAAATTTAAAATAAACAAATATGAATTGCAGTACCATGCTGATGAAATGCATTCTATAGGTGCTGAGTGTTATTAATGGTGCTATGGTGTGAGTTTCCTTTGGAGCCAAAGATTAGAAGAAGATTATGACACAGGGGGACATACTGAGAGGAAGTGAGACTGTGGCTAACCCATCTAACTCCAGACAGATTTGTTTTTCTTCTGAGAAGAGGTACATTATGCTGAATGCAACTTAATTGCCTTAGGCGTCCTTAATTTGTATGCTTAGGATACATTATTATACATGTACAAAAATATTTGCATAATGGATAATGTTGTACTTGTATATAAAAGAAAATATCACTGACATGCCACTGACAAAAGAAACATCAAATAATTCAAAATTTCGAGAATAGAATTCCTCATCTACTTTTCCTTTTTAAACCAATATACCCATTTTACACATACACACACTTTTAATGCATTCCACATATCTATCTAGTATCAGAGCTGAAATTAGTATGTTCTAGAGAAAAGCTTTCTGTCCCACAACTCCACAACTGATATGAAGCCAAAGGCTGTATTTTGTTTTCTAGTAGCTCATACTTGCCCAAACCTCTCAGCAGTAAATACACAAAAAGCAAAAAGGTCATACATTTATTATACTATAATAATGAATATCACTCTCCCCCTTCAGCATTTTATGAGTGAATTTCCAGCTTCTTTGAGACAAATAAGATGTAAGTAATCTTCAATTTCTTCAGCACTCCACTGTATTGTTTAATTGCCAAATTGAGTGTGAAGGTAAAATATTTTATGGCTACTCCGAAGTATTGAGCCCCTAGATGAAAAGTGAAGAGATGCATTTTACACACCTCAGGATAGCAGAGATTCACTTGTGCAGCCAATTTGATGCAGGAATTTTCTAGAGTCTTTTCGTTTTTGTTTTTTTTAGATTCACATCAAATATGTGCTTCCTCCTTTCCCTTCTAATTACATTCCTTTATTTTTCTTGGGGAATGAACTATGAAGAAGAACACTTTTGTTTATTGACAGAAATGGAACTGAGGAATATTTTCATGGAAGATTTATGATACATAGCCAATTACATCTGGATTGCAGATACTAAATTAGTTTTGGATTTGCCTTATTATAAAATCATTGACAAGTGTGATTCATCATAATAATTTCGCAGAAAAATCAAAGCAGATCATAGCTTGCATCACAAGCAACTCTATGCCACAATCCATCATGATTACACAGTGGCCGAGTATTAGATGAGTGAGAATTTGGAATAGTAAGTAAACAGTAACAATTAAAACTGAAGTAAGGTTGGGGGGGTTTCCTATGGTTGTACTAACTTATCTATATCAAGCAGGGTAAATACGGGGTTTTGAATTGTATTAGAATCTTCTAAATAGTTCATCCTAAAAGGTTCAAACAAAACTCTATTAAGCTATTAGATAAATCCTAACATAATGATTTCTATTTAAATGATTTGATAGGGTATTATCAGTCTTTTATGACCACTAAGAAGTGCCAGGTGACCTTGAAAACAGTTTCAAACTCTGCAGGCCTGAGTTACTATGAGTTATAAAATGGCATATCTAAGACTGTTATTTCTGGGAAAAAACAGTCCTTTCTTGGTTTTTCTTGTACTGTCTGTGCTATGCAGGGTTACTACAAACAAGTTAAATTTCTTGCTCACAATTCCATGACCAGTGATGTCAGCACAAGAAAGACTAGTCAAAGTTGCATTAACTTCAAGTTCAGTATTCTCAAGTGACAGTTTATTCTAGTGATGATTTAATTGGTATTTTTATTTATATGTGTGTATGTATGTATGTGTGCTTGCATGTACATAAATGTATACATGTGCTGCTCTGTGTATGTCGAGACCATAGAAAAACGTGTGGGAGTTTGTTCCCACTTTGTACTATGTGAGTCTTGGGGCTCAGACTCAAACTGCCTGGCTTAGTGGTAATAGTCTTTTTTAAAATTTATTAATTTTCAAAAACCTAGTGTACTTTAATTATACTTTAGAATTTATTTATCAAGTTTTTATTAACATCTTTGAATGTTTGGGGGCTTTTAATGTTTTCACTTCTATTGAAAATCAATTTTTTTCACATAATGTATCCAATTTCAGTTTCCCCTTCCTATACTAACTGTTTTAGTCAATAATAATAATAAACTCTTAAAATTAATGCTAATTGAAAGACATGACATGGATCCATTCATTTCCAATGATCTATTCCAGCACATTAACTAGAGTACAGTGCACCTCTTATTCTTTTAGTGGATTTTGAGGTCTTTTTATTTTTTTTTATTTTTTTTTTGGTATACTCAATATTTTATTTCAACAAACTGCCTCTTGACTATGAGAAATTAATCAATTAAATATTTGATAATTCATTCTATATACATACAAATTATTAGTTTATACCTACATTAACACACAACTGAGTGACAATTTTTAAAATATTTTGAATGGAGAATGTAATTTCAGGTGGCAACAAAAGATAAAATTACCACTACCTCAAAAATACCCCCTTTTCCTTTTTCCAGGCTCACACAGAAATGTAATGACTGTATTTGTCTTACAAAACTAAGAATCCACTGCAAATACTGATATCACAATTTACTATTTTTCTTTAATTTTATTATGCTATATAACCAAATGGTTAAGTAAACCATAGTCTATTTTTTTGCCTTACAGTAATTTATCATTTAAAGCTTCCTTATGATTGTTGTCTTATATACATGTATACTAATTTCCCTAGAAGACATGCATAGGACATATGCTTCCTGGATTACAGAGAATGTTGGTCAAGCTAAGTTAGTTTTACAGTATCAACAGATAATTCTAAAATCTCAGTGTTTTAATGCATACCCTTGAGGATTTACCTACCCACCATTTACAGTACAGGTGATGTTGGAGAGTTGCTATCAGGTCAGCATTCAGAATGTTTTGATTACCCAGACTTTCCCTCACTCTAATCTCCGAAGAGCCCTGGAACAGAGCAAGACAGTGAGTGGAGTCTTGCAGAGTGACTCTTACATGTGTGATTTGGAATTGAAATATGTCTCTTCTGTCACATCCTACCGGCTATGAGGGCTTACGAGCTCTCGGCATTAAGGCAGCCGATGATTTCTTCCCCTCTGTACTGGACAGACCTGAAGAACCCAACATGTACCTTTAATCATATTTTATAACTTTTAAAAATTAACACAAATTAATATTAATGTAAAATTCTTTCAATAATTCTAAAAGTTCCTCCACGTGTTACTTTCATTTAAACAAACCATGTAGTAAGAAGTGTGAATTGTGCTATGCATGACTGTCAAAGACTGACAAAGTCGGACAGTTTTGTTGTCGTGATCCTGGTAGTGTGAGCGTCAAGTTGCATCCTGTTGCGGATTTCATTTGCCTCCCCATGGCTGATGGCAGGGATGGCTGCTATTTCATGTATCTCCATTTCCCCACTTCTCTGACATATTTTACTGTTAGCACATTTTCCTATCAAGTTGTCATTTTTTTCTTTGATCTGTAGTTTTTAAAATTTTTACTCTGGATTCTGATTCCCTGCCACTTGTGTGCTGCAAATATCTCTTCAGAGCTGTAGCTTGCCGTTTCGCTTATATTTATGGTGCTTTTCGATGGAAGGCATGTATAATTTAATGCTGACAACATATCTTTATTTTTCCTCCTCTGATATTTTTGCCCTTTTATCTTCCTCAAAACATTTTTCCTAACTGTGAGTTAGGAAAACAATTTTTAGTAAAAGTTTTAAGATTTTCATTTTGTTTCAAGTGATCTAGTCCACCTATAATTAACTGTAGAAATTACAGAGCAGCTTCAGTTGTCCATGTTACCCCAGTCATTACAACAGCGCTCTGCTTTTCAAGGCTTCGTTACAGGTATTCTCTTTCTTGACCCTGCGTTTTATCCCGATCACCTGCGAGCAGGACCTTGATTCTTGTTGTCCGATAATGCCTTTTGGGTTCCTATTTTTAGCCAATCATATGATTTTATTTATGCTACACACTGGGGTGTTTCGGAGAACTGGGACTGAATTAGAAATCAAAACGAAAAATTCTGTCTGCTTTCATTAAGGTTCTCTTTTAGCACATGGGTGTACAATAACACATATAGACAGTATTAAACACATTGTATGACAGTAATAATTGGTGCATACTATGACAACAGCAGAAACACATGGGAAGACAAGTTTCAGAAGGCAGTGGAGCTGCCATTTTGAAAACAAAGAGAAGCCTCTAATGCGAGCAGGTATCTGAAGGCAAGGTCATTCATGTCTGTGGGGCCTGAGGTGATGCAGAGCAATGGGGTCTGAGTTTTCCCTTTCTCAGGTTCAAGCAAGCATGATTTCTATACTTCACAAGTGGTTGGAGTTTTCTAGGAAGATGATCTGATTCTTCCTTAACATTGCCCCAGCAACTCTTGGCTGTTTGCTTTTCTGTGTAAACATTTAGATATAAATTCTTAAGAGGATAATCTTCTGCAATATTTATTTATTATAGGACTATTAGCAAAGTCCACTCAACTTCTAAAATAATAGTCTTCTTCTCTAGAGATATTATGTAAAACAAACAATGTTTCCCCAGCTCTGCTTCCTCCTTGGATAAGGAGTAGTGTGAAAGGTCACAGCCGAGCACTCCAGGACCTAGAGTGCTTGGGGGACATGCAGAGAATGTGCACCAAACGGCGTTACTAAACGAAGATCAGATGTCTAACTTTGCCACATTTCTTTGCCTCTAACAGTTCATACTTGAATATCAACTGCTTTGACGTACATTTCTTGGTTGGGAAAAAGGGAGTCTCATATGCTTCTATCCTCAGAGGTTGGGAGAGAAATATGGAGATATGTATGCTAATTGTTAACTAAATCAATACAATTTTGTACAAACTGAATATATATATATATATATATATATATATATATATATATATATATCCTTGGTATATCCTTGGTGTACATGGCTGACCATTGTGTCAGAAGCATCTTACTGAGGCTTAACTCTGGATATGTCCAGGGCAGTGGATACTCTAGATCAAGATAATTTCTATGATCATCTTCCTAGTCAAAGTCCCTCAAGGATCCATTACCTTTAGGGCAAAAAAATTATGTAAACTTAAACTTGAAATACAGTCTGTCAAGCCTCCCACTCCTGAGCATTTCCCAAGCTTTACCCTGCCTCTCCCTGGGTCTTTCCATGTGCTGTTCTTGTTTCTTAGCATACCCGCTGTTACTCATAGTTAAGTGTACTTAGGTGTGGTCAGCTCTGTGGCCCTTTCTCTATTACTTGGATTCTCAGTGAGGACATGGCCACTGTTATGTGATCATTATGTTCCAAGTACAAGACAGTCATTTACATGTGTCAAGAGGCTTTAGCCCAGACACAACTTGATTTTGGTCTGAAGAACATAAAACACAATTGTATTAAGGCAGGGCAGAATCCTTTAAAAATCCATGACCTACAAAATTGGATATGTCTTAATATCCCCACATAACACTATTATTGGCAAAAAACTTGGGGCCAACATCCCTTTATGGCTCTCTTGTAATTTTACAATGGTCTTAATACAGTTCTCTGTGATTCCTACAGTTCAGTGATGAGACAAAACTCATCATTACCCGGCACTGAACAAAACATCCTTTGGATTTTATTGGGTCTTAAATGCAGGTAATGGTACCTATTGGACGAATCTGCCACCCCAGAGATCTATTTTCGTGCTCCCCCTTGCCTATAAAGGTATGCTCCTGATTCAGTGGGCATATTAATTGCTTTCTTTGTGGGGACTACTATGCCTTGGAAATAAACTTGGCTGACCAGCCTGTGAACCCAAATCATCTATTTTTGTATTGATTTAGCACTGACTCACTTAACCTATTAAAGCACCTAATTTTGTTGGGTTATATAGCAGGGTGAAATTTCTTTTATATTTATTGCACCTTCCTAAAGCCCCACGAAGTAAATGGTCATAAATGACAGTTGCGAAAGTTGTGTTCCAAACTTCTCTATTGGAGTTATTAGACAGAGCTCTCAGACAGGGGCCAATTGAGCCATTGCATGGAAATGTATATTGAAAATTAATTCATCTGAGTCATTTATTCACTTCCTCCACTATACTGTGTCATGTATTACAGAAAAAAATGCTGTTATGATCTTTCTACAATTGTATTTTCTCATATTTGTGCATTGCACATCCAGGGCTGGGATTATTTTTTACACATTCCAATTCCAAGTTCACAATACAATTTCATTCCTCCTTTCTGCCACACCTAATGTATTTCTAAAAATGATGGCAAGAAAACCTTGCTCCTCTGAAAAACACTATTAAGAAAATTCATTCTATTTGTTTTTAGGCCAACATTGCCCATTTAGCAGACAATTTTATTGAGCTATGTACACTGATGTGTGCATCTTTTTGAAAGTTCATTGCATAGCCACACCAACAACACTTTCTGACTATGGACAATAAAGAGAAATTGTGAGGCTTTAAAGTGCGTAGCTTTTATAACTAATTCCTATGTATAATCCCACTGAATCACATAATATACTGTCCCTGTTTCCCTCTATATTCCCCCCCCTTCCCCACCCCATCTCTGTCTCTCTCAGCTCTCAATTATTTCAGCAGCAAATCTAAGGTCTGAGATATAGTGAGCCAAGTTAATAAGATTTATACATAAAGGGGCTGGAAGTGTTAACTGTGAAATCACCTACGTTAAGAGTCTTGAAGATGTATACACCAAACACCAATAACTTTTGGGGAGCTTTCAGACCAAATAACACCTTCAGATACCTAAGTCAACTTCATTATTCTAATTTACCTTCAGTGTTAACTCTTACAGGAAGATATCTATGATGTACAAATTGATCTTCACGCTCTCCCTGCACTCTCAGGCTGCACTGTTAATATACTACCTACATCCCGCTCCACCCTCCAACCTGTACACATGCTGATGCTCGCTTTGTACTTTCATGCCAACATGTGCAAACACTGACAGGACTGGCCAAAGCACAATTTAAATTTAATCAGCTTGCTTTCTATAGCAAACAAAAATTTAAAACCATAGTTGGTTGAATCCTAAACATAATATAAATATACAGTTAGGTATTTTATAAATATTTAAATAAGCTGGGTGAGGTAGATTAGCAGGAAAGGTTACTTGCCACCAAGCTGAATGAACTGAGTTCGACTCCCAGAACGAGGAAAGAAGAGAAACATTGTCCTCTTTCAAGCTGCCTTCTGATTGCGGCATGTGCACAAGGGCACACACATACACACATCAAAATAACGTAAAACTGGATTTAAAAATTAAATGAGAAATAAGACAACAAATTTTTAAAGAATAAAGTCCAACAAGTCTTGTTATTTTTTTTCATCTGAGAAATATCCAGTACTGTAGGCATGGATGTAAAATTTGTTTTACCCAAATGAAACTTTGCCTATTAAGAGCTCCATAAATATTTGAATTAAGATGAATGGATAACTATATAAAATATAAATTCTCTAAGAACCTTTTTCCCAAGCTCTAAACAATTTTTTTAATTGGAATAAAAGGGCCTGGGAGATGGTTCAGTGAATAGTCCTTACTGCACAAACATGAGAAATTGAGCAAGTTTGGGTCTTCAGCACCATGGAATTGCCTAACCTCATTACTGGGGCAAAGAGTCAGGCAGAGATAGATAGATTCTGAAACCTACTGGCCATCCAACCTCACCAAAACACTGAGCTACAGTTTCACAAGGACACTGACAATTCAGGAATAAGGTTAGAAAAATATTGAGCAAGAAATCCACATCTTTCTCTGGTATCCACACATGAACATACAGGTGCACATACAAACACACCCAAGTGCACATATATAGTCATATACACTATACATATACATACAATACACATACAAATTCAATAATAGGAGTAAAATTGGCCTTATCACAAATAAGATTAATGCAGTCTTTATGCTCTTTTAAAATATTAAGACTCTGGTGAAAAAAGTAATATCAACTGACATTAAAATCCTATCTGTTCTGAGTCTCAAAACTATTCAACCATATTATGCTCTCTGTGCACACAACCTACAAATGCTTGCACAGCATGCTTACATTGTGAAGCTGGGCTATTACAGCGAAAAGAGCCAGTCAATGATTAACAAAGCATCTTAACTTTTAAAACCTGGAAGAGTTTTTAGAACAAATGCTTTACCAAAATGAGATACCCATGGTTGCCAATTAGCCCAGTGTGAATGAAAGCCTAGCACAGAGGAGCTGATTCTTCTTTATCCTCCTGCCTACAAGCAATCTTCATCTTCCTTCCACCTGGCCGTGGAGATTGATCCAGTGCAATCATGCTGCAGATGAATTGCTCAGAGGGTGTCAGATGGGAATGTTTCTATGCACAATCCTCACACTATTCTGCAATTGTGATTTTTCATGGACATCCACATCCTGGCAATATATCCCGGGATTTGACTATAATCTTGCCGTTGAGCTCACCTGCAGGCCTCGTAAACTTGTTTTAGTGTAGCCTTAAGTCAGAGATTCTGTGTAACCAGACAGATAGTGCCACCCCACAGCATCAATTTGAGAACACATCTGAACTTGCACCTCCTACTGACAAATGTTTTCAAAGGATGGCCACAATCTACTGAATGAAAACACAACATCACAAATTCATTGAGTGACCCCATCCTTATCACCTTTGTAACTGGATTATCCATTCCTAAAATGTACTCAGTTTTCTGGACATCTTTTATTCCTTCTTGAATTTTATACCATATTCACCATAAAATAATAAATATAGCTTATAGTTTGGATTTTTAAGTTAAATACAAAATTATAATAATTGTATTTTAAAACTTTCTGGTTTAAAAGTCTGAACAATAATGGAATCTCAAAATGTAGGCAAATGATTAATAATCAAGTGACATATAAGCAATTTAAGTTGCTTCACAACTAAGTCATGTAGGATCAGTTTTCCCAGATGTTCCCAAGCAAAGCATGCTAATGCATTGTAAGAGATAGACTAGCGATCCTTTATAAAATATGTCCATATCTACTACCAGAACCTATAAATATAAGAACACAACTTTATTTAGCCAAGGAATTTTTGTACACATAACTAAGGAAATTGAATTGTTATTTATTTCTGGTTATCAAGTGGTCCCTTGTTATTCTGCCCACACCTTGATGGCAGAGTTGTAAGATTTTTAGTCACTGAGCTGGTGAAATGCTAACACATCAACACTAGTTTGCAATGAAATGTTGTCACCTAGAAAGCACATACATGCTGGGTAGTACAGGACTCTAAGACCCACAAAATTACCAAGAAGCCATAAATATTTAACCTCAGGATTCTCAGCTATAAAAGACTTTACCAAGTAAGGATACAGCCATGTGCTAGTTTACTTACTCTTTTATAAATTTTTACCTCATTTAAGGCGTATTTTAATTATGATTAGCTAGCTACCTTGCTGTGTGTTCCCATCCTACCTTCAGTTACACATACATTTTCCCATCTTTCCATGAGGCTTAATGTCCTTGGACAGGGACTAATGGATTCTTGAGATAAAGATATTTTTCTTGAGATTATTGGATTATATTATGGGGTCCTTGACTATTTGCATATTGTTATCACTTTCTAACTGCTACATAAAATGTTTCCAGGAATCTTCCCACCAACATTTTTATAACTAATTGGATAACTCATCCACAAAGCAAGTCCAGACATAGAATCATCCGGAGATCATGTCCTGACATTTCTGATATAAAATGTATGTTGGTAAAAAAAGAAATAACATGGTTTGAAATTTATAAAATCAGAAGTTTGAGTGAAAATAATTCTTCCCTTTCAATATAAACATAAATATCAATGAAAACTGATGTCTTTCAAGTATTCTTTTATCAGGATAGTATATCCTGATAAAATAATACTAATAATGTAATGGATATAATTTAAAATCCACTCTCAGCTCTTTGATGGAAATCACAATGAAAGACTAAATCACATTCCATATGTTTGTAGGGCATTAAACCATGACAGCTCTGCAAACAGTATGAACATCTGTATATGAAGAATTGTGCCTTCTGTGACACAAATGTATTTCATTATATTTGTCTGCAACAAATACCAATGAAAAGGAATTGCCATCAATATGTAAGCAGAAACTATTATCTCTGCATACATATATGTTACAAAACTGTAGAAATGGGAAGAGTTAATTTGAAAGTACACAGACAGTCCAGATGTGTTAATGCACACCTTCAACTCCAAGACTTAGGAGGCAGAGGCAGGCAGATCTCTGTGAATTTGAGGCCTGCCTCATCTTTATAGCGAGTTACAAGCCAAGCATGGTTACAGAGTGAGACTCTGTCTCAAGTCAAAGGAATGTGCAGAGAAAAATATAAAAAAATGCTAGTTTAAAGTGTGGGGTTATAGAATGATGCAATACAGAAAATTATTTTAAAACGTAAAGGTTTTAATGATTTTGTATGTATGTAACAATAATTAATGTAAATTGTCATAACTTTGATAAAGAGGAAAAAAGGTTATATGGGAGGGTTTGGGGAGGAGAAAAAAAGAAACAACTTAAATTTTTTTCTTATTTTTTATTAAAAATTTCCATCTCCTCCCCTCCTCCTCCCCCTTCCCTCCCCTCCCTTCCACCCATACCCCCACTCCCTCCCTCTCCAGGCCAAAGAGCCATCAGGATTCTCTTCACTCTGTTAAGTCCAAGGTCCTCCCAACTCCCCCTAAGTACAGGAAGGTGAGCAACCAAACTGACAAGGCTCACAGTGAGCCCGTCCATGCTGTAGAGTTCATGCTCATCGCCGTTGTCCTTGGTTTCTCAGTCCTCCTCCACCGTCAGCCACATTCAGAGAGTCCGGTTTGGTCCCCTGTTCCATCAGTCCCATTCCAACTGGACTTGGTGGTCTCCCGTTAGTTCTGTCACACTGTCTCAATGGGTGAACGCACCCCTCACAGTCCTGACTTCCTGGCTCATGATCTCCCTCCCTTTGCTCCTCATCAGGACCTTGGGATCTCAGTCCGGTGCTCCTATGTGGGGCTCTGTCATTTTTTCCATCCAATGCCAGGTGAAGGTTCTATGGTGATATGCAAGATATTCATGAGTATGGCAATAGGATCTGGACATTTCTGGCTCTCTCTCCTCAGCTGCCCAAGGAACTATCTGGGGGCGTCTTCTTGGACACCTCAAACAACTTAAATTTTTTATTTTATTCCTGTAGTCATTAATTTTAATAGTTTAACTTTTTATGATTTCATTTTCAAAATGAATAGTTATATTTTTGAAGCAATTTTTACAAATTCCCTTTGTAATTTTGGTCCCACTGAATTTTGAGTGTGTGTGTGTGTGTGTGTGTGTGTGTGTGTGTTTCATCTTTTATATAATATCTGGGCATGACCTTGTTGCCAGGTTATCATGTTAGATTTTTAATATATTGTTTCTTACTTTGTGAGTGGTAACAAAAAGAGAAAATATGCCCTTTAATGTATAGAAAAAAAAGTCTCTATTTTGGATCATCATTTTTGGATGCTTTCGAGTATCACTCATTCTGTTCTACCAGCAACAATGCTATAGATTGCTTTCTTTTGAAATTTCATGACTTTACATGTATTATTTGAAATTTCCCCCAATATAAATATATATACCACAGTTATCAGTGCCAACTTTTAGATCTGTGTAGCTGCAATGACTATACGACCTAGCAAGTTCACAAATTACAAAATAGATCTTAAGAAGTCTGACTTTATTATATAACAACTAAATGCTTGGTGTTTTTAAAGAAAAACTCCAGAAGATTTTTTATAAACTCTTTGTTTTGCTGATTTATTTGTTAGTTTGTTTGTTTTGATGCAGCTCAGGCTGGTCTCAAACTCCTTATGTAGTCAGGATTGGGCTCAAACTTCTGATCCTCCTGGCTCTACCTCCAAAGGACTTCTTGCATTGTGGGATCATAGAATGCACTCCAATACCTGGTTCATGTGATGCTGCGATCAAGCACAGGGCTTCCAGCATAGTAGGTAGGCAAGTACCTTAGCAACGAAGTCACATTCCCAGCTAAATGCACAAAATTTTTGTCCATAAACTAACAATTTGGTATCCAGTTCCATATCTGAATCTGCTGTTGACATCCATAAAGAAGCCAGAAATGATTTACAGAGTTTGGGGCTGCAGTCTGAGTGAAGACACTGTCCTGCTGAATAGTTTCAGACACAGGCTTGTGGTCTCCTAGGGGTTAAGCAACATTTTCCATTTGCTGTGCTCCAGTAAGAGAGGAAAGAGGAGAAGAGCTAACTAAAGGAAGGAACACAGGCTGAGACTAGGCTGGGAGTTTGTATCTTTGCCACTTAAGAATAAATGGCTGCAGCCTGTGTTGTATTCATGTCATGCGAACCCACAATTTTTCTGAGATCAGCTGCTTAGAGTCTGTGTAACAATGACCAAGATGAATATCATTCTGACAATGTGAGCTTTCCTAAAAGAAAAAGAAAAATGGTACAGTATTCTTAGACCCAAGGTGTCAGGACTAATCTTGGCGTTCCTTCCCTTGTTGCCCCCATCCTCATTCCTGAAAGGCACAGCAGTGCCTGGCGCAGAATCGAAGACAGAAAGAAGCCACAGAGGTGTCCCAGCAGCTCTACTTCCTTGTTGCCTGTGAGATGTGTCACTTCTCTCATTATGAGGAATATAGGTCTATGGCACTAAATTGGGAAGAATTGTGATACAGTAAGAAGTCAAATAACACAAAATGAATGGCATTTCTTAAAGTCTGCAAAGCGCCTTTGGATAACTAGTCAATGCTAATGCTACGGAGTGCTGCCACTACAGTGTGCCCATCAACCTGAGAGAAACTGCATCTGCTTCTAGGTAATTCTCTCAAAGAAGGACAGTATGGTGCATTCTTTAACACACTGTTCATTTTTTTCTTTTTTTCCTTGTGTGAAACATGCTATGAGCAAATATGTGTACATATACACTTCTCCCGAGTAATACACCCTGACCACGGTTTCTCCTCCCTCGACTTCTCCCAGTCTCTCCCACAGGCATACCTCCCCTCTACCCCACGTTGACTCCTCCTCCCATTTCCTTTCAGAAAAAAGCAAGCATCCCAAGGATATCAACTGAACATGGCATAACAAATTACAATAAAACTAGGCACATACCTTCATATCAAATCTGAATGAGGCAACCCGTAATGCTAAGATCAAATGGAAAATGTCAATGTACTTCTTAAAATCCTTCAGTGAGTGTGTGTGTGTGTGTGTGTGCGTGTGCGTGTGCGTGTGCGTGTGTGTGTGTGTGTGTGTGTGTGTGAAGAAAGAAGGAGTGCATTGCATTGCATGGGTGTATATGCATGTATGAATAAGGTGCCAAGAGAAAATCAGCTTAAGGAAGAGGGTTTTTATTTGGGCTCATATTTGAGGGCACACAATCCATTATCATGGAGAAGTCCTGGCAGAAGAAGCTTAAGACATCATGGTGCACATACAGTCTATCAGAGAATGATGATTGCTCATGCTCCATTAGCATCCTCCTTTTTGTGAAGCCCAGAATCCAACCCTAGTGAAAAATACTGTTCAATTTTAGGGTAAGTCTTCTTACATCAACTAATTCCTTAAGTAATTAGCTTTATAAGTAAGCACAACGACTTGTATCATATGTGATTCTAGATACTATCAAGTTGAACACCACAATTATAGGCAATAACATTTCACCCCTCATTTCCATAGGCTCAGGGCCAATTTGTAGAGCAAAATGTTATACATTCAGTCTAATTTTAAATGTCTCAACAGTTTAAAAATCCAAACACCATTTAGAAATCTGAAGTCTAAACCTCACCTGAAACTCGAGACTTTCTTTTAACTATGAGTCCCTATCACATGAAACACAATTTACATATGTCCAATATGCAATGATACAGAATAGATATTTTCACTTCAAAAGTGAATAATCTGAGCATAGCAAGACCAAGCCACAGGAACGCTAAATCTTAGCAGAGGAAACACCAAATCCTCATCTCTGAGGCTGCTGTCTGGAGCTTGTAATGTGATCTTCTGTGATCCTAACGGCTTAGGCAGTTTCATTCCTCCAGCTACACCACCTGCAGACACACAGCCTCTCTAAACCTAGTTGTACTTCTTACCTGAAGCTTTCTTCAGGGGATGGCCAACAGCCCTGGCATTCACAACATGCTGGGTTCTGCAATGTGTAACATGGACTTTACTTTCACAGATTTACATAGTGAACTCCTAGGGCCTACAGGAACCCTGAAGTTTCCAAAATTGCTTCGCTTCTGTGATTTTCTGGAACCATAATGCAAGATTCTGCGACTCCAATCAACAGTGAGAATAAAACTAGTAGCATGTGGGCAATGGTGCCGATTTCTGGTGCCAGTTTAAGATGGAACCTGCCCATCTTGGACCATGGTTGCATTAGCTTCTATTTGCAGACCCTGGAATAACACTTCTCTTGGCAGTTATTACTACAGGGAATCCTTTCCATGGGACTCTGTTCAGTTTCTTTCCATTGAAAATGAGTTTGCATTTTTACAGAATAGAGTCTTTGATGAGCTGGGTCTTACTCCCAAGACACCTTTCCTGTTGTCCCAGTACAAAGCACCAGGTTTGCTTTTCATGGTGTTAATCACCTTAACAGTTACAGCTGTGCTCAAACTGCCTCCAATGTCAGGTTAAACTTGTTCACACTGTTTTCTTTGACGAAACACACATTTTTTTTTATGTTTCTGCTTTCCAGTATGCCTTCTCGATCAATTAACAGTAGTCATTCTAGAATCTGAATACTACCCCATCTTAAAATTTCCTGCTGAGCATATTAGTCTACTACCTTTAATTCAACCTCATCCAACTCAAGTCCCCAGAACATGATGGAAATTCATGATATTTTGCCAGAATATTATATAAATATCCCATAGCTCAGTTCCTCATAGAGTACTTGAACTTGAACCCCTTTGGAACCTCATGACCTATCCTCATTCTACTGCCTATATGTCTCTTGGTATTCCTGTCTTCCAAGTTCTACGGTAATGGCTCAGTTTTAGGGTCTCTGTTGCTGCAAAGAGACACCATGACCATGGCAACTCTTATAAAGGAAAACCATTTAATCAGGGTGACTTACATTTTCAGTGGTTCAGTTCATTATCTTCATGGTGGGGAGCATGACGGTGTGCAGTTAACATGATGCTGGCTACATCTTGATATGCACACAACAGGAAGTGGACTGTGATGCTGTGAGTAGCATGAGCATAGGAGACTTCATAGCCCACCACCACAATGACACACTTCCTTTAGCAAGGTAATATCTACTCTAACAAAACCCAAGGAGGCCCACAGCAGTGGGTCTGATCTACCTTGATTGAATTTGAAGGGGTCCACAGAAGTGGGTCCACTCCACCTTGACTGAAGGTCAAAGAGTTTAAGCCAATTCTTGCTCTTTCAATGTTATTGACAAGAGGTATGACTTAAGGTGTTTCTAAAAACAGTATATCTTGATCCAGGATGTAGTTACCTTGTGTTTGGGGTATTGAGATGGGCCACAGAGATGGATCTATTTCACTCTGACCAAAGGTCAGAGAATTCAAGTCTGTCCCTGCTCTTTCAAGAATATGAAGAGGTTTGACCCATGGAGTGGCTGCCTACAGGATAATTAGTGTAAGGTGTAGGTGTTGCATGTCCTGCTTAAACAACAGAATGCTTAACTTAGGATAGAGTTGCTTGATGTTTCAAGTATTGAAGCAAGTAATTGCTCTGCTTCTCCTTTGTGTCATGGTAAAGCACTCTTTTATCTTCTTCCCCCTTTTTGGAATGGGGTATATAAACATGGAAAATAAACATGGGCCTATTCAGTATTCACTGGACTACCATCTACCATTCCAGTTCCATCCTATGTCTCTGTATTTCTTTCGTATCTCTGTTCCTCCTGTCTAATATTTCTGATCCACAAAACCCTACCTTGAAACGTGAAAACCCCATCAAGGCTGGATCCTGACAAAAAGCCATACATCCTAATAGTGCCACTCCCTTTGGGGGCCATTTTCTCTCAAACCCCACAGCCCATTAACACCATTCAAGGACTGCTCTAGAGCAAAGTTCTAAAATCTCCCATATTCCTTCTATAAGGCAGCTCCAAAGGAGGCGCATTCCTGTTTTATTACAGCAACAGCCCTGTTCCTTGGTACCAATTTTCTGTATTACTTACTTTTGCTGTTGCTGTGATAATGTACCTTAACAAAAACAACTTATCTGACAGAGTATAATTTGGCTTCAGTTTGAGGGCACAGTCTCTCACAATGGGTAAGTTCCGGAAGCAGGAGATTGAAATAGCAGCTGATCCTATTGTATCAGGAAATAGTCAGGAGAGAGCAAATGATTGTTGACCATGTTCAACTGAATTCTTTTGTTTTGTACAGTTCAGGACCTAATCTTGGGGAATGATACCACCTGAATTTTACTTATTTTTAATTCAGATTTTTTATTTTTTCTGAGATAATATAACTACATCATTTATTGTTCCCTTTCCTCCTTCCAGTCCTTCACATCTATCCTTCCTTGCTGTCTTTCAAATCCATGACTTCTTTTTTCATTAATTATTGCTATGTAATATATAATAGTTATATATTCCATACACAAATATAACATATACATATATATTTATGTATTATATATGGAGATACTATATAATAATATATATTCCCAAACATATAAGTACAACCTACCCAGTCTGTATGATGTTATTTGTATGTATATTGCATGGTTTTACATGACCATTTAGTATTGCTCTTGTTCTTTTTTTTTCCAATTGGTTGCTCTTTCCTAGGAATACTATTTCTCCTGCTCTCAACATTCCTTAATTGCCTGTAATTTTGTGTCTGGGGTTGATGCCTCTTGAGCTTTCCCCGTCTTTTTATTATTATTTTTAATTTTTATATGATAGAGATTTATGATATTATTTCCTCTTCTGCCATTCCTCCTAGGTCCTCCCTAGTCTCCCTATCTACGTAATTTCATGTCCTTTCTCTATCAAACAAAACAAAACAAACAAAATATTACAACCATACTTTTAAAGTTGGTGTTCTCAACTCAGTGTAATAAACATAATCCCTCACAAAGGTGGTCACAGGCTAACCTAATATAGATAATTCCTCTCAGGCATGCCCAGAGATTTGTCTCTTGGTTTATTCTAGATCCTGTCAAGTTGATAATACTAACCATTACAGCATAGCATAAAATTTCAACTCCTTAACATTAAAGTATATTATAATCTGGTTCTATTGATTAATCTTCTATTTCTCAAGGAGCCATGTTTTCTCATCTTCCTAGCACGTACCATAAAGTAGACTACACCCTTTCGCAGTGTTCTCAAGCTTCTTAATGCTGCGTCCCTTAGTATGGTTTCTTATTGTGTGATAAGCCCCAATCATAAAATTGTTTTTATTGCTGCTCCATAAGTTTAATCTTGCTACTGTTAGGAATCATAATATAAATATCTGATATACAGGGATATATACTATCTCTACTTAGCCACAGGTCAAAAACTGCCTCACCATGGGAAATTCTTACTCATCCTTCAAAGTTCACTTCCAACCTACCTTCTTCAAGAAACCTTTTCTGATCTTTTATCTGGTTGGCTACTTCATTACTGTTGTCTCTGTACTTGGATATGTTATTTATTGTTTGTACATATTCCAATGGTATCATCATTATTTTCTATTTGACTCATGCTACTTCAATATTATCAAGTATACTCTTCATCAATACTGTTTCCTTTCTCCCTAATATCTACTTATTTCTCCTCATGAAATACACAAATAAAAATATATTTATATAAAATACTTGAGGTTAAAAAAATCCTTCTGTAACTTTGCATATTGTTTAACTACTGTCCTACTTTTCAACTCTCTTGTGTGTGTGTGTTTGTCTTGATTTCTTCTCCTATCCTCAAGTCATTATAAACCTTTTAAATTCTTTCATTACCATCAATGACCCCCACATTTCTAATTCAAAGGTCAGTGTTCAGCCCTTGTCTTGTTTATTTAATCAGCAGCATTTGATAAAGCTAATCCTTTAACATTTCTTTCACATGCTTGGCTTAATCCCTTCACTTGATATTTGGGAAAGCTCTGTCTTATTCTGCTGTGCTGGTTGCTATTTTTAAGCCACTTTTATTGATCTCCATATATCCCTGACTTGTTAATGTGAACATGAACCACGACTTGGAAAGTCTCTTGTCTTGGTAACCTATGCCTGCTTTTTTTGGATGTTCACGTGCATCGTGCTCCAAGTATACCTTTGCACTTAACGGTGAAACTTCCATTTTCAACCACAGGGTCTACGTTTAATTTCATACTCATATTTACCCAGTTTTTTATGTAGTCACATAAATTTCTCTTCACTATCACAAATTTCAGATGATAAATACAAAACTTGCATTTTCTTCTTCTTCCTCCTCCTCCTCCTCCTCCTCCTCCTGCTCCTCCTCCTCCTCCTCCTCCTCTTCTTCTTCTTCTTCTTCTTCTTCTTCTTCTTCTTCTTCTTCTTCTTCTTCTTCTTCTTCTTCTTCTTCTTCTTCTTCTTCTTCTTCTTCTTCTTCTTCTTCTTCATCTATGCTCCGGCAATGCTTAAGCATGCATGGGCAGCCCGTTTATGGAAGTTCTGCAGTTGTTCCTATCCTGGGCAGTCCTAGATGCTTGGGTTATCATCATGCCCAAGGTTCCACAGTCTTCTTTTATGCAGTCTATTCAGCATGGTTTTTTTTGGGGGGGGGGGGCTTTCCTCTTTGCCTTATCCAGTGCACTCCTCCAGGCAGTGCTATCTTCCGGCATCTGCTGTCATTCGTTCTCATGACTGAAGTATCTCAGGTTCTATTACTGTGACCTGTAGTTTGCTTCCTTAAGAAGATGGGGATGTTTGCTAACATCATCATTGCACAGCCTGTCTCTTCATGTGACGCCCAGAATCCTCCTGAGACATGCCATCTCAGACACATTCAGCTGCTGTTCTGAGGAGCATTTTATTGTCAAGGTTTCGAGTTGTAAAGAAGGCAGCTCTAGACAAGTGTCTCATGTACTTGCAATTTTGTTGTTGTTGTTATATCTTTCTCTGAACAAACCTTTCCTAGTGCCTGGAATGCAGCCCTCACTGTCCCTATCTGCCTCTTTACATCTGAAATAGATCCCTCCTTTGAACTGAGGTTTCCTCCCAGATAGACAAAGTTGACTGTTTGCTCGAGGTTCTGATTCTTTATTAGTAAAGAATCAGAATTCTCCTTCTTGCTATCTTTTAAATTGAAGCTTCAGGCAATCCCATTCTTCTCCATATTCAAAACATCACATTATAGTCATTTTTGCTTTTTTTAAACTTTTTCTCATATTTCATAGCTATCCAATCAGCGAACCAAATCAACTTTAAAATATCCCAAAATATTGCCATTTATTACCATACTGAAGCATGATTAATAAAAACTCAGACATAGATATTGGGGTTCAAACTGAAGACCAGAAAAGCAAAGCAGCCAGCAACCGGCTCTTACCTCGACCTCAGTCCAAAAATGTCGATCCTGCCTCCAAGAATCTCAAAATAAGATTGAGACTGAGAGCTCTCTCCTTCCATTTTATAATCCTCTCTAATTCTGGGATTAAAGGCATGAACCACTGGGATTAAAGGCATGCACTGCCTGGTTTTTATGGCAACTATTGTGGCTACTGAGATTAAAGGTGCGTGGTACCACAGCCTGGCTTGTAAGGCTGATCAGTGGTAACTTTCCAATCTTCAGGCAAGCTTTTTTTTATTAAAATAATCAAAATACAAATGAAATGCACAACACCATACCCTGCGGCATACCATGCCCATCTGCACTCCATGTGCTGCCATACAGTTCGTAAACTGGGCAAGGGGCTAGAGACTGAAACACACAAAGACTCACAGACAGAGACACAGATCATCCTTGATGCCAAAATCCTTCAATCAGGAATGCCCCAAGAATGCCCCCTTTTATTGTGTCCAGGGGCAGCTTATATAGAGATAGCCATACCCCAGCCAAATGCACCAGAAACCATTCCCCTGCCATCAGGAACTCCTGAGGGTCTTGTGCTCAGAGCAGCTGTAGGCACTCAGATCAGGGGAAAACAAGTTGTTTAAAAGAAATTCATGATCTGGGGGTTCACTGCTCCCAACAATACCCTATCCTTTTCTTATTTATTTTTCTCTTTTACAATACCTCCTGACCAGAGTTTTCCCTCCATCCATTCCTCCCAGTTACTCCGGCCCACACATACACACACACACACACACACACACACACACACACACACACTTTCCATCTCCCTTGAATCCACTCTCTTGCCATCTCCATTCAGAAAATAGACAACAACCAAACACAATAAGACAAACTACAATAAGGCAAGGCAAAAGCCCTCACACCAAGGCTGGACAAGGCAACCCAATAGGAGAAAATGAGTCTAAGAGCAAGCAAAAGAGTCAACCTGCTCCTACAGTTAGGAGACCCACAAAAACACCAAGCTAGTAGTCACAACAGTATGCAGAGGACAAACCCATACATTCTCCATGCTCACCACTTCTCTGTGAGCCCTTCTTAACTAATTCAGTGAACCTTATTGTCCTGGTGTCCTTCATCCCCTTTGACACCTACAATCTTCTTCCCCATCTTACATGGGATTCCCAGTGTTCTAAAGGGAAGGACCTCTCTCCACATTTAGTGTCTCTCTCACAAAATGTCTGGTTGTGGGTCCCCGCATCCACTCCCATTGGTGCTGGGAGAAGCCTCTCTGAGGACTGGACAAGGCAACAAACAGGGTAGAGCAGAATATCATTAGGAATTATTTCAGGTTTTTATTTTCTCAGACCAGTTGTGTTTGGTTCTACTCTGGTCTCTAGGCTATCCAGATTCTCAACTCTGGCCATCCAAGCAATGTTGGACATGGACTCCCTTTGGTGGAGTGAAGCTCAAGTTAAATCACACATTGGTTGGCCACTGCCATAACTTCTGTGCCACCATTGCCCCAGCACATCTTGCACACAGGACACATTGTAGGTTAAAAGTTTTTTGACTGAGTTAGTTTTCATGTTTCCTTTTGGTAGCCTACAGGCTACCTTCCAACACCAAAGAGACTAGAACATAGGGGGGAAGACTTCAGGCAGATACCAGCTCAACCTCTTCACACTGAATCAGCTCTGTGAATGTTTTCCTTGGCAATGGGGACTTGCTCTCAGTTTGTGGAGAGCAACTCCATGTCTTAGCATCATGGGTTGTTTGGAGGATCTCCACTTCTTTTTAAAATTTATTTATTTATTTTGCATCCCTATTGAAGCCTCCCCCTCCTTTTTCCACTCTGTCCCCTGTCTCCTCTGCTCCTCACAATGACCCCTCTGTATTTACTTAGAAAAGGGCAGGCCTCCCATAGGCATCGGCAAAGCAAGGCATATCAAACTGCCATAGACCAAGCACAAAGCCCTGTATTCAGGCTGTATCTCCACTTCTTAATGCCCAGTTCCAAGTAATACTGAAAGAATTCCAAATTCCTCTCCAGCCTTCACTTTGCCTCTGTCTACAAAGCTGGCTTTGCTAAAGCACAAACGATACCACTGCACTGTCTTTCAGTGACTTCCCAATTTTCTCAGGGTCAAAGGCAGACCCATAGATAAAAGCAAAGTTGTCAAATCTGTTGGCAACTTAAGAAATCTTGGTCCACTTCTCCTTTTATTCTCCCCCATTTTAGCTTCGTGAGCCTCCCTCATGTTCCACAAATAACACAAAACGATCGTGCTCTAGGAAATGCATTTTGTTGTCTCTAAGCCTACAACACATTTTCAAAATAGGCACAACTGATTTGCGACCCTTCTTGAAGACTCTGCTTCTTCACATGTCAGCTTCTCTGTGGAACTGTGGTCACCTTATTTATGGCCATAGCCCAATCTCTCCAACACACCACAGCTCTTGTCATTTTCAAATGATTTTCCTATGAAGAAAGTATACTCTGAATTTTTAGCATTTTATTTTCATATTATACCTTCCCTTAGTTAAAATATGAAGTCTAAAACTCCCAGCATGTTATCTTTTTCTGTATTCTAGAACCTATCACTATGAAAACTATGTGCAGGCATTTACTAAAGAAGAGACCAGTACATTCATTTACTTACTGATTATGCCACCTCTGTGGAGATGTTTACCCTGCAAGGATTCAGCAAGGGAGCTGAATATGTTAAATACAATTTAAGAGAAAAAAACTACAAAGGACCAAAACTTTATTAAATAACCTAAAAGGAAAATGTTTTTCTGTGTTTGTGTTTGATGCAACTGTATACAACTTCAACACAGTGCAGATATTTGGGGAAAACTAGAAATTCTGTATGAATGAAAGGAGAAATACACATTTAAGGCTCTGCCAATTGGAGCAGTGGGTTGTACCTCATTGCTCTGGAAACAATGATTAGATGATCCCCTGAAGGAACATATAAAATGATGAAAAGAATGGAGGGAATACATGAGGGAAAAGAGGAGGAAGAAGAAAATGATTGAAGCACCAGGACTGAGAAATGGAACTAGTTAGTTTTAATTGGGAAGGGAACGATAACCAATTCCCTTTGAAAGACAGGTCAAAATTATAATCAACCTAGTAGAATAAGCTTATAAATACATTTTACATTTATTTTAACAATAATGGTATTTTAAATGTGAATTTCCCATGGTGTAAAGTAAGAAATCTTACCATTATACAAAAGTAACCCAAAATGTCTGAAAACCACAACCTAATAGTTTTCTTTTTCCTTCAGACTCTTTATCATCCAATAAGGGTCAACAGATCTCTAGCTCCTACCAGGATCTAAAATATTCCCTACCAGATAACTTTGCCATAACATTGACCTTGCAGTTTTTGCAGTAAATCTTCCATCCTTAAGAAGCAGAAAAAGAAAGAATAAGCATGTCCATCTGGGTCCAACTGTCTACACTCTAGTTGTAAGTCAGATCTTAGCCAAATAGACACACAAAACTGCAACAGGAGCTGTGAACTAGAATTTAGCAATATGTCTAAGAAGGTCAGCTGACCATCTATGAGAAACTGCAAAGGGGCTTCGTTTACAATTTTCCCTAACTTTGAGTCTAAGAAATAAGCCTACTGTCATTTCTTGAACAGTGATGAAAGTCTTAAGACTCTTGGGTCAAAGACAAAGAATAGTTACACATAGGTTAGAGAATCTGATTACTTTGCTTTACTTAATTTATCTCCTAATCCTGATATCTTAGCACCAGTAGGACTTTGAGAAGGGCAGATAATACCTGTAGCAGATTCTATTACATAAAAGGAAGCCAAACCTTTCATAATAAGCAACACAAATGCTTGATTTGGTATTTGCTCTGGCAATACTGCTTATCCTGTTCCACTTTTGATTTATATGCAAACATCTTTTAAAAGAAGATTTGGGACAAATAACATATTATGTCTTGCATCTAAATTAATCCACATTCCAAGAGATTCATGAACAAATTCATTCCCAACACTCATATATAATCAAACAATTCCCAAGCAATTTATTTAAGATAATTTGAGCAAGCCATACCAAGTGAGTTATTAACGGCCAGAAACATCTGAGTGTAGCATAATAAGGAGTACTGTCCAGACTGATCTATATCAGGAGAACCTCTTTACTACCTATCAATATGAAACCTACATGAATGTAGAAGGAAAATAGTAACCGTAAAACACTGGCATTCAGAAGTTGCTACATGACGGGAGATCTTAGATGGAGAAGAATCTGATCTGTGACTAATATCTTTTATATATTAACTGGAGTTGTTTGAATTCAGTGATATTTCTCCTAAAAAATTATGTCAGTGTCGCAGAATTGAAATGATAAAACAGACTAACCCTTGGATAAAGCTTAGGGTATAAATATTGGGTGATAAAACACATTATACCTCTAATGAGAAACTAAGTGACCCAAGGAAAAGGATACATATAACTACTTTTAGAAAAATAATACAGCAGAAAAAGTACTAAAAATAGAATAAAAATATTACAGTTCCTGGAGTTACTTATTTGTTTTTTTTTAAATCCATTTCATTCAACCTACTATTATTTTTGGCATGCCGACCTAAACATAGAAGTTACAGCCCATACAAAACACTTCTAACTCAGTAGAAAAGCACAATAGCCTGATACACTGCAGCAATGGTATTGACAAGGTGATGTACCAAGGACTGTGAGAGTGATTTTAAAAAAATGAATTCCACTATGGTAGTTTGTATGACAATGGCCCCAGAGACTTTTCTACTTGAATACTTGACCTGCAGTTAGTGGAAGTATTTGGAAAGGATCAGGAGTTATGAACTTGTAGAGGAGGTGTCATGGGTGGTAGGTTTGAGGTTTCAAAAGCCCATGCTGGCTGTCATGTTCCCTACCATGATGATCATAGACTCACTCTCTGAAACAGTAAGCAAGCCCAAATAAATGCTCTCTTTCATAAGTTGCCTTGGCTGTGGTGTCTCTTCATAGCAGTAGAAAAGGGACTCAAAAGCCACAGAACAACAGTAAGTTATTTTCCCCTGCTTATCTTCATTCTCATATGTGTAGCATTGGATCTCAGTCATCAACTAGTTATCTACCACGTCTGACTCTTACAATCTTTCCAATTCCTCTTCCCCAGTGATCCTTGAGCCTTAGGAGGAGGGAAAATATATAATGTCCCTTTTAGGGATTAGAATTCCTCAGTATCTTACTCTTTTCCTAGGGAGAAGTTATGGTTGTTTATATTAATCATCATCTATCTCAAAAAGAAGATTCTCTGATGAGGGTTGAAAGATGCATTTGTCTATGGGTATACAAACAAGTCATTAGGAGTCAGTTTAATGTCATGTCAATTTAGCACAGTTATAGTAAAGTCCTCTTCTGGAGCCTATGATTAACCTACCTAGCCACAGGTTCTGAGTACCAGTGACAGAGCAAACTATTTTATTCCACCCAGTTCAGGCTTGGATAAAGTAATCAAACCGAATTCAGCTCATTGATTGCCTCTTTTACTGAAATCTTTAATCTTTTTCTTGTTTAAATCTCATTGAATATTTGTCAAATACCTACTCTTAAGAAATGGGTGCTATGGAATTCAAACAAAGGTAAATTTGTATTTTTTAAAAAATTTGCTAAGATGAGCCTTATTTCTCAGACCTGCAAAAGTGCAATAGCGATACTTTGGAGATTGAGATATGAAGGGTTCCATGAGTCAATAATGGTCAAGGTAAAGAAGGAGAAAGATGAGGAGAAGGAGAAGGGGGAGCAGTAGAAGGGAGGGATAAGGAGATGGAGAGGGTTGCAGCCAAATTCTACCCAATTTCTACCATTGGGTATTTTAAAACAATAGAAAATATACAAAGGAATGAATGAATGCATAAATAAAACAGCTCTCATTGTGATGCTCTTAGATAGTTGTATGAACTATCACAGGAGCAAATTTCTGGTGAAATATAAACCCAGCATCTAAGTTGAGTACCAGATTCTAACCACTGCAGACCACAGACTGGGAAACAGTGAGTTAAAAATAACGCAGTGGGATCTTGCTGTTTATCAAGCAAAAAAAAAAAAAATGTCAAGAAGAAAAAAAGAATACATGAATAAATATTAACCATCGTTTTGGCCTTTCAGCTCTCAAATGACCCAGACTCTGCCTTTGCCTCTAATACCCAAGAAAACATGCACCGCTGTTGCTTTCATGAAGGTTCACTTGGAAGACAAAGGCTCTATGGTTGAGCTAGCACACTCTATTGAGACCAATTATAAAGACAGATATGACGAGATCTGCAGTCACTGGGGAAGCAAGGCCCTGGGTCCAAAACTCTGTGGCTCACATTGCCAAGTTGAAAAAGGCAAATGCCAAAGAACTGTTCTCCAGATTGTGTTAAACGTACACTGCTGAGTTTTCTGTACATACATAGAATTTTTAAAATGTCCTTTAAAATGAGGAAGAAACTAGTGGGCCTACAGAAGGCCCCTCACTAATATACACACCACACACACACACACACACACAGAGAGAGAGAGAGAGAGAGAGAGAGAGAGAGAGAGAGAGAGAGAGAGATCAAATCTGGGATAAAGTATAGACAAATGAAGTGCAGGTTTAGATCACCCGTTTAGGCAACTCCCCGACTCTCCACCTTGACACTAGTCTCAATGAGAGTATAACAAATGCATGAAATGATGCTTGTACCCATAAATGTGCTTATTAATCTCCCTCTATGTAATGCTTGTGGAGGACATCTCTTTATGAGGTTATATGAACTCAATCTCTACTAGAGAAAATTGAAATCATCATTATTAGATTTTTATTATTATCTACCTGTGGCTAGTGCAAGTCCAATCTAGAAGTAGTATAACTCACAGCAATACAGCATAATGGAAACTTCTCCCCACTTGATCCACCCCAGAATTGAACTCTAAAATACAAATATTATTGAGATGAGTTCATTTTCATAATTAGAAATATGGAAAATATGGCATTGTCCAACCTTACTCAAATTTCTCATTTAATTTCTGGGGAAAAGATTGTACTCACTTCTTCTGATTATTCCCTATTTCCTGTACCATAGATTGTCTCCATGAAGTCTTGAATTCTCAAAGACCTATAAAGTAAAATGTGCATTTCCAACTACTTTTGTAGTAGAATTCTTTTATCTTTGCTTTACTGAGAGCAGATAAGCAATATTCATATTGACCAGTGTTCAATCGAATTCAAATCTCTGAAAAGAGGTATTGGAATGGCTGTGTATCTATTTCAGGTTTTGATTTAAATTTTGGTTTTCTGTGAGGTATAATATTAGCATAATATTCAGACCAAATTTGATATGCTATTTTGTGTGCATAGAATGCTGATATAGTTGTCTCTCTCCCAAAATGACTAAAATGAAGTACAGTTCAGAAGAGTTGCCATCTTCTTTAAGGAAAAAAAAACACATTGATCTTGAAACTCTAAGTAATATATGAACATGATTTTTTAAAAAGCTTTTATAAACAAGCTGTATCTCTGCCCTTTTCCCACGCGCTACACCAAGCTATAAATTATTTGCTGTAAATGTGAACAAGTTCTTAAAAAGGCAGAAATCTGGCTGTCACCCCATGATACTTTAATATACTGTAGCTCAACAAAAAAATTTCTCTTCTAAGCTCTTAAAATCCAGTCCCTTATGGAAGAAACAATAATTCCCAGTCAGAGTCTGATGGAGGATGGTCATCTGTCTATGTGTTACTTTCATTGGTTAATAAAGAAACTGCCTTGACCCTTTAATAGGACAGAAAATTAGGTAGGCGGAGTAGACAGAACATAATTGTGGGAGAGAGAAAGCAGAGTCGGGCAGACACCTCAGGCAGACACCATAGCTCTCCTCTCCAAGATGGACACAGGTTAAGAATCTTCCTGGTAAGCCACCCCTCATAGTGCTACACAGATTACTAAATATGGGTTAAAGCAAGATGTGAAAATTAGCCAATAAGAGGCTGAAATTAATGGGCCAGGCAGTGTTTAAAAGAATACAGTTTCCATGCAATTATTTCAGGTGTAAAGCTAGCCGTGCGGGAGTCATGCAGTAATGCAGTCCGCAGTTCCTTCTACAAGAGTCACCAACCTGATTGCTAATTTTAATCACCAGTTTCACATCAATGCCATTCCTTAAAATCTTATTTTGTATTTTGAATCTTAGTTGTTTACAATACATGACATTATCGGTAACTAAAAGCTATCTCAAAAAAAAGGAAAAGGAATCTGTAATCTAACAAGTAAATGATAATTTTTTGCAAACAAAAGGAAGTGACATTAATGACAGAGATAATAGAAAGGAGATTTCTAAATTTTGAGGAGTCCTGCCTTTTTTCATGGGCTACTCTAAAGGAACTGCTAAGAACAGAATGGCTTGAGTTATAGAAAAGGCATTTAGACATGATACAATGATCCCTAAATGGATCACAAGCCCAGAAGCAAAGTGTATAAACTCTACCCAAGGGAAGTCTTATTAATTTAATAAGTTATTTATGGTTCCTTGATCAGAGACAGGCGATGTTCTACAAAAGCTCCATTTGCTTTCTAGTTAAACTTTGGGCATGACTTCTGAAGAGCAGAAACTGAGGTTAATAAAAGTCAATTCATTCACATAGCCTTAGCTAGCTAGGGTTAAAAAT
This sequence comes from Arvicola amphibius, assembly GCF_903992535.2. NCBI lineage: Eukaryota > Metazoa > Chordata > Mammalia > Rodentia > Cricetidae > Arvicola > Arvicola amphibius. The sequence continues at coordinate 25,386,939 of NC_052047.1, forward strand.
GCAGAGGAATCTTGCTTATTAACCAAAAAAATCAGGGGAAGAAACCAGAAGTGTTAGCTAGATACTGGTATTATTTGTCTCAAATAAGAAGTTGTCTGTATATCAGAAAATATGGAGAAGTATTTTATACACAATTCAATGGAAAAGAATACAGGCTGTTGGCAGGAAGGAATGATCAAGGGGTCTGGGACTGATGGATATGTTTTGTTTGGTGGTTATTGCACTATTATTCTCTTTTATTAGTGCCCATGAAATAGAGCTCAAAGAGAAAAAAATTGCTATGTATAACCTAAACATCCGTAAATAAACATGAAAAATGAAGAACATCTGGACACATGATTGTAGGAGTAAAGAAACAGAGTGTACTGTTGGCAAGTAAGACTTCTAAAGAGCCGGCTTAGTCCTATCGATGTAGGAGCCATCATTGAGAAACCAAAGTTCTCGGGTTGATTCCACTCTATCTTTTATTTAGATCTAGAAATTATATCCTCTGCAAAGAACTCTCACTGTGCATGCATGCACACACACACACACCCACACACATGCATACACAGACACACACACAGACACACAGAGAGACACACATACACACACATAGATACACCCTCAGACACACACACAGACACATACATGCATACACTCACAGAAATACACCCATATACAGGAATGTGCTCACACACTCACATACATCTATACACCCACATGCACTGTAAAACACCTCTGGAAAAGTCTCTCCCTCATCTGCTGTGATCTCCTGATTTAAAATATGACGGCCATGACTGTAGGGACTAAGTCCTCTATCATAGATCTGACCAGGTATATTTCCCTGGTACACCCTAAACCAGCAAGTCTCTCCCATTGCCAAATTTATACTTCACTTTTGAGTTATCATATTTTCTGGTGACAGGGTATATTATATGAATAAAATGAAAATGGAGCCCACCAACTGTATCACACAGACCTAGCCCTTAGGCCAAGGTCAAGACCGAGCAGAATGCCATCCTGCTCACACCATCAGAGTCTCCCCTCCTCTCTTTACATTCACCTTTAAACTAACCACGAAAAAGTCATACATAAACTATATTGCAACTCAGTGTACGGGGCTCTTCTTTTAGTACCCCAGAGAGATAAGGCTCGCTGTACTCAGCCTCAGTTCCCTATTACTGCTAGCTGCCACGTAGGTTAAAAGTGATTCAACTGAGCCATTTAAGGAAATCTGAATTTTTGCTAAACTCCAAAGGACCAGAAAATAATAAATAGGAAAGTAAGGTGCTCCATTGATCCAGATCTTAGGAATAGCAGCCATAGCAGGCGGTGGCCCCTAAAAGCTTTGGGCAGGCCGAAAGCAGTGCATTTGGCTTGACTGAATCCCTAATACCAAGAACAATCTCACACAAGCATTTCGAGGATGTTTTGTATTTTTCTGCCAACCCAAAGAAATCCTCTTAAAAGGGTTTGAGAACAGGGTCAGAGGAAGCAATGGCCCATGGAAATTTAGCTCATGCTTGTTCACGTATATGACCAAGAAAATGCATGGCGTATCAATTATGAATCTCATTATTAAGAAATTTTAGGCTGTCAAAACCTTAAAAGCCATATTTTCCCCATAACACAGAGACACATTTTCATTCACCTTTCTCATAAAGGGCTCCATTAAATAAAAAGGAAACGCTGAATGGCAATTCTAAAGAGAACTGGCAATGCTTTCGCTTTCCTGTGTGACTTCCCTTAAAGCTTTTGCTATATATTCTATTAAAATGGCTGTGTGGCCATCATCGTTGAACAAACATATCTGTAAACAGGACTTCCTGGGACAAAAACAATATGAAGCAGGAAATGCTTCCAACAGTAGCTTTTATTGCTATAAGCTTCCAGGTAAATTAGTTGCTTGCTATATTAACTTATTATATTAAATACACATTCTAAATACCTTTGGCAGGAATGAGAACCCTGTGAGTAAGTTTCTATTTGTAAAATGCCCACCTCCCAGACTCATGGTTTGAATACTGAATTCCCATCAAGTAGTTCTATTTGGAGAGCTTGTGGAAACTTTCCGAGTCAGGTCCTAGCTGGAGGAAGTATGCCCTTGGTGGGTCCTTGGGAGCTCATTTGCTTCCCGCCTCATCCTCTACCTCCCTGGTGGGAATCGTGTTACTGTACCATGGATTTCTCACCATGGTGGAATGGGCTCCCGAACCTATGAGCCAAATTCTTCCTCCTTTGTTTTTATCTGACACAGCGATGGCAAACGAACTAATGGACCATCTAAGGTAGTTGGGCTCTCCCTGGGTGGTCTGGGCTTGTGTCACTCACGCTATTGTCTTGCACTTACGTATACGGAAAACCTATAGAGTCCTTTCACCTCGTTTTCACTACACATGGTTACACTGCTAATGTTCAAACTTAAGTACCTACAAGCTCCAGGTACCACAAGTAAACGCCCGAGGTTGGTGGAGTGTGAGGAACGAGGAAGAGAGGTGAAGCTGGGTCTGTGGGAATGGAGGGGGCAGATACCTTCTCCTGAGAAATCAGTTGCATCTAACTTCAACTCACTTGTCTTCACAAGCCTTGAGGTGCCAGTGGCAATGGGTGACCATTATTCTTAACAAGAAAGGAAAGAAAATACATCTTTGTCTGTTTATGACATTATGACAGCTGCCAATTTATAATATTAACTAAAAGATGCATTAAAATGCAGAGCCAAATGTCATGCTTACTGGGAAAGTTCAAAAGGCTGTCAACTGAGCCCATTTTTGCTAGATGGACTGACTTTAAATGCAAATGTAGTTTTTAATGTTATATATCAGTTTAACTAGACCACACTATCCCGTCTTCTGTTAAACACAACTGGATGCTGGTATAAAGTATATTTAACATGAAATTAGTAACTAAATCAGTTGGCTTTGAATAAAGTAGATTGCCCTCCATAATAGGGATAGACCTTCTTGGGTCAATAGAAGGCCCCAGTAACAAGACGTCCAAAAAAAAAAAAGAAAATCAGATACAAACTGCAACATAAATTCACCGCAGTATAGCCTACATTTTGTCTTTGTATTGCCATGGTCTTTGGTCTTTGGAGCCAATTTCTGAAAATAAGTAAATTTACATAGATGGATAGATACATACATACACACATACATGAAAGATTGCAACAAAGGAACAAAGGATGATATGGGAGAAGGAGGTGACCTCCTACTGGTTCTGATTCACTGGAGAACTCTCTCCAGATACATCAGGATACATTACAGTCCTACCATCTGCTTGTTTCCCAGGTGAACTGCACAAGATTTCTATTTAGCCCCTCAATTTATATATCTCTAGCTCCACAACCCAAGTTTTCTATGATCTGAATTTTATAGAACCATACATACTGAATACATTTGCACTTAACTTTTCTCCTTTCAAAGTTTAGATTTGGTTCCAAATCAAAGATCCTGAAATACCATTTTTATTCTATTTCCTTCACTCTCATCAGGTCTCTCAGAGCTAAGAACTTAGAAGACATCCTTTGTTCTCCCCCTTCCTGGTTTATATGTGCTCCAGCATGACATGTTGAATTATTCAACTGTTGCTCTCTGTTAAGCCTTTAGCTCTTATTTTGAGAAAGGAAATCCAGGGGTTTCTCTATTTTTCCTCGTCTACTTTCTTCACCTACTGTTATCCTCATATATGCTATAAATCCTTACTGCCCAGAGTTCCTTTTGGAGGTAACAAAGAAAGGAAAATAATAATTAACAATATCTTTGAAAAGATTTTTAATGAATTATAAATGAATATTTCTTTCAGTAGTAATTGATATCAGCAACTAATGTGTCAGTAGTTTTATTGTATTAGAAATTGTCCTAAACGTTTTACATATTTATTTGAATCTTCAGTGCACCTTCATACTCCTTTATGAAGTATTGTTATCACTCTGAATTTTATATAATAAGCTGAGACACAGAAAGGTTTGGAAATTTGCTCAAACTTAGTAAGTGGTTTCAGTGTCATAGGCAATCTTTTAAAATTTATTTTGGTAATTTAATTTATTACCTTCTCTTATTCTTCTCCCATATTTTTTTTACTTCCTACTTCTTTGGAACTCATCTCCTTCTTTCTGTCCACAGGTCACTAGCGTCTGTCTGTGAATATATGTGCATATTTATTGTTCTATGTCTATGTATATGCATTGATCTGAGTGTATTTATGTGTGTGCTTGTCTGTCAGTGTATGTGTCTGTATGTGTGTCTGTGTGGGTGTATCTCTGTGTGTATTTCTCTGTCTATCTGTGTATACTTGCTTTGTGTGTATGTGTCTATTTGTGTGTATATCTGTATGTGTATGTTAGCAGATACACAATCTTACTTAACAACTATGTCTGTATATGCATTGGAATATGTGTGTGTGTGTGTGTGTGTGTGTGTGTGTGTGTGTGTGTGTGTACACTCTCCTTTAATAGACAGTCTCAAATACTTAGTGCTCACATATTTCTCCAGTTATATCACTATATCACATTCAAAGCATACACTTTCAGGTAACTTTATGTGCTTTTGTCTATCTGTCCCATAGAGCCTATAAATCCATCTGGTGAATAAAGGAAGAGAAAAGACCTGTAAATACTAAATCTATGTACATATCTTTTGTGTCCAAAATCATCAGTCCAACACCTATTCATGTGTCCCATAGAGAAAAGGAAGCTAGCAAGGGGAACTAAGTGCCACGAAAGAGGAGAAATCCAACCTAGTATGCACATAATCTGTGGACCATAAACTCTTGGGACCATCTCCCAAAACCCAGGGTTGTCAGAATGAAACGCAGTTAGTATATTGTATTGGATGGAGAATGAAAGCCACTCAGCATAAGACTGTATCCCTGATGAACTAGAAGTTAAAATCCGAAGAGAAATTGGGTAAGTTATCCATCCTGAGACCAATGATTTCATTTGAAACTTGCTCAGACTAAAACTGGCACTATAGTAGAAAAAGAGAATCTGAAACAGAAAGCAGTTTTAAAAGAACTCTTTAGTAAGACTTACATTTAATCATTCGATTTATGCATCTTTAACATTTGAAATATGATATGGCTAGGAATTTCAGTCCAGTCAAAAACAAATAAACAAATCTGAAGGACAAACCTCCATATATTATGATAAAGTATATACCGTAAGTAAAACAATTGATTTAGAAACCACCAGTAAGAATAGTGTACAATGGTCTTAAGCCAAAGCTGTATTAATTCAGGTTTCTTTAGACACGTTAGGAAAAGAAGAGTTTCTGTGTACCAGACAAAATAAAATAACACCTAAAACGTTAGGGGTAATTCTTCTGGTTGGAAATGTGAGGAAAAAACTATCAGCTGTCCCTATGTTAACAGGAAACCAAGCTTCCATGGGTATTTCAATGAAATCATAGCACTTGTGACTACACTCCAAAGCCTGACCTTATCATTAGCTTTAAAGGTCAAATATTGTGATGTTCACAAGCTGCTCAAACTATGAAAATTATATTTGAAGAGTTAAATTCAAGCTTTATAGAAGACAACAAGAAAACAAGTTCCTTGCCTCGTTATTCAGTGCACCTCATTAGTTTAAATACCATTTCTCTTTTACTGAATTCTGGGTTTTCTGATTACTTACTTGCCTCTCTACCAATTACTTCTTTTAATGCCCAGCATCTGTGTTAGTCAAGAGGCCCACCAGGCAGAGCTGACCCCTATCTTTTCATTAGCTGATAGAAGAGAAAAGGAAACAGGTTTAAAAAGACAAAGTACAGGGCTGGAGAGATGGCTCAGAGGTTAAGAGCACTGACTGCTCTTCCAGAGGTCCTGAGTTCAATTCCCAGCAACCACATGGTGGCTCACAGCCATCTATAATGAGATCTAGTGCCCTCTTCTGGTATGCAAGCATACATGGAAGGAATGTTGTATACATAATAAATAAATCTTTAAAAAAACAAAAAAAAAAAAAGACAAAGTACAGCTTTCCCAGACAATAGAACTGTTTGGTTCCCAGACATTTTTTTTTCTCAATCTAACCATGTTTCATCACCGTAACAAAATATTTGAGACCACATAATACCCACGGAAGTTTTTACATATCGGTCCTACACATGGTTCAAAGACACGGTATTACTTCATCAGAGATGTGAAAGCACTAAGGTGGGTGGCTTCACAAGGGTGTGCTGGGAGCAGGTGTGACAGTGTCACCCAGCCAGATAAGAAAGTGGAGAGAGATGAGAAGAAATTACTCACTGTTTTGTAACAGTCTAATTAAGTGGGATCACAGAGAAAAATATTAGTGTCTTTTTAGAACAGCATCCCACCGTACATTAAAAGGCTTTGAACAAAAGAAGCAGCATTAACATGTCTAACTTGAATTTTAAATGCCACATCCTTCCGGATGGCATCCCACTGAAAGTCATCTCTGATCCTTGAAAACCACCGAGCTTCCCACACTATTTAGAACCTGAAATATTGAATGAAGTCTGGGGCTTTGTACCTCTACCATTTTAGATCTTGGGACTGGAAATACTTTTCTGCCACTTAGAAGAAATGAAGAGAAAGAACAGCCTGATTTCAAGTGATGATATTAATAGTGTAATTTCTTGAAAACTAAGACTTCCAGTACTTTTGTTGGGGGTAGAGGCTGGAAAAACAGGTCACCCTATTTTCCTTCCCCCTCTTGTTACACTTCTGATTCAGTGCAGTGCCCCTGAACTACCCATTAGCAGTGACAGCAAAGGGTTTGGGGATTTGATTTTTATTCTCAATCCGAGTTGCGAGAGTGAAAATAAAAATACAACCATTCCTCCCCTAAGAAATAACCATTCACCTTAACTAACTTTATCATTATCCCTGATAGTCTGGCAGTAACTAAATATAGCAAATTTAAGCTCAGCATAAAAAGGATACAGCAATGCTGGCTTCCCAGCACACCAATAATTTTAAATTAATGCAAATGTTTATGTAATCTTGCAGCACACTCAAAGGTATATAGATAAGTGCAATGGACTTCCCAAATAGACTTACTCTTAGGAGTTGCTTATGTTGAGTTGATCATTTTGCTTCCATTTGCTACAGATATTTTGTTTTAATTTCTTGCAGTCACAAAGCAGTTTTAGTGAAAACATAGTATATAAATATTGTTCTTAGTTGAAAAACAGCTATTGAACTCAGTGCTTTTCACTTATATGAATGCCACCCTGTGAAGGAAATAGCTGTTTTGGGAGATGTAATTTTTAATATCATGTACGGGATTCAGTTAAGGAAAGCAGGACGTCATAAATAAATGTGCACCACAAAAGCAAAAATAATGCTCAAAAACACTCATAAGAAAACAAAGAGATAACTTGTGGGAAATTTTTCTTTTAAGTGATAAGAAAGTTTATGTATTGGTTAGATTCTGTCAACTTTATGCAAGTTAGGGTCAGTCAATAAGAGAGAACCTCAGCTGAAACAATGTCCTCATATGATTGGCCTGTAGGCAAGCCTGTGGATACTTTCCTTGATTGATAATTAATGTGGAAGGGCCTAGATGGTCGTGGGCCTAGATTTGCCTAAGTAAACAAAATAAGCAAGCCATTAAGCACTCTCTCTCCCTGCTCTAGTCCCTGCCTCCAGGTCCCTGCCCATAGTTCCTACCCTGATTTCCTTTCACGAAAAACTGGTATAAAATTCACTGTTTAGTGGTCTGAACTCTGAATCCAGTGATCTGAGTTCATATCTTGATGAGGAAGAGTCCTGACCAGTCATCCTTATTAACTCAGACGATGAAACCCAATATAAATGGGCTATCTGTGCATGCTTCAGCATTGCTGGGGGCATGTTTGACTTCTTTCAGGACTGTAAAATATAACATGAAATAAGCCCTGTGTTCCTCAGGTTTCTATGGGCCATGGTGTTTTATCACAGCAATAGAACACCAAAACATTTAAGTCAATATTAAATGATCAATACAAACAATTTCTGAACTTGCTTAATCATGAACTTATAATAGTACACCATTGATGGACAAAGGACAGTAGCTAGATGGTGGGAACCAACAGCAGCATGATAGCAGTAGAGATAAAAACATTCTTGGCTTCTAGATATATTTAAACATGGAATTCATGGGTTTACTGATGGCTTATATTTGGGATAAGATAGGGAAAAGCCAAGGGTAATCCAGAGGTTTTTTTTTTTTTTTTTTTTTCTCTCAAGTGCCTGGAGAATGGAATTTTTCTTTACTAAGATGTAGAATATTGTGACGGGAATGTAGTGTGATGGGAAATGAGGAGAGCATGTTCACAAACTGAAACACCTAATGTTTCAGGGCTTTTCTGCCAGGCACAACAGCTTTGTGAGGATGGTTTGGAGCACGAATGTGTTACTAGCACATCACTTAACTGTCACCAGGAATGCTAGCCGCAAGGATTTCATCCATTCCACTGTTCTTCCTGCTCACCGACCACTCCTCAACCCTCATCATGGCTCTACTACCTGCACTGAGGAGACCAGACTCATGATTATTCACTTGGGAAAAGAAGTCCTGTGTGGACAGCGCTTATTCGGGGTTGGCTTCAACAAATACTGTTATCTGTAGCAAATTGTGACAATAAAGAAGGGAAAGCCATTCTTACTACTTTGCATGACCATATGCTTGTTCTTTTTAAAAGTGGGTTTAATTGTACAATTCTGACTGGTCTGAAACTCACTACACAGACGGCAATGCCCTCCAACTCACAGAAATTCCTATCTATGCATCCCAAGGAATTGGATTAAAGGTATATACACACCACACACACACACACACACATACACACACATACACACACGCATATACACACACACAAATATGCATATTCTCTTTTAATTTACTAGTCTTTTGAAAATTTCATACAATGACTGTGTTTTAGTCAAATTCACTTCTTCCCTCAACTCTTTCCAGATCAATGATCCCTTCCCTACTCAACCTTGTGTCCTGTCTTTTTGTTTTGTCACACATCAAATTGAGTTTGTCCTGCCTATATATGTAGCTTCCCACTGGAGAGTGGTAGATTTACCAGAGGTTACACTCTTAAAGATAGCATCTCTTTCTGCAGTATTTCCTTAGCGAGGAATAGGACTCATTCCCACCTCCATGTTGATATTTGGTCTGCATTAGCTTACACAGGTTTCATAGATGCTGTCACAGCCGTGAATTAATATGTACAGCTACGCCACTATGTCCATAAGACACCGATTTCTTATAATCATCAAGCACTTACGGCTGCTCCACTCTTTCCAAACTATCTTCCTCAATGATGTCTAACCCTTGGAAATAAGATTGTGATATAGATGTTTCTTCAGGGTTGAATATTCCACAGTCTATTCTCTATGCCTTGATAAATTATGGGTCTATAGATTAATCTCTATCTATTGTAAACAGAAGCTTTTCTGATGAAAGTTGAGAGGTGCATTAATCTCTTAGTATAAAGACAGCAGGAAAACAGTAATTGGTTCTCCACTAGAGGTCCCTGGTCTGTCTAGTCACAGGTTTTTAGCTTGACAGTGGGGCAAGCTAGGGTTTCTATCTTCTGGAAAAGCCCTTAAAACTTATCAGAAAGTGGTTGGATAGTCTGTGCTTTTATTGCTTTTATCACACCAGTGAGAATATCTTCCCGAGTGGCTCCCAGTATTCACAGCTGGATGAGACCGATGCTTTCATTCCTCAGTGGCATGTACAACACCTCTCAGCACTGTGAAAGCTAGCCAGGAGGGATGAAGATTCTAGGACCGAACCGACTAGATTTGCCCCATTGCTCTATGATTCCAGGCAAGTGTGGCGGTGTCTTCATCAACAGAGTCTCACAATCTAGCTCTTGACAATAACCACTAGGATTGGAAATCGCTTGAGGTGTTTTAGACTCTATGGGACCTCAACGATCAAGAATGTAAAGATTTTAAAAATTGTGTCACAGAAGGTACTTGCTTATAAATGGTAAAACAAAATGCAAGCACACACATCAGTGAAGTACACAAATCAGAGGTTAAACTGAAACTACAGGAAAGGTGCAACCGGATTTTTCTGGCTTAACTCACACTATAATTAGAATCAAAACCCAGGTGAAAGATGGCACATACATATGTGACTTTCTAAAATGAGAAAAGTGTTTACACACAGCTAGAAACTCACTATGAAGATTAATATGAGGTGGTGAAGCTGATTTATTACACCTCGCAACCATACCACTCAAGTTTCTCACAGCCTCCTCACTGTGTATAAAGAAATAAGCAGAAGACAACAGACACAGAGAGAAGAGAAACTGAAACACCATAAAAACAAGCTTTGTTTCCTGCAATCAAAAGGTCTCTGAGAGAATCACTGATAGAAATCAGGAATGTAGAGTGGAAACGGGGATCTCATTTTGCAACTGATTATCTGTGCATGCAATATATTGACTGAGGCTTCGGGTCTCCACCTCTACACCAAAGCTTCAAGGCTGAAAGCATGCTAGAAATAAAGAATACAGATACAGTGGAGTCTGCCCTTCCACCTGCAGTCAGATAAGGTCATGTGGTTTTAAAACGGGTCTAATAGACTTTGTGGAAGGTTACAAAGGCAGTAGGTGCTATCTTAATGCCTTTACTAAGGATGGGAGGTCACAGGCTCATCAGTAAGAGGAAATAAGAGATACTGACAAAGAAAAAGAGAGGAGACTGAGTGAGTTACTTTAAACACTCACAGGTAATGATCTGTGAAGACGATGGTTGCTTTAATACCACCATGATGAGAATGGATCGTAGTGAAACAGCCTTGCAACTGTTTGGGAAAAAGAATTCTGTTATGTTTTCATTGCTAAGGCAAGGAGATGACTGAGTCAGTATAGCACTTTCTGCCCAAGCCTGAGGACCTGAGATTGAATACTCAGTACCCACATTGAAAACTGAACACTATTGTGTGCACTCATAGTCTCAGTGCTAGGAGGCAGACACGGGAAGATCTCAAGGCTTTCCCTGCCCATTCAGCCAAACAGTGAGCTCATGATTAAGAGCTTGTCTCACAATCTAAAGTGGGGACACAATAGAGAATCCAGACAATGACTCCTATTCTCCACACAAACATCTTCACACACACATACTCAAACACACACACGCGCATGCACACACACACGTGCACGCACACATAGGCATACACCTATGTTCACACACACACATGCACACACACACGCACGTGCACGCGCATGCCTAAATGCCAAAAGATCTGGCTGTCCACAAGTCCTATTGGGAGACAGCAGCACTTTTAGGAGTTAGAGCATGCGGGAAGAGGTTGGGTCCTCGGCAGTATGTCCTTGAAAGGCTATTGAGATACCTCTTCCCCAATTCCTATCTTTCTGTTTTTGGCTGTCATAAAAAAAAAAAAAAAAAAAAAAAAAAAAAACAGCTGTGTTCCTCCAGACTCCTCCCACCTTGGTATTCTGACTCACTCAATAAGATCCAGGGGGCCATGGATGTAAGACTCCGAAGCCGTGCACCAAAGTCAACCTTTTATTTTTTTTAAGTTGTTTGTCTTGGGGATGCTCACAGTTTCAGAATGCTAACCAACACAAGACAGCTAGAAGAACAGAACTATGTTTGAGAAAGAAATGGAAAGAAAGGAGAAAAGCAAACTCTGTGAGAGACTAAAAGCTCTAATGGTAACTACATAAACTAGGAAGTGGGAAGAATAAATAACCAAAGGAAAGATTAAAAATAAAATTAAGCAGTTGAAATAGCAGGGAAATTATATTATAATGTTTGTTATCATATCAGTTCAACCTGGAATAAGTTAACATTAAATAAAATCTTTGAAAATTTTATAAGCAAGTAAAGATTGAAAGTGGTTATCAATGTCATCTTTCTCCCAGGAAAAGGAACACTGTCCTAAGCAGTCTATGAGGTGCAGATCATTTGGAAGACAATTGGGACCGTGAACCAGAGAATTCAAAATATCTTACCCTTAATCTAAAAGCATATATATATATACTTTTTTTTTTTTGGTTTTTCGAGACAGGGTTTCCCTGTAGTTTCTAGAGCCTGTCCTGGAACTAGCTCTTGTAGACCAGGCTGGCCTTGAACTCACAGAGATCCGCCTGCCTCTGCCTCCCGGGTGCTGGGATTAAAGGCGTGTGCCACCACCGCCCGGCAAAGCATATATTCTTTAAAAATAAACTATGTTATGTAGTGAAAAATGCATTATAGAGGCAAGATACCTCACATACAAATCAACTAGATGTAAGCGAGAATGAAAACCATATGGAAGGAACGGTATGGCCTGGGTGTAACGATGACTAGACAGCTGTGTAACAACTGCCCTTGTTTAGATTTGAGGCTTCTCCATAGAGGGGAGGTTCCATGTCTGCTACTGTAAGTCCAATCAACCACTTAGGTTTGGGTATGCAATGGGCCCGTGTAGAGAGCTTAATACTAATGGTTAAATAAACTTACATGGCATCAAACTGACTTCTAAATTCTTACTCCTAATACCCATAGAATAGACAAAAAAAGACAGATCCCACACTTGATCAGAGAGCCTATCCTTACTGTGAGTGAGCCATGATGAACCCAGAGAGTCGTGGCTTTGCAAGATGCAGAGAAATTAGTAAGGATTGTAGGCCCAGCCCTAAATAAGACATTTTACGAATGCCTACAAGGTTCAGGGAACATCACGAAAGAGGGATGAAAGGATGCTGAGACACAGGGCTGCCATGTGTCATTTTCCAGATCTGATACCAGCATGGCAATTATGAACCCTCAGCAACTGATGCTGCCTGCACAGCACTCATACAAGTCTGTCTCTATCAACCATGGGTGAAAGAAGGGAGAGGCTCATGATGTGAGACCCTCTATCTTGGCTATCGATAGATTCTAGAGGAGGGGGAATCCCGGTCTTAGTCCTATTCTCACTGCTGAGTCCAGCAGGCTCCAGTGGAGAGTTCCAAACTCATAGTCACACAGATGGCCCAGGTCAGTCTCATTAGATCACAAAACAAAAGGGATGAACATGAATGCGAGAGTATGGAAAGCAAGAGAGGTGGACCAGAGAGGAGGAGGGTGAGAATGTCTATGGCATATACATACAAACTGACAAATAAAAAAAAAAAAGCTTAATTACAAAAGAAAAATTAAGCACACAATTACAAAGTACAGTTAGGAATTAAGATGCGTAAGTCTATTGGAATATCAGTTCTTGTGGCTGAAGGTAAGGCTAAGCAGATAAGAGCACTGTTGCTCTTCGAAAGAGCCTACACCAGTTCCCAGATCCCATGAGAGTTAGCACAGAAGTGCCTGCAAACCAGCTCCAGGGGATTGGATACCCTTTTCTGACTTCCACAGGTACCTGCATGTGTACACACACAGACACACACACACACACACACACCACACACAGACACACACACACACACACAATCACACACACCTAAAAACAAAACAGATCTTTAAAATAAAGAACTCCTAAGGTCCAGCTGAAGGGCAGCAGGAGGGAGAAGACAAGCAAGGAAGTCAGGGCCGCGAGGGGTTGGTCCACCCACTGAGACAGTGTGCCTGCTCTAATGGGAGCCCACCAAGTCCAGCTGGATGGGAACTGAACGAGCCTGTGATAAAACCAGACTCTCTGATTGTGGCTGACAATGGGGGCTGACTGAGAAGCCATTGATAAAGGCACTGGGACTTGTTTGTATGGTATGTTCTGGCTTTTGGGGACCCTGGTCTATATGGATGCACAGCTTCCTAGGCCTGGATGTAGGGGGGAGGGCCTTGGATTTCCCACAGGGCAGGGTTCCCTGCCCTCTCTCAAGCAGGGAGGGGGAGAAGGAAGGGTGAGTGGAGGAGCAGGAGGGGATTGGGAGGAGGGGAGGAAGTGTAAAATTTTTAATGAAAATAAAATAAAATAAAATAAAAATGAATAGCAAAAAATAAATAAAGAACATTTTTGATGAGAGGTGAAGACTACATTTATCTATAGACTGATAGAAAACTACAATCCACCAAATGTGAACCCCATTTCTAGTGGATACATCTGCAAAACACATCTTCACCTGAGGGGCAGAAAGATTGTAAGAGTCAGAGGATTGGGAATTTTGCTGTGAAATTGTATCTTTTAGAAATATCAGAAGCTACACTCATGATGTCTCACCATGATTGTTCAAATGTGAGAGGAACAAAGAAGACACTATTGAACAAGCTAAACTTCATCAAGAACAGCAGGAGGCCTCAACCCTACGCAAAGATCTACAGGCAATTGAATAAAGCCAGGAGTGGGAGAGGTGGCATTTTCCAGGGCAGACTATTTAATATTTAGTGTCCAATGGCAACCCTGAGCATGTACATAGAAATGGTATTATATAGACCAAGCAGGTTATATTTTCGGATATATATCCCATGTGTATGCCTATATAGATGCAATAACAATTCTTTTAAAAAAAACTGACAAATAAAAGTCATGAGTTTGAAGGAGAGCTGAGAATTGCATGCAGAAGAGTCTGAAAGGAAGAATGGGAAATGAGAAATATTGTAATCAAATTGTAATCTTAAAAATAAAAAGAAAAAAACATCAATGATTAAATTAACACTTTATAAATATGCTTGTAAACTTGATTAGTCGGTTAAGAGAAATGAAAGCAATATTAGGTAAAAAATAGCTTAATTATATAAAACAAAATATGAAGATATAGTTCAGGAAGACTTACACAAAGGTCAATAATAAATATCTACTTTGTCCTTAATTCTACTTCCTATTAAGTCTCAACATTTTTCTCTATCTCTGTATAACTGTGTTGCTTATAATCAGAATATTTAATTCGCTTTCAAAAAGCTCCAAAATTTGGAAACAAAAGCAGCTCACAACCACATATGCTTCCTGTCGTGAAGAAGAACTGCATGTGTTCACAAGCTTATGCTGTTAACGCAGAAGCTATAACCTTCCATGCTGTAAAATGCATCCCCTTTCAGCAAGGATGCTTTCATTGTGAAGCTGCGTTCAAAGTCTGTTCCTTTTGCCAGTTCAATGTGTTTCTTTGTAAGATTCACTGCTCTTCCAGGTGAGTTTGTAGTGACCAGCAAGATGTATTCTTGAGAGGCCAGTACCCATATTCCTTTCTGTTTTATTTTGTTGTGACACATGGATTGAATGTTTTCATTAGTCTGAACCTGGATCTTTTGCCTCCTAAATGTTTTTCTTTTTCTAGCCCATCTTGTCACAGTTTATTAAAAGCACATTTTGTTCTGTGGGAATTAGATTCCATCTCCTCAGCTTGATGGGATTTTTGTCTCTTCACCTGAGAATTGTAGATCACAGGATAATTCAGCAAGACTTTAAATCAAGGAATTTAATAAAACTGTTAGGTTGGATACAATTTAAAGGCGCTCTAAAACAGATTACTCTAAAATATATGCTTTGCCCTGTAGTTCCTACATCCTAGTATAGATAAAGACTATTAGTGTATATGGTGAACCCAGATCTAAAACCTTCATTTTATATATATAGACACACACACACACACACACACACACATATATATATATGTATGTATGTATGTATGTATAATATACTTTGAGAATTACAACAGAGAATCATGGAGTGAGAGAGGTGATAAACAGCAAAAGTAGTAAATATCCCCAACTAACTCCAACTCCTCTCTCTGTGTGTATCTCTCTCTCTCTCTCTCTCTCTCTCTCTGTGTGTGTGTGTGTGTGTGTGTGTGTGTGTGTGTGTGTAAAAGAGAGACTAAGTAAAAAAATTAAAAATATATAAGACTATAGCAAAACTAAAACTAAACAAACTCACATTGTCAGTTTTACTTCTTTGGTCATTTTGAGACACATAGAACTATATAATATGTTCACAAACATTAAATTTAATTACTGCTCACTTCTTTAACTGTCTATTTCTTTTTCCCGAAGAATACAACACTCATTAAAATGTCCAAAATTTTTCAACAATGAACCAAAAAAATCACAACTGAAATTAGAGAATATTGTGCCACAATTTGTACACACACACATACACACATTCACACACTGAAAGAAACAGAAAACATAATTTTTAAAAATGTAACTCCATTTACTAATAATAAAAATAATGTTCATATTTTAGGATTAGAAAATTAAGAAGTTGATGTGGGATTTCCATCTATATGAATATATTTTATTATCATTGTTTAATAAGGAAGCTGCTTTGGTCTTTGGCAGGGCAGAATGTATCTAGGTGGGAAAACTAAATTGAATGCAGGGAAAAAGAAGACAGAGTCAGGCAGATACCATGTAACTGCTGAAGGTGAAAGATGCCAGAACCTTACCAGGAGGTCACAGCCTCATGGTAATACATAGATTAATAGGAATGGGTTAGTTTAAGATATAAGAGCTAGCTAAAAATATGCCTGAGCCATTGGCCAATCAGTCTTGTAATTAATATAGTTTCTGTATGATTATTTGGATCTGGGCAGCTGGAAAATGGGCATACCATGTCTGTTCATGTACCATGAACTAAACATAAAATACTAAAATTTTAGATAAAATACATTTAAAATTAAGCTCTTTGTGCTAGGAAAATGACTTAGTGGGTCGAATGCTTCCTGTGTATGCCTGAGCTTGGGTCTCCAACATCATATAAAATGTCAGGTTAGGCATGGTGTCCAGCATCTATAATTTTAGCACTGAGAGGTAGAGACAGGAAGATTTCAGGACCTTACTGACCAGGTAGTCTGGCTGAAATGATGAACTCCACGTCTAGGGAGAGAACATCAAACCTCTCCCCTCAAGGACCCATGTGGAAGAAAAAGCAGAAAGGTTCTAAGAGTCAGAGGTGATGAAGAACTCCAAGGAAACAGCATCTTCCAGGTACAACAGAAATGATACACATATGAAGTCACAAAGAGAGTGACAGTATGGACAAGACTTGCACAGATTCAAATCAAACAAAAATCCTAACACTGAGTAGAAGGTAAGAACAAAATTCCACGCTAGCCAAGAACTTGGCTGTTTGCAACTGATACCTGTTGGGAGAGGGAAAATCTGTTGTCTTCAATGGAGGACCACTAGGTATGTCAACCACAACTGATGGCAGGCCCAGGCCCAGGTCCAGGAGCAGCTGGCCAACACAAAAAGGTGCTCTATATTTGGGGAGAGAGAAGTTGTTTTGGTATTTATTTTTGTTTGTTTAATTTTATTTTGTTCTTGCTTGTTTTATTGATGAGAACAAGAGAGAAAAAGACATGAGGTTGGATGGATAGGAAGGTAAGTAGGATCTGGAAGAAGTTGGAAGTGGAAACATGATGAAAACACTTTGTATAAAAATGTAAATAAAATAAAATAAGAAATGGGAGGTGTACAGCAAAGAAGACATCATGATGGTATCTTACAGATACCCATATAGGCAAGTAGACTTTGCACACTACTATGTGTACATACACATACACACACTCACACTCAAGTAAAGAAATAATAAAGTTCTGAAAATTCACTTTAAAATGGGGGGGAGTACAGAATAAAAATCTGTTAACTCCTATACTAGAGATCAGAACTGATGTGAAATTTCAGAGTTTTCCAGACTCGAATATTTTCATTGGTATAAAGATGTGCCTTGTGGTGGGACTCAAGACTAAACACAAAACTCATTTTTTCATATACTCATTCTATACATAGATAGGAGGTGATTTTATACCATTTTGTTTTGAGAGCACCTGCATATTTTCTTTCAAATTCTTTCATGAAGTCACATGAAAATTGTTTACTTATGCTGCTCTGTAGGTTAAAAGAACATATTTTCTATTTGAATTCAGGCCTTGAGCATAATGTCCATCTTGTATCATTTAAGTAAACACTTTCTCTGCCCCATAGCACTTAAATAATTGTGATCTGTGACCAATAAGAAAACATTTTCATCTTTGTTTTTTGTTATTAATTAGTATAACATGTTTGGCTCTAAATTATTTCTCCATATTTTAATTTTAGAATATTATATTACATGTTGGACATAAACCTCCCCAGAGTTTCCCCATTCTCCACCCATCTGTCTGCAGCTCCAAGGCAAGTCATAGGGTGCATTTGCTGTTTAAGAAGGACCCTGACAAAGGTTCTCATGGTGTCTTAGTTTCAGAAACTGTTGGGGAAACTTTCCTCTAATGTAACTTTTTCTTCAGCAGTTCCAACAGGAAGATCATGCTTAAGAATCATCCTGAATACTGGAGGTTACAAAGAGTTGTCTTATACTATACAAAACAACTCCATGTGGGGCAAGCAAGGAAGAAAACAAGGTTTTGAGTGGGCTGAGTTCAATTGTATCTAAAATGTTTAAAAGCAGGTACGGTATGAATTATCTTTTTCCTACAGTAAGCTCATTTTATGACTTGATGCAATTATCTAAAACACATTTTAAAAACCTTGACATCCACGCAAATATAAGTTTACATTTCAGGTGGAGAAAACTTTCCTCACAAAACAACTTAAACATGACGGAACACTCATCTATTTAGAGATATTTTTCATAAACTGAGAACTGAACAGTCAAAAGTAACCAGACAAGGAAGCTTGAGCATAATAAGTTAGGGCACTGACATCTCTTCATTTTCTTTTTCTTGAAATGTTTGTTTTCAAATTTTCTCATAAATGCAATCCAATCAATGACTAGAGTATTTTTAGATCGAAATTATATCCTTCAATTTTCTCTTTGATTATAGCTGGTTCCTTTTTTAGGAAGAAACTTGTGTTTCCAGTTTTATAATTTTTATTTAAGAAAACTTTTCATTGTTCCATATCTACAATGCTGTATTTCTTGAGTCCTTATACAGTTGAGGATAAATGTCTGCAGAGGTTATCCACCTTTGTATGGTATAATATTCTTCATGTAGAGTGAAATAGCATCTAGCAAGACTGTAGAAATATCTTTAAAGCCGGCATGTGCTTTTATTAACACATCATAAATTTTAGTTTTGTCTTCCAAAGATTATCTCTGTATAGTTCACATTAATATACCTGTCTCAGCTTCTATGATTTTTTTTAACTTTTTGAATAAGTACCTATTAAAGGCTGACCCTCATAAGTTTTCTGGAAACACAGATATATGAAGAAAAATAAGGTTAATCACAAAATCAGTTTTTCTTAGCATAAAGGATTAGGTTAGTTAACACCATGAATCAATTTATCTAGGTCAGATTAACTGAATACTGGTTAAATGCTAGTCTAGATGCTACTATGGCATTAATCCTGAGATGAACATAACAGTTGTTTTAAAGATTTCTATTATGTTTAGTTATATATCTGTGCATGTGTTTGTGTGTGAGTGTGTGTAGGTGAATGTTGGTGCCCATGGAAGTTAGAGGTTTCAGAGTCTACAGAGGTCTGGAGTTCAGCCATTTGTGATCAACCCAACATGGCTTCTGGAAACCAAATTTTCATCTTCCACAAAAGCAGTATGGTATCTTAACCACTGATCTATCTCTCCAGCCACCAAGTTCTTTTTTATTTATTATCATTATCATCATCATTATCAAAATCATCATTATTATTAATGGTAGTGGTGATAGTAGTATTGGTGATGGTGGTGATAGTAGTGGTTGAAGTGTTTCTTCAAATACAGGTGATTTCCTCCTACAGCACAAGTTTTGAGGTCAGAGAACAACTTGTGGGAGTCAGTTTTGCTCTTTCAACGTGTGGGATCTGTAGATAGAATTCAGGTTATACAGAGCTTGTCTCTGTGAGTTTATGGATTTGGCCCACTGTCTATTTGCCTCCTGTTTCATGTTTACAGTTGAAGATAGAGTTCTCAGTTTCCTGCTTAGGTTACATGTAGCCATGTCACCAACACCAATATGGGTTCCTCCTCTGTGACAATAAGCCAAAACAAACTCCTTCTTCCACAAATTGCTTCTAGTAGTGATGTTTTATCTGAGCAACAGAAAAGTAACTAAAATACCTACTTTTTCTATTTTTCATGGAAGCTATGAGTGTATAAGGATATAGTATCAATTGGTAGATCAAAAAGGAATACCATGTTAGAGAACAGTGTAAAACTAAACATTGTAAATGATATTTGTTTTGAGTGAATTATTGAAGGTTTAAAAGCTACTGTACATTTTCCTTATTTCTTTGTTCACTGTCCATCTTTCTTGTAACTCAGTGCTGCAATCTTAACAAATCCTTTTTTTTGTTGTTGTTTTATTACTTGCTGTAGCCCCTACTACATCAGTGCAAGGTTATTTGAGTAGAAACTCAAATCCTATAAGGAAAACAAATGAATAATATTTATTTCACAAGGATATTATGAGATCATGTTTATAAAAAGTAGACAAGAGAAGTGATAAATAATGGATAAAGCCTATTTCACAAAGATATTATGAGGTAATGTTTAAAATAGACAAGGAAATTAACATTCACCTTGCTTCCATTGTGTGCTAAATATTTTATTCTTATGTTGCCATATTGAATGTACCTGACAATCAGGGCAAGTGTACATTAATAGTTTTTAAACTAAGGTAAATAATACTCAGAAATTGGCCTTGCATCACAGGCAGAAATGGGAAAACACACAAAGGTTTGTGCTGTCTATGATATGCTTCTCTGAAGTTATAACACCCTACAAATGCTCTTGTCTCCGATTTTATAGATGTCATTTTCCTTCCCTTTCTTGACAAAATTTTATGTTCTCAAATTTTACTCTTCTGATGACTTTAATAAGGACTCTTGGTTTCATTAGAGATAAAAATCAGATGATGATTTCTCATTGAAGGGCATTGTACATGAAGTTTATATTTTTATAAACCCCGATTAAGTGAAGGAATTAAATGTTAGAATTTCACTTGCATTAGTTATGTAACTAGCCCCTTATCTGAAAACTTGCAGTCTCTGGGGCATTTTCTATAAAAATCTGCCTGATAAAAATTACTGACAGTGCCTGAATGATTATTAAGAGATTTGTGCTAAAAAATTGTAGTTCCTAATTAATTACATTGTTTTAACTATCTTTATAAATTTATGTTTAGATAGCACGAACCTGCTTATTTACCAGAAGGAGTTGCTCCTTTAGCCAACATTCCAGACAGCACTTCTACAGATCCCAAACTTCTCTATGCTTCTCCTCCTATACCCTTGATATTCTATTTTTAAAGCTTATGCACTCTTGGTTTGTTTATTCTCCTCAACTTACATGTATTTCTAATATTTCACCTTTTAAAGACTAGTTAAGATGTTAATTCACACTATTTCCACATACACACAGTTCATCATCATATGTCATTTTGTAGTTTTTCCAAAACAACTTTTTTTAGTATCTGACCTGCTGTATTTTATTATGTCCAATTTGTATTTCTCCTGTCTCAGTGAAAATGTTTTTGAAAACAACACATTATGTCTTACATTTATTAAGCCAATAGTATTTTTCAATATGCTTTTAATGCAGTAGTAGCCAATAGATAGTTAATAAGCACTCACTGAATGAATGTTCAAGCTTATAATTTATATGCTGAAGAAATTTATAGGCCTAAACAAATTGAAATATTGCTCTTTATTTAAATCCTAACTTATAATTCTTTTCAAAAACATATCTCACAATTGTTATTCTAAGTTTACTAGAATAAGTTATTACTGACACATGGTATACTGTTAGAGCTTTCTCTTTTGGAAGCTATAGAAGTCTCTATTAAGCATACCCTTAAACATTAAGGGGACAGTAGTGCAAATTTGAGAAAACATAGTCAAATTTGCTCAGTGCTATACTAGAGAGATTGCTCAGTGGTTAGGAACACTGGCTGCTCTTCCAGACACCGTAGGTTTGATTGCCAGCTCCTACATGAGAGGTCACAACCGTAACTCAAGTTCCAGGAGATAAGGTGGCCTTTTCTTGCTTCTGACAGCACTACACACATGGTGCATGCGCATACTTGCAGACAAAACACCTATGCTAATGTAAAAATAAATACATCTTTTAAGAGCCAAATGGCTGAATGTTAATCTGCAAGAAGTAGTTCAATAGTAAACACATACTCTGTTACAAGCAAGTTCAAGAGGAGTTGTGTTACATCCTAACCTACACTAAGCCTTTATTTCAGATACTTTCAATTAAACATCTTGTAGATAAATTCTTAATTACTCTTGCCCTTTCACCTGAGTTTTCAGGAATTTCTATTAAACATTAGATGTCTGCTGGAGATTTTTTCATGAGTTTTAATTAAATTTTAATATTGAAATAACTAGTAATAATTTAATGAGTTGTATGAAGTGGTACCTAAATGATCACAAGACAAATTAGAAATAAACATTAAAAATATTGACAAAAGCAAAAATTTCCAAAAGTACTAGAACATTCTGGCACATCCTAGAAGTCAACCTAACATTTTGGATTAATGCTTTTGTTAATCCTAATCAGCTATGTCTCTAAGGCTAGAAATGGAAGTGTCTTTGAGTAGAAAATTATAGGAACATATGTCAATGTCTCACTATCGCTTTTGTTGAAATATTTAGCAATATCTAATTTCTGTAATCTTTTATCAAAACATATAGCATATATTAGAATTTAAGTTGTTTAATATTTTTAATTTTTCTAAGATATGTCAAAATATTATGTATTTTAAAAGCAGAATTTGAGGTTTAAACTAAATTGTGACTTTAAAATCGTTATTTGACATTTTCTTCATCTATCGCCAGGTGGAGGTTCTATGATGATATGCAAGAAATTCATCAGTATGGCTATAGGAACTGGCCTTTTCAGGCTCCCTCTCCTCAGCTGCCCAAGGAGCTAACTGGGGGGCGTCTCCCTGGAAACCTGGGAACCCCTCTAGGGTCAAGTCTCTTGACAACCCTCAGGTGGCTCCCTAAATTAAGATATATGCTTCCCTGCTCCCATATCCACCCTTCCTTTATCCCAAGCATCCCATTCCTCCGAGCTCCCCCATTCTCCCCTTCACGCAGAGCCCCACATTGGAGCACCGGACTGAGCTCCCAAGGTCCTGATGAGGAGCAGAAGGAGAGAGAACATGAGAAAGAAGGTCAGGACCGTGAGGGAACCTCCACCTGGCGATAGATGAAGAAAATGACAGAGCCTCACATTGGAGCACCGGACTGAGCTCCCAAGGCTCTGATGAGGAGCAGAAGGAGAGAGAACATGAGAAAGAAGGTCAGGACCGTGAGGGAACCTCCACCTGGCGATAGATGAAGAAAATGACAGAGCCTCACATTGGAGCACCGGACTGAGCTCCCAAGGCTCTGATGAGGAGCAGAAGGAGAGAGAACATGAGAAAGAAAGTCAGGACCGTGTGGGAACCTCCACCTGGTGATAGATGAAGAAAATGACTGAGCCCCACATTGGAGTACTGGACTGAGCTCCCAAGGTCCTGATGAGGAGCAGAAGGAGAGAGAACATGAGAAAGAAAGTCAGGAACGTGAGGGGTGCGTTCACTCATGGAGACGGTGAAACAGAACTAATGGGAGATCACCAACTCCAGTTGGAATGGGACCGATGGATCATGCGACCAAACCCGTCTCTTGGAATGTGGCCAAAAGTGGGGGGGGGGGACTGACTGAGAAGCAAAGGACAATGGCGCTGGGCTCTGATTCTTCTGCATGGACGGGCTCTGTGGGAGCCTTCTCAGCTTGGTCGATCACCTTCCTGGACCTGGGGGGAGTTGGGAGGACCATGGTCTTAGCATAGAGTAGGGAACCCTGATGTCTCCTTGGCCTGGAGAGGGAGGGAGGGGAGGTATGGGTGGAGGGGAGGGGAGGGAAGGGGAAGAAGGACGGGAGGGAAGGTGGAGGAGGAGGGAAGGGAAGGGGGAGGAGGAGGGGAGGGAAGGGGGAGGAGGAGGGGAGGAGATGGAAATTTTTAAATATAAAAAAATAAACCATGAAAAAAAAAGAAGAGAAAAAAAAAGAAAAAAAATCGTTATTTGAACAACAAAAACGAGGTAATCACTAGACACAAGAATGTAGGCTTGTTTTGTATAAGAGTCCTGTCTTCAAAAGCATTTCCAGAGACTTGAGAGGGTTTCCCCTTATTAGCATTTTCTGCTCTCAAAGAAGACTTGAGTTTGGCTCCCAAAACCCACATCCAGCCACTCACAATTGCCTGTACTTCCAGCTCCAGGGTTTCCATCATGCTCATCTGGTTTCCATGGGAACCTACACACACATGCTCATACCCATACACGTCGATTTGAAGTCATTTTTAATGTTTTCAATAAAGAATCCCGGGCTCAGCACGTGTTGGGAAGTGTGCAGACAAGGTATATCTTTCTTTCACAAAGGAAGATTCTGAGAGCTGTAGAAGTCAAAGCGAATTGTCCGATATCATGCACACATAAAAACCATCAGTTCTGGAGCTAAAGTCAGTCCTTAGCTTAGTGCACATTTTGTTGTTTTGTTTTATTTTTATTTGCTTTGGTTTTGTTTCTGAAACAAAGTCTAGCTGTGTAGCCCAGGTTGGACTCAAAATGAGTTTCTCTTTCTTTCACCTCCCAAGTTCTAAGAGCACAGGTGTGTACACCCAAAATCAAATATTCAATTTTTTATTGTTTGCTTCTTCCTATTGATAAGGGGCTCAAAGTACAGCTATTGTCAGTAGGACATCAATCAATAAAATTAAAAGAATTTCTCTGGATTATTTTAAGAACTTATGTATTTCTCAAGATATTATGACATTCAAAACATTATGGAAATGCTAGCATAGTATGGAAAATAAAAAATCCCAACTTTATAAAGTTATTTGTGCATTGAAGTATCTTTTTATTCAGAAGATATTCATTAAGATGTATTAGGTACTTTAAAGACATTTTATAGACACTTTAAAAGATATATTTTTATCTTGGTATGTATCACCTAAGAATTATTGTCATGTTACACAAACAAACACACACATACACACACACACACACACATACCTCCAAACAGTAAACAAAATAGCTGATAACTATAATCAGAACACTAGATCCTTGAGAATTTCATAAATGGGACAAATATCTCTGTTGTGGAGTTCAGGAGATATTTCAAAGCAAAATCAACTCTTGCACTACAACTTAAGTAAATATAAATCTAAATCATTTGCCATGAAAATTAAAACATAATAAAAATAACTAAGTATATTAAGTATATGTGGGTAGTTAAATAAACTATATGCATTTACACTGTGGAATACTATACCAATTAAAAGGAGGAATCAATTATCAAAGCATGCAACAAATTATCTAGATCTTAAGGGCATTATGGTGTGTGAAAAATCAAATTTTGAAAGATTATGTGTATTAGGATTTCATTTTAAGATACTCCTGAAATAAAAAGAACCTATTAGAGAGTACCAGGTAGTAGTAATGGAATAGAAATATTGGGCATGATTGATAATAAGGGTTAATTATAAAGAATTATATGTATGCATATGCTTGAGATGTTACAGCATTTAAAATGCAACTCCAATATCTTTCCTCCTAATTTTCAGCAATAGCAAAAAAGAAAATATTCCATGGGAAGAAAATCAAGGTGACTGAGAATTTTGCAAATTGCATGATGGTTCCTCATATATTATATTGGACCCAGAAAATTGTACTCTCTGATAAGAAGCTCTCTATCCACCAGACTTTCAAATACAGTGTATAAACTGGAATCCTTTGGATGTAAAGCTGACTGATTTGTATTATTGCTGCTTGACCTCCCATGATTTTCTTGATTATGATGATGATCCTTGTCGATAGTCAGTTGACCTGGGTATTCCTAAAAGAATATGCATCATTATAATAATAGCTAGTAAAATTCACCAAGGAATAGAAGGTCCCCCGAATAAATGAAAAAAATCTGTAATGTTGTGGCTGTTTGCACAATGCTTTGTTTCTGAAGAATTTTCTCTTTAGAATTAAGTGACTACAGCAGGAAGTTTTTCCTCTTTGATTCATCGTAATCCTGCTGAACCTTGAAAAATAGAGAACTGTACTCAAATGTGCTAGATTATCATGCCTACTTTACTCGGACAGATAGATGTCTCTATAAAAGAGACAAAAGAAAATATCCCAGTTTCACTCCAAGAACTCCAAAAATGCTCCCTTTAGGC
The DNA here is from genome assembly GCF_903992535.2 of Arvicola amphibius. Classification (NCBI taxonomy): domain Eukaryota; kingdom Metazoa; phylum Chordata; class Mammalia; order Rodentia; family Cricetidae; genus Arvicola; species Arvicola amphibius. Next base: position 25,412,935 of record NC_052047.1, read on the forward strand.
TGACAGGAGCTAATATTCTAAAGAAGAGTTATTTGGTTAAAATATTACTCTTGGATCATTTTGTTATTCTAGCATCCAGGATATTTCCTTAATTGATAGCTGACATGTCAAAATAAAATGAAATTCTTAACAATATTTTGCAGGAAATTGCACCTCTGCTAACTAAACTGGCATGTACCCTGGCCAAGAAGTGGTAAATGGTAATTATGGATGAGATGTGGAAGAATAAGGTGCAGTCTGAAATTCTGACGGAGATAAACATTCTTTAGCACACAAATAAAACAGAATTTCCCTTATGTTGCAGTGCCATTGAAAACGGATTACCTAACATGCACAAGAAAGGATCTGACTGTCTCTGTTTCCGGTGTCAAGGAAAGCTCTGGGAGAGGGTGTTCCAACCAGGGTCACAAGAGCAAGAGCTTACTAAGTGAAAAACAAAATACTGTAAGCACTTAAAGAGACAGGGTGTTTGGGATGGAAAAATATACCTGGTAGAATGCGAATCTCACCAAATCCCCTACAAAGGCTAAGAGACGGGGCAAATGTAAGTGATAACAGGAAAAAAGTAGATGTAAATATATAACAAAAGGACACAGTTGGCCCTGAATTCTCACCCCCAAATCTGATTTTATAGACATGATAACAAAACAATTTGCATTGACCATACAAACTGGGTTGGAGCATTTGGGTAGAAATGCCTACAATAAGCAGTCTCCTCCAGCCCTTTCTGATCATGATTTTCTTTCATTACAGAGCTGGTGAGATGGTCAGAGGTCCAGTGTGACTACTGCTCTTGCGCAGGACCTGGATTCTGTTTCCAGGCACCCACACAGTGGCTCCCAATCATCTCTTACTCCATTTCCAGTGTATCTGATACCTTCTTCTGGCCTCTATAACGACCAGGCATACATGTGGTACACACACATGCATGAAATCAAAACATCCATACACAAAAAGGAAATAAATCTTTTAAAACTGTTATACTTCCATTTATTTGTGCACATGTGTCCATGTGTGTAGAAATCAGAGGACAACTAGCAGAAGTTGATTTTCTTCCACCAAGCAAATCTTTGGGATTCAATTCACATCAGCAGATGGGCAACAAGTGGGTTTATCAAATGAGCCACCACTCTGGCCCTGATCAGACATTATTATCAATGAAAAGCTGAACTTGCACTCCCCTCTCATATGTATATGCATTCAAACATATGCACTTAAAATATGTCATACTAATGACATTGGCATTTAAAGGAACAATAAATAAAAATAAATTTTACAAATATTTGTGTCTACTTCATCAACAAGGAAACATTCTCAAATGCTCCCTAATGTCCATTTGTCATTAAAAAATAATTTTAGGACTTTCCAGCGTGAAAAAAGAATAAAAGATGCAGTTTCTGGCAAGACATGATGAAATCTTACATAATGAATTGCAATGCATATGTAACATTGTTGAATTAACTTACTTATGCCTGTCAGCTTAACATTACAAGTACAGAAACTTGGGGCCCCAAACAGCAAACAAAGAAGTTTGAAGAAAACATTTAAAAACTTAAAACACAGGTCCTTTGAACTCCAGTTCTAAGTACAATTCACATTGGGTATAGCAGAGAGTCTCTTCATGAGTGGATAACACAAGCAAGGAAATGTACCCTTGGCCAGAATGGCTGAGGAAGGTCGCAGACCTTTCTATCATTAAGTCCCTACTCCAGAGGACTTGCCTAAAGTAACAAAGAATTAATAATGAAAACGGTAAATAAGCACAATCTGGCATTTCTTACAAAAATATTTATATTCACTATTTTTGGAACTAGTGATTATAAATAATTCCCCATAACTAATTAAATAGTCTTAAGAGATTTGTGTTGATGCCGTCACAATTTATGCATTTAGGAACAATGTAAAACCTACCAATCCATATCTCTCCTTTTTAACTGAGAAATTCTCTGAGGCAGCTTTGCAAAACTCTTTCACCGGTGGGGGAGGGGGGAAGCCCGTGTTGTTGGGATCCAGTCTCCACTTACAGTAACTTAACCTACAGAAGAAAGAAAATTAATTAAATTTCACAGAAACCTCAAGTCCCTTGTGGAACTGAACCAACACAATGGTTTGCCCTTTGGTTCCATCAAACGTGACTGTAATTAATACTTTGAAGTTGTATTTCAGAATCTCCCAGGAAACAAGGAAAAATTAAAACTCTCCCCTTTCCACTTGCTAGCAGCACTGGCTGTGGCTGACTGCAAAGGTTTGCATCAAGTCTTCAAACCTTTGGGAAAGAGCTAGGTGTGTTTGTATTTAGTAATGAGCAAATATCTGTAGGGGAGAGACAGAAGGAATAGATTGCTATCTTTCTCAACACAAAGTCATTTTTATAAATAAAGTTTCTCAAAACCCCATAATGGCTAGACAAAATTATTTCAGTTGTGGTCTTAATCCCTTGGACTTTCTTAGCTTTCCATTCATCTCGTCCAAAATTAAACAACCTGATTAACAGGCTCCAACATTCGTGGGTGGACTTTTACCAGGCTTATTCACATAAAGCCACACAAACAATCAAAGAAATCTCAGGACCTCAAGTCCATTGGCATCTCATGTCTCATGCTGTACTCACTAGAGATCTTTGGCCTTTCATCCCCGGGGAAGGGCCATGTTTTTGAGTAACAAAATACTTCATTATGTCTTCTTTTAACATTTGGATTACTAAGCTAATTGAACTTTGATAAATGATGCTGTTAGTTTTCATTCTATTAAGTAATTTCTTTATGCTACTATTTCTTTTTCTTTCCAGCCTTGTACAGACTAGAGAATGGTAGTAGGACCTCTTTTGGTCCACTTTCAGGAATGTGCCTCATATATTTCAACAAAATTGTGTAAGAAATTTGGTAGACAACCCGTGCATGCAATGAGAAGTATCACAGAAATGTAACTTTCCAGATAGAGTTCAAAGTTTTTTTTTATTTTATAGAAAATAATCTATTATACGCATAATTGTCTTAGTTATACGCATAATAGATTAATTTCTATATATAGTTCAAATTCTTTTAGCACTTTGTGAAAGTGATATGACTTTTGTAGTCCTTGTTTTATTAAAGTTTTTTAACGTTTTTATCAATTTTATTGAGCTATATATTTTTCTCTGCTCCCCTTTCTTTTTCTCCTCTTCCCTTCTACCATGTCCCATGATCCCCATGCTCCCAATTTACTCAGGACTCCTGATAGAGTTCAAATTTAAGAAATAGATTAGGATGAGAGAGAAAGGAATTCAACCAATCTATAGGTAAGCATTTGGATTGTTTCTAGAAAATACTCATTGGCTTTCAGAATGTTCTGTCTAAAAACCAGCCTACAGTTCACAACCCTAGAGAACCTAGATAGCAAAGAGGACCTTAAGAGAGACATATATGGATCTACATTGGAAGGAGAAAAAGACAAGATCTCAAGAGTAAATTGGGAGCATGAGGACATGGCAGAAGGTAGAAGTGAAGAGGGGAGAAAGGGAGGGGGCTGACAAAAATGTATAGCTCAATAAAAACAATAAAAAATAATGTTCTATCTATTAAAATTAAATATTTTGAAAATCACTAAAACATAATTTTTAGAAAATATTCAAACTCCCATGTTCTAGTTTACTAAAATGAAAGAGAATATGCATCACAGGTTGACATTAAATTTTAAGGAATGACACATAGTACCTACTTATGTCTAGCTAAGATATAACTGGAGGTTTCTCTTCTACCCACCAGTTCCTGTATATCCACTCTGAGGCTTAATTTTAATTATAAACTGTTTGGGCTCGGGCACAGGCTTATTACTAACTAGCTTTTACATCTTAAATTAAAACTTTTCTATTAATCTATGTATTGCCACATGCCCCATGGCTCACAGGTAATGCTCTAGCATCTTATTCCTCCTGTGACTCCTGGTAGCTACCTCACTCTACCTTCTTCCTCCCTGTGTCTTTGTTTGGATTTCCTGCTTAACTGTATTCTGCCCTATCATACCCCAATGAGTTTCATTATTAATCAATGGTAATAAAAACATATTCACAGCATACAAAGGAACATCTCACATCATTAAGAGGAAATTAGTTCGTATTAGATAGACACTGATAAAGAATGTTAGCAAAGTGCAATGAGTAAGATTCCTTTAAAAAATACTTAGATTCAAATAGCAGAACCAATGGGAACCATTAAATCATGTGCTAAAAGTTGAATTGGATAACAATATTGGTATAGAAGAGCCTTCTCCTCCCCTGTTGGGATGTGGTCGATCGGCAGTTAAAATTAATCAGACTAGCTTTAATATAAAATATTTAGCTTTAATAAAGGGAAGAAAGAGGAACTTACAAAAGCCAAGGTTCCAGCAATTCAGGAGAGCAGGAAACCAGAGGAAAAAACAAGCGCACAACGATGGTTTATAGGCTGTTTGGGGTCCCCAGGGGGAACACACCCCACAAACAAGGTGATTGGCTGAGCTTTCCCATCACTCCCCAAACCATCTGTGTATAGCAGATGTCGACAAAATTCATCCTCTGTCTGAAAGATCTGTTCACATGATAGACTCAAGAGTCTAACTTCAGTTTTTCACATATAATGCTGTCAGTGTCTATACAATGTATACATTGATACCTACACACATCATTTTTCCTCTTTAAAGTGATACTAACTGCCCAATATTTTACATTTAAGCTCTAATGTTGTATTTCGTATTCACAAGTCAATTCCTTCTTTCAGAGATTCAGTGGCCAAGAGAACAATTATCTTGTGAATAAAGTTGCTGTTCTTGTCATTTTCCCACTCCAAGACATATGTGCATTCTTTAGCTTACATCAAGGTGAATCTATAAATCTTTTTATTCAGGCTTAGAACTTCAACACAGCAAAACATTCAGAACTGCTATACAAATTCATCATACCGGAACATAGTTATAGATGATTTTTTTGTCTTGGTAGATACCCTGTCCTACTTAAAAGGAAGAGTTAGAAAAGCACCAGGCAGGCAAAGAGAAGACCGTCTAGTAATGGGAAGCTTAGAGAATGACAAGGTATAGGAAAATGCTTCATCACCAATCTATGATACCCTTGTGTTTCTTCACAAAAGACACACAACTTGAAGTATTTATAGTTTTCCTTCAGACTTTGCAAAGCCTGTACTGCAGATAAAATAAGATGAATAAGATAAAATAAGATGTCGTATAACTAGCTATCATCTCTGTCTCGTATTTACAAAAAAAAAAAAAACCACTACTTGTAGAAGGTTGCCAGGAGATATGAAACTCTACCTTGTACTCCTTTGAGGAACTACAAAATATCCTGCCTATAATTTAGGTATGGTTTCTTACTTTCTGACCATGTAGTCTTTCATCTGACCCCATTTTTTCTAAATTATGTTTTGATAGGACCATGGGCATTGGGAGCTGACACCTTTGAGTTCTTTTTCCCTTTAACACTAATACCTATGGAAATGTGGTGAACTGGTTTATTATCTACCACCAAAGTGAGGCTTAGGCTATGTTTGACTGCCTGATACATTACAAAGGTAGTTGCCATAGTAAATAACTGAAGTTTCATATCCTCAAGCTAGCCTAAAACTATGAGTATATCAGAATTATCCTGGGCTATTCATAGCATTCATTGTAGTGAGTAAACACTCCTTGGAGGCAGGCATTGTTGACGAGGTACTTTAAGACAGAGTAAGAACATGGATGATGTGTTCCAGAAGCCCAAATATGCTTGAGCATCTCAAATCAAGCTTGTTATGGCTAAAGAATCAAAAGGGGTGTTGATATAGCATTGGGAGTATCTACTACATTCTGTAAGACCATTGGCCTCACAGAAAAAGATATTATATTATAGAACATAGTCTATTTATCAAAAGATTTTAATACCAGCCATCTCCTAAAAGAGAAGAGTAAATTAATCTTACCTACATTTTTGCTTTATGTCCTTGTGGTTTCTTTTCTCCTACATGACTACACATAGCTGTCACTCTTTCGCCTCACATAGCAGAGAATTTGACTAACTTCTAAATCACTGTATCGCCAGGATCTAAGAATATACCTATTATATAATACTAAGTTGATATTTGCTAGATAAATGAAAGTATGAGTGGACTCATGTATCAAATTACATTACAACATGTTTCAGCTAAAGGAATACATAACCTTAGTTAACACTATTTAATTAAAAACCATTTATAATTACTACAAGGTGATTCCCGATTCTAAGAATGTGAGAACTACAAACTATGTATTCATTTTGTAGCTTCAAACACCAGCCTGATATGCAGTAGACCTTCCTACATTTATCTTTGTTCATCCTAAAAATATGTTTTACATTTATTTCTATGTACAACAGCATTCAAATTTATTTCCCACATATCCACTCTGAAATAAGCTAGAGTATTATATTTTTTTTCAAATGAAGAGGAACATAATTTTCAAGATGATTGAATGAAACATAGAAAGTGAATTCATCATGATTCCATAGCCATTTATCCATTACAGGTATACTGAAGGCCCACTACATAATCAGTTTTATTTTAAACTCAAGATATAAAAGCACAAAAATGTTCTGATGACATGGAGTTAATTTTGGGTGGAAAGATTGTAGAATATGTGTTATATGAAAATGGTAAATACTGAAAGCTAAAATTTTATACAGAGATAGGGGTAATGGTGGAGAAAAGGATGGGTATGTTGAGTTAATCAAAATAAAGATTTGTGAAGAAGCCTTATAAAACCCCATTTGCTTATAAGATTAATATATGCATGTATATTTCAAAGCTGAACAGAAGTATATTACATTAGCGAGCAATGCTACCACTTCCAAAGAAACCATGGATTATTAACCAAAAATTTCATTGTTAAGCACGAAAGATGTCCTTGTGAATTGTTGGTCAGGGATGCCATAGAAGTACCCCCCCCAAAACAGACTATTACTATTTATTTTGTTTTCCCACCATAACTAGCTGGTAAAACCATTATAACATGTCGGGTATGGGACATAGATAAAACAGTCTTGAACTGACCAATAAAATCTTTGACTGGTAGCCAGTGATCATGATGCTAGAAGATGGTATACAGACTGCTGGAAGAGAAAAGGTATCCATGGTCCTTCCCAGTGCTGGAAACTGCATGCTGCAATAGTTGCTTGATAGGCAAGAAGTGCCAACTGACACAATAGTGACAAAACTGTTTATGGGTATAACCAATTGTCACTTTGATAGGATTTATGACTTCCTCCATAGAAAAGAATTCAAGCTTGGTCCTGTAAACCTGCACAGAACTCAAAGTTAAGAAGCCATAGGTTCTCAGAGAAAACCTATTGACAAACTTTTGCTAAATGCCCATGAGGTCAAATTGACTTCTAAATATTTATATTTGTATCCACAGATTTATTCTGCTTCTGATCTTAGTAAGAGAAGCTTCTAGTTGCAGTGAGTGATGGTTAATGCAGATACACATTATATTCAAAATACTGAGAGTGACAGTGGATGCTCAACTGGAAATGAGACATGCATACCAAACGCTCCTCCTCCTATCAAGGATCAGAAAACATCATCGGATGTGGTATGAAAACAATGTAAAACTGAAACAGGAGCTGCTGGCCCAACCCAGGCCCCTGTGGACACAGAGGGCACCCTCCTCCAGACTCCTGGGTCTGCACGGGCCACAATCAAGCCACTGACCCAACCCAGTCCTGAACTGGTGATGGATCGGGGAAGGGATCTAACCCTGATCTGCAGCAGAACTCCAACCTAGTGCCCACCCCACACCACAGGCAGCCAAATTCACCAACCAGGAGCCTGTTCAGCACCTATGGTGACAGGTGGTTGTGCACTATGATGATCTCCTTTCAGCGAGAAAGCATGGCCCAATCTAGCATCATAGCAACTTGACTGAGAAAGACCCACAGGCAGGCCTGGGGATGCCCATCCTGGTCTCTGAGGAAAGAACACAGAACTCGGACCTACCCAGTAATTTGCAGCATCAGTCAGATGGACACTGTTATAGTGAGCAGACGTATTGGTAGCTTATCGGGGAGAGAGAAAGAGAGAGGGGGAGGGGAGGGGAGGACGAGGGGAGGAAGAGGGAGGAGGGGGAGAGAGAGACAGAGAGAGAGAGAGAGAGAGAGAGAGAGAGAGAGAGAGAGAGAGAGAGAGAGAGAGAGAGAGAGAGAGAGAGAGAGAGGTTGGTTCAGGTCTTGTGGACAAAGGTCATAAGTGGGAGAATCATCACTCCAAATCTGTTGGAGCACGTATAGGTAAGCCAGCCCCAAAGATGTGAGCATGGAAGTGCTGTTTCCATTTCCCATCAGCCTGTGGCAGTACAGAAAGGGAAAAGTGTTGACCCTGCCCATCAATGCCTGGGGCAGGTGGGAGAGCTAACTCTGAGGCCACAAGAACAGGAGAGTTGTCCCTGCCTGCCACCAGCTGTGGCACTCAGAAGAGAAGACCCTGCACATCACCAGGCCAGTACAATGGAGCTAACCCTGGAAACACAGGTGTGGGTGATCCAGTTCCAAAACTATAACTATGGCAAAGCTGTCTCCATTACCCTTCTGTCTTATGGCAAAATTGGCAGGGGAGAAATGACCCCCTCCCCACTCCATATCCATCAAAACCAACATCAGAGGCAGGTGGGAGACCTGAGCCCATGGCCATAAGAGTGAGAGAGCCATCCCTGACACCCACCACCTACAACACTTGGGAGAACAGGCCTTGTACCTTGCCAGGGCAGCACAAAAGAGCCAACCCTATTAGCAGAGACGTGGGAGAGCAAACCCCAAAATGGTGACCACAACAGGAGATCTATTCTCATTTCCCATCTAGTGAACCAACCTCACAGCTGCCCAGGCCCAGACCTACATTTATGGATTGGCTTGCCCCAACATCTACCCATCTACCATCTGTTAGAGCATGCAAAGAGACATGAGTCATGGACCCAAAGCTGCAGAATCTCAACACAGGGGGGCTGTGGGAGATCCAGGAAGAGTTCTTGTGGGGGCCCAGCTTCAGTCAGGTAGTGGAGACCAGGATCCTTGAACCAGACCAATGACTCTTTGCAACGAACACTTGTAAGCAGAGATGTATGGACAAAGGGGGTATGTGGCATGACTTTTTGGTTCACACTACAGCTTCCATTTTATTTTTTATTTTTTTTCTCTTAAATTTTGTTTTATAGAGAGGCGTGATGGGTTAGAGGGCAGATGCAAAAGGATGGGAAAGGAATGGGATCAAAATATATGATGTGAATATTCACAGAGGGAAAACTTGAAATGCAACATAGCTTTAGCAAACACAAACTCCCGGTAGCTGTGTTTACCTGCACAAGATTTACTCAAAATGGAGTCAATTTAAGACTCTGGCAGAAAGGTACTAAGGGCTCAGAAGGCTCCACCACTAAATGAGAAGCTATTGGCAGTTGGTGACTATTGGAGGACAGAGTCACCTCACACTGAGGGTGTGGCCAATGATAGATTTACCATACCACAGTGGATGATTCAATAGCACCAAATGTGACTGCATACCCAGATAAAAGACACTCAAAAGGTATATTCAAATAACCAAAGTGTGATTGCATGTCTGTGTGTGTCTTGTATGTGTGCATGTGTCTGTGTGTGTGTTTGTCTCTGTATGTGTTAACAATCATTCAAAAATTATATTTGGTGCAATGTGATGACCTGCTTGCATGACCAAAAAGGTTTATCAAAGAATTTCAAATAGAATCATGTTATGCTTTTACTGCAGAAGAATTCAAAGCTAGATTTTTTTTATTCTGTGCTTGTCACATTTAATGATAATAATCACCTTCGATCCATCAAAGTAATTTCATATCTAAGCTAGAGACAGTTTTTCTCTTAAAATTCTGATAAATTTGTTGTGATACAATTGCATTGACTAAGCAATTAACAAGTAACAGGGCTGAGATTGCAGCCGTGGCATAAACAACAAAGCAATTTAAAATGACAGAGCTGTCAGGTGAGTGAGTCTCATTTGACAGTCTTACCCAGTTTTAATATCTTACTATTTGTGTTCTGGGAGCAATGTAAATGAAGCATGAGAATAAGTGTGTCAAAGTTTTTTGGGGGCACGCTTATTTATGTCATAGCTAGTCACTATGCTGAAGAATTTTAAAAGGTCACAGTGAAATGGTGCTTACCTTGGCTTGCATTTATGAGTGAGTGAGTGAGTGAGTGAGTGAGTGAGTGAGTGAGTGAGTGAGTGTGTGTGTGCACGCACGCGCACGATGACATGAACACTGAGGTGCAGGCACACAACAGGAACTCACCTGCTTCAAAATGAGCTCTTAGACTATGAATGAATTCATAATCTATGCAAGACTTATTGAATACTATGGAGTCAACCTTTGTAATAAAAAAGGTTTCAAGCTTGACATTCAACACTGAAAATATGGAAAGCAACCTCACCCCTTGTGCAGGCTGCACACTGACATGTGTCACAAAACTCATGAGAAAGTGAATGTTTCCTCTCAGGTTGCATTAATATATTCACAGAATATATTAATGAGTTATATTCTGTGAATATATTAATGAGTTTATGCTCACTGCATTGTAGGTGAATTGTTTTTCCTTCACTAACCACACATTCCAAGCTGCCCACACATACTATCCTCAAGCAGCTGCTTTTTCAATGGCAATTCTGGCTAAATTGAAAATAGCTTGAACTCTCCTTCTAAACAAGAACATTAGGAATTTTTTAAAGATGGCACTGATACAGAAGTTTGTCAAGTTAAGGAAATTCAAGCACCTTTGTTGCTAAACTTGTATGGCTATTCCCACTGAGTCATTCTCAAACAGTCTAGAATATACATATTATTAATATGGATAATATTGGTGTCATTCACCTCATAATAGCAGGAGCCAATAGATAGCATGTGCCTCAGCCGTAATTTGATTTAACCGAATCCCTCCTACTGAACTCTTAATTTTAAGAAGCAGTTAATAAGTGCTACTTATACATTTTAAAAATATTAAAAACAGCACCAGAGCAAAATGCAAAACCATCTTTTCACTTTGACTGGGAAGCTGTTTATCCCTTAGTGTGGAAGGAAAACTACACAAATTGTAAGTCTCATAGTTGGTAAGCTTTGGGGAACAGTGATCTTAATGGCTACACTTGCATTAATGGACCAGTATTGGGCCACTTCTTTAAGGGTAGATCTTTTGTTTCTGTGACTGGGTAGATACAAGTTATTAAATATCTAGACTTTGCAGGTAATTTTTTTTCAGTTGTGCAGTTTTATTTTTTATTTTTTATTAAAAATTTCTGCCTCTTCCCCGCCTCCCATTTACCCCCCTCACCCCCTCTACTCCCCCTCCCTCTCCTGTCCAGAGAGCAGTAAGGGTTCCCTGCCCTGTGGGAAGTCCAAATTATTTAGATAAAAATAACTATTATTTTTGAAGAAATTTATTTAGGTGTCTCTCAAGACATTAGAATCAGTCTCCATGTTTTTTCCATGAAGTACATTTTCAAACTGATCTTTTCAGTCTCTTCAATATAAACAAAATTATAATGGAACTGATGTCCTTGCTTCATTAAAACGGAACTAAAATGAAACTGTGGATATAAGTGGAAAAAATGTTTTTTACAAACAGAATAAACAGAATGTTGGTCATTGCAACATATCAACCACTTGGAGAAAAATGCCAGCTGTCTTTCCCATCAAAGCAGACCCTGAGCCTGGCAATGAGCAGGAGTGTGATCCAACAAGCAGAATCCATAGTACAGGTTTCCAATGCAAACCGTGAGTAAAAGCCTCAGGACATTCGTGCAACCCTAGAACTTAATAAGAAAGTTAAAAATCACCTATTTTCCTCCCAAGACAAATCCAGATTTTAAAAGAAGCCAACTGAGACAGGCAAGGGTGTTTACTGACATTGTGGACATCTTGAATAACTAGATGATCTTTTAGAATTCTCTCTCTCATGCTTATGGAAGAATGAATAAGTTTAGAGAGACTTCCATAAGCAACAAACACAAATGTTACTTATAAACAAAGGTCACAAGCACACATAAATTTTAAAATCTCCTCTAATGCTTCCATGACTATCATTCTTTTGTCTTTTGATGAATTAAGACATAAAAGAATGATCCAAAGTATTTAAATATCCAGAAAATAAATAAAAGAATTTCCACTGTCTGACAAGTAGTTTTATTTATGAGTCAATATTCATAGGCATATATGATGTGGGAATGAAGGGAGAAAGAAAGCGAAGTCAGACAGATGCCATGTAGCTGCTGAAAGAGAAAGATGCCGGAACCTTACAGGTAGGCCACAGCCTCATGGTGATACATAATTAATAGAAATGGGTTAGCTTAAGTTATAAGTGCTAGGTAGAAATATGTCTAAGCCATTGACCAAGCAATGCTGTAATTAATACAATCTCTGTGATTATTTGAGTCTGGAAAGCTGGGAAATGAAGGTGCAGTCTTCTTTCACACATAATAAGAACTGTCTATCCAAGTGTGTTGATTTGTGCTGAGTACCATATTCCAGGGAGAGCTTTAAGGATAGCATTTATTACAATAGTTCAATTTGATTCATGTGAGTTATTTTCTTGTGATGAATCTCCCTGATGCTTTTGTGGTTATTGTAAGGACTGTTTGTAATTATATAGTGGCCAAATGAAGCGCTCTCAGTGGCAGTAGGTGTGATTACGGCAACTCTGCTTAAAAGATGAGGATGATGCCTTGTGGGTAGGAGACTATAATCAGTGCCTATATAAACAGGCTTTAGCAAGTACATTCTAATCAATAAAAGGCAGGAATGAATTCAAGCAAGGAGCTGATTAATAGAAAGCAGCCCCTTTTTTTGAAGAAAGCAATTGAGAATCTCTAACACTATGGGTTGGTCCCAAATCCTTGCTGTTAATCAAGAGGCATTGACACTAGTTCTTCAAAGGTATTAACAAGTTTGTGAGTTTTGGTGGCATGAATGAGAAATGTCCCCAAAAGATCTGACATTTGAATATTTAGTCTCCAGTTGATAATCTGCTTGGGGATGTTTAAGAGGTGTGGACTTGCTGAAGAAAGTATGTCGCTGGGGTGGTATTTGAGAACTTAACACTTTGACCTACATTCAGGTTGCTTTCTATGTTTGGGGTTGGGGCTGAAGGTGTGAACATTCAACTTCCTGCTCCAGCCTGAATGCCTGACACTTGCTGTCATCCTATCTGTGTCATTGTGGATGCTGACCCTTTGGAATCATAAGCCGAAGCAAGCTCGTTCTTCTATGAGTTTGCCATAGTAATGTGCTTTATCATAGCAGCAGAAAATTAACTAATGCTTTAGTATAAAGTAGAAAAATGGTATCTTATTCTTAAAGTAAAAACTATTAGCAAAGACCACAGAATTATCAAGTAAAGCAGCAAAAAAAAAAAAAAAAAAAAAAAAAAAAAAAAAAGCCAAAAGTATCTTGGTGTCTTGTACTCATTGTTATGCCTCAATGGTTTTCAGAAAAGATCTCTGGGGGACATGTGATAGTGCTGTCTGGAAATATTTTTTGTTATCAGAACTGAAAAGATCCCACTGATGTCTAATGAGAGTAAATTAGACTAACATTGTGCTGAGCATCCTGCAATGCTCAGGACAGTCCCACAGCAAACCACTAACTATCCTGAAGTATATGTAGTGCTACTATTGTAACGCTCTGCTCTAGGAATGCTATAGCAAGTCCAGTTGGTCAAATTCTTGATTACTTTGATGAAATCTCCATGACAATCACCTTACAGGAAGGAAAGGCTATTTGAGCCCAGAGTTTGGAAGTTTCTGTTCCTGATCAGTTGGCTCATTGTTTTTACAGCATGAGGAAAGGCAATATGTTATAATGGAGAGTCTATCAAAAAAAGGGTAGAAAGGGATGAAGAAGATAGGCTCAGATCCCAATATTCACTTCAAGGGCTTGTCCTCAATAACATAATTCCCTACCTCTAGACACCACATTCTAAATATTTCACTGTCTTCCAATAGTACAATGGGCTAAGGATGAAGCTTTTTAACAAATAAGTCTTTAGAGGAACTTTCCAAGGCATAAGGATATGTAAGACAAATAACTTCATGAATATACATATATTTACATATTTATATAGGTACATATATATTTATGCAAACATATTAATGTTTGGCTCAATTTAAAAGCTAGAGAAATTAACAATGATTGGTCTATTTTGACCAAATGCTCTGTCCTTTACACTATGCTTTATGAGGTAAACTCAGACTCAGACACTTTCATTGTCTAGGATCCCTTTATCTCTAACTGGTTAACCACCTTTCCAGGTCATTAAAGTAACATCCTTAATAAATTTTATTCTAGCACCTCACAACAGAAAGCACTTTTAGATATTTCTAATCTCTTAGGTTATTAGAATCAAGCCTGACACCTCAATTAATGCTTGTGTGTCTTTATATGTGTCTCATGATTGTTAGTTAAATACATAAAATCTATAAATATTTATGGAGTCATTCTTAACATCAAAGGATTCCTCCCACTTATTGTTATCCTTTACCTTGATTCTATTACAAGTGCTTAGAAAGAAATTTAAAGTCACACAACATGCCTTTTAAAATATCTGTCAATGCTTGTTACTAGGGGCAGCCCAGCTTCCATAGATGCATTATAATACAATCCCAACCCCTAAGCCTCAGGGAACATCATAGAAAGGGCAAAAAAGTGTATGAGCCACACAACAAGGACATCTTCTGCAAGATAATGCCTCCTGGGAATGACAGGAAAACTATAAAATAGCTCCCTAAACAAGACCTGAACAATGGCAACACTAACAGACACACTAAGATGGAATTGAAAATTTCATAGGGCCCCACCCCTAAACAAAGTACTATAAGCAATTAACAACTACCGAGAGATGGAAAGTTATTCCTCCCCTGGTATGAGCCCCCTAGTTAATAACCAGCACTTTGTAGTCAGCTCCGAAAACATTTATTAACAGGCCATACTAAAAGAACTCAGCAGGTTATATTTATATATTTATGTAAATGTATACAAATGTATGCAACAATATTAATTAAAAAGAGACCATGAATTTGAAAAGGAGCAAGGGAGGTCAGGAAAGGACAGAAGGAATGAAAGGAAAGGGAAAAATAATGTAATTATATCTTAATTAAAATAAAAAATATAAAAAATGCTTCTGAGCATGGTAGCACCATATTGCTCAAGAAGTGGAAGAAGGAACACCAGGAGCTCATGGCCAGCCTTGGCTACATAAAAGTCTGTTTCAAAAACAAAAAGAAAAAACTCAAAAGAAATAATGATAATGTGTGTATAGATATATATATAAATTTATGTATAGAAAAGTCATTGTACCTTCTGCTAGTCACTATTCATTAAAAAATCTTCATTTGAAACTAAGAATTACAAAAATGATCAAATGGAAAGCCCAGATGACATCTATTTAACTTGAAATACAATAAAATTCTTATCCATTTTATTTATTGAGTTCCTATGAATAGATGATGGATGAAACTTCATTTAGAAATGGATAGATGAAGGTAGATCATTATATGGGAAGGTAGATATATACAGTATACTTAATGGATTGTTTTCATATTCATGAAAAGCATGAACATGTCAGATATATTAAATACAGTGGATGACACAACAGGACCATGAAAGAATCTTGACTGCTCTAAAATATTGCAGAAAATCTAATGGCAGGAAATTTCATTATTGTAATAAAAAGAGACTTTATTGTACTGGGTTTAACAACATTGCTGAATAGTGAAACAGAGGAAAAACTCTAAGCACTCAGTGTTCAAATCCTGGGACCAAATGAGAACTGGATGCTTTACCAAATCACTTTGCTGCAATATGACTTAATTTCATTATCTATAAAGTGGGATTAATTATAATTCCAGCCTCCTAGGATTATTTAAGAATTCAATGACTTCTAGCTGGGCGGTGGTGGCGCACGCCTTCAATCCCAGCACTCGGGAGGCAGAGGCAGGAGGATCTTTGTGAGTTCGAGGCCAGCCTGGTCTACAAGAGCTAGTTCCAGGACAGGCTCTAGAAACTACAGGGAAACCCTGTCTCGAAAAACCAAAAAAAAAAAAAAAAAAAAAAAAGAATTCAATGACTTCATGTGTTTAAAGGCTTAGAAAACTGACTGACATAAAGTTGATCTAAGTAAGCATGTGCATGGAGGGAACATGATTTCACTGCATTCACTGCAGCAAATGGGAAAGGGGGAATAATTAAAAAGGAGAGTTTTGTCATAAATTGAATTCAATTCAAGTTTTTAAAATGAAGAGTATTAATACTAAAAGTGAAAAGTGGTGTAGTGTAGACGGCTTTTTAGATAAGTAGCAACCAGATTGAGAAGACACTAAACGTAATCTTCACTGTCAATTTGGGAGGATTTAGGCATACCTAGGAGACCCACCTCTGGACATGTGTGGAGGCTTTTCTATGGATTAATGATGGGGGAATGGATATGCCCTCAACATGCATTACCACCCTATAAACAAGGGGTTTGCAGGCCAAATAAAAGAGGAAAGGTGGGGAAAAAAAGGAGGATGTCAGAATTCTTCTTTCTCATCTTTCTGATCTGTCACGATTTGAGAAAGAATCCCCACTCTCTGCAACATAGCTAGAAGCTGTTCCTGCCAGGAAACCTTCGCTACCACAATGGTCTTGCTGTGAATCAAAAGAAACTCTGCCTCTAGCAGTTGCTTTGTTGCATCACAGAGGTGAGACAAGTAACTAATACAAAAGCTTTCTTTGTTCACTAGTATGTATTCTAATTCTAGAGAAGTAATTAAAGACATGATAAAGGAAATATTGAGAATAAAGATATTCTAAGAGGCCATATACACAAAGGAATGACTCATGGGCAATATGGAAATTGAAAGATGGACCAGCAGTAAAGAACATGTTCTGCTTATAGCAGAAAGCCTGAGTCCAGTTTTCAACACTCACATTGGGTGGCTCACAGCTACCTGTGGATTGAGCTCCCAATGAAGTGATGACCTCCTCTGGCTTCTATATGCACCTGTACTTACACACATAAACCCATCTCCCCACTCAATTCCTACCCACATGTGTACACCTATATCTCTTGGAAAGTACAGAGATTTTCATCAAATATCTGAGCAGTGCTGAATGTAGAGGAATTTGAATACGTCTGTCTCACCCAATTGAGTACAATCTTGAGTCAAAATTACAGGGAAACTAAACCCAGCTTATTTTATTGCTTTAACTTTTCTTCAAAAGCATTTCAGAAATAAGTTATTCCCTTAAAATGTAACATTTTGGGCTGGGGAGATTGCTCATTGGTAAAAGTGCTTGCTGTATAAGAATGAAGATGGGTGGGAGTTTAGGTCTGGGTCACCTACATTAAAATCTGCCAATCACCTTGCACTGTGGTGCTGCTATGAGTGTGAGAAAGGAAGCAAGAGCACGTGTTTCTTTTTTTCTCCTCTCCTTTCCTCCCTAAGAAGTGAGATAGTACAGTACCCCTGGATGAGCACTCACCACCTCTCTTTCTCCTGGATATAGGTTAAACAGATGTCCAGGGGTAGACTCACTCTCTTTCTCCTGAATGTAGGTCAACCAGATATCCTAAATAGAAGACACTGTAGACAATGTGAGTAACTGCAGGTTAGGAAGAAAAAAACAGGAAAGTCCTGAAGACCTGGCAGCCAGCCAGTCTAGCCAAAACAGTGAAAGGTTCAGTGAAAGACTGTCTCAAAAATAAGGTGATTGAAGGTGGCTAAAGAGGTAGGAGAGATATTAGGAAGGTTATAATAATCACAATACATGTTTTACATGTACAAAACTGTCAAAGAATAAACTCAGTAGAAGTTAAATAATCAGTGACCTCAAAATGGATTAAAAATAGTAAGGCAGAGAAGAGATGGAGAACATTCTATTAGTCTCTCACATCTACATGTGTGAGCATGAGTGAGCATACTCACACTAACATACATACCAATTCACCACACAAAAAATAATTAACTTATGCACATACACACAGGGTTGTTGTTCTGAGGCATTCTTCAGTAATAGTGCTGTCAGAGGTAAAGCCGACATATCTAAGTCTTGGTAATAGAATCAAAAAGCTGCAGTAATAAAAAAAAATGGTTCAAAGAATGGCAAGAATGTTTTAGGGTAGAAGTACCCCAACCCACAGCCAGAAGTGAACTGACCAAGGTAAAAGAGAATCCAAAAACAGAATCACAGTCTGAAGAAGCAGTGAAACTAGCAGTGAGGTCACCACTTCCAGTGACGACAATTTATAGACAAATCTACAGAAGAATACTAAAGAGAAGGACAAGATACTGAACACTCACCACAAACACATCCTTCCTATGGAAGCCATCATCTGTTCACAGACTCTGTTAAGCCTTCTTTAATATCATTCTTCTTAGTATTATATGCAGGTTTTCTTTTCATTTACCATTGTCTGAAATTATTTTATTTACTTGTATTTAACTGCTATTGTCTGTCTTCTCTTAAAATGTAAGCATGGTAAGAGCAGAGCCATTCTGTTTCCTATTTGTAGGCATGGAACAAACACAAAATGTGCAGTGCCCATGTTCAGTAAACACCCAAGACACACATGAACAGATGTTCAGATTTATCAACCAAGACCCAGGTCAGCCAGAAGCCATCGAGTTCACTGAGAAAGCAAACTGTTAGTTTTTCCAGAAATAAATCTAGAGTTAATGAGTGACCATATGGTTTACATATTGCGACCTTAGTAATTTGATGGATAACTAATACATCACAGAAAATTAGAAATATTTGGAGAAATTGACAGTGAAAATGCCTAAGGATATTTCATACACTAAATGAATCTATGTGGTAGACTACATAGGTGTCTTTCAATGGATTACACTATAAAAACAGCAACAGGCTCAGCCAAGTATATTGAGTATCAACATTAAGCCTTTTCTTCAAATCTCACCAATCCGTCAAGCATGAAGTTAGCAAGCCATGTTTATACTCCTACCCAGGTTCTTATAAAATATGCTAATGTTTGAGAGTCACTGAACTTGATGATTTTTCAAATGTTCTGGTTCCATAATCCCCCAAGCAACAAACAGCTCAGAATTCAGCTTCAAGTGGCAGAAGAAACTCCACACCTTTATGTAAAGTGTGCACAGTTCCTGAAATCTGAAAACAACAAAAGAAACTAGAATAATTCCTTAGCATGTCAATAGTCTGTTATGACTTTTTAAAAATCTTTAAGGAAATGCTAGGTTTAACACCAAATTTCTTCCTTCACATCTTCTTAGAGCTTTAACCTTGGAAAACATTACTAAAGAAACCAATGATATTTTGTAGTGTTGTCCATACACACTTGATTAGAAAATGTCTATCTGCTTCTCTTCTCAACATGAATCAGAGAATTTTCTCTCTTTGAACTGAATAGGGGTAAAATGTAAAGATTCACTCCTATTTAAGGTGGTAAGAATACATAACAGTTGAGTGCTAAGGCCTAGACAAGACATTTATGCCATTCCTTCCATAGTTCAGGGGAGACTTGGGGAGAAGAAGCAGAAAAATATGAAAACTAGAATGTAGGGAGAAGGAATGTTGAGTCCTGCCCTGTGCATAGCGTAGCCTTTACAATTATGAGCTCACAATAGCTGTGAGTATCTGCACTCAGCCTGCATAAGATTGACCTAGTCAACAGTCAGTCATTGATAAGAAACAGCTCTTGTAGACCTATCCTTCCTACTTGAGTAGAGAAAAACCAACAGATTTTGTAAAAGAAGTTATGTCTTTTGTGGGTTCTTATTGCTGTGAAGAGACACTGTGAGCACAGCAACTCCTATAAATTAAAAAAAATTAAACGTTTAATGTAGATGGTGCGGCAGGGCTGAGTCCTGCCACCCGGCTAGCTTTACCCAAAATAATTACACGGAAACTGTATTCTTTTAAGCACTGCCTGGCCCATTATCTGTAGCTTCTTATTGGTTGATTCTCATATCTTGCTTTAACCCATATTTAGTAATCTGTATAGCACCACGAGGTTATCGCTTACCAGGAGAGATCTTAACCTGCATCCATCTTGGAGAGGAGAGGCATGGCGACTCACTATGGTGACTACCTGAAGCGTCTGCCCAACTCTGCTTCCTTTCTCCCACAATTCTGTTTTGTCTACTCCACCTACCTAATTTTCTGTCTCTTAAAGGGCCAAGGCAGTTTTTTTATTAATTAACCAATGAGACAGATAACTCTCCTCCATCATTTCCCTTTTTTTCTGTTTAAACAAAAAAGAAAGGCTTTCATTTTAACATAGTAAAATTACATATAGCATAACAGTTATCAAGCAAGAATTACAGTTACAATATTTATATCTACTTTATCTTTTATAATAACTAAGGAAAACTATAACTACCTATTTATTCTTCAACTCAATCAAAGACTCCAGAAGGACATAATACTACCTAAGTAAACAAGAAATAACTAACTTTTAAACTCTAGAAATGATGAGACAACTCGCTGCCTGGACAGTCACCCAAAGTTCCTCTGTACCATTGGGGCATCCATCTTCGGCCTTCAGGCCCATAGTATCCAGCAGACATTTTCATGAAGCAGGAAATTCCAAAGACAGTTCAGTCTCTTTCTGCTGTGTCCTGCAGAATGTCTCACAGACTCTGTCATGAGTCAGGAACCCCAAAAGACCATCTCACCTTTAGGCAAGTTCAGCAGTCCTCTCTCTGCGGGTTCTTTGTGTCCAGTTTATGTAACAGTCCAGGGAAGAGCAGTTTCTTGCCCAAATAGCTAACCAAACTCCATAAGGAGCCTCTTCGATGCCCATCTTCCTCTTGAAGTAGATTGGTGCTGCCAGGAGCAGACGTGTCTCATTATCATGAAAACCCTAAGTTATTAAAACATCTTAAATGCCATATTCTGCAGTCTTTGAAAGATATGAAGAATGCCTATCTAACTGAAATATATCTCTATATATCTAGAAAATCTTATTAACATGACTATAAGCTTGACTATTATCAATGATTATCCATTAACAATCTATATTTCCTAATTATACATTACATTTTAAAATGAACTACACAATCAAAATACCTTAATCAAGATCAGAAATACATATACATATAACAAAATTGCCCTTAAAATCCATATCAATGCAAATTGTTCATCTCCATATCATATCCCCCTTTAAATGTAAAAGAACATTTGTAAATAATATTTGGGAATGTGGGCAGTTATTTCTCTCCAAACTGCTTTCTGCTGAATGGGGGTGCTGTTATTTAGGTCTTTCATGGTATAATCTGTCTGCTAGGTTCATCTCAGTTGGTAGTTGAGTGAAGTAATTTTTTGAAGATGTTCACAGCAACCTTTCAGGAGGGCATGGTCTATCATACCATATTGGGATTGGAGCAAGCCACAGGGTGTCAATCTCTGTGAAAACAAAAGAAGACCCTCTTTTCCAAAGCATCATGTTTTTAGATCCAAATTCTGAAGTCATACCGTTAAGATGTCCATTCTGGTCTATCCTGGCAGCCCATATAATGAAATGTCTCTCTGTATTTAGCTCCTTTTCAGTCAAAACTTTTAAAGAAAACACAATAATACAAAGAATCCAGACTCTCTGTGAATTTTCCATTTTTACATGGCTTATTTTTACTCTATCACTTTACTTTACTTTATTCTGTCTCTTTAAAGACTTTACCCTTTTTTAAAGGCATTATTAACTTTATTCTCTATATTTTTTTCTTCTCTCTCTCAAGCCTACGTACACTCATCCAACATTGTGATCCATTTAAAAGTCTTTATCTGTCCTATTGTGAATCTGTAATTTTTTTACTATCCAGGAGCACTTTTGATTTGTACCTTTAAATTGCTAAGCACTTAAGAATCTAAGATGTGTAGCCCAGGCTGGCCTTGAACTCGTGATCCTCCTGCCTCTGCCTCCTTCAGCAAATCCTACAGGTGTGTCTGGAGAGATGGCTCAGTGGTTAAGAGCATTGCCTACTTTTCCAAAGGTCCTGAGTTCAATTCCCAACAACCACAAGGTGGCTCACAACCATCTGAAATGAGATCTGATGCCCTCTTCTGGCTTGCAGGCAGACACACAGACAGAATATTGTATACATAATAAATAAATAAAATATTAAAAAAAAAATCTAAGCTGTGACATTCCTGGGTCAAAAACAGGTACTGTGAGCTTACCACGCCCAGTGCAACATGGCGGAGCCACTTGTGACTGAATCAGTTACAGATCTAGGCTGCAGAGCCTTGAGCTGTTCTGGATGTTGGCTCCACCTCTCTCCAATTTCAAAATGGAGGACATACCATTTTCTGCTAGCTCTGGGGCCACCAGGTAGGAGCCGCACTCAGCACTTTAACTCTGAGACTGCACATGCAGCACAGAAACTCTTTTCATCCAAGTTACAATATAATCTGACACGCAGAGCACCACACAGTCTGAAAACATCTCTCTGAATGGTGGCAGGAATCCGCCATGCTCTTCCGCCTGCCTAAGCCTGATTCTGCTGTCTGCCCAGGTGCAGGTGGGGAGCTCTGAGCCATTGGCCCCGTCTCAGAGCACTCTCCTTCCAATCCCGAGCAGGAACACAAATATCCAGTCCCATAAAAGCCATTGAAATGCTTTATAGCCAGAGTTCCATGCTGGCAGCACAGCGCAGGAAGCTGCGTTTTAAAATGACTCAGCTTTTTTAGCCGCTATTGCCGAAACAGGAAATCTCTCTATGGCACGTCTTAGCAAACAGCAAAAAGCTGTGTTAAACTCTCTCTCTCTCTCTCTCCTTTATTTAAAGCCCTCTCAGGTTTTTAAGTGGATTTAGTCACCACGTTGAAGTGCCAATCTGTAGAAAGAGCGGCAGGGCTGCATCCCGCCACCCGGCTAGCTTTACCCAAAATAATTACACAGAAACTGTATTCTTTTAAATACTGCCTGGCCCACTAATTTCAGCCTCTTACTCACATCTTGATTAACCCATATTTAATAATCTGTGTAGCACCACGAGGTGATCGCTTACCAGGAGAGATCTTAACCTGCATCCATCTTGGAGAGGAGAGGCATGGCAACTCACTATGGCAACTGCCTGAAGCGTCTGCCCAACTCTGCTTCCTTTCTCCCACAATTCTGTTCTGTCTACTCCACCTACCTAATTTTCTGTCTCTTAAAGGGCCAAGGCAGTTTTTTTTATTAATTAACCAATGAGACAGATAACTCTCCTCCATCAGTTTAATTGTGGTGTCAGTTTACAGTTTCAGAGGTTCTGTCCATCATCATCATCATGGGGAGCATGGCAGCATGCAGACAGGCATACTGCTGGAACTGAGAGTCCTTACATCTTCATAGGCAGGCAACAGGAAGTCAAGTGACTGTCACACTGAAAGAAGCTTGAGAAAAGAGACCTCAAAGCCCTTCCCCACATTGACACACTTTTTCTAACAAAACCACACTGACTTCAACAAGGCCACACTTCTTAATAGTGCCACTCCCTTTGGGGACATTTTCTTCCAACCTACCACAGACTGTATTTTCTTTTTCACTTTGTGCTCACCAGGTAAACTCACCAGGCTCCAATGTATAGTTCCAAACCCATGATTACAGATATGGTCCTGGTTAAACACAGTGTATCATGAAACTAAACAAAAATGGCAGGAATGTGGGAAAGGAATTTGTAGATAGTGGAGTGGGTGATAACAGGAGTGAGAAGAGAATTGGAAAAGATACAGAGGAGGAGTTATAATTTGTTAAATAGATCTATGAATTGTCAAAGAACAAAACTAATAATAAAAAAGTCAAAGATAAAAATAAGAAGCTCCACTTCTACAATGAATCTTTTTATAAAGGTTTTGCTGATATAATCTATAAAACATGAGTACCAAAAATTAATAATAATCAAATCGAAAGACCTGCTGACAGAATCCAAGAGTTGAATATTTTTTCTATGACTCACAATGGGTCTTAGGATTGCTATTTCTGGAATTAAACACCATGGCCAACATCAAGTTTGAAGAGAAAGGGTTTATTTGGCTTATGATTTCACATTAATGGTCACCGAAGGAAGTCAGTACAAAACTAAAACATAGCAGGAATTTGCAGGCAGTAGCTGATGCAGAAGTCATGGTTTGTTCCTCTTGGCTTGCTCATGGTGCTTATGGAACCTTGAACCACCAACCCAGGCATGTCCCCACTCATAGTTGTCTGGGAACTCTCCGATTTATCACTAATTAAGAAAATGTCCTACAGGCTGGTCTGGCTGCCACACAAAGCTTCTGAAGACATTTTCTCAGTTGAGGTTCCATCTTCTCAGATGACTATACTTGTGTCAAGATGACATAAAACTAGCCATGAGCTTATTTAAATGTTTTTTTTTAATTTTGGATATATGGGAATAAATGATAAATATTTAATCCTATTTATTGTGAATCAAACGCCTATACAATATATTTTGATCATGGTTTCCCTTCTCCCAACTACTTCCAAACCCTTCCTACCTTCCTATTCCTTCCAACTTCTTACCTACTTTATCTTTCTTTTTGGAAAACAGTCAAAAAAAGCAAACACATAAAATTAATCAACAATGATAAAATAATAATAATGAGAACAACAAAGAGTAAATACAAAAAACACCAAAAATTAAAATATTAAATAAAAAATATAAGCAAAGAGCAGTAAGATGAAAAAATCTCCAAGCAAAGCAATAAGAGATCAAAAGTCTAAAAAAGGCCGGGCGGTGGTGGCACACGCCTTTAATCCCAACACTTGGGAGGCAGAGGCAGGCAGATCTCTGAGTTCGAGGCCAGCCTGGTCTACAAGAGCTAGTTCTAGGACAGGCTCTAGAAACTACAGGGAAACCCTGTCTCGAAAAAACAAAAAAAAAAAAGTCTAAAAAAAGCTTGGGAGGCAGAGGCAGGTGGATCTCCTTGAGTTCGAGACCAGCCTGATCTACAAGAGCTAGTTCTAGGACAGGCTCCAAAGCTACATAGAGAAACCCTGTCTCGAAAAAACAAACAAACAAAAAAAAAGCCACTGAGGGTTCATTTGGTATAGGCATCTCCTGCTGGACATGTGGCCTGACCTAAAGTATGGACAATAGCCCCAGTTTTTTCCATTGGAAAAACTCTAATTTTCCTTTGCAAGGGGATCCCAGTTGGAGATAGCTTCTTGGCTAGGTGTAGGGAGCTCATGTTCACTTCACCTTCTCAGTAGTGAGATAGCACCTGGCTTAGACCTGTCTTGTGCTGCCACTGTCTCTGTGAGTTCATATGTGCATTTGTAGTAAGGAGCTGCGGGCTGCATTCCCGCCCGGCTCCCAGCCACCTGGCTAGCTTATGCCCCGAAATAACAACACACAAATTGTATTCTTTTAAACACTGCCTGGCCCGTTAGTTTCAGCCTCTTACTCACATCTTGACTAACCCATATCTAATAATCTTTATAACACCACGAGGTGGTGTCTTACCGGGAAGATTCTAGCGTACGTCCATCTTGGGCCAGAGCTTCATCGCATCTGAACCAGAGAGGAGAGGCATGGCAATCTGACTGAGCCATCTACCTCACTTCCTTCTTCCTGTTCTGTCTACTCCACCCACCTAAGGGATGGCCAAGGCAGTTTCTTTATTAATGAGTGAAATCAACACAAACAGAAGACTCTCCCACATCATGCGATGGTCTTATTTTATCTGAAAGGCACTGCTTCCTTCGTGTCCTCCATCTCCACCAGCTCTTTCACCCTCTTCTACATAACAAGATATTCCCATCTAATGGCGAGATTTTGTTCCTTCAACATCAAATGGATAGGGTTTTCTTTTTTGTTTGGTTGTTTGTTTTGTTTTGTTTTTAGAAAAAAAATGTATATTCTAACACTGGAGATGTGAAAAACAGACATGTCTACAATTCTGGAAGTGTTTGCTGTATTTGACCCTCATCTTCATTCCACATTTTGAGAAATATGTGTAAGTGGAAAAAGAGGAAGTTTATTCTTCTCCTTAGTTTAAGGAGCTAAAATTATAGTTGGCTGTGATTTATTACCTGGATGAGTAGTTTGAAAATGAACTTTCATTGAGAACATGAAAATACGTGTATGAGTTATAATGTTGTTAGAAACTTTTCAATTAATTTGTTTAATAACTTGCAATTTTCATTTTGAATCAGAAGGAACAATATGAAATGCTGAAGAAAAAATAATCTGTATACATAATGCTCATTAAAATACAGAAATTTTTCAGTACTGTCTGACCAAGAGTACCTTCTAAGCACTATTCAAGCAGACACCAGGAATTTTGTGGTTTCTATAAAGCACACCAAGGGATATTAATGAATGCTAATTAATCAAAGCACTATTTAGTTTCATTTCCAATTAACTCCTGCAATGAATGTTTGTAAGAAAGAATATGGATGTTTGAAGACAAGTCTATTAGTTATTTAGGCATTACTTATTTATGCCTGGACTACATCTAAAAATAATTGACTCAAACCACGATGCAAGTAATCAATAGAGGAAAACAATTTTCAAATGCACAGGAAAAAACAGGGCAGGACATATGTAAGGAAAGGGAAATGAGAGTAATTATAGAGTAAAAATCCAAGCTGAAGGAGTTCACACACACGCGCGCACACACACACAAGTTTATCTTTGAATTTCCTTGACTAACACAGTACTTGCCAATTGACAAAGAGTTACTCAAAACCCTAACTTTGAAATATCAGAATACATCTCGTGGTTATCATCTCATCAATTTGAATAAATTTCTATTTAGTATCTTCAAATTTTGTGTTGATTGGCAGAATCAACATAGTAAAAATCATTTCCAATAAAACAATATTTGAAGATACTAAATAGAAATTTATTCAAATTAAGGGGTGGTGTTGGGAGGGAAGGGTTGAGGGGGAGAGAGAAGGGAGAAGAGGAGGGTTGGGGAGAGCTTGGGGGAGTGGGGTGGTCGAGATGGAGGAGGGACAGATATGGGAGCACAGAAGGAGCTATCTTAATTAAGGGAGCCATTTTGGGGTTGGCAAAAGGCTTGGATCTATTGGGGTTCCCAGGAGTCTACGGGGATATCTCCAGCTAGGACCCTGGGCAATGGAGGAAAGGGTGCCTGAACTGGACTTGTCCCATAGTCAGACTGATGACTATCTTGAATATCACCATAGAACCTTCTGGCGATGAATGGAGATAGAGACAGGGACAGAAATCGAAGCACTAGCCTGAGCTCCCAAGGTCCAGTTGAAGAGCGGAAGGAGGGAGAATGTGAGCAAGGAAATCAGGACTATGAGGAGTTGGTCCACCCACTGAGACAGTGTGCCTGAGCTAAAGGGAGCTCACCAAATCCAGCTGGACTGGGACTGAACGAGCATGGGATCAAACTGGATCCTCTGAAAGTGGCTGACAATTGGGGCAGACTGAGAAGCCAATGAAAACGGCATTGGGATTTGTCTCTACTGCATGTACTGGCTTTTTGGGATCCTATTCTATTTGGATGCATACCTTCCTAAGCCTGGATGGAGGGGGAGGGCCTTGGACTTCCCACAGGCAGGGTACCCTGCCATCTCTTAGGACTGGAGAGTGAGGGGGGAGGGTGTATGGGGGAGCAGGAGGAACTGGGAGGAGGGGAGGAAGTGGAAATTTTCATTGGTATTATTTATAAAGTAATATAAAACAAAAAAGAATGGCCAAGATCAAAAAATGAAATGTTTTAAAAGAAATTCTTTTATATAAGACCACTTCTCAAACGGTGCTACTGAAGCCATGAAAAAATTTATAGATAATTTCCATTGCACATAGATAGCCATATATATTCTGACCTAACCTGAAACAGAATTAAAACTTATAGACGGGTAAAACAAGCAGACAATGTGTCATTTCTGGTAGTCCCCTGGAATAATAAGTGTATGTTAATGTTAAGTTTCTCTGAACATTTGAAAGGATTCTGTGAAAGATTACTCCAACCTAGGGAAGCTTTCAAATACTTGAAGTTTATATATTTGGAGTTATTGGCTGACTTCTGCCCTATGAACACATGTCAACTGACATTGTTCCTGAGTGCTTAAATCTACCACATGGAAAAATATTTCCTGGCATATGTAAGATCAAGTATAAGTTAATGGTGTCAAATAATCCTGCCAAGAAGCAAGGCATATTGATTTTACCGGGACTGTTGATATGACTTACAGAGATATTGTGATTCTTTTATGAACCAGTTAGAGCAGAGCAAGGTTTAACTTCTTTATGTCAATAAAAACAAGGCCAGCTTGTGTAATTTACTTACTCAGTAGTCCAGATTGAACAAAGGCAAGGAAGTCAGGTCCACAAGGTGTGCGCCCACCCACTGTGACGGTGGTGCCAATCTAATGGGAGCTCACCAAGGCCAGCTGGACTTGGTCTGATGGAGCATGTGATCAAACCGGACTCTGTGAACGTGGCTTACATGGAGGGCTGACTGAGAAGCCAAGGACAATGGTAGTGGGTTTTGATTCTACTCCATGTACTGGCTTTGTGGGAACCTAGTCTGTTTGGATGCTCACCTTCCTAGACCTGGATGGAGAGGGGGGAGGTCCTTGAACTTCCCACAGGGCAGGGAACTCTGGCTGCTCCTTGGACTGGAGAGAGAGAGGAAGGGGGAATTGGGGGAGGGAAAGGAAAATGGGAGGAGGGGAGGAGGTGAAAAAATGTAATAATAATAAGAAGAAAAAGAAAAAAAAGAAAAAAAAAAGGCTTTCCTTCTTAGACATGAGAAGTTAAGTTGTTGTTCTTGTTGTTTTGCTTGTCCCACCCCAGCAGAGTGTTCAGTATAGTAGATGTCTATTCATCATCATTGTCAACTTGGCTGGATTTAGAGTTATGTAGATCACCTGTGGGTGTGTCTGCTAGGGAGTTTAAGGAGGGTATCAATTGAAAAGGAATGACCCACCCTGAATGTGAACAGATCCATCCTATGGCCTGGTATCATTAGGCAGAATAAAATGTTCAGAGTTACCTGAATTTGGTCAGTTGCTGTGTGAGCCCAGGAAGCTTAAAGTTAAATTTTTTTCAGTTCTAATCTCCAGTGCACTGAAATGTCGTGAGCAGCTCTAATACGCTCCCACTGACAACAACCCGCCTCTGCAGCATGACACTTTCCTTCTTGCCAAGTATTTGTTTACAACAATAAGAAGAGTAACTATTAGAGTGCCCAATGCATATCTGAATATGTAGCTTTTATCTCAGGAGTCCAGGAAATCGGTTATATTACAAGATTGATTCACCCAATCAGCTCACATGAATACGTCCTAGCTCTCCCCACTTCCCTGCTCTCGATATTGATCTGGAGATGCAGTACTGATTTGAGTAGAAAGTATCTGTCCTCCAAAGTACCAAGTTATAAAAAAATAATTACACAAAATCATGCCTAAATTCAAAAGGAAATATTGCAAAAGGAAACCATGGGTATTGATTGGAAAAAAAAATGGACAGAGAAGAAACACAAGCACTATCTTGCAGGACTGTGTAGGTAGATGACTGTTTAGGAATACTGGAGACCAGATCTTCTGAAGGTGGTAAATATTCTTGGGGCATTTATTATGTTGACTCCAGAACAGTTGGAGTATGGTGATACTCAAGATGACTCTCTGTGTTTAGTAACCCCAAAATCCAGTATAATGATACGCTCTAGTTATAACCTAAAGAAAGAATTTAGTAGCTGCATAGAAAAGAGATCACAAATCGACTCATAAAGTCCAGATGATCAAAAGCCTCTCAGAGTCGAAGTGATCAGAGAGCTGTGCAAAAGAGACATGTGTGATGGGGATTAAAGAATGCATATGTAGAATACTGATACACGGGAAAGAGGAGTTGGATCATTCGGTGAACAGAAAAGCAGAAAGCAAAGGAAGAGATGGCATGAGGGAATCCAGGCTCCCAGCTGGTGTCCATAGGCATGGATGAAGGACACCTGTAAGTTAATAGGGGGCATAAGGGAGGGAAGGTGGGTTGAAGCCAGTTCAGTTAAGGAGATGATTAGAGGCCAGACTACAAAGCCTATACTTCATTCAGTACATGATGGGGACCCACAGGAGACTTTTGATTGAAGGAATGACATAATAAAAAATAAAAAAGAAGCTTTACGAACCTTCAATTCTGTAGGTGAATTTGAGAGATTTGAGGCCAAAGTCAATCAGACCAGCTGGTGGTCCAGACAAGAGGTAATAAGGGCTTGAACTATGACAGCGGGAATGGAAATGAGGAATTAGTAAAGAATGCTGAGCTCTGAACCCATTAGGAATCACCCACAGTAACTGATCTGATCACAGCTGTCGTGACACCTCCATCAACTCCACTGCATTACATCTCTAGGAGCGGGAAATCTGAAGGTCCTGAAGCAAAGGACTCCTCACTCAAATGCGAGCATATTCTGCCACCATTTGCACGATGGATTCCACTGCATATAGTCTGTATAGTCTGTAGCCTTTGACTGACTTTTAAGCCCACATACTATGTTAAAGACATTGCAACCTCTATCCCACTGGGCTCTTTGTATATCTTTGAATTACTAAAATAGATGTTAACATTTTCCACTCCTCCCTCTGCTTGGTTACAAAGGGGCTTAGTTGCAGGTACCTTTACATGAGGAGACATCTCACAAGCCCCCTTTTCCCTTTTAACAAACATAACTTTCTTTATGCCTTAGCTAAGGTCAGCCTTTATCTTGTCAAGCCTCAGACACGTACACAGGTTTTAGTGCTGGGCCTTGCAAAAAGACTAGAACAAAATCCAATATTCCTATAGTAATTAGTAAGAATACATGCCCAAAATTACTGGATATTGTATCTACTGATGCACCTTCCATAGAGAAAACATTTGCCGATAGTACACAATGGTTGTTAAAAGAATCATAACATGGGAAGCAAACCTCCTGGGCTTGAAAATGTGAAGTTGGAAGTCACATATCCTGTATTCTCAATTTCACATGTAGACTTCAATACTTACTAGCTGTGAGATCTGACAAAACATGAAATAGCTTACTCCAGGTCTTCCTCGCCATAAGAGTAGAATTTCATTGACCCACTGTGTTGTTTGTTGTTGTTGAAGATTATAAAACAAATCTATGTTAAGCATTTCAACACATTGCCAAGCACATAAAATGTGAGCTATTATTCCTATGTTAGTATCAAGTGACTCATACTAGAGATATCTTTTGACCTCTCTACCCAGGTGACACAGTATAATCTCACCTTCTCTTGGGATAGGTCAAGAACTGCAGCCCAGTGATTCAGAGAAAAGTGCCTTGACAAGGAAAACACCAAACATAGTTCCCCCTTTGGTGCTTAGCATAGCTCTTCTTCCCATTGCCATTCATCATTCTACATCGCTTAAGACTGTCTAAGGACCAAGACAATCAGAATTCCCACTTTCATCCATCATGATAAGTGAAGTACATTAAAATATATTTTTAAAAAATCTTCACACCAATACACTACCTTATCTCATCACTCATCACCCCCAGGCTAGTAGGAAAATGATGGCTTCAGTTGTGATTTTGTTTTAAATTTGAAAATGTTATATATTCCATCCACCTCACATGAGATTGTTTCACCCCAAGGTAACACACTTTGTTTTGTAAAATAAAAATGGAAACTTTTCTATTTTCTGTGTCCTTGAATATATAAACAGAAATTCTAGCATCTTCCATATCAGCTTTTCTCAAAACATACTCTACTGAGTGGTCCCCTGAGGTATGCTTCTTGGAAGTAGTAAAACAAATGCAGAAAATTTTGTATTTCCTATCTCTGGTCCCCTAGAGAATTGCACAGTGTACACTGGTATTTTTAAAGACTCTGAACAAAAACCCTTAAAAAATGTTTATATTAAATGATGAGTTACTCAGACTTTCAAATTTAAAAGAAAATAAGTCAGGCTTTCATTACTGTTACAAAATTCCTGAGGTAACCAACTCACAACAAGGAAAAATGCATTTTGTCATGTTGGTCTATGATCATCCAACCATATTTGGGGCCTGTAGTGAGGCAGAGCACCTGGACAAGATGGCATGGTGCTGCAGAGCTGATTACTCCATGATATCCAAAAGCCAGAGAGAGAGAAAGGAAGAGCCAGGGTCCCATTAACCCTTCAGTGGCACAGTCCCAGCCGTCTAACTTCCTTCCAGTAGGCCCTATTATGTAAGTGTTTTGCATCTTTTAATATTGTCATGACCTAGAAACCAAGACACTAACCCATGGACATGGCTGCTGGGAGCATATTTAAGGTGAAAAACATAATACTTTTTACTTTAATAACATAATTTCAATATTACAAAGGAAATTTAACATGTAAAAATGATGGGGTTTTTTGTTTAGTCTCATCTATATTTTAATTAAGTCAATGAGAACCCTTGAACTACTTTCTAAATTAAGTAAACTTCTGACAAATAGTTTAAGAGATTGAAAGCAGTCATTCATTTCTTCAGTAGAGTGTCCCTCATTGATCTTTTTAATGGACTGTTAGTCCTAAAATTATTGAAACAAATTAGTATAGGTGACCGGGATTTAATTAAAAAGTTACCCTAGTGAATACTTTATGGTATTAATATGCAAATTATGAGAGGGATTATTTTTAAAAGCTGTCTTGAAATCTTAGTTCAACTATGAACAGGAAATGTTCATTTTATTATTTTTGCATTCTGCTGTAAACATTGAAGGAGAGATTTCATACTTACTGTATGGATGGACTTTTGATATTTGAGACCCCTAAGGACATTCTTTGAATCACCATGTGGCTGTATGTCACAAAACACACAACTTGGGCAATGTCTTGTTGGCTTCCTAAGATACACTAACTCTTGATCTTCTCTTCAATGTGGGTAACAGATAAGCATGAAATCATGACTCTTTCTGGCTGAACAAAGTATAGTTTCCAAGGAACATCTGTTCAGAACTCCCAATTACATGTTTTGCCAAGGGCTTTCCATTTCAAAAGGCCCACTAAAGAAAAATGAAGTGCAACTTAGCAACACACATGCTGTTGATGGAGTCGGGTACTACATAAAATTGAATGAGAGAACTTCTCAACAATTTCATCAGCTTCTGTGTTAGTCCACAAATAAGCCAAGTTGGGGGAAACTGAACCTGAAAATGGGAGAAGAATTGAATAAGAAAGAAAAATATGAGCAAAACACAGACATTTAAAGGGTGCAGGTAAAATGCTCTAAACCACCAGAGCTGGAAGGAGACTTTGCACAAGATTTTCATGTTGCTGACTCTTCCAGGTATTTTTGAATTAATAAATGAGTGTGTTTATATTATCAAATATTATCTGAAATGTGCTACATGTTTGGCACTCTGAATTTGGAAGTGATATTTCCTTGTGACTTGTTTATATAGAATCCAGCTCCATGATTTCAGTGTAGAACAATGTGTTGATCATTTTTTAAAAGTTTCATTTTCCTTTCTTGTCTGATTATTCTCCATTTGTATCTGTTTGATCTATAAAAATACGTATGAAGAAAAGAACCCTTACTTTGTGTTAACAGATCAATCACTGACTTAAAAACAAGCTCTAAACATTAAAATGGTTTAATCAAACTTCCAACAAACACACATTAAAAGTATTATAGATTTATATTGGGGATCATGATGTAAATAACCCATTTTACTTAAATGGCTCAGATTCCCTTTCTTCTCTAAAATGTCAATTTGATGTTATGTAGTAATCAATAAAGAGTTTATTTTTAGTATTTTATTGCATTTTATACCTATTATAATACAGTAATACACTTTATTAAATTTAGCTGAACTTAGAGATATATCTATGGTTTTTCATACATCGTATGACTCTGATGCTTTACAGCTCATAATCCCTTGGGGTGCTTAGTCCCACCTGCTACTTTCCTCCAGCTCCTGTTCAACCTGCCTCCTTCCCTACACACTGTTGAACCCCTTGATGACTCTACTATCATTTTTATGTAGAGAGAGCATGGCTACATTTTCCCTCTAAATTTTTAGGCACATCACCTTGTTTATCTAGCTATCGTCTCAGCCTTTCTTCTAGCCTTAGAGAGAAATCCCTACCTCTCTAAACCTAACTGTTCTATTTCCATAGGAGGAGACAGGTTCCTCTTTAGCATGGCTTTTTTCTTAAATACAGCATCCTGATTTTGTGTCTGGTTCTATGTTTTCATTGCCTATTTTTCTGTAGAAGAAAAGTTCACTATCCAATAAGAAAAGCTAGTCTTACAGTAGGAGGGATCAAATTCTGAGAAAACAAGAGTTGTTTTTCTTTGGATGTAAGGACTTAAGTACACTCTACACTACATACTGCCTTCAAGATTAATCCAGCCTACATGAAACATATGGATACAAACAAAAGGAAAATAGAAAGAAAGCTATAGCAAGTTAAATATTCTCACACTGGACTACATAACAAGTTATGGTTCAACCCAGGCTACAAAGGAAAAGCTTGTTTCAATACTTCCCTGTGAGTTGTTTGTCAAGGATTTCCCAGAGACCATCAAAATGATACTAACTATTGTAAATACTCTTGTCTTCCTATCAGAATTTAATAATAAGGTTCTATTGCTAAAGATACCACACACTTTTGTCTTGGGGCATGGAGAAATGAAGTCGGTTCTGAACAAAAATTATATTCAAATTTGTATTTCTATATTGACAGGTTTGTGCAGCTCTCAGACATCATCAGGGATGTTTCTTTGTGCAGTGGATAGTATTTAATGTAGAAATTCACAACTGGTCAGAACACAAAGCAAAAGTTTGGATGGCATGCTTAGCCACAAATGAGACATCTGTATCACAACCAAGGCCCAAGAACAATAATGGAAGAGGAGGTGCAAAGATGAGAGTAGGAAGTAATAGAGGATTGGAGCAAATTAGTGTCTCTTACACATGACAAGGCTGATGTAGTTATAAACTCAAAGCAGCTATAGTTGCTTTGCACACGTTCAAACCAGTTATCATTCCCTCATAGAGCAAATTGAGGCAGGAATTGGGGGCTCATGAACATCCACCTCTAGCTCTGGAACTAATGGTAACTGATGGCTTCTGAAAAGGAGAGTCAATTTTCTTTAAGCCTGCCTCTGCAGGGTACCATACCCATGAATATATGAACAGTACAGATTTAACTTTACAAATTATTTTTAAATGAGTGAAAGAGGTTTGAAAGGGTAGAGAATATGGAGCTGTGATGTAGGACTCCCTTCCATATGCTGTGAATAGCACTGGTTAATAAAGAGTCTTCTTTTGGCCTATGGTAGCACAGAATAAAGCAAGGTGGGAATTCCAAGCAGACAGAGGAGGAGAGAGTAGGCAGAGTAAAATAGACACCATGTAGCTGCCACAGCAGACAGATGCTGGATGTCGGATGATGGATGGAAACTTACTGGTAGGCCACAACCGTGTGGCAATACACAGATTAATAGAAATGGGTTAATTTAAGATGTAAGAGCTAGCTGAAAATATGCTTAAGCTATTGACCAAACAGTATTGTAACTAATACAGATTCTGTGTGATTGTTTCAGGTCTTGGTGCCTGGGAAATGAACAGGCAGCATCTGCCAACAGAGCTGAGAGGAGTTAGGGAGATGACTGGGAGCAGAGAATATGATCAAAATATATTGTATGCATGTATGAAGTTCTAAATAAAATAATAAAAATATCAAGAAAGAAAATAAATAAGTAATGAACCCTAAAACACAATAATATTAAAATAAATATGTAAGATATAAAATATAAAGTTGGATTGCTGTTTTAGTAACTCAAGAACAGTACCACATAGCACACAACAAAGAAACACAAAGGATGGAATTGAGATCTGTTGACAACATCATTAAGCATATTCTCCAAAGCTGGTAAATGCTTAATGGGCTTCTCATTCCAAGTTCACCCTCCAACATTTCCATCACACACATTCATTTAATTATTGAACCTCCAATTATTTAGAACTTCTGTTAGGTCTCTTTCATAGTGATTACATTATAAATATTGCACACAATACTCTGACACATGTTTATTGAATCTGTGCACTGAAGCTGGGAGTAGGCATAGTATTTATGCAATAATAAGCATTTTCCAGAGATGAGTGTGTTGATAAAAAGCTGCCAGGGACATTTGAGTGATACAATTTGTTTTCTTACTTAGGAAGCAATGACATTCTCTTTCTTTTAAAGAAACTACTTTCATAAGCCATGTTTTAAAAATGTGAGCTTTCCAGAGATTAAAAGCTTTCTCTAGCCAAGCAGAAATAGGAGTGAGCTAAAACATCTTGATACACTCTGGACTGGACAGTGTTCAACAGGAAAGCTGTTAAGAAACCCATTCAGTGGTAATACTCTTCTGAGAGAATGTTCAAAATACAAAATTATGATTTCCAAGGTGGACTGAAAGCCAGGGAAGCCTCTGCCATTAATTATAGTTTCAAAGTCATTTTGATTTAAGTACATTTTGGAAGCTTTCTCTCTCTCTCTCTCTCTCTCTCTCTCTCTCTATATATATATATATATATATATATATATATATATATATATATATATATATACATCAAGCTAACATACATATGTGTTGATGTGTGTTTTGGCTTCATACTCACTACAAGTACTTTACTGATCAAATACAACTTGGTTATACAGACCTGACTTTGATAAAAACTATGTCAGTTCTAAGATTACAAAAGTCACATTGTTACCCCAGATGACAATGCAGTACAAAACACATTTTTAACTATATCATACTAATGAACAAAAAAAATCCCTACAGAATAGCCAGTGATAGTACAACTAAGTTGTATTATCTGATTGTGTCAAAAAAAAAACCACCCTGCTCTACAACTATGTATAAAGTTGAGCTTGCAAATAGTGAAACTAAAGGTGGGTGTCTGGTTCCTGTTTCAGCTCTAGTCATTATTGTGCACACCCTTGTGTTTCAAATCTCTTATTGGAAAGAAAGGAGGCAAATGCACTTGCTATAGCTTTCTTCCAAAACTCTTAGTGGGGAGAAGAGAGGTGACACAACCCAGAGGGATCTCAGATTCTGAAGTCTTTCATCCTTGGCTCAACCTGTTGTGTTAACTAGGGCCACTCAGGTACAGAAAACCTCACTCATTCTTGTGCATAGGATAATCCAACTATTTCACAAAATTAATATCACATATGAATAATTTCTTGTACATGAAAATATATCTGTAAATGGTAGATTTCTATTTTGCATGTCAAATTACTACCTTGGGGTTGTATAACAGATATTCACAAAGGATCTAGTAAGTATTGTTGAAATGCTAATTTCCCAGGAAAATAACTCTAAATGAGCTATAATTGTGGTATTATCAGATATTCAAATTATAATAATTAAAATGCTAGTAAAGTTTGTGGGGGGATTAGTTTGATAGTAAAGCCAGGTTTAACCATTTGAAACAAAAGAACACTGAAATTCTGAACGTACAAGGATTTAGTCAGAGTCACGGAATGTTTACCAGACAGGAGTCTGGGAGGCCCAACATTGCCATGTTGTGTTGAGACAGAATGTTTGGTTTACCCTGCAGCACTTCCTACTGAGTCAAGGAGACAATAATAATTTCTTTCCACCTCTTCTGACTCAGCAATCACTGCTTCACATCCTACACACACTCCTATCTTAGTAACATTTATACCTGCAAGTATCTAGGTGGAGAAGAGAGTTGAGGAAGTAACTTTTGAGTCCAATTATTCTTGCATTCTTTCCAGAATATCCTGCCTAATATCCCTGAATTGAGAGTGAATTCAATCATCTGAGACCATAGGCAGGATATACAGGAGCATTGGGGATGTCACAATAAAATCCTGGTATTTGTTATAGGAGAATAAATAGATACAAAGTGGTTAAGGATAGCAAACAGATAATACAACAAAATACTCCAGGCAGAAAGGTCATTATTTTCAGTCCTAAACAGTTTCATGACCTGAATCTGCTTTCTACAGCATCAATTTTTGCCTTTGGTATTTGTTTTTACTTTCTGGCTCCATCTAAATGCTTTTTTTTCTCTTTATAAACTCAATGCGAGTTCATGGTCTCTATACAAGAGTTGCTCCATCTAGTTATTGTCTTCATGTCATCAAGACATATTTCAGTCTTTGAGATTCACTCTCCTAATGAGAAACCTGGCTGCTGTGACCCTCTGTTTCCTAGAAAAAAATCCTACATGTGGATTCGACCTCGATTTGAAAATCCCTTTATTTCTTGCAGACTTAAATGCAAAAGAAAATGAGTTTTGAGGGAATAGATGTTTTGTGTCACCTTTCTTTGTTAATGTAGACCTGGACACAGAGCCCATCAACTACTTCTCTGCATACACAATTTCTGGGATTTCAGATGATTTTAGGATTATAGGCAATTCACAAGGTGGATTGGGATCAATTTACAAAGGGCAAAGGCAAAGAAAGGGTGAATCCAAACAATAGCATCAGGGGCAATCCACAATTCATTGCTGGCCAGATGGTCCAGGGTTAATTCTGTTAAATTAAGAATCCTGGCACAGGCTGGTGAAGGTGAGATGTAGACAGGTGAACATAAAGGAAAAAAAATCCAGGGAGAGCAGTGGATGCCCTATACCAGCTCTGGGAATAGAGTTTCAGGAGCCTTGAAGAGCAATTCTTGCTTCTGAGTCAAGGGTAGAAGAAACTCCTGATGGTACAAAGATGGATCAGACAAAAGGGACGATACTATCACATGCAGTATGAATTCATTCCCCATTTCTTGTCCAAACTAAGATAAAATGTGACTTTATGATGCAAACGCAGAAAAGGAACATAATCTCACCTGAGACAAAGTTCCCACTGAAAAGCCTCTGAAAGCAGAGTTGCTAACTGCTATATTTATGAGAGACAGTAGGGGAGTAAAACAAGTCCACAGAACAATAAAGTATATTGGTTTTAACGCTTCCGAGATTGTTTTAGACGAGTTATTCAGATGCAGTTCCGACGTATAAGGATAAATGGCAGGTTAAACTAAAACAATGTGCAGTGCAAAAGATTACACACATACATAATACAAACGACCTGATTTGTGTTTCTAATAAACATGTGAATCTTAAAGAGCCAGGGGAAATCGTTAATGCTGAATATTCAGAACAAGGAGAAGTTTTATCCAAGGGAGTATTTCATAGGCAGATGGAAGTGAATATGTAAAATTGTTCCAGTTAGGCAAATGTTCCAGATAAATTTTCAAGATAAAACATGCTAGCAGTCCTATGTAATTTGCTCTATTTTTAATAGTCTGTTACTGGGGTTTTTTTGTATGACTTAAGTTATTTTATCACCCTACCCCTTTGAAGCAACACTGAGGATATGAAAAATGGCACTGTAAGAAGAGCTCCGGCTAGGCGGCGGGTCGGAGTGCCCGTGGGATAATGATGCTTCAATAGGACTATGAAAAGATGACAGATGTACAAGGAAAAGTTCTTAAGTATGTTGGAGATAAAGTCCATTAAGCCCCCAAACCTTGTGACATCTGTCTCATCATTCACTCTAGGATTCATTATACAAGTGATTCAGTACTTCCAAGATATATTTATTAAAGCTGCTACCCTCGTGTTACAGCATCGTTCTTAGAAATACCCTGTTAAATTTATTCATAGAATTCCTAACAAGAAAATAAATAATTAAACGATTCCAAGTAGAGAAATAAATGCACATCACAAGCGTTAAAAAAGAAACTGGGAATAAAAATTAATGAATTTGACTGCCAACTCTGTCCGTTGTAAAATATGTATCTTTGGGCATCTTGCAAAGTCTTCTTGCATTCCTGCATCCTTGCTTATAAAACAGAGACACATTATGAAATGTCTATTAAATGATATCACATACTAAATTCACAGATGAGGTCACAGACAAATGGCTGAAAAAAATCATCAAAACAGTAAAAGATTCTAAATGGCAATGATCCAAGAGCTCCAAGAATTTCTATTTCTTTCATATGGTCTTAAAATGCTGCCTTGTTCAAACTAAACCCAACTGCAAAACAAAGCAAGAATTATAATGTTTAGTATGAGAAAGCAATGTTTTCATACTTATCAAAAATGACTTAAACTAGTCTCAAACTAATTTCACAGTAGCCAGAAATAATGGATGGCCAAGTCTTAACATAAGAAATGATGCCTTAGATTTTTATGCTTTTTTATTAAAACAAACACAGAATTGGATAACTCATGTCCAAGTTAAATTTCAAAACAATTGGCTGTAAAATTTTTGACACCAAATTTCTCTGAAAACTTGAACACAAAATTGAAATGGAAATTTTGGGGCTGTAATTCTGCAGGAATGATTGACTCACATGTTAAAGTACTTAGATTTTATCTCTAGCACTATAAAGAAACAAAGAGCACACACACACACACACACACACACACACACACCAAAAAACCCCGAAAACAGAAACAAACAACAATAATGAGTAAGTCTTTCATAACATCAAGGATCAAAGTCCTAAATATCCTTGGTTTGCACAATATATTCAAGTTAAAAATCAGCTATATACTAAAGCCAGGTGCAAAATAGCAATATTATGCACTCACACTGACAGTGGAATAAATTTTCTAGTACATGTTAGAGAGAGTTAGTACTTTAATAATTACTTAATCTGCATAAATTTTTACTGAAAGCTAATTATCCCATACAATGGAACAACTTAAAAACTATTAAGACATTGGTTTGTCAATCTTGTAAATCTTCTCAATTGACCGATTATTTGCTTTGTTGACTTAGGGTTGTTGTATTTGTGTGTGTGTGTGTGTGTGTGTGTGTGTGTGTGTGTGTGTGTGTGTTGATTTCATTAATTTCAGTCCTGAATTTGGTTATTGCTTCACATCTATTTTAGAGTGTAGGTTGTTACTATTTTCAGGCATATCATTAAATTATTAATTTGAGCTCTCTAAACTTTAGGGTATAGGCACATTGCACTGTAAACTTTTTCTTTTATGACTCTCTCAACTGTGTCTCAAGGACTTTAGTATGTTGTATATTCATTTAGATTCCATTTTCAGAATTTTTTATTTCCATTTTGATTTCTTCCTTTACCCAATAAGATTCACTAGCATGTTAGTTAGCTTCTATGAGTTTGTGTACGTTCTGTCATTTTTGTTATTGTTGATACCTAGCTTTATTCCACTATAGACAGAATGCCAAATGTGATTTTTTAAATGTCTTCTTGTATTTTTTGAGACTTGTTTTATGTCCTAATATGTGACCTATTTTGGAGAAAGTTCCATCAATTGCTGAGAAGACTGTGTATTTCTTTAGTGTCTGGGTATAATGTTTTGTAGATATCTGCTAGATTCATTGATTTATGATGCCATTTAACTCCAGAGTTTCTTTATTAGGTATTTCCAGATAACCTGTCTTGATGAGTATAGGGTGTTGAAATTATTCTTATTACTGGCTGGTGTCAATCTGTAGTTTTAAAATTAGTAGTGTTTCTTAAGGAGATTGGGAAAGAAATAATTCAAGATGCAAAATAACATTTAGTCTGGTATTCCTGGGAGAAAAGAATTAAAAGAGAACATTAAAAAAATGGAGACAATGTGCTTCAGATCCTTTTGAAGAATGAGAAAGAACAGAGGGAAGAGGTATTCATTCCTACATTCAAGGCCAAAAAAGTAAAAAAAAAAAAAGTAGAGAGATTTTTTTTAGATCAATATGGTAGATCATGTTTGCAAAGATGGCTACAGCAATATCTCTGACTCCAGACATTTATTTATAATGTGGCCTTGTCATCTGCTCATCATCAGGCAAAGTCTGTTTCTTTTCTCCTTGAAGATGTGCTGACCCTGCAATCCTTTTTTAACCATAAAGCATGTTGGTAGTCATGCTAGCATACAGCTTTGGAAACTAAGCTTTAAGCAACTTGCACAGCTTTTCCAGCCTTACTGTTTATGAAGTTTCATTACAAAGTTGATCACCATGCTATAGGTAACACCGCAGACATGTGCATGGTAGCAGAGCCTCTTGGCTGATAGATGAGTAGCAGCAATTGGGTCCTGTAAGACCTCAAAAGCCAAAGAAAAAATTTCTCACTAGATGCTTAATGGATATCAAATGGCAGCTAACTAGGAAATGGTATGATACCACTTAACTTTTAGAAATATTTCTGATTTCATGTTAAACAGTAAAGTAAAAAAAAAACTTAAGAGAGACAATAGGAAGTGACTGTAAATTGTTAGTTCAAGAAAGCATTGCCTCAGACGATGGACAATAGATAGAGAAGAAATTAAGATACAAGGTATGTATGTACTCAGGATGATTCTCCCACTGACCATCTTCCTTGAACCAGCAATGAATTTCAATAATCTATTTATCCTGTTACTAATGCCTTCATGTCAATGAACCTTCTATTGAGTGAATTTATCTCTCTCAGCTCTGCTTAAAACGTCCATGGAGATGACTCTTCCCAGAGTCACAGCTACTCTTCCAGGTGCACATATTCCTGTGCAAAAGCATGACATACTGAATTAATAAAATTTTGTGAGCACTATCAATTCTTATTAAATGAATTTGATCATGGTAACTGGGTCAAATATGTTATCTCTTTCAGCACTTTGCAGTAGGGACATAGACAAACATACCCTATTTATTGTATCTCATGTCTCATTTCTATGTGATGTCATGCTGCAAGTTTGAATTTCTTAAGTGACAGAAATTCAATTTCCTCAAATGGTCTTTGCTTGATTTCTTTAATTCTTTCTGGGTGAAGAAAAGAAATCATCCCAAAGCTTTTTGTTGTTGTTTTCCCTCATCAAGCCTGCTGCTCGATTGAAACTCGGCATTTGAATTCTTGAGATTAACTAGAAATGGAAACACCAGGAGGGAAAAAGAACTCCGAGCTATCCAAGCCAAGTTGGAGAGAAAGATCAAATGCCAGAAGCATGATATGTTTCCACAGACCTAGAGTAAGAAATGAGTGCATAAAATGAATCCTAGATTATAATATACATGTTCAAAATTATAGCCTGTATGCTACAAGTATTATCAGTCAAGGATGAAGAATTAAAGCCATGCATACCAACACAGGGGGTCAATAAAGATCAGCTGATCAAGAATCAACATCCTGGAAGTATTAAGATGAGAACTGAATAAAGCTCCTGAATAACAATAAAATCTAAATTCCACCAGCTTCCTTCCTTTGTTTAGTTCCAAAGTCTTCCCTTCCCTCAGGCTAGATTTTAGATGCTCATTCTTATAGCAAATTCTTCTTCCCTGTTACAATGCGTATTCTTATATTAATTTCTATCTCACTGGGTTTGGATTGTTATAATATGGTATGTCTTTGGGTGGTTTATGTGAAACTCTGAACCATGAATTTGCTTCCATGGTCTGGATGTTGGATGTTTAGGATTAGGGTACCAACAGAGTCAGGGACTTCTGTGGCCCTCCTTGCAATTTCAGTCTGTCAGCTTCTCACAGTATGCTCATGAACAGTAAAGAATGACTAGCAGACTGTCTAGCATCTCTTTCAGGAAAGATAAGTCCCATCCATGAGTTACTTTTTCATCTACGTTACCTCCCAAAAGTTTCCACAACCTGATATCATCACATTAGACATCAGAATTTCAACAAGTAAGTTTTGCTGTGGTACATTCAGTTGATAGCAATTGCCTGTTCCTACTCTATAGCTTCTCTAGGATACGACTAAAGCCGAATCTTATCCTAAAATATATATTGCTTAATGCAAAATATATTCTCAACAAATGCTTGTTACTGGA
The DNA here is from genome assembly GCF_903992535.2 of Arvicola amphibius. Lineage (NCBI taxonomy): Eukaryota > Metazoa > Chordata > Mammalia > Rodentia > Cricetidae > Arvicola > Arvicola amphibius. Next base: position 25,456,628 of record NC_052047.1, read on the forward strand.
ATAACTAAATGACTTCCTCCAATGTCAAAGACCAGCCTCAAGAAAACTCATACGTTCTAGGGTAGGAGTGTGAAGATTAGAATTATTAAACAAAAGGAACAGAGAAATGAGATAAAGAAGAAGAAGAAACACAGAACAGTATTGGGAGGGAAATTCAGTCAGTGCTGAGTTCTGAATCCATGCTTATTTTCCACATCCTTATATACTTCACTGCAAAAGGGGGGGAGGCAACAGACTACACTAACATGATATAAAGAATAAACTTGAATTCTCCAACATTTGGTCCAAATGGAGAAGATTCACCTCTATACCCAAAATACCAATTAACCACACCCTAGGTCAGAATGTCTCATTTGTAGCCACACCTATTGTCAACAACTTTGAAAGAGAAAAATTAACCTCAGACTCTTTGATCTCCAGTCAAGGTGGAACAGGCTCACATATATGAACCCTCACATTCCAACGACTGAAGTGAAAGAAAAACTTGGTCATAAGTTATGAAGTTCTGAAAGCTGGAGAGATGGCTCAGCAATCAGGATCACTGACTGCTTTTCCAGAGGTCCTGAGTTCAATTCCCATCAATCGCATGGTAGCTCACAACTAACTATAATGGTGTCTGATACCCTCTTCTGGTATGCAGATGAACATGTGGACAGAGAACTCATATAAATAAATAAATATTAAAATAAAATAATTATATAGTTCTATGTGATTTATATTAATGTTCTCCCAAAGGCTTAGGAGTTGGTAATACTATTAGGGCGTTGTGTGGTCAATGTTTTAAGAAGTGAAAACTAGGTCACATGCAACATGCCAAAAAGAGGATAGTAAGCCTCCACTCTTCTTTTATTTTGCCTGTCAGGTCCCATGAAATAAGCAGCTTCTTCTACCAGTCACTCCCAGCATGCTTCACTCTCTTGCCACAATCTCAAACAAAGGAAACAATGATCCAAAGATCAAAATCTCAAAATCTGTGAACCAAAATATAACTTCACTCTGTTTAAGTTGCTTTATCTCAGATATGTGCTGCAGAAGTAGAAGGCTAACACAAAACTAAGAGCAAGCCAGGCCTTTGTCAAAGTAGTAACCATTATCAATCTTCCATAGTTTGGATTTTGATTGTAACCCCCAGTTCCACATGTTCAAGCTTTAACTGCCAACCTGTGGTGTTGTAGAAACTTTGGAATTGTTCAAAAAGTAAAATATACTGTAATCAGGGTAGGCTACTGTGATGATGTCTTAAAAGGGAATCTCAAGATCCTAGCACCAGGATACACACACACACACACACACACACACACACACAAATGCACACATACACACATACGTATAAACACATCATTTATCTCTTTCTTTACTGTCTGGACATTATGATGTTAGCAAATTTCTTTGTAATATGTTTCTGGCAAAATAGGTTACTCTGCCCAATGAAATAAAGCAATGAGTATACTGATCACATAAAGCCTTCAAAATACTGATTCAAAAATAACCTTTTCTCTTTATAAATTGATTTATCTCTGTCATTCTATCTCAGTGACAGAAATGTAACTCACATGTCTGCTAAAAGAAGAATTGGGCTTAAAATGTTCTGGATTTACAAGAGAAAGTTAATATTCAATGGCCGAGTGAGATATAATAAAAATCTGGGAGATGAAGAGATCATTTACACTGTCATAGCTTGGAGTTTTCAAAGATACAGTTACTTATTTATATATAATTTAGGGTCTAAATATCAACAGTCATGTGTCACCTAAATTATGTTATTTGACATTGCAGGCTATGGCTGAAAAGGTATTTCAAGCTATGAAATATTGATTGTACTTATGCATAGAAACTGCTTTTAGAAAAGAATTTCTTTTCTAAGGTTCTGAATGCTAGTGGAATAAAATCAATGAGATTTTGTTCCTTTTTTCAGGGAAATTCCTTAAAGGCAATGATCTACAAATATTGATATGGTACAAGACACTACATTGCTGATGCTACAAAAGGGAATTCTTCATTTCAGTAGATAAAGGCATCTGAATAAAATACATGTAAAATCATGATGCCTTGTCCACAGACAACATCTATGACCACTTGTGATTTCAATGGCATCCGCTGACCCAGTGTGATAAGTATGAAGAGAAAGTGGTGTAAGTCCTCAGGACTCTATGTACAACAAAACAGCAGAAGGGATGTTCAGTAGACTGAGGACAATTGTCAAAAGATGACAAGTGCCTTTCAACATGATATTGAATTGATAAGGAAACTTCTGACCTATGGTATATCTTGTTAAAAAATTTTGAAGATGCTTGTGGCAGCACACATCTTCAATCCCAGAACCCCCTAAGTAGAAGCAGGTATATCTCTGTGAGTTCAAGGCCAGCCTGAGTATGTGGCTCAAGAATAGCCAGGACTATGTGGAGAGACTATCAAAAAACAAACAAAAAATTGTTATGTTTAATAATCAAGCATAAGTTTCAAAAATTGCACATGCACCTCTGAGTTCTTCATGTACACGCAAATCTGAAAATGGCTACACTAATAAACACTAAGTTATGAAACAAGACATGACTAACTCTTCACCTGTAGTATTTTATGTGTACCAGCTTCACCTTTCACTTAAATGCTGCTGGTTTCTTCCAAACATTGGCATGTGTAAGCACACTTCTACTGTTCAAAGGCTCTGGAATCAAATATTCTTGACCCTCTGTGTAAGTTCATTGGTTAAATCCTCCTTTTATCCTTTTATATAATTCTTTCTGTGAACTTCCAGATGGATAACAAGAGTTGACATATGCTAATTGAAAGCAAATGTGTGCTCTGCTCTCTTGTTTTATATTTCTCTCCTGCTCATTCTCTCTGGTGCTCCTTCTCTCCTTCCATTCCCTCTCCCACACACATGTGCTCTCTTTCGCCTCTCTCTCTCTCTCTCTCTCTCTCTCTCTCTCTCTCTCTCTCTCTCTCTCTCACACACACACACACACACACACACACACACACATTCACAGAAACACCATGCACATATATGCACTCAGCTAGAAAAATACCGTTAGCTGATAGATGTATTATGAGAACAGAAACCATGCTGAGAGCCCATAACACAAAGAAAGAAGAAGAAAAAATGTTGACAATACAAAGAAAAGAAGCAGGCCAATCAAATGCCAAAGCAAATGATTGTTTTCAAGTCATATATTGCAACGTTTATAGTTGAACTTAGAAAATGAGTAGGAAGCAGCTCATAACATCCCAAAGAATTTCACACTACTTTACACTGTCCTCAAAAATTTAGATTTTGCTCTTTCCCATTTGAGTTTATCGAGGTTGTTTGTAAGCAGATACCAGAGGCATGAAATAGCAGACCCCTTTTCTTTAAAAGAACTGGAGACATTTTATCTGAGATGCTAAAAATAAAATGACTATTGAGTGCAAATGTTCAAATTTCAGTGAATTCTTTTTGGCAAAAAAAAAAAAAAACATGGAATGGACTAAGTCATTTCCCTCAAAAATGTTTATGCTGAATCTGTATCCCTTAGTAACTCAGAATCTGATTGCATTTGGAGACAAGACTTTTAAAGAGATGAGTAAGTTAAATCAGGTCAAAGATATTCCCTAATCCAAAGCAACTGGTAACCTAGGAGATTAGAACAAAGAAAACAGATGAAAAGAAAGCTACAGGAATACATAGAAAAAGGCGGAGATGCCTCATTAGAAACTCAGCCTGCTGATACCTTGGTCTGTTTCTAGCCTTCAGAACTGTGAGAAAGCAATTTTGTTGTTGCTTAGGCTGCCATCTATAGCATGGTATTTAGTGTGGACAGTCCTACCAAGCTAGTACACTGCTAACTTCCTAAACACATGGTGAATACCACTTCTTAAATGCAAACCTAGTATTACAATAATCACTTTTCTGTATTACCTATAGCAAAAAAATGGTACTATCACTAAGAGAATCTCTTATGTAAGGAAACCAAGGTCAGTGAACAGCCCCCTAAGTAACAGCATTTGCCATCCAAGTCTGACAACTTGAATTCAATTACTGGATATCACAGTGAAAAACTGAACTGGTTCTTTAAAAGTCCTTTGAGCCCTACATGTATACTGTACAAGTGCGCCTGTGTTCATGTACACACAGAGAGAGAGACAGAGGGAGACAGAGAGAGATAAGATAATATCTTAAATAAAATAAAGTCAACACATCTTAAGGCTGTATATGTGCCTTCTTCCTAACTCTGGCCAAGTTTTTCACAACCTTCAAATCCTAAATGAGCCTCAAAGGAAAAGAAATGGTACATTCAGGAATTCCAAACAGACCCACAAAATTAGAAAGATCAAAGACTAAGCTATGGAAGCAAATAGTTAAAGTCTGTGTTTCTGAGAACTATGGGAAGTTTTCAATAGACAGGGAAATTCAAGTCAGGCTGCCTCTGTTATAGTCTCCATGATGCCTAATTTATTTTCCTAATCCCCCATGATGCTAACTTATGTTGCATTTATATATATATATATATATATATATATATATATATATATATATGCCTGCCTTCAGTCGCTGGATCAGAAGTTCCTCTGGGACAAACACCATGTGTCTGTCTCATTGAATGTGCATAAGTTTGATAATTGAGAGCAAACAAATGATTGAAAAAAAAAGTGAATGAGACAAAATCAGATACTGGGAGTGTCTATGACTATTACAAACAGCCAATGATAAGCAGCATAGGCACATGAATTCTTTAAAAGCAGCTATTAGCGTAACACTGTCTTTGGACCACACATACGCAGTGCCTGGAAGCATTATTCTGTCTCATTGTAAGTTCTCTGAAAATGGACTAGACCACATTACATCCAACATTCCTTATACTATTATAGCATGTCTAACAATGTGAACTAATGATGAATCAATAAATATAAATTTCTCCTTCCAATGAGAAACAAAGACACCAAAGTACCTAGGAAAAAAATAGACCTGTATTTGGAAAGTATATGTCTATACTGTGTCTCTAGTCATGATAATTGTAGTTTACCAAAACACATGCATTGATCAAATTGACTAATCTCAATTCAGTTTCAAAAATATACTCATTGGTTCCTATAGAAACATCACTTGAAATTTAATAAAAGTTATGCTGTAAAACAAATTTCAATAAGGAATTGAACTAGAAATCCTAACTGTGGATGTGGAGACAAGCCTTTGCAGGGTCATCCCCTCTGGGTCTGAAGAGCCTGTCAGTCACCTCACACAGCTCCACTCTGCTTTTGGTCAGCAGCCAGAAGGAAAGCACACGAATCAAATGGTTTAATCACGGTGTGTTCAGGAGCACTCAACATGCCTGTTATTTTAATGTGAGCTGAACATTCATCATTTTAATTACATATCCACAGCACCTTAGTCATCTACTTGGCAATTAAATGACTCAGGAGGTTGACTAGTAGCTCATTTGAATCAAGAAAAAAAAGTTATATAAAGAGATGGGGTGAAAGGGGGTGTGGGATTGACAAAATAGGTGTAAAAGAAACTCAAATTAATTAGACACATGTTATATGTCAACCACAGTGTTAGGTTCCTAATATGACTCATTTCATAACAACCTTCTAGGGCAGATACAGCCATCTGTAGCCTAGCTTACAGATGGGCTACCTGGATCTTAAAGATCCATTTAACCCATTTGGTAATTTTAAACAGCAATCATTTAATTATTTTTCTGATGACTGATGAATTCAGCTGGGATAGTCTTCTAGCATCTATAGAGATCCTTCAAACATGGCTGAATTTAGATCTAATAAAGGATTGGCTGTATCTTGGAAAGTGAGCAATTTTGTTAGCTAGTTATACCTATGTTTCATGTGCTATTTTTCATACATGCAATGAGAGGTCCAGCCTTGGAGGTACCATGAAGTCACTCTTCTGTTTCCCAAACCCATCCTTCTAGCTAAAACAATGACAGGGCCAAACCCATAGTTAGTGGATAAGGAAATAATATTTTCCCATAGACTAAAGTACAGTCACGTTGGTCAAAGAAGACTATAGCTATAACCATTCTGCAAGTCTCATCGGCATCAAGTGGTTTTATTTCCACGTCATCCAACCAGGTGGTGCTCATTTAGACAGATTTTGAAAAGAAATCTTGAGTCTTAGCTTCACATTTTCTCTCCATTGTCATTGTTCTCTCCTCAACCAATATTACATATGTGTAAGAATGCCAGATTCTAACTGAAAACATCCTACTGAAAAAGATCTACATCTACAGTTTATTATAAAATAAACTCCTCACACATAAAAGAGTTCCCACAACCTTGTATGTTAATGGCATAACAAGTTTCAAAGGGATTGAGTGAAGTGAGACTTTTGGATAAATATGCCTAAAAATTAGTGCATATAAACTACACAACAATGACTACTTACAGTTGGATTCAAATGCACAAGTGTGAGTTATAATCCATAAAACATATAAAAAATAAAAATTAAAAAGTGTCAATAGTTTTGTTGTAGAGCTAGAAATATAATATTCCTTATGATTCTCCTCTCACAGGAAACCACTTAAAGGCTATGAGAAAATGTAGGGGAGTGTGAATAAGAGTTATGAAGAAGGGATTAACAGAAAAAAAATCAGACCATATAACATGGAGGCAAAGTAGCCAAAAAGGTTCTCTGAGTCCTTATTTTACATACATGGGCAAGCAGCATGATACGTAACCACAGTGTGTACCACATGTTAATTCTTTTAAGATTTCTTTTTTCTTAATTTTGTTTATCTTGTGAGCATGTGTGTGTCTAAGTGTGGGGATGTACATATTTGTGTGTACAAAAGAGGAGACCAGAAGAGGGTGTCAGTTCTGCTGGAATTGGAGTTATGAACTACCTGGCATGGGTGTTTGAGATTTAAACTCTGGTCCCCTGGGAGAGAATTGTGGGCTCTTAACCATTGAGCTATTGAGCCATTTTCCATCTGCTTGCTTGCTTGCTTTCTTTCTTTCTTTCTTTCTTTCTGTCTGTCTGTCTGTTTCTCTCTCTCTTTCTCTCTCTCTTTGTTGTTTTGTGTGTCTATGCACATGCAAGCACACGCATGTGTGCCTCTATAGGCTAGAAGAAGGCACAGAATTCCCTGAATCTGGAGTTTACAGAGCCTGTGAGCCACTTGATATGGGTGCTGGAAACAGAATTCGAGTTCTCTGGAAAAACAGGAAGTGCTCATAATCAGTGAGCAATCTCTCCAGCTCCAATAATCATTTTTTATAGTTCAGGTAAGTACTCAGTTAAGTCTCCAATTGCTTCCATTTTTATAAAATTCATTAGCATAGAATTTCTTGAAAATTAAAATTAACAAAACAATGCATGCTATACTGTTCAACAAATATAATTTGACAAAAATCCAGAATATATTTCTTTTTGTTGAGATATGTTACATATCACACAAACACATATATATGAATGTATACATGTATATAGAATAGCATATTAAATAGAAGTTATATTCTTGATTTACTTATCTTGATAGTCAAACTATTCATGAAAGGTTCTATAAATATCTGTGGTTAACTAATTACTGGGTTTATTCATCCTATTTCTTCTATTTGTCCAAACATCTAGGTCTTTCTTGAACTATACAATAAGAAAATATTTGATGGAGTAAACAATCAAGGAAAAAAATAAAACACCAAAGTCTCTAATTCCTTCACTTTTCTATATTATCAAAACTAGCAGTTACCACCAATACAACAAAAACCAGCATCTCAATTTAAAAAAAAAGGGGTTCTATTTAAAAACTAAAGAACCAAGGTTAATAATAATCAGTATTTCCACAGGATGACGAAAGCGCAAAGATAGGCAGAGTCCGCCTGCTCTGTACTGCAATGTCAGCTAAGAAGTAAAGCTCCACATACTGGCTATGCCGCCCACAGGTCAAGTACTCCTCTGTCCCACCAGTGTCAGGGGTTTCCCTCATCACTGCATTTTGGGACTAGAGTTTCTTCTGCTTGATTGAGTCTGCCAAGCAAATGTTCTATTTCTCATTTTCATGAAGACATTGAATGTTTTGCCTTTAAAATTTGTGCAGATGTGAACAATCAAGTATGTTCATGTATAAAATGAATATTGCATGTATGAGCCTACATTTGGCTGTTAACTGTGAAGTCTTCAAGAAGACGTATAATCACATAAAATCCATATAACTACAGAAGCTAGGCACAGAGTAAGAGATTAGAGGGGAGTAACAGATCTCCCTAGGAAGGGGAAATAGAAATGATAGTTATAAAAAGACAGGGCAGGAGAACCTGGAATGGGAGAGTCAGATAGGGAAGGTGAAAGACCCCAACACCAGTCTCCATATTAAGATGTTTTGTGATGTTTTTGCGATAACCTAGGGAAAAACAGGATACCTATGAGTAGCAGAAGCAGCCTTGAGACCAGCTGCACCTGCCAAGGGGGCAAAACAGGATATCTGTGGGTGGCAGGAGCAGTCTTGAGAAAAACACCCAGTCCTTTGTGTATCAAAGCTCAGGAGGCAGAAACTGGCTGAAAACTGGCTTAATTTAGACTTGTTTTTGTTCTTAAGGTTCTGACAACTTGGTAACAGCTTTAAGTGCACAATCTATACAGGTAATATAGGTTATAAGATATGCTGAACCAGAAAATACTGACAGTTTACTGTACAATAGCCTTATCAGTGAGTGCTGTGGACCATTTCTACCAAAAGGAAATGCACTTGTTTTCATCCTGTTAGACTTGTTTTCATCCTGTTAGACTTGTTTTCATCCTGTTAGACTTGTTTTCATCCTGTTAGACTTGTTTTTATCCTGGTAGACTTGTTTTCATCCTGTTAGACTTGTTTTCGTCCTGTTAGACTTGTTTTCATCCTGTTAGACTTGTTTTTATCCTGTTGGACTTGTTTTCATCCTGATGTTGACCCCCCCATATGTTAATTTGAGTTGACCAATGATATTGCAGCTGCTATGGTTCCCTGTTATGTAGCCCTTTGACCCTATAAATGCTTGCTGGAAGAATACCAGGGGGAGGCTCAGTCTCACTGGAGTATTGAGTTCCCCGTTGGCGTCTTCGACATTAAAGAAGCATCTTGCTGTTTGCATCCATTGGCGTGGCTTATTGAGTCTGGGAAATCCGTCCCTGAACCCTAGAAATTAGGGTCTTTCAAAGGGAAGAAAACAGAGGGGTGATGGAGGAAATAAGGGGAGGGTGTTAGAAATTTTTCCTAACACGAGCTCTCTGCTGACACCAAAAATCCCAATCAAGTTGAATCACAAGAAGCCAAATTAAAGAATATCCAGGTTCAATCGGATTTCTACACTCTCGGATGGCCCCAAGGGGAACCCGGAAGCCTCAAGCACGACCTTTACAGGGAGCAGTTTAAATAGATTGGGGAAGTGTTCAAGGTTTTGGCGGGCTACCTTGCCCCTCCTCAGGGGAGGGGCCAAGGTTTGGCAGGCACAGGGGCAGGGCTTCCAAAGATGGAGGCCAGAGACCAGGCCTTAACAGAAGGTAGACAAAACTAAGGGTCATTTGTGGGGTTATATGGAAATATAATATATTAGAAGCATCCTAAAACATATGAAACATATGAAAATTATCTAAATGGAATAGTCAAATAATGAAGGTGATAGCTCCCAACTGAACCTATTAGGTTTTATTTCTGAAGACAAGAACTGCACAATTCATTGAAAATGGAGAAATTGAGCTGGTACCTATGTAGAGCCTACTATTATTCATAGTACTAGAAGATACTCTTCATGTTGCCAGAGGATAAAGGTAAACACCAACTCAGTTATAAACCCTTTGATCTCCAATGATGACCTGCCGGCAAGATAAACTGATGTAAAATTGACACAAAGTTTATGAAAGTAATGAAACAACATCTGACTGTATTTAAGGCCCACTCTATGAAATGGAACCCCATTCCCCTGCTTGTGGGGCCAAGAAACTGATACTAAAACTACTTTTCTGTTAGAAATGTAGCAATAAAATGGCTCCTAATAACATTCTGCTATGCTCATAAATCAGTGTCATGATCAGCCATCATTAGAGAGGCTTCCTCCTGCAGTAGAAGGGAACAAATACAGAGACCCACAAATGCACAATGTGAAAAGAGTGAGAGACCTTGGGACACTCAGCCCAAAATATGATGTTTCCATTAAATCCTTTCCTTGAGGGCTCAAGAAACCCTAGAGAAGAGGAGGCAGAAAGAATGTAAGAGCCAGAGGGGATGGAGAACATCGAGCAAGCAAGGCTTTCTAAGCATAGCAGACCCAACAGCATACAGATGACTTCACAGAGACTGTGGGAGCATGCCTAGAGCCTACACAGGTCTGGACCAAATAGAGTCCCAGTGCTGACAGGAAGGACAAACAAGCCCCAATCCCTAGCACAGAAACTATCTTCAACTGATAACCCCTAGTAAATGAAAAATTAGTTTTCTTCAATGGGATCTCAGTAGGTATACATAGCACTCTTATGACCATGCCCCATGGTCAGCAATAGATGGTCAATACAAAACAAACTCAATGGCATTTTTAGAGGTCCTTTGTCTAAAAACACCTTGTCAGGACTTTTTTAAAAAAAAAAAACCTTTAATATATTATGGCTTTGCAATTTTATGGGATATCTGTGTGTGAGGATGTGTGTGTCTCTGTGTATATTTGTGTTTCTTATGGTTTTTCTATGGTACTTCTATTTTTTTGCTTTGCCTTATTCCAGTTTCTTTATTTTTATTTTTTATTATTATTTTTAGATGCCTATTTGTATTCCAATGAGAAGAAAAGAAAGGGTGTTTGAGAAAGGCTGGCGGAATTGTGGAAGGGAAAACCATAATCAGAATATGTTGCATGAAAAAAATCTATATTCACTAAAAAGTGGCATATTGGTAAGTACAAGCAAAATTTTATTTTATAAAGCATGTGTTTATTTCATATAAAATATATGAAGCAAAAATACATATATTGCACAAAAATTAACAAATGTACAAAATCACTGTTATCAAAGTACAAAGTAAATTTAATAATGTTGTTGAATCCACAATAAGTGGAAAGCATTGCATTTTCAAAATTTAGCAGCAATCAACTAAAGAATCCGAAAGACAATTCTCTGTAATAGAGTATTAAAACAAATTAATATATCCTATCAGTAATGCATATAATTTTTGTTTTGTGTTGAAGTTTAAACTTTATAAATAAATTTTAGCATAAAAATTTCAAAGGCATAAAAGTGTTTTTTAAAAAGTTATTCCCTAGAAGACTGTTCGCCTTCTAGAGAAGCCCCATTCTTTCAATAGTGGTAAGACTGGCAGGGGCTAACAAAGGTGATGAGAACTAGGAACACAAGTATGATGGGAGTGTGATAGACATGAAAGAGAGGCTGTTTCTTAAATCCCCAAGAAGAACACAGGAATGGAAAGGAATGTTGGTTTGCTAGGATAACACTCAGACTTTAGAGATGGCTGCAATATGACCATAGAACAACAGTTAGGATCTGGTGGGAGAGGTTCTACCTCAACAGAGTCCAACAAAGCCAGAAGCCAGTAGAACAATCCTCCCAGCAACTATCTATTAGCAGCTTTCTCAAATCATCACCTTCTCTCAAATACAGAGAAATGGGGAAAGGGAAACAAAAGAAAGAAAACCGTTGCAGGGAGAGACCACTTGTTTCCCGAATACCTGGGCAGCTTAGACCCAAAAATAATCACACAGAAACTATATTCATTAAATCACTGTTTGGACCATTAGCTCTAGTTTGTTATTGGCTAACTCTTACATCTTAATTTAACCCATTTCCAGTCATCTGTTTATCACCACATGGATGTGGCTTACCAGATAAAGTTCCCAGCGTCTGTCTCCAGAGTCTCCATGTCTTCTCCTGACTCTGCCCTTCTTTCTCCCTGCATTCTGTTTAGTTTTCCCCACCTAGCTCTGTTCTCCTATTGCTCTGCTATAGGCCCAAAGAAGTTCCTTTATTAACCAATTGTAATCACAGCATACAGAGGGAAATCCCACATCAGAACACTCAGTCCTGGTCATCCAAATAGTATTTCAAAATCAATGTCTTCAAAGTGACTGAGTGATTATAAATTGCTAATCCTGACTATATTCCTCACTATGAACAGGAACACACATACCAGAGGTATATTTTCTCATAACAAAATAAAAAAGATGTGTTTTGCATATCGAGTACCACAATAGTACAATATTGTGCAAACTGTATTCGCTACATGCCTCCAAGGAAAATAGTTTTTTCTCGCTACAAATAAGACCAAGTTTGCACAAAATTAACTAACTTGCTCATCTTGGCTTTTCTGATAGCTGAGATTCCCACTCAAGTGTCCTCTGTTACAAGGTTCACCCACTCAATATTCATGGCTACATTCACAGCTTGCGATCAGTTCCACACATGTATAAAGATAATTTCTCAAAAAGACATATGTCCCCACAGGTGTCCCGAACAACAATGGTTTTCTTGGAACCTTCTTCCTAAAGCTCTAGTCACAACTCTGTCTCATTATTCTGCCTCATGTGCTACAGGATCCACTTAACCCAAATCTATTGCTTGCTCAAACTCCCACTTTTGACAGAGATTTTTGTAGCCTTTCTTCATTCCCATCAACTCAGCACCCATGGAACAGGAGCCATGAATATTTTCTAAGGTCCTCTAAGAAAGGCTTTTGTCATACTTCATAGTAACTTAGCATATTCCCACCTGAAGAACAGGAATATACCAATCTTCAGCTACCCTGCTGTCAAGGTTCTTCCGAAGGAAAACAAGAAGGAACCATGGCAGAAACTATATTTTTCCTTGGGCATGCCCTGGTAATTGTTGAAATTGTGCTATCTTTTGCATACTGCTCCTGAAATCCTTACTTTCTTTAAAGTTCTATCTCTGTATACACCAAACCTACTAGTTTGGTTATGGGTGACCTCAGTTTTCCAGAAAAGTTCTGTACAATATTTGATTCAATCAACATGGTCTACTGAATATAGAAATTAGTTCTGGAACTGGCAAATAATTAAAGGCAGACTCGTGATTATTTTTTGGTATATTGCCTCTTGGTTAATTTTATATAAATGTTAATAAAGAGAAAGCCTTTTCATTTTATTTTTAATTGCTTTTATTGAGCTCTATATTTTTATCCACACCCCTCTTTTCCTGACCCCCCTGCCATGATCTCCATGCTCCCAATTGACTCAGGAGATTTTGTCTTTTTCTACTTCCCATGTAGATTAGATCCATGTATGTCTCTCTTAGGATCCTCATTGTTGTCTAGGATCTCTGGGATTATGGTTTGTAGGCTGGTTTTCTTTGCTTTATGTTTAAAACCCACTTATAAGCCGGGCGGTGGTGGCGCACGCCTTTAATCCCAGCACTTGGGAGGCAGAGGCAGGCGGATCTCTGTGAGTTCGAGGCCAGCCTGGTCTACAAGAGCTAGTTCCAGGACAGGCTCTAAAAAAGCTGCAGAGAAACCCTGTCTCAAAAAACCAAAAAAAGAAAAAAAACCACTTATAAATGAGTACATATTATATTTGTCTTTCTGAGTCTGGGTTACCTCATTCAGTATGTTTTCTAGATTAATCCATTTGCTCAAAAATTTCAAGATGTCTTTATTTTTTTCCACTGTGTAGTACTCCAATGTGTAAATGTACATTTTTTTTTTCCATTCTTCAGTCGAGGGCCATTTAGGTTGTTTCTAGGTTCTGACTATGATAAATAATGCTGCTATGAACATTGTTGAGTACATGTCCTTGTAGTATGATTGAGTATCCTTTGGGGTAAATACACAAAAGTGGTATTTCTGGGTCTTGAGGAAGGTTGTTTACTAATTTTCTGAGAAATCTCCATATTGATATCCGAAAAGGCTGTACCAGCTTGCACTCCCACCAGCAATGCAGAAGTGTTTCCTTTACCCCACAACCTCTCCAGCATAAGTTGTCATCAGTGTTTTTGATCTTGGCCATTCTTACAGGTATAAGATGGAATCTCAGAGTTGTTTTGATTTGCATTTCTCTGATGACTAAGTATGTTGAGCATTTCCTTGGGTATCTTTCAGCCATTTTAGATTCCTCTGTTGAGAGTTCTCTGTTTAGGTCTGTACCCATTTTTATATTGGATAATTTGTTCTTTTGATGATTGATTTCCTGAGTTCTTTGTATATTTTGGAGATAAACTCACTCTCTGATGTGGGATTGGTGAAAATCTCTTCCCATTCTTTAGGCTACTGTTTTGTCTTGTTGACCATGTCCTTTGCTTTACAGAAGCTTTTCAGTTTCAGGAGGTCGCATTTATTAATTGTTTCTCTCAGTGTCTATGCTACTGGGATTATATTTAGGAAGTACCTACTCCTGCGGAGGTTACTGGCTCAGGCCTGCTTCATAGAGGTCACTGGCTTAGGCCTGATCCTACAAAGGTTGCTGGTTCCTCATACCTGCTCCTATGGAGGTCGCTGGCTCAGGCCTGATCCTGCAGAGGTCAGTGGCTCAGGCCTGCTCCCAAGGAAGTCACTAGTCTGGTTGGACCTGGTCCTGCAGAGGGTGCTGGCTCAGGTCTGCTCCCTCAGAGGTTGCTCCCTCACACCAGCTTCTGCATAAGTCTCTGGCTCAGGCCTGCTCCAGTGGAGATCACTGACTCTGGCCCAGATTTAATTTTTTGAGGGGTGGACCAAGAAAGTCTTTTTCAATGAAGTTTGCTACCATTATAGGATGTAGGTCTGGAGCCATAAGAAAAAGTCCATCTAAAACAGATCCCAATGATGAAAGTAGAACCAAGGAGTAAAAGTCCTTTAGGAAATCCTTGAGTCACTGAGTTTAGATGAAGACAAACTGTGGCTGGACTTTTAAGTTATACAACCAAGTTTCATTTCCTTAATTGAGCCATTATTAGCCAGATTTAAGACACTTATGACCCAAAGCGTTCTGAATAATGTATTTTTCAAAGGAAGCAACACTTCCAGTAATGGCAAACAACACACACAGAGTACTTAGGAGAAGTTAATTCACTTCTGTGAATCTGGCCTTTATCCCAATCTGGGGAGGTAGGGGCATCAGAAGCTTGTTCAGAAGAAAATCTCTATATTTCCCTTTTGTTGTTGTTGCTCAATCAAATAAATGGCAGTCCTCCCTCCTCCTACCACAAGCACCACCAGCTTTAGGTTTCTGTTTCTATTGAAATAAGTTTTTGAGGTGTTGCAATTATCAAACCGCTTCAAATTAAGATTCATTTTGTGCTTCTTATGAATCATATTAATCTTTTCAAAGAACCTTGAGATATTCAGGTGAGAGACCAGATAAAAGACAAAGCAACATTATTAAGTAATTTAATCATTATTATTCTTTCAAGAAAAAAATACAAGAATGAAAAATCTCCAGGGAACATGATAATTATGGAGACAATAATGGAGAGTTGATTAAGAAAAAGTCTCCTCAGCCTGGAAAATAACAGAATCTTCTAAGGGCTTTTAGTGATGCACAGTTTGTTTTCTTTTCATCCCTTGCAAAACCAGTACCTCTGCCCCCTCAGCACAAACACAGACATCCACATATGAAAGTCCCCACCCACCCACTCAGGGGTCTTTCTACATATTCTTAAGAAAGGTCGGAAGGAAAGCAGGAAGTAATTCGCACACAGGGATAGTAGTGCCATTTCATGAGACACTCTAGAAAGACTTCTCTGGTAGAGATGGACATTTTTAAAGGAATAAGCAACAGGAGAATCTCAAATAACTGCTCAGACAACTCATCAGAAGTAAGAAGCTATAAAGCTAGCAGCTGGGGAGGGGAGGTGGTCCATGAGTCATTATACACAAATTTCTTACTTAACATTCCAAAGTTCAGGACAGGATTTGGTGGTGAGTGGTAGACAGGCAAACTGTGATTGTCCTAAAAGACCAGTTTAGGGGACACTTAGAGGATGCATCTTCTGCAGCCTCCATGTCGGGATAAATTCCTATGGTGCCACATCACTTCATATAAAGGTCAGACAAAGAAACACTCAAGTGATAATGATGAAAAAAACAGTCATCTCTTAAGAATTAATGACTGGAGGGAAGCAATTGATGGTCTTTGGCTCTGCTTTCAGATCTTAACCCCAGTTGGCCATTAATTCTCAGGAAATGCCCTGTGCTGGGGATGTTATTACTGTTATAAACTATGGCTGAAGGAAACTGCACATGCTCAAACATCAGTGTAACAAATTCAGCTTAATGAACGAAGCACTCTGGAAAGCATATTCAGGATAGCCCAGAGAAAGAGCTGTTCCACATGCAGTTTTCTCAGCTTGTATCCACTGGCTCCTTTTAGTTAGAACTAAAACTAGAAATGGTACCAAACTAGACTCTGAACCTGCCTGGGTTGGCATATGATATTCCTGTGATTGATATTCCTGTATTGTCAGTGTTCTTGATTAGAGCAATATAATTACAGGGTTTATTGCTTATGTCAGTGAAATTACAAAGAGAAGATTAGCAGCTAGCACAGGGTTTTGCAGACATTTCCAGAGGTCTGTCCGCCCACTGACTAGTTGATGGAGTTGGTATTTTGCTCTCCACCAAATTATTTGTAAAA
The DNA here is from genome assembly GCF_903992535.2 of Arvicola amphibius. Taxonomy (NCBI): domain Eukaryota; kingdom Metazoa; phylum Chordata; class Mammalia; order Rodentia; family Cricetidae; genus Arvicola; species Arvicola amphibius. The sequence goes on from NC_052047.1 coordinate 25,473,158, forward strand.
AGGAGCTGGACTATTTCATATTCCTTTCTGAGTGACATTTCTAAAACTGTCATCCTTATGCCTGAGGAGATAATTCCCCAAATTGGGTTTGCATGCTGAAAAAAATCAAAAGCTAATCCCCATAGGCTGTTTGAAATGCCACCTCTGCAGGGACTCCTCTTGAAGCAGGACTTCCAGAGTGACATGAAAGGATTAAGAGGTAAATAAAGGAATTGGGCATGCTCCAAAGTCAATCTATTCAAAGAGTAGGAAAAAACAAAATGTAAAAGTAATGCCACATCAGGGTTAACAGTCAGGAGTAAAATTCATTGAAACATAATAAGAATAGTATTAAGCAATAGGAAGAAATTTCCTGGGCCAAAATATAAGACATTAGCTGGGATTTTGAAATGATTCAAATATATATATATATATATATATATATATATATATATATATACACACACACACACACACACACACACACACACACACACACACACACACCATTAGGGGATCTTAGCCAAATGCTAATTTTGGTGCAATTCATTTTGAATCTGATAAACCAGACTAGTTGTGCATGCTTAGATAAGGAATAAATAGTAATGAACCTGTGTGTGAAGAGAATCTCCGGGAGATAACATCAAAATGATATTTTTCAAATCACTGTTCTTCGAAGCAGGATGCAAGGTAAGCATTTTATTCCAATTTTGAAGATGTACAGACTATAACTCAGTGATTGTTCAAGAGTCTATTTAAAAACAGATAGTCATAAACTTCCCAAGTCACACAACTGTCCCCCACATTCAAAGGAACTAGTTCAGTGCTTGTGGGACCACTAGCAGTGGGACCAGTATTTATCCCCAGTGCATGAACTGGCTCTTTAGAGCCCATTCCCAATGGATGGATACCTTTCTCAACCTAGGTACAGGAGGGAGGGCTTTGGTCCTGCCTCAAGTGATGTGACAGACTTTGTTGACTCCCATGGGAGCCCTCACCCTCTCTGAGGAGTGGACGGGGGGGGGGTGGAATGAGGAGAAGGTGGGAGGAGCTGGAGGACAGGAGGGAGAGGGAACTAGGATTAGTATGTAAAATAAGATTGTTTTTAAAATTTAAAAAAATGAAGTAAAACACTCATATAGAGAGAATACAGTATCTTAACCTTGCGTAATCTGACCTCAAAATTCAAGCCCTTTGTACTGCATTCTTTTAGAAATAGTTCAAGGCGCAGCAATTTGACTCACAGCTATGATTTCAGCATTTGGGAGCCTGAGGCAGAGAGGTGTTGCAAGTTCTGGACCAGCCTAAGAAACAATGAGCATAATGATTTTCATTCATGGCTACTGGGCAGAATGAGATCCTTTCTCCAACAGGAAAGAAGAAGGGAGAGAGAAAGATGGTGGAGAGGGATGGCCCAGGTGGCTTATGATCCTTCTATGCATCTCTAGACCTGTCTTCCAGGACCCCTTGTACCTGCTCCAGCCAAAACTGCTTTCTGCAATTCCTTCAGTGAACCCTGTAGTGTGGAGCTGCGGGCAGGCCTGCTTTTCATCCTGCCCAGCTCCCGGCCACTGGCTAACTTATGCCCTGAAATAACATCACACAAATTGTATTCTTTTAAACACTGCCTGGCCCATTATTTTCAACCTCTTACTCACATCTTGACTAACCCATATCTAATAATCTGTGTAACATCACAAATGGTGTCTTACCGGGAAAGATTCAGCACATCTGACCTGGTGGCTGGCTTCATTGCATCTCGCATCTCTCTGAGGAGAGGCATGGCGGTCTGACTAACTTAGGAGAGGCGTGGCATCTGACTGAGCCTTCTACCTCACTTCCTTCTTCCTGTTCTGTCTACTCCACCCACCTAAGGGCTGGCCAAGGCAGTTTGTTTATTAGCTAATGAGAATCCTCCATCAGAACCCTTTGACTTTGCCTGTACCATTATGCCTACCTGTGGATGCCCATGGAGGCCTGCGTGCCTGAACAAAGCCTCCAACAATACATGGCACATTCCATCTTCACACCTCCTGGCCACCCATGTGGTGCCTGAAGCACTCGTCTCTTACAAACCTTGTTTCACACCTGTGTGTGTCACATATTCTCTTGCTTAGAATAGGATTTAATTATAATTACAGTGTATTTCTCATCATCACAGCATCCTCTAAAAGAGTTTGCTGAATGAATGAATGCTACCATCTCACCACTCATAACTTTTCTTGATTGTCTGATTAGTAAACGTAAGCCAAATGAAGTTTGCCTCGTACAAAATAACCACATGTGACCACTCCTAGAGCTTTGATAAATAATTCTCTGATTAGATTCTTGGTTTGTCATCCTCCAAGATAAATCCGACGAACTCCATCAAAGTCTCAGACCCTTCCTCTTTCTTTTCTTCTTTGATTGTACTGTGATGGTTGCTGCAGTCAAGCCCTGTGTGCAAACGGAGCTCCAAGAATGAGAAGTATACTCCTAAAGAGAAGAATGTAGCCGGTGAAACTTGCCTCTTTTCAAACTGAGAACAGACTTGAGTCTAATATTTCCTTTCTCTCACTTGTTAGAACAGAGTCAGAATGAAACTCAGTCTGAATCCCCGAAAAGCACCCCATCACTCAAATGCACCCCATTACAGCTAATTACTGCAAGTGACACACTCTGTGATGGGCATGTGGTGTTCTCTAAGTCCTCTCAGGTATACCATGAATTACCTTACTAACTAATCAACGTCTCTTAGAAAAGTATCTTGCAAACCAAAGGTGGGTATCATAAGGATAAAATTATATTTCTTTTCTTTACCTTCTCCTCAGGATTTCTTCTTTAAAATGCAAGAGAGTTGATAAAAGTATTACCTTTTGAAATCACAGTGTGAGGTTAAGGGCTTTGTGACCTTTGAAACTGCCATCATGTACCACCAAAATCAGTTCTTTCCCAAGATATACAGAGGTAACCAGTGGTATCCCTTTGTCTCAAGGAAGCAAGAAAGATTTTAATTATTCCTTCTGTCTACTTGATTATATGAATATCTCCAAAACTCTTTGCATGAAATGTAATGAAATTCCTCATGTGAAATTTTATCCAGACAATGAAGTCATTTGTGGGCTATCCTCCTTGCATGTAATTCTAAAAAATACATTATAATAAAGTATGATTCCCTCATTTGTCTCTGTTGGTAGTGGAAGTTCTTTGTATAATTTTATGTTACATTTTCTGTACAAGGACAATTGATAGGCCATATGCTATGCACTTACATATGAGCAAGGCAGTTGTGTCATACGCATGAATTTATAATGAAAAAAAATTGCTTCTGAGATATATGAGGTTCACAAAGATCTCAACTGCACAAACAAAACATTGAGCGGCTTACAAAGAAATCCAGAAGATGGAGCAGAAGGAGAAAGATGTAGGGAAGAAACAGGAATAAAGACACAAAAAAGTTGTCTATCACAAGCAGTAAAATTGATTTGAGTGTTGAAAAATAATGCAGGTCCTAAGTGGGAATCTTGTACAGCTGAGCTGTATGAGATCATAATCCACTGAAATACCAGTCTGCATCCAAATATTTTAAAATTACATATATATCAGAAAGGATGATTGACTTCTTGAGTGTGTAATTTACCATGAAGGAAAACTGACTAGGAGGCATGAAAAACAACTGGTCTTATTGCAATAAATTAACAAAAATTCTTTTAAAAGTCAAATAATTACATTATGTAATTATTTTCTGCTTTTTTAATTGCAAAGAGAACACCTGCTGAGGACCCCCCTTCTTGCCTGCCTCCATCTCCAGAGGATCATATGGATTTTCTCCTATAGCATTTCTCTTCACCCACCTCTGTCTCAGCCCATAACTCCTGCAGGCATTTCCTGGAAACCCACAAGCCATGTCTGCTAGGGAAGCAAGTAAGTCAGGCAAGCAGGTGGGCTCTGTTTAGATCTTCACTGCCCTCCTTTTCCCCCAAGTACAGCCTAGTTTCATTCCCCAGCTTAGTAGCAGACCACCTGCTGTGGCTTCTCCTCCCTCTCTTTTCCAGTTCTCAAGGGAATTGAAACTGCTTTCCTCCAAATTGTGGATATCTGTGGCCACATCTTCTAGCTCACTTCCATTCATTTTTCTTAATTAATCAATTAATTAATTTTTCCCAGCCCAATCACAGTTTCCCCTTCCTCCTCTCCTCCCAATCCCTTCTGCAAATCCACTCCCTCTTTTTTCCCTCAAAAAAGTGTAAGCCTCCTAAGTGTATCAGTCAACCATGGCATATCAAGTTACAACATGACTGGGCATCTCCTCTCCTATCAAGGATGGACTAGGCAACTCAACAGGAGAAAGGGGTCCCAAGGACAGGCAACAGAGTCACAGATAGCCCTCTGTCCCTCTGCCAGGAGCCTCACAAGAAGACCAAACCACACAAATACAACACATGGACAGAGGGTCCAGATCAATCCCATGCAAGTCCTCTGGTAGGCAGTTCAGTCTCCATGAGCCCCAATGGGCCCAGGTCAATTTACTCTGCTTTCCTGTGGTGTACTTGGCCCCTGTGGCTCCCATAATCCTTCCTCCCCTTCTTCTACAGCATTCCCTGGGGTCTACCAAATGTTCTGTCTCTCCTTGTTTCTATTAGTTGCTAGGTGAGGTCTCTTTGATGGTAATTGAGCTAGGCAATGATCAATGAATATAGCATAATATTATTAGGAATTATTTAATTGACTTTTTATTTTGGACAGTAATATTTGGTTCTACCCTAAATCTATGTACTGTCCAATCTCTGAGTCTTGGCCTTCCAGGTAGTAGCAGGGGTGAGCTCCCTCTCATGGTCTCAATCTGGACCAATCATTAGTTGGCTACTCCTACAATTTCCTTCCTCCCAGCATATCTTGGACACAGGGCAAAATGTAGGTCAGGGGTTATGTGGCTGGGTTGGGGGTACCAAGCCCTCTACTGTAAGTTTTGACTGATTACAGGAGATGGCCTCTTCAGGCTCCTTATCTGCTATACCTAGGGGTCTTAGATAGAGCCACTCTCATAGATTCCTTGAAGTTTTGAAGGGACATGTCAATCGGTAGTTAGAATTAACCAAACCAGCTTAAGATAATAGATTCAGCTTTAATAAAATGGATAAAAAGGGGGACTTACACAACCAGGGTTCCAGTGAACCAGGAGCGCAGGGAACAAAGAGAAAGAGGTGAGTGCACCTGAATGTTTTATCTGTTTTCCTTGGCCTCATCCATTCTTGATGTCTATTCTGTTTCCCCTACACAGTGAGATTCATGTGTCCTCCCTTGAGCTCTCCTTGTCACTTAACCTCCTTGGGTCTATGGACTGTAACATGGTTGTCCTTTGCTTTATAGCTAACATCAACCTATAAGTGAGAATATACCATGCTTGTCTTTCTGGTTCTGGGTTACCTCATTCAGGATGATCTTTCCTAGTCCCATCCATTAGCTAGAAAATTTACGAATGTCATTGTTTTTAACAGTTGAGCAATACTCCATTGTATAGATGCACCACATTTTCTTTACCAATTATTTGATTAGTGGACATGTAGATTGTTCCAAGTTTCCAGCTCTTAAGAATAAAGCTTCTATGAGAATAGTTGAGCAAGTGTCCTTGTGATATGATAGAATGTCTTTTGGGTATTTAAGCTCAAGAGTGGTATAGCTGGGTCTTTAGGTAGGTTGATTTCCAAATTTCTGAGAAACTGACATATTGATTTCCAAAGTGGATATATAAGGTTGCACACCAACAAGCAATGAAGTAGTGCTCCCTTTGCTCCACATCCCTCACCAGCATAAGCTATCACTTGTGTTTTTGATCTTAGCCAATCTGACAGGTGTAAGATGCAATCGACGCACACCTCCAGGCCACCCTCATTCTTAAGAGCCAGTTCCCAATACCTAGATACCCATTCAATCTGGGATCCTCAGTGGCCATACCTGGCAGGATATCCGAAGCATTTTCTATCAGAAATGGCAATAGAAGTAAAGGAATGAAGCAACCACTCAACAAAGAAAACTAAAGTCAGATATCAGTGTCCAGAATTGCAGTCATCTCAAAGCCAGCTGCCAGAATGCCAGTGTTTAAAAACTAAGAACCATTTACAGCCAGGACAATGTGCTGCCACTAAAGCTCAACAACATTATCATGGTAGGTCCTGATAAATGTGTTATAACTGCAGACAAGGACTTCAAAATAACTTTTATAAATATATTAGAGACCCTTAAATAATAAATGAATCAATCCATTAAATAAATTGTGAAATAAATAAAGACAAAAAAGGAAATGAATAAAAGAGTTCAAGACCTGAAAGTGAAAATAGAATCAGTAAATAAAACTTAAATTGAAGAAAATCTGAAAATGAAAAGGTTAGATTCTCAAACAGGAATCTAAGAGGCAAGTCTCACTAACAGAATGCAAGAGATGAAAGCATCTTAGGCATTGAAGTCATGCAAAAAAATAGATAACTCAGTCAAATAAAACTTTAAATCTAAAATACTCACGGCATGAAACATCCAGGAAATCTGGAACATGATTAAAAAAAAGCATACATCCTATAGCCACACTGATGATTATCTTGCATATTACCATAGAACCTTCATCTGGTGAAGGATGGAGATAGAGACAGATACCCACATTGGAGCACTGGACTGAGCTCCCAAGGTCCTAATGAGGAGCAGAAGGAGGGAGAACATGAGCTAGGAAGTCAGGACCGCGAGGGGTGCATTCACCCACTGAGACGGTGGGACAGATCTAATGGGAGATCACCGAGGCCAGTTGGAATGAATGGAGCATGTGATCAAACTATACTTTTTGAATGTGGCTGACAGTGGAGGCTGACTGAGAAGCCAAGGACAATGGCGCTGGGCTTTGATTCTACTGCATGGATAGGCTCTGTGGGAGCCTTGTCAGTTTGGATGCTCACCTTCCTGGACCTGGGGGTAGTTGGGAAGACCTTGGACTTCCCATAGTGTATGGAACCCTGACTGCTCTTTGGCCTGGAGAGGGAGGGAGTGGGGGTGTAGGTGGAGGGGAGGGGAGGGAAGTGGGAGGAGAGGAGGAGATGGAAATTTTTAATAAAAAATAAATAAATAAGAAAAAAGCATACAAAATAAATAATAAGAATAAAGGAAGGAAAATAAAGTTAGGTCAAAGGAACAGAAAGCATTTTCAATAAATCATAGAAGAACATTTTTCCAACCTAAAGAAGTAGGTGTCTATCAAGATTCAAATAACATACAGAACATCAAAGAGATTGAACCAGAAAAGAAAGTTCCCTCATCACATAATAATAAAAATAATAAAGGTACAGAACAAGGAAAGAATATTAAACTTGACAGAGAAAAAGACCAAGTAACATAAATGCAGACCTATTAAAATAAACCTGACTTCTCAGTTGAGACTCTAAAGCTGAAAGAAGCAGTACAGACTCTAAGAGACCACAGGTGCCAGCCTAGATTACTATACCCAGCAAAATTTTTCATCATAATTAAAGGAGGAAGAAAAACTTGATAAAAACTAAATTTAAGCATTATCTGTCTACAAATCCAGTCCTACAGAAGGCAATAGAAAGGAAACTTCAACCTGAAGTTGTTAATCACACCCAAGAAAACTTGAGGAATAAATAATTCCAGACCAGTGAGTCAAAAGAGGGAAAATGAGGGAGAAAAGATACACACATAAAAAGAGGGCAAACACACACACACACATACACACACACACACACACAAATAACAACAGCAACTACATGATGAGAACCAACAAACAGTGCTCATGGCTAATTTTCAGTATCAGTGATCTCAAGTTCCCAATTAAAAGACACAGACTAACAGAATGGATGTGAAAATAGGATCCATCTTCCTGCTGTATCTAGAAATCTACCTTAACATCAATGACAGACACCACCACACAATAAAAACAAGGATGGAAAAAGATATTCCAAGTATATAGGCCTAAGAAGCAATCAGATATAGACATTTTAATACCTATTTAATACAAAACAGACTTCCAACCAAATTAACAAGAAGAGATAGGTAAGGACAGTACATACTCATATATACTCATCAAAGGAAAATTACACCAAGAGGGCAGGGCAATTTTTATATCTACACCCCAAACACAAGCACCCAAGTTCATAAAAGAAACACTATTGCAGCTTAAATCCTAATCCTCATGCTGATCTTCATACACTGATAGTTGGAAACTTCAATACTCCACTCTTGCCAATGGGCAGATCATGCAGATAAAAATTAAATAGAGACATGTTGAACATAACTGAAATTATAGACCTAATAGACCTAAAAAATATTTACAAACATTTCATCTAAGCACAAAAGAATAAACGTTCTCAGTTTATCATGAAACTTTTTCCAAAGTTGACCACATACTTTGACAGAAAGCAAGTCTCAACAAATGTAGTGATATTTTATTTGTGTTTTAACAAATAATGCTTGCCTGAAGATAGCAGAGGTAAGTCACTAGAGGCCAGGTAATGGTGGCACACACCTTTAATCCCAGACCTTGGGAGACAGAGGCAGACAGATCTCTGTTAGTTCAAGACAACCCTAGACTACATAAAATTATTCCAGTCTATAAGAGAAACACAACACACATAAAGGTGATCCCAGCTCTTGGGTCCCCACATCTTTAATCCCAGCACTAGGAAGGTAGAGACAGGAGTGATATAACTAAGTGGAGAGAGGAATATAAGGCAGGAGAAGACAGGAGCTCATTGCCATTTGAAGATGCCATCAGAGAACTCAGTCTGAGGAGATAGTCTGAGGACAAGTTTTCCCCTTTGGTCTAAGCATTGGTAGAGGTCAAAGTTCTCTCTAGTGACTGGCCAATCTGCTTCTCTGATATCTCAGCTTTCATCCCCTAATATCTTACTTGAGGTTTTTATTAAGAACAGTTAGAATTCATGCTATATTTGGTGCCCAATGTGGGGCTTAAACCCATGACCCTGAGATTAAGAGTCTCATGCTCTACCAACTAAGAAAAAAAATGAAATACAGAAAATTGAAGTAACACGCTACATCCCTGTCTGACTACCACGGAAAAATTGGATATCAACAACAAAAGAAACAACAGAAAGCTTACAAACTAATGGAAAGTGAATAACTCCCCACTGAGTGAAAAAAGAGTCAAGACAGAAAATAATAAAGCAACCACATGAAGAGTCAAAATAGAAAGAATTATAAACCAGTCTCCTTTATGGATAGAAATGGATGCCATTATTCAGATTTTACCAACTATACATCTAATATCTAAAATAAATAAAGAATTCAAGAAACTAGTTATTAAAAAATACAAATGATCCAATTAAAAACTCAGGTACAGATCTAAACAGAGAATTCTCAGAAAAGGAAAGTAAAATTACTGAGAAATGCTTAAAGAAAAGTCCAACATCCTTACTCATCAGAGAATTACAAATCAAAACTTCATTATATTTCATTGTGCATCTATCAAATTGGCTATTATCAATAAAACAACTGAAAACTCTGGTGAGGATGTGGAACAATAGAAACATTCGTCCATTTCTGGTGGGAGTTAAAACTTGCATAGCCACTATGGAAATCACTATGGAGCTTCCTCAGAAAGATAGGAATCTACCTTACGACCCAGCTATACCAGTCTTGGGGATAATCCCAAAGGACACTTCATACTACTGACAGACACCACCACAGAATAAAAACAAGGATGGAAAAAGATATTCCAAGTATATAGGCCTAAGAAGCAATCAGATTTGCTCAACCATATTATTGATCCTTTATTTATGATACCCAGAAATTGAAAAGAACTTGAATGTCTGCCAATGTATGAAGAAAGTGGTACATTTATAAAACAGACTATTACTCAGCTTTGAGAAATGGAAATCATGAAATCTACAGATGAATGGATAGAACTATTAAAAAACATCCTTACTGAGAACTGAGACCCAAAAAAACAAATATGTTATGTAATCACTTTTATGGTGATATTATCTGTTATATCAATGATAGGCAAGCTACAATCCATAGAACTAGAGGTTAGGTATAGAGTAAGAAAATGGATGAAAGAGATAGATTTCCTGAGGAAGGAGAAATAAAAAAGATAGCTATGGCTGGACAAGGTGAGGACTGGAATCTGAAGATCAAATGGGCACAAAGGAGGAAAGAAAGGTTCTGGACAGGAAATACAGAGAGGGACAACTAAGATTGGTTATATACATATATACATACATACATATATACATATACAATGTTTAATGTGTTATTTTGATACATGTATATAGGCACATGATGATGACGTCATCTTTAAGGAAATACATTTATAAAAACATTTATGCTTTATGACTGGGTCTTAAGCCATGCTTTCAAAGTTGCTGGTTCATGATCAAAAATAACTTTATCTTAGTGGGATTTCTTCTGAAAAAACAAGAGATTCATTTCAATTTCATACCTGCTCTGTCCATTTCACATGGACCTCCAAGTAAAAATATTACAAATGAGTCTATTTGCATACAAATATTTTAGCTACTTTTCTAATACTGAAATTTAAAACATAATCCTTATAAATTTTTAAGGAAACTACAAAAGAGCCACATACTCCATGTTGATTGAGTTGTCTCATATTCCTGCACAAGCAGCTACCACCTTTAAGATTTAACAAAGCAAGTCAGCACCTCTAGCACCAGTTCTGAGCTTCTGTTTTTGTGGAAGCCAGAGTCTTTATTCTGCCTTCATGCAGCTTCATAGGAGGTCCCTGAGATGACTACCCTGAGATGACTACCCTGAGATGACTACCCTGAGATGACTACCCTGGAGCGTTCTTCATCTGGCCCCATCTACCAACCTGCGCATGTGGCCTGGTTCACAGCATAGAAAATAAAAACATTGGAGTTTGGCTCCATTTTCCTGTGATTCTGTGTAAATTGAAATGGAGTCACAAGCTCTGCCTTGAATAAAAGCAGTAGGTCAAGAAAACCACTTCATAATCTGAAGGAATGATCAGTTCCACGTTACCGTTACCATGGCATTTACTTCAAGAAAGAACAAAGAAAACAGCTCACAATAGTAAACGGCAGGATGGTTGCTTGCTTTGTTTTGTTTTTTAAATATCACGTATCAACATTTTTCCACAGGAAAGCTTTGGTGTTCCTGCATGGCTTTGCCTAAGATAAAAAGACCCCCGAACTTTTCTCTTGGAAAATGTACTGTGGAAAGAAAATTCATCTACCTGCAGGCAATAACAAAGTGTAAGAAAAAAAATCTTATCTCCCACACCCCCAAAGCATTTTATCCAGTTGAAGTCTGGATCATATGAACATCTGAGACAGTCTATATAAGCAAAATGTGTATGATCCTCTCTTACAGCTAGCAAAACTGAAGGTATATTGTGTTATGAGCTAGGTCAAGTTTGCCAAACTGATGAGCTGCTTCAAGGGGCTGGGTAGGGACCATAAGTAAATAATGCAATTTAGAGGGGGTTAGTAGAGACCAAAGTGCAAGAAGCAGAATGTATAAATGAGTCACTTGTTCAAAATTCTGTGGAAGACAGACACCTCACCTGAGACACTATCTTATGACTGGTGAGTACACAAATTCCTGCAAAGAGTGAAGAAAAGGCTAGAATTGCAGATTTTTGTAGAATAAGCAGATTAGTGACCCATACGGAGCCTGACTGAGTGGCTCCTATGAAGTCCTGACATCCAGGACATTTTTGTGCTGGTTTTCTTTCACCCATCAGATAAATCTCTGTATCACTGGCTTCTGATCTTTTCCAAGCCAAGGGCATTTAGCAGGATTCTTTGTAGTTATGGAAACCAATAGTAGATGGACAACATCCATATGATGACAAATGAACTAATAATTTCTACAGGGTACTGTGTAGCTAAGCTATGCTGTTCCATATGGCAATGTGCATTGAATGCATCAGATTCATAACTTTCAATTTGTGATGATTGGTCAGGACATTACAAATTGAAAGTTGTTTACAATTGAAATTGAAACTGGGTGTTGTAAGTCAAGGAATATCCTTATCCCACAGACCTGTCTAGGTGGGTTTAGCCAACCCCTCTTTGTGGTAAGGAGTGGTCTCAGGAAACTGTTTCAGTACATTCTCTGCTGCGTGATTCTAGAACCACTAGACAGCAGGTGTGTGGATGGGTGTGGCTGGTCTCTCAGCACACAGCTTTCTATTCAGTTGCCTAGAGGGAGGCTGTATTGTACTTGTCTTACCGTCTCTTCCCTGAAGCTCCTCTATGTTCATCAGACTTTCATATTACCTCTTGATTCTTCACTAAATTCCTAACAAGACACTTTCTCCCTTTTCTTCTAAACAAGACAGATGGCTGTGATTCTGTTCTCAGTCCATGTCTGTGTTGCAGAACCCCATTGCATGAGAGTAAGGAGAGTACTGTTGAGTCTTTGCAGCAAGGGAAAATGGGTTCCAAAATGGTAGAGGGCTAAGAAGAAATAAAAATGGTAGCAGCAATCTACCAAATTGTGAGAGAGAAGTGTGTGAGCTTCCTGGAAGTAGCAGACAAGACAGGTGTGAACCAAAATCTGTGCATGTCAACGGCAATTATGAAATTACAGCTGCAATGTCACCGTAGATTGAGTTCTTGCAGTGCTAAAACATAGACATTATTTGTGCTATCACATTTTCTAATCGGCAGCCCAGTTGCCCCATAGGGGAATCCTTGCTCATCTTCATAGAGGGAGTGGAGCCTCAGAGGCTGGGGGTAGAAGAGGGTTAAACTAGTGAGAGGGATTCATCTCAAATCCTCATTGAACCCAAGACTGATTCCGCACAATCGATCACAGCAATGTCACTGACAGTAGTTAATTCTTCAGCGGGTAAGGGATCTAGCCAGTACTCTAGCTGTGATTCCAGGAGGCATCAGTACTTGGGTTTGGGAGCAGCCATTGGTTACAGTGAGGGTAAATTGTCATTTCCATCCTTAGCCTGCTTTTACCTGATACCTTTTCATACACCAAGTAAAACTCTATTACTCTGCCTCAGTGAGAAACCTTTCAGGAGCATTGACCGAACACAGAACTATTGTCAGGTCAGGCTTTAGTAACAAGCTCAACTCTACAACTTCAAACAATTCCAATTCCCTTACTTCTTTGATCTTCTGTCTCCATATAATCTGCACGCCCCCCGCCGCCCCGGCAGTGGCCTACTACTCAGACCATATTGAAGAGAAGTTATAGGAAGCTTGAGGATTAGTAAGTAATACAGTCCAGAAATTTCTCTGGAATTGGTACTGTCACCTTTTGATGGAAAAGGTCTAAGAGCCATAGGAGATGTGAATTTCTAAGGTCATAGGCCTGCCTCAAAGTGCTGAGTGCACTAACACACATTTGTTAATAACAAAGTGAGTTTAGATACACGGAAAGAAAGAAATACAAAATAAAAACAGAAAATAGAAAGAATTCAGATACAATAATCAAGATAACAATGAAAAGCTGTTTTCTTATTTTACCAAAGCTCATGCCTACTTCTTGAAGTAGGATCTGGTCATCTCTTGAGCAGCACCCTTTACCCCAGAGTGACCGTGACCCTCTACTATTTATAAAATAGCTTCCCCATGTGTATCTCCTAATAGGAAGCTATAGCTTCCTTTGCCAAGAAGAAGAACAAAGCCCAACAGGGAGGGATAGCTTTCACTTTCTCCATCTAGGTACCCCAGAACTGGCAAGGGCCTGCTGAATTCCTCTGAACTGCGCATGACCCCTCTACAAATATTAGGCAAACTGGGATGTCGATAGAACCTGGAAAGAAGCACGGATGTTTCCTGTGCAACAGCCAGGATTTATTTAGCGAGGGAGAAGCTCTCTGAAGGACAAGACGTAGGGTAAGTGTACACCACCTGGGATGATATCAGGAAAGCTGCTGCCAGAGGTCAGGAGTGGCAACAAAAACTCACTGCAAACTATATAAATAAAAAATTTCCTTGAAGTGTTGAAGAGCATTGAAACACTAAGAAAAGGATCCGTTTAAAACAAAATCAAGGAATTTTATCTGTTGTGATTCTTTTTATTATCTAGCATGGCGCTGGAGTTTGGAGAAGTTGGTTAGATCTTTTATTTCAATTATATGGGAAGAAAGAGACTAAAGTGGGTAGGTAAGTTGCTTACCAGGTATTAATTTGATGTCTGAGATAACATTTTAAAAAAAAGAAAGAAGTGGGTGTAAAAATAATAGCCATAGGAAAACTAAGGAAAGCTTCAAGATTTCTTTGGATTGAGCTACGTGATAATTTGCTCTGCAGCAGTTTCCTCTAGATGAAAACCTCCTATCTTGGAAAAAAGCTCCTTAAGACACAGGATGGTTTCTAAGGGGACACAATATTTCACCCTGTAGGGAAGCTTGTTAAACTCAGAAGATAAACAAATCAATGGCTTGAGGAAGTTTCTGAAACTTAGCAGATTTACTAGATCCTTCCCATGTTGGTTACTTTTCTATTGCTTTGACAAAATCACAAGCAAGGCAACTTCTAAAAGAAAGAGTTTAATTGGGCCTGTGGTACCAGGGGTTTAGAATCCACAATGGTAGAACAAATGGTGGCAGGAAACATAAGGGCTCACATCTTGAACTGCAAACATAAAACAGTGACAGTGAACTAGAAAAGGCATGAATCTTTAAAGTCTCAAAACCTGCCTCCAGTAACATACTTCCTATAATATTATATCCTTTAAGACTTCCCAAATAGCACCAACAACTGTGAACCAAATATTAAATACCTGAGACTATGGGGGACATTTCACATTCAAACCATTATGCCATCCTTTTCCAAGTATATATAAAGATCAAGGACTGCTGAGATATACTCCAGACAAGCTGAGCTGTCTAGAAGAAAAATAGACCCCCTGATCTGCCTGGAAGAGGCTCAGCTCTGAAAAGGACAGTCTCCAACCTAGTGAGTTGCCTACAGGTTGTACTGAGTGCTACAAATTTTTCAACTTCCATGAGCTGTTGACCATAATGAAATGGGCTTTGGTGATAGAGCTGTTTTGTAGTATTTAATCATTTCTTCTCCTTCCAGCAACTCTGACTCACAGTCTTACAAGTAACTTCAATAAAACTCATTAGTTTGTGAACTTGGACTTTGGTGGTATCTGTACTTTTATCTGTAGTCAATTCCCTCTCTGAATTGAGTAGATGTTAGTTTTACTTTCTTCAGGCACAATATCACACAACATACACTCCACTTAAAGAAACAGATTTGATAAGATGCTTGCTTCTTCCTCACTTCAAGACTAGGGGGAATTTGGGAAACTACTTGGAGAATATGAGATCCACTCTCTGGAGTCAAACAGACACACCAGAGTATTGGATGCATACATGGGAAGCAGGCTAAGCAGCCAGTGGTCTGTGTCTGAGACACTTGCCGAAGACCAACTACCGTTTAGCCATTGGCTGTTATTTTCATAGGGCTGCCATGACAAATTACCACAAGCTTGATAAGTTAAAGCTATACAAATTTATTTTGTTACAATTCTGGATGCCATAAATCTAAAATCAAGTTGTTAGGAGGGATAAAGTTCCCACCAGTAACTTTAAGAGAATTATTTCATAATTCTTTGAGCTTCCAATACTTCTAGGAATTCCATGGCTTGGGGTTGTCTAGTTCCAATCTCTACTTTGGACTTCACATGACTTTCTCCTCTGTGTCTCTTTTCCATCTATATTTCTCTTATAAGGACAAATAATTGAGTTTAGGACTCATTTCATCTAAAAATTCCTAATTACATCCTCAAAAACCTCTTATCCAAGTAATGTTTATATATTTAGGGGTAAGATACATAAAACCATTTCAGGTACATTTAGTCTCAGCCAGATTAAGGACTCTGCAGTAAAGTTGTTTTATTAGATTTGATTTGAAAACTATGTAGCCCAGCTCCTATATTTATAATCCTTTTTCCTTTTTATCCCACATGTTTGACTTCTAGGTAAGTGCCACAATACTTTCCTAGATGATTTAAAACAAAATTTAAATGTATCTTTAAAAACAGCATTCAGCCAGAGACAGGACACATTTATGGTGAGTTTCTAGAGATGGTAATCAGAATATTAGAGGTGCCATAAAGGTCAGAAGCAAGAAATCAAAAAGATAGATATACTGATTTAGTTAAAGTACTGGTGATTAACCTAACTATGTGTCCTCTGGAAAAAATATCCAAAGTCAGTAGAGGCAAGAAAGCCTAGAAGCTCCCTTAGGCCAGCGGGAAACAAGCTAACTACTGAAGCACTGTTGAAAAGATGCCCTTGTACTCCCTTTTACTTTCCCCACTTCTTCCTCAAATCTTGTGATTTTAGAAACTTCAGTTAACAAATTTAGAGAATACTGAGAATGGAGGAAAAGACCACTTACATCCTTTTTCAGAGGCAAAGTGATTTTCTATACTGAGTCTCACTGGGGCAGGAGCTTAGAAGGTTTCCTTTCCATGAAGACTAGGGAATGGGCCATTGCATAAACTTTGAAAATCTAATTGATAGATCATGGTTACATTTTCAATCTTAAATTTATGACAAGATTTTATATCACCTAATAATAATGATGATAAAAATGCTAGGGCTGCCTACAGTCTCATTCCAGAAGCCCAGAAATATCATTCCCCCAGACGAATGCATTTTTTACAAGCAGGAAACACTAATGTCAACAATTGACCTCTGAATGTCTTCTACATGTCCTCATCAGTCCAGATTCTAACTACACTCATAAAAGAACCTGAGAGTTCCCTTGACTCAGAACATTATTAGGATGACCAGTGGTATTGATTCACTGTTCCAAATTGTTTCCCAATCTGAAAAAGAAAATGAGAATCAGATTCAGTTTACTCTGTAGACCAATATACAAATGAGCCTAAAGGATATTCAATGGGATATGACATCCACCTTCAATTGACCATCCCAGAGAAGACCAAGCTTGCTGTGTTGGGAGACTTCCTCTGTGTCACATGTTTGCCCTGTGATGAGTCATCTACTCTGAAAGCTCTGATTATTGGTTTTGGTCCCTTAAAAATACCTCCCTTGCTGGGAGATGATGACAGATGTCACCCAGCATTCGGGTGGCAGAGGCAAGTGGATCTCGGAATTTAAGTCCAGCCTGGTCTACAGAGAATGTTCCAGGGCAGCCAGGAATACACAGACGAATTCTGACTCCAAAAATAAAAAATAGAAAATAAAAACTTAAATTACAAAAAAGAAGCTTTCCTTTCCCAGAGACAAGCCCTCTTATTGGTTGTCGAATGAGAGTGGTCGGCCTTGAAGCCATGTACACACCAACAACAAAACCAGGCTCATTTGGTCATACATACATACATACAAACATATTATATATATATATATATATATACATACATACATATATATATGTGTGTGTCTGTGTGTGTGTGTGTCTGTGTGTGTGTCTGTGTCTGTGTCTGTCTGTGTGTATTCATGCACACATGCAGACACACACACATCACACCACTCCATACCACACCACACAACACTACACCACATGTAACAATATTTTTTAAAGCATCTACTATGTTCATAGCAGCATTATTTGTAATAGCCAGAGCCTGGAAACAACCTAGATGTCCCTCAGTGAAAAAATGGATAAAGAAAGTGTGGAATATATACGCATTAGAGTACTACTCAGTGGTAAAAAGCAATGACATCTTGAATTTTGCATGCAAATGGATGGAAATAGAAAACACTATTCTGAGTGAGGTAACCCGGACCCAAAAAGATGAATATGGTATGTACTCACTCATTAGTGGATTCTAGCCATAAATGAAAGACATTGAGTCTATAATTCATGACTCTAGAGAAGCTAAATAGGAAGGTGAACCATCCCCCCCAAAAAACACGTAGTTATCCTTCTGGATATTGGAAGCAATTCTTTTTCAATTAAAAACATAGTTAAAAAATAAAAATGAAGCCTCCCCTTACATACTTGCTCAAGAAAAAATTTAAACACTCCTTGTCAGTAATGTTTAGAAGGATGCATTTTTTCCCTCTAATATTCTGCAAAAAGAAAATTATGGCTGCTATTGTTAAAGGCCTGAGCAGTTTGTGCTGCATGGAATATGGATTCTACTGTCGTCACATTATCAGTGTAGTTCCCGGGCGGGGGGGGGGGGGGGGGGGGGACTGTCAGTATCTTTCCACACACTGTAAAAAAGATAAAATAAGCTTAAAATTCATTTTTTGCACAAATAATCACTTCTTATTTTGAATTAAATATTAAAATACATCTTCCATTATGCTAAAATATGGATGTTATGATAATCTCTACCCAATAAATATGCCCCTGGCAGAAACTAAACCCATAAAAAGCTCAAGAAAATGATCACGCAATAACTTTTCTCCCCAATGGTGTTGTTATATTATTTAGGTAACTATGAAAATTCAAGTAGCAAAAAGCTACACGAATATTTGTGGATGTAAACAAAACAAAATGTGTTTTGGCCTTACAGAATACTTAGTATCCCAGAACTGATGGGAAGTTCAAAATTTAGGAATACATAAAATTTAAATTATGAACAGGTAGAAGGCTTTATTATTGAAATATATTAAGAACATTCCCTAGAATATTAAAACATGAACCCTTAGCGAGATCACATTTTTATAATTTTGTTAGAGAGTTACATGCTAAGCACTGTTGCCCTAAAAAAAGAAACTGTTTCCCCAAATTATTTTCTGTACCATAAAATGTGAAGGACAACTTGGTTATTCATCAATAATAAATTCTACAAATGCTACTGTGAAGGTGGATCCTGTATATCAGAACCCTGTTGTATATTCTTATGCACGATCCTGAAAAAACTTATTGTCCATACAATATTTTTAACGTGTTGATAGTGCACATGCCTCTTGATCTACTAATGAAATTGTCTCATTCTGTGCTGGACACATACTAAGGACCCAAACTAATCTGATTGCTTTAATTGCTCCTTCAGCTCAAGAAGTGGAGATCTCAAATGTATACAACCAGACATAGGCAGAATCAAAAAGGATGTCTTCTATCCCCCTAAGCCCTAGTCACGGGCAGCCCAGTTCTTTGCTCAATTTACTAAACCATTACCTCTCAGAAAAGAAAGAGGGGGGGTATTAATTTATTTTTAAAGAAAGTGATTATTCCTCCAAAGGAAAATTAATTACCCTCCAAGTACCACCATCTGTTTTAATGTTTTCAAGCTTAAACTTTGGAGAAAGGTGAAGTAACTTTAATATGTCCCCAATGATAGAGCTCAATGACTTTGTCATTAAGACAAAGCAGAATCATCTTGCATCAAGCACTGGAGAGCAATGGCACATGGGAGGTCAGGGCATTTCCTCCAGAGCTAGTCAGAATTTCTCTTTAGTACATAACACACTGCCATTATTCCTGGAGGAGTTCCAAGTATTTCAGGAGCCAGTGGTCCACAGTTGCTGTGACACTGAGAAGTTAGTCAACAAGGGATCTAGAATGACAATGGTTCCCTGACAATGAATTTGTATTATGTTTCCATTCCGTAAAGGGTAAGTTTATGCACTTACAAACTTTTAACATAGATTTTTCTCTTTGGAGTTGCACTAGTTCACAAGAGCTATGGCATTAAAGAAGAAAGGAGCCCTGGCTCAGTCCTATGCTGTTCTCCATGGATTGTTTTCTCTATTTAGTCTTCAGATGAATCCCGTGAAATAAGAATTATTGTAATTTACAGATGTGAAAACAAGTGTTCAGAAAGGTTAATCTGTCCAATATACTTCCAGCTTGCAAATGTTCTTTGATACTTGATTTGAAGCTACTATTGCTACTTAACAGGGTACAGAGAAGTATGTGAAAGAAAATGATTATGACTTCAGTAAAATGAATCCTAATTATGTTTGCAAGTGCGAGCAAGAACTGATATTTGATTGCAAATGGATCTGATTCAGAATTCAGGCATTTTATAATACAAATCTTTTTTACTCTCTTATACACCTAAATTTTTTTAATATGTTTTATAATTTTTTGTTTGGAATGACTCTACATTCAAAGAATCTCTGCAATGATGGTACAAACAGTTCCTGAGTGTCCCCCACTTTGTTTCAATTCTCCTAGCGTCTTCATTGTGCATTCACCAAATCTAAGAAAACAACAATGGTACCTTGCCATTACTTCAAACCCAGAATTCATGCAGAATTTACCTGCTTCTCCATCCATGCCCTGTTCCTATTCCAGCATCCTCTCAAGGATACAACATTGCACTTAGTTGCCATGACTCCCCTGTGCCCTGTGGGCTATGACAATTTCTCAGACTTCGCTTTTATTCATGAGCCGGTAGTTCTGAGGAGTACTGGCAAGGTGTTCTGTAAAGCGGGCCTCGGTCTTGAATATTTGTTAAATCTAAAAATCCTTCCTTAGCTCAACATGAGCCACATCAGTGTACCTTGGTGGTTTATCCAGGCTCAAAGGAGCTTAAGAAGAACAGTGTGCTGAAGTCTGCTAAGAAATGGTGTGCTAATAGTGATAAACCCAGCGGGACTTTGCAGAGTGATAGAAATGCTTTCTATGGCGATGGTGGGTTCAGCCATTCCTGCCCAAGCTTGCCTCTCCAGGGATAAGGGTCATTAATTCCAGAAATATATTCGAAGCTATAGCAAATACAAAAATACTAAAGGAAACCAGAAGTGGTTTTTTTTTTTTTTGAGAAGAAAAATTGTAATAGAAGGTGGGCTAGAAAATAGTTAAACTGGATTTGAGAGATGTTCAGTCAGAGTACTTATCTTGTTTTTGTTTTATGTTCTTTTTGTTGTTTTTGTTTCCTATGTGACAATATTTTATTTTTTTAATTTTTTAATTTTATTTTATTAATTTTTATTGAGCTCTACATTCTTCTCTGCTCCCCTTCCTAAGCACAAAGAAGCCCCAAATCTATGGGCAGAGATCCAGGAATGGTGATGAATATACGAGATGCAGAGACAGGGGAATGAATCTATGGGGTTCAATGACGAGCCAGCCTAGGGAAATTCAAGGTCAGTGAAAGGCCCTGTTCCCTGTTTCAAAACAAACAAACAAACAAGGTAGCCAGTGCATAAGGAATGGATTACACCAAGTTTGTCTTTGGGTCCCCACAAAGCTATACATGGACATACATATACACACATGCACACGCATGCGCAAGTACGCATGCAGGTGTGCGCGCGCACACGCACATACTACCTACATAGGTTCCATAGTCAGAGCAGACAAGGTCAAATAGTCCTGACCTTCAGACCCATCTTGACTAAACTACGCTTGAAAGTCACGTGCTTGCCTCCTCACAGCCCATTTTGCTCGGTTCATCAGTTACTTAATTTTTGTTTATCGGTTTTTTTTCTTACCGGTAACAACTTTCCAACCAGGAATCTTTGCTTCGGGTGAGAAATGATTTTACTTTCCACTATCTGAAGAAAGGGTCTGGGAGCCCAGCCCTGGCCAGACTCATGGTTGGGCATTTGTTCAGCAAGTTGCCCTAGCTGGATAGATCAGAAGATCTCTGCCATCACCAACTATTTTTTTTATTTGGATTCTTGTCTGAAAGTACCATACTTTATATGGCTATTAACTCAACAATGGCTTCTCTGTGACCTTAACCTTAACTTTCTTAGAACCTTAGCTGAGTGGACAACTGTGTCTACCATGTGACATTTATAGGTTCACGAATAAATTAAGGAAATTCTTCTGACTATGGAACCAGGGACTAACTTCACTTAACTCTACATAAACTCCAGGCCCTACCAAGAGGGCACCAATACTCTCCTTAATGTCTTGACTTAATGTCTCTGACTATGTAAAGGAAACAAATATCTTTGTTTATGATTTCTTGGTATAGATATTTTCCCCCAAAACCTTCATCTCCTACCTAACCATGTTCTGGGTAAATCGTTTGATTATTAACCCCTAGAGAAATTCTTAAAATTTTTCTAAGTAGCTAAATCACAGCTCAATGTGTGAACATCTCTTAAATTGAGGTAATGTTGCAAGAATAGCGATCACCCCAGGCAGAAAAGAGTGAAAATCAATATAACATATGTCTAGACAGGCAGATGCAATCTCTGCATAGGATGGATTTCTGTGTTTGATGGCCATATGTATCCTTTCTCCTTGGCCCTTGCTTGAACTCTTTCTATCAGGAAAGGCCTCACAAGGAAACTGACATAAAGACAAAGCAAACAGGCTTTTGTGTGTCATATGTCCTTGCTCAGCAAGGTGACTACAGTAGGAAAAAAAAATCTCCTCACTCAAGTAATTCCGAACGTGCATAGTGAAATGGATCTGTGGTGATCTGAGGGGCTTTCTTTGCTCAGCAAGGATCAGTGGGATGGAGTCGGTGACAACTCACTGTTAAAACCTCAGGCCACTTGTTTATTGATGAGTTCCGATTTTTATTTTCCTGCAGACTAGCCCAAACTCTGCTTCTCTACATCCAGCTCAGAATAAATGCATTATAGTAGACAGAAAAGAAAGAACAGCTTTAAGCCGTAAGTCTTCTAAAGAAGATGAATCTAAATGAGGGAAAAATAGAGTCAAGTTATCATTTGTGTTTATAAATGAGTCCATGTTTCTGCTGGTTGAATAACTGGGTGCATTTCAGACATGTGAAGAATACAGACTTGTGGGAAACTGCTAGAGAGAGCTGAATCATTCTGCACAACTCAAGGGAATTATAAATTCTCAGGAGGCTGAGAAGGGGAGGTAGGAGAAGTACCACAAAATGTCAGAAACGGGACCCTCAGCAGGCAGTACAGCCAGCAAGAACCACCCACAGAAAATGCTGAGCAGACATTTAAAAGCTTATAATCCCATACTTATACTTTCAATAACTTGGTTCTACAGTGTGTGACTATACAGTAGTCTTAGTTGTCTTGATACAGAATCAAGAAAGAACTGCATGCCCACCAAGGTTAGTAGCTACAATGGGAGGTCCAAGATCAGAAACTATAAAAGACATGAATGAGAAGTCGGGGAATACTGGACCTTGGATTCAGGTAACCACGAAAGCTTAAGCCTTTCCTGAACTCACAGGAACCTTTAAAAAGGCAGGGGAGATCCGAAAGTCAAGGAAAGAAAATATGGTTCTGTAAATTGGCTAAATTATAAGGGTCAAGATGATTCCAGCTCACATATATTTCAGTTACAAATACACTTCTACTTCTCTGTGGCCAAAACTTAACAACAAGAGGTGTAGGGTTCTAACCATGTATATTTATATACAATAAATTACAATATATATTAAATATATATATACATATATGTATATCGTGTGTGTATATACATATATGTGTGTATAATATACATGTATATATGTGTGTGTATCTCCTAGTTTTAATCCTGAGAAGTTTGAAATCAAGCACATTAGCCAATCTCTGATGGTATTCCACATTCACACTGCTATCTTGCTTTTTCAGCCACCCCAAAATCAACCCAGCAATGATCCGCACAGGCTCAGATTCACACAATTAAACAGTTGATTGTTCTCAAATCTGCACAACTATTAATGTTCAAAAGCCTTCATACTGCATTATTCACAAATTATTTTTAAAAATTCAGGGACCTAAAAACTGAAAGCACGCAAAAAAAAAATGCCCCCATCTGTAGAAAGTAAAATCTATTCTACCTGACTAGCTACATGTCAGAGAATCAATGCCTGTTCCAAAAGATGAGCATGAACTAGTGCGGAAAGAACTGTCTGTTCAAAATTATACAGACTGCTAAACAGTAATTCACACAAAAAAGCTGAACCCAGAGTTAGTCTTGCTACCATTCCCAGATGTAGTTCATTGAAAGGGAACTTGCCTGGCAAAGTTCAAGCCAGTAGTTTTGTGTCTATATTTCTATCAGTATAGAAGCATACTCATAGCAAATGTGTTTATTCATAAAATATTTACAAGATGAATACAACATGACAAATTCCTTCTTAAAATAAAAAGCAAAGAATATCATTCCCACCTGTAAGGAATTTATAGACTGTGAAGAAAAAAGCAGCTGCAATAGAGAAATGGAAGAAGGAAGGTATTCCATGCAGTGCAGTTGTATTTATCTAGATAGTCTATGTACATTAAACAAAGAGACTGGTATAGAGATAAAGAGTGAAGTTCATCAGGAAGAACTCTGAACATAGGTCTTCCTTGTGGTGGCTACTTAAAATATCACGATGGAGGACAAGCTCACGGAATAATGGCAGGACTAGGAAGCAGGAAGACCTGTCACAAAATAATCAAATAAGGGAAGAGTTGTTGGACTTAGGTGCTAGGATGGCCATAACAGTGAATAGATCAATAGCTGATTTGACTGATTAGGTGAGGATGTGGGAGGAGCCAAAATTATTATAACCTCTCAAGCTGGATGATGAATAAAAACATTATTTGCTAAATTGGGAGTGGGAGGGCCAGGGCAGGCTGGGAGGTGAAGATACTAGTGAAGGAGGATTAGAATTAGAATTATGGGTTGTAGAAGTAGATCTGTCTAAAAGACTTTCTTTTTTTAAAATCAACTAGGGTTGGGTGATTGTTTGCTTGCTTGATTAGAAACTTAAGCTTTTGTGCTGGCTAGTTTTATGTCAACTTGACATAAGCTAGAGTTATCTGAAGAGAAAATATTTCCAAACGATCTTGTAGTAAAACATTTTCTTAATTGACAGGGAGGGCCCCGTTAATTTTGGGTGGTCCTGGGTTGGTGGTCCCCAGTTCTATAAGAAAGTAAACTGAGCAAGCCATAAGGAGCAAGCCAGTAAGCAGCACTACTCCATGACATTATCTCCTACTTCCAGGTTCCTGCCCTCACTGCTTTGGATGATGAACTGTTATATGAAACTGTGAATAAAATAAACTCTTATCTCCCCAAATTGCTGTTGGTCATGGTGTTTTATCACAGCAGTAGTAACCCTTAGACAGCTTTGAATCAAGCCTTCCCCAACAGCACAACTTAAGAGCATTCTGAGTCAGGGCAGCATCTGGGCCTCAGTTACCAGAGAATTCAGGGACAGAAGCACTTAGATTCCCTCAGTTCCCCTCATCTCGTTCCTTTCTTTTATTTCTGTTTTATTTTTAAAACATATTTTAGTATACAAATATTTATATAAATCCTCATTATTCTGATTTATAAACTGCCATTCACTGTTTATAGAATACATAAAGGCAAAAATACTCTATCTTTGCATGCACAATTACAAATGATGTTTAAGATATTTAATGATTGCTTTGACAAGCCAGGTCCAATATATCACACTGATGTACATAGACTGAACACCCTCCATAGTTCCAAACCTGGACCTCAAGATAAGATGTTTGTATGTCTCCCAGTCTTCACTCTCAAATTTTCAAGACAGATTTATTGGTCAAGCTTGCATCCTTGCACCCTGGGGCAAACCAACTGTAGTACAGGAAAGGCTCACACCATTAACACAGTATCCCATTAATTGTTCGCTGCAGACATCTGCATTGAGTTCAGAAGACAGACCAGCATTTGAAAGCTGTGTCAGTCAGCACTCACTCACTACTACTATATATTTCCTCCTTTAAATAGTTTTATTTGAGACCATGGCTACAGAAATTTCAGTTTATAGTCATAGGGCTCCATGATTTCTGGGTCTGTGGGGAAAGAGAACACATTGTTGAAAGGAGGTAGTGCAGCAGAGACATTCACCTCATGTCTGCAGAGAAACAGAGAGAGAGGGAAAGAAAAAAGGCAAGCCTGGGCCAGCTGGCCTCTTCATTCTTCTTTTATTCTATTTGATCCCTCATTCTATTGGATGGTGCCATGAGCCTTTAAGTGAGGCTTCCCACAACAATTGCTATTCTGCCTGCCAACCATCTCTGAAAAAGTTCTCTCAGATACACACTGAGGTGTATGTCTCCCATCTAGAAGTTTCTCAAGTCAGTCAAGTTGAACTTCAAGATTCATCATCAGAGCATATGAATGAAGAACAATACCATGGTACTACATGAAGCTACTTTAAACTGTGACTGTGTCTTCCTAAATTAATCCCAATGTAAGGCATTAGTCATGTAAAGAAATGGGAATGCTAAGTGGTGGTTATAACATGAAGATTCTGATTCATGAATAAATCAATTCACACATTTGGGGATGTATGGATTAAAGAGCCATCATAGGAGTGGTTATGACATAAAATCGAATTCATTGGCTTATTTTCACTGTCTCATTAGATGTATGCCCTCTCCTATGTCATGACTCAGCACAAAAGCTCTCACCAAACAGCAAACCAATGCTAATGCAGGCTTCTATATTTTCAGGACTGTCAGAAAATAAGCCTATTTTCTTCATAATTTATCCAGCCTCCATGCGTCTTGTTATAACACCACCAAACATACAAGAACAATTAGGGAAGTTGTGCATAGATAGAAAAGGTCAAAGAAAGAAATTTAAGCTACAGGGTTAACAGTAATGAATGGTGAAACACCCATCCGAGGAAAATCAAGAAAGAGTAACCAAAGTGTCAGAAGGCAGAGCAGCAGATTATGTAGAAAGTGTGTTATGAAGCTGAGGGAAGAAAGGGATTAAGACAAAGGTACATAAGAAACATGTATTGGCACAGAAGCCAAGTACTCTGTGGAATGAGCAAGAAGTGGCCACTGAGAGGAAAAATAAGCAGTTTGACAGAACGCAGGGGCATGGGCCAGACTGGGGTGGGAAAGAATGTGAGCAGGAAGTGAGAGAATGGTGACAGGCTGCTGCTGTCAGGCCTGGAAGAGAACAGAACCCTCTGATACACACGTCTTTGTGTCACATGACTAGTGAAATGTGCCACAGCTATGTTTGTTTCTATTGACAGTCTTTGACACTATGGCTCATGAAGTCTGGTTCTGCACCATGTTTTATGCAAATGTTAATCCCAGGACTTATGTTCATTATAAACATAGATTTTTTTTCCTGTCAAAGCAATGTCAGTTGTAGAAAAAGTAAAAATGAACTATTAATAAAATTCACAAAGTTTTCATCAAAATAGTAACTCTTTTTTTTTTCCTTATGGTTTATTTTTTTTATATTTAAAAATTTCCATCTCCTTCCCTCCTCCTCCCCCCTCCCTCCCCTCCTCCTCCCCCTTCCCGCCCCTCCTTCTCCCCCTTCCCTTCCCTCCCCTCCACCCATACCTCCCCTCCCTCCCTCTCAAGGCCAAGGAGACATCAGGGTTCCCCACTCTATGCTAAGACCGAGGTCCTCCCAACTCCCCCCAGGTCCAGGAAGGTGATCGACCAAGCTGAGAAGGCTCCCACAGAGCCCGTCCATGCAGAGGAATCAGAGCCCAGAGCCATTGTCCTTTGCTTCTCAGTCAGCCCCCGCTGTTGGCCACATTCAGAGAGACGGGTTTGGTCGCATGATCCATCAGTTCCATTCCAACTGGAGTTGGTGATCTCCCATTAGTTCTGTCCCACCGTCTCCATGAGTGAACGCACCCCTCTCGTTCCTGACTTTCTCCCTCATGTTCTCGCTCCTTCTGCTCCTCATCAGGACCTTGGGAGCTCAGTCCAGTGCTCCAATGTGGGGCTCAGTCATCTTCCCCATCTGTCGCCAGCTGGAGGTTCCCTCACGGTCCTGACTTTCTTTCTCATGTTCTCTCTCCTTCTGCTCCTCATCAGGACCTTGGGAGCTCAGTCCGGTGCTCCAATGTGGGGCCCGGTCATTTTCTTCATCTATCGTCAGGTGGAGGTTCTATGGTGATATGCAAGAAATTCATCAGTATGGCTATAGGAACTGGCCTTTTCAGGCTAGGAGAGGGAGCCTGAAAAGGCCAGTTCCTATAGCAAAATAGTAACTCTTAAACTACTTTTAGATGGATGGGAGCTTCCTCATTGAAAATAAACTAAAGTACATAAATACCATGAGGTATTCCTCTGGTGTGCAAGCCACTGAAAAGATTGTGTGATGGAGGAGGGTCATCTGTCTATAAGTTACTTTTATTGGTTAAAAAATAAACTGCCTTGGCCCTTTAATAGGACAGAAAATTAGGTAGGCGGAGTAGACAGAGTAGAATTGTGGGAGAGAGAAAGCAGAGTCGGGCAGATGCCTCAGGCAGTCGCCATGCCTCTCTTCTCCGAGATGGACGCAGGCTAAGATCTCTCCTGGTAAGCAACCACCTCGTGGTGCTACACAGATTACTAAATATGGGTTAATTTGCCAATAAGAAGCGAAAACTAATGGGCCAGGCAGTGTTTAAAAGAATACAGTTTCTGTGTAATTATTTTGGGTATAAAGCTAGTCGGGTGGTGGGACAGAGCCCCACCATTCCTTCTACAATTGTGAGCACATGCCCACTGCTGAGAGCAAAGTTAACTTTTATCCAAAGAAGGGCCAACATGCTCACAGACAACAAAGCTCCCTTTGTGTGAAGGAAATCAAAAAGTCTAAAATAATGCTTTGAGTTTTATTAACTCAGAATGTCAGCCTTCAAAGAATTATTTCTGCTCTTGTAATTTTAATTCTTGTGAGTTTTATTTCACAAATTCTTTATTTGTTTCTTTTCCACTTTCTGTGATAAAATACCCTAACCAAAACAACTTATGGGACAAAGCATTTATTTAGCTCACAATTCAAGATACATTCCCTTGAGGGGGTGGGGAACAGGACAGTGGGAGCGTTAAGCAGCTGGTGACATTACATCCATGGTCAGAAGGTAAAAATGAAGGAGGGCCTGCATGTTGTTTGCTGCTCAGCTCCATTTATCCAACTTGCGCAGTCCACAGTCTTAGTGAAGGTATGGAATACTGATCTTGGGTGGGTCTTCTTGCCTCAATTATGCAATAAAGAAAACCCCTCCCAAGCATGCCCAGAGACCCTTCTCCCAGCTGATTCTCCGTTCTGTCAAGCTGACAATTAAAACCATCACAAACGCCCTAAGAATAGATGGAATCAGCTCTTTGTTAAATATTTGGTAGCTCTTTTAGTGCCTCTTGGCTATGGTGCTGGATTTCTTTTAAGATTTTTGGTGACTATAATATTAATGAAAAAAGTAGAAACCAAACTGAAAAAAAATTAAAGTATTGTCTGGTGTAGCATGCAAAGTCAAGTTTACCCAAGCTCAAATACACACAATCTCTTACAGCAAGCCTGAAATTTTCTGTGACTGGCAGAGTGGAAGTTATAAATAAATGGGAAAAATCTTTCTCAAAAGTCACACAAAAAATCCTATCAACCCAGTATAATTCAGTTAGCCTTTCAGCAGAAGCCAAATGAGCAAATGCTCAGAGGCTCAGTTTTTCACTGCATGACGGTGACAGCATCCACAGCCAGAGAATCTGTCCCTAAATTGTCATTTCCATAGTCCTTAACCCTTCTGGAGTACCAAGTTACCCTACATAATAGGCTAAAGGCTTTTTAATTCAAATATCAGTTTTATGAAACACACAAGAGAGCTTGATATTTACATCCTGAGAAATGACGTTTGGAAAACATTGTCTTTGGTTTGCATCATTAAACCATCATATTCTCATACACAGAATACTTTGTAGGAAGAGAATTCATATTCTCATACACATTTTGTAGGAAGAGAATTCATAATCCCTGCAATTCATAACACCCCATAGCCTCAAATCTGACTTGAGGTACTTAAAACAGCTTTCATTGGTCACACACGGCAAGGCAGCTCCATGCCAAGTGTGACTGTTGTGTGTCCAGGACAAGGTTGTAGTGATTGCCACAACATTACCCTGGTGAGCACTGACAGAGACATTCTAGACTTAGTACATGTTTTATGTGGAGTTGATTTTGGTGGTTGTACATTCGGAGACCTCGCAGCATCACCAGCTTTTTCATGACCTACACATTCAGGATCACAGCTTCATATGTGGTCACGAATCAAAGTTGAAGAAACTCCACCAAAACATAAAGCAGGAGTTTTCATTGAATTCATGGCCAAGAAGACTAGTAAAGACGGATCTTGTTAGGGAGAGCCACTATGGGGTCAGGGAGAAACATGGTGCTAGGAAAATTCCTAAGAATTCTCAAGGATGACCCCAGTTAAGACTCCTAGCAATAGTGGAGATGGTGCCTGAACTGGCCTTCCCCTGTAACCAAATTGGTACCCCCCACTATCATCATAGTGCCTTCATCCAGCAACTGATGCAACCAAATGCAGAGATCCACAGCCAAGCACCCGGACAGCTCTGGGAATCCAGTTGAAAAGAGAGAGGAGAGACTATATGAGCGAGGGAGGTCGAGATCATGATGGAGAAATCTATAGAGACAAGAACCAAGCTCATGGAAACTCATGAACTCTATACCAACAGGTGTGGAGCCTGCATGGGTTTGAGCTAGGCCCACCACATGTGGGAGACAATAGTCAAGCTTGGACTATCTGTGAGACACCTGGCAGTAGCACCAGGATCTATCCCTGTGCATAAGCTAGCTTATTGGAGCCCATTTTCTATAGTAGGATGTCATGTTCAGCCTTAATGCAGGGCAGTGGGGAGAGGGGCTTATTCCTGCCCCAACTTAATGTGTCAGGTTTTATTGACTTCTTATGGGAGCCCTTAGCCATTGAGAGGAGAGGATGGGGAGTGGGTTGGGGGAAGGGGACAGGGGTGAACTGTGGATGGAATGTAAAAAGTAATATAAAAAATAAATTAAAACAAAGACTTGTCCTTAAGTTTACTGAACCAGGTCAACAAAAGCCTAGATATGGCAATTTCAGAGAACAAGTTCTATAAAGGGTTGCTATGAAAAATATGAATTATATTATTGGTGTAAAATAAAGGAATCACCATCAGAATTCAAAGGTCCTAGAATAATTTTGACTTGTAAACAGTGAGAAATCAGGTGCTTCTGAACAGAGGAGCAAAGTGATTAGCAGTCATTTACACTAAGGGAATCTTGAGTGGCAGAAGATTGTAGACAGAACAAATCAAAGGTAAAAAATGTTCACCAGATTATGCTAAATTAAAGATTTTTTTAAACAGTCTAATTCTCCATCCACTGATGAATGTACAATGAAAATGTGGTACATTCATACAATAGGATGTCATTCAGCTGCTGAGAAAAATTGAAATTATATTTTAAGGTAAAAGGATGGAGCTAGAAAAGCATCATCCCAAGTAAATCAGCCAGACCCCAAAAGTCAAATTGTATATGTTCTCTCTTACATATAGATGCTAGTTTTTAAGGTTTCAAAAGTTGTGCTATACTCCAAGTAGCCACACAATTGGGCATCTAGTAAGGGACCAGGTGGGGAGGAGGGGATCTTTCAGTGAAGGGGAAATAGAATATACTGTTATAGAGAGACAATAGGTAAACCAGAGTATTATATAGGCATGAAATGGAAAAGAAGGGTAAAGGAGGAAATATATGGAGGGTTAACAAACATTAAAGGAATTAATGTTAACAAACATTAACATTTGAAAAATGTGTAGAAAACTACTACTGCATAAGCTTGCTAAAATGTATACATATACAAAAGGGAACTAAATGAAGTCACTATGCCCCAACTAGACATGCCACCAAGTAAAAATTCCAGTGCTGGGAGTGGCCTATACCTTGCTGCATCATTGGCCAAAGAGGTCCCATAAAACCACCCAAATATCACAGACTATTGGTTGTTCCCCTAACCCAGATGGCAATATGTGATTGCTGAAGACAACAGTTGCTTACGTCATCAAACATGGAAGAAAAGAAGAGTCGGTGCTTAACTAGAAGCTTCACTCATGCTCACGATCATTCATAATGCACTGGGGAAAATCAGTCATCAATATCACCCATATACATGAGATGAAAACACTGCTAAACTGGACAAGGTCCTGAGTCAAGATAAGTCATTGACCTACAGGAAAAATCAACACTATTATTCTTCTAAAGGAACACAGTAATAAAATGACCCCTAATGGCCTATAGCCCATAGATGAGTGCCTCACTCAACCCTCAGCAAAGAAGTTTCTTCTTGACTGAATGGTAACTAACAAAGAAACCCACAACTGAACAAAGTTCAGAGAGTAAGAGATTTTGGAGCACTCGGTGCTAAATAGAATGTCACCATCAAAGCCCTTTCCTCAAGGCCAATGATGGAATGGGCCTTAAATCCGATAAAAATGGTGGGTTGGCTACTCTCGTAATATCTGGGCGACTGCTACACCACTATATCTTGAAGAAGGTTGTTGTTATAAATTTCAGGGTTTGTGAATGAAAAGAGAAGGCAGAAAGACTGTAAAAGCCAGAGGGGATGAATGACACAAGGAGATGGTGGCTTCCTGAGACAACAGTACTGCTGCACTCACAGAGACTGTGGCCGTATGCATGATACTTGCTCAGGTTTAAGCCAGATGGGGTCCCAGTGCTGAGAGATGGAAGTGGACATGGGCCCAACCTCTAACCAAGAAGTGATTTGTTATTGCTACCCACTAGAAGAGGTAGCAATGTAGTGTCACTGTGTCTATCAACCACAGTTCAGGGCAGACTCCATGCCCAGTAGCTGGCCAACACAAAACAAACTCCATGTTTCTTGTGAACGTTTTTGTTACATCTGTCACATTTTGCCTTATTGGTCTCTGCTTATTTGTTCTGATTTTCTTTTTTGTTGGAGTGTTGAGAGAGAGACAGAGACAGAGAGACAGAGAGAGACAGAGACAGAGAGAGACAGAGAGTAACTTGGGTGGTTAGAGAAGTGAAGTGGAAAAGTTTGAGAAGTTGTGGAAAGTGATTAAAATATAGTATATGAAAAGAACTGAGAAAAATATATGAACACCGAAGTTTTTACATCTTAAAAATTATACATTCAGTGAAAAAGCTTTGGTCAAGAGTTTGTATGACTTTCAGCAATTTGCTTCTTCTACCTAGGAGAATATAAACTCTGGTTCTGAACTACCAGAGGTCTGATTCTGCCTTCAGAAACATGGAAAAACCAAAGGAAATAAATGGAGGAAAACTCAAAAAAGTTAAAACTAAATAAATGGGAAAAGAGATAAAAAGATAAGTAAACTGTTTGGTTGAATTGACCAATCAATTAATTCAAAAAATCAACCTAGCAGTGCCTTTCAATCTAGAGATATATCTTTTCAGAACTATTAAAAAGAGAAGGGTCAGGATCTCTTCCTCCAAGGTTACAATTCTAAAGGATGAAATAATGCTTTTATCAAACAATTAAATCACTTGGCAAAAATCAATTACTGATTGTATCCCAGATTCCGAGGAGAATTGCATCATAAAAAGTACTCCTTTGTAAATGGTCAAGGGCAAGGGCACAGCAGCCTTGAAACCTCTTTTAATAACCATGGTGGTCATTAGTGCCTACTTTACAAAGCAAAATGCTTCCATCTTCATATTTTCTAAGCAAATGAAAGCATATTACAAATAGTCCATTACCTGATTTCCTATCTTTTAGTATAAATGGATTCATTTTTAACATAATGATTCAAATGAGATTTTATTTTTCCAGAGAGTTGCAATATTAAGGGATTCTTCCGTACTTATTTCCTATCCCCATCAACAACAAGACTTCAAACACCATATCTGAAAATATGAAACATGCTTACCACCACACTATTTAGGCCTCGTTTCCTATGGTTGAAGAACTGTGGGCATCTGCAGAGGGGTGCATGGAATTCCTGTTCTCATCACGGTAAAAAAATATTCCTTCCCCATGATGCATACTACAATCTTTTGTATAACTATGTGATTATCTTTATATCAATTTAAATGTTCATATATGATAAAGTATCTTCTATTTTCTATTGTCTCCATGGGTGAAAATGTGAGATAAATTTTAACTGAATCAAGCAGCTCCTAATGGGCAGAAAACCTTCTTCTGATGATCTTTATTCATTTGGTGTCAGATGCTGCAGGTCTGGAGTGAAACTGCTCCTTTAATTAATATTTTCTTTGGCAAAGCTGGAAAATATTGGTGCTTCAATCCATGCTTGTGTTTGTAGATGGAACGGCAGGCTGCTTCCTGCCGCCCGGCTCACCGCCAGGCTCACAGCCACCAGCTAGCTTTACACCTGAAATAATTACACAGAAACTGTATTCATTTAAACACTGCCTGGCCCATTAGTTTCAGCCTCTTATTGGCTAATTCTCACATCTTGCTTTAACCCATATTTAGTAATCTGTGTAGCACCATGAGGTGGTCGCTTACCAGGAGAGATCTTAACCTCTGTCTGTCTCGGAGAGGAGAGGCAAGGCGACTGCCTGAGGCGTCTGCCTGACTCTGCTTTCTTTCTCCCACTATTCTGTTCTGTCTACTCCACCTACGTATGTTCTGACCTATCAGGCCAAGCAGTTTTCTTTATTAATTAACCAATAAGAGTAACACATAGACAGATGACCCTCCTCCATCATGTGTTTGCAGATTGGAGCCTTGAAAAAGTGAGTGAGGAAATCAGATAGAAGGAAGAAGTCAGCATTTTTGCTTAGTTTTAGCCAAAAAGGAATAAAAAGGAATATTTGCTCCTTTAACCACTTTTTACACCTCCAAACTCAATAAGCATCCAGTTATAAATACTTGTATCCGTGTTGTACCTACCCAATACTTCTTATTTGAGTTTTTATTCTGTGTCTCTTACTGAAAACATTTGGGCTCTCTGCTGCTGAACGAATTGAATCCACATCATGTGCTTTCAAGCTTTACCCCAAAAGTATGACTGTCTGGATGTTAAAGGAGAAGCACTATGTGTAAGATTGTTATTTCAGGCACAGGGAATGGGCTTCCTCCATCCACGTTAGCTACTGTTGTCTTATGCAGCTCATATTTAGGTAGCAGTTGTGCTGTTGAGACTTTATGGGCATTGCTTTCTAGATGTCATAGTCTCACAGCAAACTCCCTGATTCTCTGGCTCTTATGATCTTTCTGTCCCCCTGTCTGCCATGCTCCCTCAGCTTTAGCTGCCCAGGTTGTATTGTAGTAGTGTCAGTGGGAACTGCACAACACAGCTCTGCTTTCTTATTGGTTGGTTGTGATTTTCTGTAATTGTCTCCATCTGTTGCAAACAGAAGTTTCCTTGATGAGGAGTGAAGGCTAAATTTACCCATGGGTAAAAGGACAAATATCTACAAGTCTAACTTCTCCGCTTTACCTCATTTGGTCTTCTGATGTGGGAGAGTCTTCTGTTTGTGTTGATTTCATTGGTTAATAAAGAAACTGCCTTGGCCCATTTTATAGGCCAACCCTTAGGTGGGTGGAGTAGACAGAACAGAATGCTGGGAAGAAGGGAAGTTAGACAATCGCCATGCCTCTCCTCTCTGGGTCAGATGCGATGAAGCCAGCTACCAGGTCAGACATGCTGAATCTTTCCCCATAAGACACCACTTCGTGGTGCTACACAGATTATTAGAAATGGGTTAATCAAGATGTGAGAATTAGACAATAAGAAGCTGGAACTAATGGGCCAGGCAGTGTTTAAATGAATACAGTTTGTGTGTTGTTATTTCTGGGGCTAAGCTAGCTATGCGGGAGCTGGGTGGGATGAAAAGCAGGCCTGCCCGCAGCCCCTCACTACAGTCTTCTCTCTTTCCACAGAGTTGATTTGCCCCATGCATGTCACTGTTAAGTCCTACATTGACCATTCAACTTGTGTTTCCAAGCTTTCGTCATATTGTAATAGGGAACAGCATCTCTCCAGGGAACTCCTGAGCTCTCTGTGCCAAATATGGATGGCTGAGGCACTTACCTTACCTTGAGGACTGAGTGGCAACCAGTCTTTGTCCTGCAGTGACAAATACCTATTCTAGGACTACTCAGATTGTTGAGGCATCCAGCCTCTAGGACCAAGTACCAGGTTCTCAGCATCTCAGTTGTTATTTGGCTTTATTTTTTTATGATTTTAAAGCTCATTTCTTAAATTCTGATACATACTTACATATGTACATGTGACTGTGTGTGTGTCCCCTTAGTTCAGTTACTATAGAGAATCCAAACTAAGACACAGTCCTTCTCATACACCAAGAAACAGCTGCATGTATTTGTGTTCCTTTCCTCTACTTTGGGAAAATACTCTTTGTCAACCTAAATTTCTACACATAGCCATAATGCTTTATAAATTTGACATCCAAATACTTGGGTTCTTTAAGTAGATAAAAATTACTAGGATGTATAGTTTCTAAATCCATGAAACATAAATAAAAGCATACCAATTTTTTAAAAATTCATTCCCCAAATTATCAAAACCTGGGTTTGGGGCAGCTTACTTTATTAGTAAAGTACCTGCTTACAGAAGCATGGTGATTATAGGTGGATTCCCAAGCAGTCACATAAAAAATGAGCACAATGGCAGGAGTCTATAACCTCAGGTCTAGAGGTGGGCAGAGACAGGTGGGTCCTAGGACTTGATGACCAGGCAATCTTGCCAAAATGGCAAGCTTTATATCCAGGTAGAGAGCCAGTCATAAAAAACGATGGTGATGAATGACTGGAGAAGACATATGAAGTTACACAAACATATGTGTACATGCTTCACACACATACACACACACACACCTGCTCCCATACAACTAACTATATATGTGTGTGTGTATTTGTGTATACATATACATGTATATACATACATATATGTGTGGTATATGTGCATATATACAGATATAATATATGTGCATATTGGTACGTGTCACACAAACACACTCCCAAAAATCCCTTTATCAGCAGAATTATTCACAAGCCACCTGAGTTAAGGGATACAGTTTTCTTCAAAACAGCATCGCGTATATTAAGGCTGAATTAATTCCGTTTGCTTGACCTGAAGTCTTATTCACAGAGGGTATTCAATAAACAGATAATGAAAGGAAAACAAAGTGATTCTCTGAGCATGCCGAGCCTCCTCTGCAGTGACTAGTCATTAAACTTCTGCAGGATGAAAACCTGCCTCTTGTGTCAATATCCCATGACAGCATTTCCCTAAGTGAACAACGTATTTTAAGTTTGAATGCATTCCAAAGAGATCTTTGCTCTCCTGCTGTGTGTCTCTTGACTTCACTATTCCCTCTTAGAAACTCATCTCAGTGGCTTCCCCCAGTTAGCATGCCTGTTTGGCCCATGAATTCATTCGTTGAGCTCATAACTCATGTTCAAAAGCTCTCTAAGGGTCGCCAGTGCTTTATTTTGAAACAGTATTAATATATTGCCAAGGTGGTCTTCAGAAACCTGAACTCAAGTGGTCATTCTTAGCCTTCAAAGCAGATTCAACTCTGTGTCATCACCACAGTGGACCCTAATATCATTATTTTAAGATAAAAATTAAGTTGTACTACATTTGTAATGGGCAAGAAAGAAAGCTTAATATTTCTTGGCAGTGTAACAAAAATTAATGAAATTTTAATGCTCCTGTTTGAATTACTATATATTTGGCTGTAAATGCTAGATAGTACCATCTTTTTCTTTAAACAAAACTAGAACATCTGTGATGTTCTTATTAATTGATTGTAGTTTAGCTGTTATTTGTTAAATTTTGCATTGCTTTATTAAACATATTTGTGCATAGATCTTCACTACAGCTTACAGAAGCATGAGTCCCATAGTCTGGAAATTTATGAAGAATTCCTCGAGTGTGCTTCTTACTAAGAATTTTCAAACAATTTCTTATGGCAGAAACAAACAATATAACTTTCAGCATGCAATAAGCTGTTAGAGAACTGAAATTTGTTATGAATTTTCTACCAGTAAAATGACATAAGTCACATCTCCTTATGAGACAAAATACCCAAATAACTACCAAAGCAATATTTCCCATACCAGATAAAAAGTACTATGAAAAGTTCATCTTGCACATGAAATGAACAATAAACATCTCATTATTACCCATGTGTGTACACGCACTTTGTAGTATGTACATCATCTATTACCTTACTTCTCAAATAGCAGACTTACATGGAGTAGATAAAAACTTCTCTATGAGAACTAAAGGTATCTTTGCTTATGCTCTTGAATAGAATTTAAAAGAATGCATGTACAATTCTGAGATTGCAAAATCTATTTTTAGATTTTTAAGAAAAACTTCATTTTCTTACCAAGACTATTTACTGGTTTCATGCATTTAGCCTTCATGTGTTATAGAAAAAGTATCTAATATTTAGATATCTTAGAATAAACCATCTACATACTGATTAGAAAATAATCACATTTACAATGAGAGCATGAATGGACTCACCCAATCTATTGGTAAACATCCTCGGTTCTACAGCATAGTTTACCAAGAAAATGCCTTAATACCATTGAAATAATTAAATCCTAAATCTTCTGGCCAAATTGTAGCTAAACCACTTAGTGCAAAAAGCCACTAATTACTTATTTTCTTTGTTACAACATCCAGAACAATACTAGAATGCACAAAGCAATTGTGCTGAAAATGTACCCATTGTCTCCATAGTGAAAGCCATGGGGAGCACTGTCAAGAGTGTATTTATGATGATGCAACTGGTCGACAGGCCGAGCACAATGAACCAAACTGCATGTCCTCTTGTTCTCTTTTGGCATTGACTTTGCTCTTGCTTCTTAGTATGATAAAGGGGGTGGCTGGTCTGCCTGAGCATAGTCAATGCTGCTAGAGACAATTTATCACTGAGGGGAAGCATCTTGCACTAATGGAAATGGCAGGTGGCCAGGCCTAGCCTTCTAGTAACATGAGCAGCTAATTTTTGTCAGCTACAAGGTGTTGAGCATGATAGTATTGTGCAGACTTGTTTGTTTTAATAGTGGCTCCTTCTGTATTGTACTGAGTGATGTAGTAGGCTACCTCTTCTAGAAAAAGATGATTGTGGAAAGTTTCTGGTAAAAAGAAAACATAAGGTTAAATGTAAAGTTTAAATACAGCATCAAGGGAAAATGTTTAAATACAATACAAATAGAAGACCCTAGTGGCTATTTGAAAATAAATATCAAAATATCTTCAATGAGTTAGGGTGAAAAACTTCAGCAGACTTTGCAGGCTTCTGTGAGGGTTTGAAACTCCTACTATTTATCAACTGTGTAAATTTTGTCAAGTCGCTAAAATTCTGAATCTCAGATTTGTTCTGTTCCTTTATTTGGTTGTTTAATTTGAGTTTGATTATGTAACCTATAAAAATAAAGCAGACTTTATGATAACTATACTAAATAGCACTTAGTATATTTCTTATGCAATAGAGTCTCAACTTAATGGATGATTTAACATAATATTCAAAGATGGCATTTTCCTATGTTTCATAGTGAGGAGGAGAAATGCTGATCATGATATCCACCAGAAAATGGTGTTCACTGGCACAAAAATAGAAACCTCTCTCTGCCACAAAAAATCACCTAAATTAAGCCAGTTGTATCCACTGCTAAGTTTGTCTTCACATTTTAAGGGGACCCGAAGAGTGGTCCCTTAGAAGATTGCTCATAAAGGAATTTGCATCCTTTTAACCTAGACTGGAGGTGAAAATACAGTGCAGGTCTGTCAAGTAAATTTTACTGGGTACTGAACAAATACATGAAGCCACATAGTTCAAGGAGACAAAAAAACATACAACAAACTAGGCTTAATATAAAGCCGGGGATGTGGGTGCTGATTACAAAACATAGATTTCCTCTAAGCCTGATACGACCATCTGTCATCATAGACCTGGCATTGTGGTATTCCACAGAGTCCTTGGTCCATAGTCATGGCAATGAGATAAGAAAAAAATTGCAGTGCTGATGATACTGTTATTATTCCATAGTAGGAGGGAAGAGGGGCACAGGACTCTCAGCTGAAGTTCAATGCTTCACTCCCTCCTGAGCCTACTTGAGCTACAAATAATTTGGGAACGCATAGGGTTAACTAAAAAGGAGATTCCAAGATTCAACTTTCAAAAGACTGTTACCTATGATAGAATGAAACTCTGCCATGATTAGCTGTATTGAGGTCACCTATACTCTTTTGTAATCAACTCCCCACCCACGTGTCTGTTATTAGTAAACTTAATGAACTCCTTGGCTCACAGAGTTGAATTTGGGTCTAATCTGTGAATGGATAAGCTAAAATAAAGTATCACCCATGTTTACAAGTCTACAAGGTTGATTAACTGACTGGGTTGACTCCTGCAATACTGAAGAGTTTAAAATGTTTCAGGTTCAGAGCTCAATCATTCTGAGCCTAATCATTCTGAGCTATTCATCCCTTAAATCAGCTACTGTTGACAGCCACTATGTTTAACCTAACATTATACTTGTGTCTATTACGTAAATCCTTTTGGAATGTGCTAACAGACCATTAGCATCTAACAACCCAAATAGAGATTCCACACTCCACCCACCACAGCCAATCACCACACAGAGGTAGTTTATCTGTAGTTGGAATTATCTTTGGGCCACCAACCGGTCCCAAATAAAAACACAGAGACTTATTATTAATTATAAATGCTCAGCCTTAGTTTAGGTTTGTCCCACTAGCTTTTTTAACTTGACTTAACCTGTTTCTATTCATCTGTGTTTTGTCTCAGTGCTTTTTACCTTTCTTTCATTCTGTATGTCTTTTGCTTCTTCTCTCTTGCTTTCTCCATGTCTGACTGGCTGGCCCCTGGTGTCTCCTTGGCATCACCTTTCTTTCTGCCTCCTCCTACTTACTTTCCTTGCCCCAAAGTCTACCTATACTATAGGCCATTCAGCTTTTTTTTTTTTGAGACAGCTTTTTATCTCTGTATAATTCTGACTGTCCCAGAACTTACTCTGTAGACAAGGCTGGCTTTGAACTCACAGAGATCCACCTGCCTCTGCCTCCCAAGTGCTGGGATTAAAGGCGTGCACCACCATCATCCAGCTTAGCTTTTTATTATACCAAGCAGGTGCCATAGACAGGCAGGGTAAAAAAAAAACATATTTCCATAGTTAAATATTCTGCAACATAAACAAACGCAACACATGTTTGCATAGCTAAACAAATGGAATACAACTTTGCGTAGTTAAGCAAATATTTGGCAACATTCATCTGTTACTGCCATATCCATTTCTTTCTTTAAAGGGTAATAAATAAAGTTGTTTTTTTCACTGGTTTATATTTTTTTCATCACTCTATAAAGAGCTGATTTGTTAATCAGCCCACCCAACCCTCATCAAACAATAGTGTTAACACTCCCTGAGTCAGGGCTGGAAAAAAAAGGCAAGCAGTACCGGTTTGAGGACCTTAACATTGCCTAGAATTTCAACATAAAACTTTAGAGAAAGAAATAGTAAGATGGAGGTCACAGAAAGTACAAGATGATGGGACAATATTCTATGTCCCTAGATATGTAGAATTAATATTATGAAACTGTATTAACAAAATTAGTATATGAAATTAATGTCATACATATCAAAAATCATATGAACCCACAGAATACTAGAAATAGCTAAACAATCCTATGGAGTAAGAACAATGCTGGAGGTATTACAATCTCTGACCTCAGATAATGCTGAGAGGAATGCTGATAAAGACAACCCAATGCTGGCATAAAAGTAGACTGGGAGACCAAAGGAAGAGAATAGAGGACCAGAAATAAAACATCAAAGCTATGCCCACTTAATTTTTGAGAAAGGAGACAAAAACATTCTTTGGAGAAAAGATAGTTTATTTAACAAATGGTGCTGGCATCCTGGACTTTTCCCCGCAGAAGAATAAAATTAGATTTATATGCTTCTCCATGTACAAAAATCAATTCAAAATGGATCAAGGGCCTTAATTTGAAACCTAAAATACTGAAACTTTCACAAGCAAACACAGGGGTACAGT
This sequence comes from Arvicola amphibius, assembly GCF_903992535.2. Taxonomy (NCBI): domain Eukaryota; kingdom Metazoa; phylum Chordata; class Mammalia; order Rodentia; family Cricetidae; genus Arvicola; species Arvicola amphibius. Next base: position 25,514,754 of record NC_052047.1, read on the forward strand.
TCAAGACACTGGGATAACAAGGACTTTTTCAGTAGAACTCCACCAGCATAGGAACTGAAGTCAAGTACAACAGAAGAGACGACAGGGACACAAAGTTTCTGTACAGCAAGGGAAACAATCAGAAGAATTAACAGACAGTCCACAGAATAAAGGAAAATCTTTACCAGTTATGTGTCAACCAAAGGTTTAATATTTAAACAGTGTAAATAAGTGCAGAAATTAAATGCCAAGGAAATAAAACTGACAATTGACAAATAGGCAAGTGAACTGAACAGTTCGAAAAAAAAGGAAAAAATGAATTAAGGAAGAAAAGGAAGAAATGCAATTAATTGGCCAATTACTATTTTTAAAGGTGTTCAATACCCCAAGCCATCATGATATTTTGAAATTCTACCTTATTCTAATCAAATTGGCAAGCACCAAGAAATCTTACAAGTGTTTGAGGGGATGTGAAGAGAAAAGAACCCTCATTCATTGGTGGCGGTGGGTACAGCCACAGTGGAAATCGGTTTCAAGATTTCTCAAGAGATTTCAAACATGGCTACCATATGATCCAGCTACTTCCTTCTTAGGCATTGACCCAGAGAATTCCATATCAAACTATAGAAATATTGGTATCCCCATGCTTATTGTTGCTTTATTCACTGTTATAAAGAATCTGAATCAAATTAATTGACTAACAACAAACGAACGGATAATAAAAATTTGGTAAATATAGAAAATGGGATACTATTCAGAACTAAATAAAAAAGAAGATTTTTTTCGGGAAAATCAACAGACTTAAAATATAAACTATTAAGCAAGGTTAAACAATCTCAGAAAGAAATAGTGCATATTCTGGCTCATAGTCAATACTACACGTATATGTATAAACAAATGTACAACTGGTTACAATATAATGTGAGAAAAGAGAAGAAAAGGAAATATAATGGGGTAAAGAAAGACAACATAGGTAATGGACATGAGTTATAAAAAATCATATAGAGGCCGGGCAGTGGTGGCACATGCCTTTAATCCCAGCACTTGGGAGGCAGCGGCAGGCGGATCTCTGTGAGTTCGAGGCCAGCCTGGTCTACAAAAAATAGTTCCAGGACAAGCGCCAACGCCACAGAGAAACCCTCTCTCAACAAAAAAAATCATATAGAGCTAATTGTTTGCTAGCTCTAATTCTGTCATATATATTTAATACTGATGTTATAAGATTTAATGTGAGAATCCACAGCTTCTGTTACAAATGCCTCTTCTTACTGCATAGACATTCATCCGGTTGTATAGACTTTTGGTCTGATTAATTTGGATGTGCATTATTTTTATTTATTTGAAAGTTTTTTATAATACAGTTCATAAACTTACATTTAAAATGATATTTGGGTACTTGTCATTTTTATGGCCCCCATCTGCACCAAACATTTGTGAAATACGGGGTCCTCATCGTATCTTTTCCAGTGAATTTCAAGTTGTACCTTGAATACTTTACTAAATCTCCGTATTTTACAAACCCTAATTCTTCCCAAAAGATAAGGAAAAGAGAAGCCACTGAGGGTTTCCATTTTCAGCTTTTGGTCATGAGTCATCCCTGACTGAGGTCTCCATCTGAGAGCTCAGGTATTGTAAGACTGTTGTTTACCATCGCAGAAACTTCATTTCCAAAGATGTTACATTGTCAGAGCCTACTTAATATCATGTGTATGTCTGTGTGTCTCTCCGTGTGTTGGTTTGTCTCTGTGTGTGTATGCATTTCTCTGTGTGTCTATCTGTGTGTTTCTGTATTTGTATCTGTGTGTCTGTGTTTCTCTGTATGTCTATGTGTATGTGTGTCATGTGTGTGCCTGTATGTATGTGTGTATGTGTGTCCATATCTGTGTCTGCATTTGTGTGTGTGTCATGTGTGTGTCTGTGTGTCTCTCTGTGTGTTTATTTGTATGTGTGTGTATGTGTTTCTCTGTGTGTCTATCTGTGTGCTTCTGTATTTGTATCTGTATGTCTGTGTTTCTCTGTGCATCTATATATGTGTGTTTCTGTGTCTATGTCTATGTCTGCATTTGTGTGTATCTGTGTGTCATGTGTATGTCTGTAGGTATGTGTGTGTTTCTGTGTGTGTGTGTCTGTGTCTACATTTGTGTGTGTGTGTGTGTAATGTGTGTGTGAATCTGAATGATAAGGAAATGGAATAGCTTACAAATTATTTTATCAACAAGAAGAGCAATCTGCTTTGCTAACTGTTCATCACTAAACTATCAGCTAAATAATACTTTTAAGTGAGCCAAAGCAAGAGCTTATCTTTCATTAAAAATCTTCTTGATGGAACTGTTATAATTTGGGGTTTTGTATCACATTGTTTTACAGGATTGCTTTTGTGCCCTTACAAAACTTGATCGTGAAGGATCAAGAAACACACGTACATCAGGAAGTCTGAGATTTCTTTTCTCATGTTTATTCTGTCAATACTGACTATGTATCTGTATTCCTAAAAGGAAAGATGTGCAGCTATCCTGCAAGTAGCCAAGAAGGGCGCACATTCTATAAGCCCCAGAATCATCGGGGTGGCGGGGGAGGGAGTAGATTCAAACCATAAAAAGTCTCATACCGCTAAAGTCCCTTCAAGTCATAAAGTGGCATTTCTCATGGTGTCAGGAGCCCTTTGAACATGCTGAATTAGCAGCACACTTTAATGAGGACTAGGCTAATTTGACAGAGAGGAGGACACTCTGTCCATACTGCTTCACTGTAATTTCAATCTGCTGTCCAGTAGCTAAAGGTGAAGTTGTGTGTGACCTTTACCAGCAAATTTGAGTCTCCAACTTGACAGAGTAGAATTGCTCTTCTTCAGATGTCAGGGTAACCACGATGCATGATGTTGATAGGGGTCAGATTGTCTGAGATATATATTTTCATTCACCTCCTCAGAGATTGGACCTGACAAAACTGTAATAGTTTATTGAGTTCCAAATGACAATGACATACTGGATATCTTCTTGCACTTTTATTCCTCTGACTTCCTGTAAGCACTTAGGAAAGAAATCCCTTTATTTCACAAAAATAATTGTCATGGAACAATTTCAAAATAAAGTTTTCACATGCAGTTATGCAATGCGATTGTATGCCTCACCCTATGGCATATGTACATTAAATACTGAAATCGATAAATGAATGACACTCACCATTGCTTTCTCACTATGGTCTTTGAGGTCAGAGGGGTTAGAGGACACCAGGAGAAGATGGTCCACTGAATCAGCTAAGTACATATAGGTCCCCAGTGACTGAGGGTGCAAATTAGTGGTCTGCAGAGACCTGTACCAGGTCCTTTGTTATGGCTGTTAGCTTGGTGGTTGTGTGGGACTCCGAACAGTGGAAAGCAGGTGTATTTTTTGACTCTTTTCCTGTTCTCGGGACTCTTTTCCTCCTAGTTCATTGTCTTGTCCAGCCTCAATATGAAAGGCTTTTGCCTTTTTTTTATTGTAGCTTGTTTTGTCCTGTTTGACTGCAGTCTCCTGCTCCATTCTGAAGAGGAAACAGAGACGGAGTGAATCGAGGAGAGAGGGAAGATGAGAGAGAGCTGAGAGGAGTGGAGGAAGGAAAAACTAGTCAGGTTACAGTGTTTGAGAGAAGAATCTGTTTTCAATAAAAAAGTAAGAGCTTCTTCTATGTAAACACCATCATGAATATATATCAAAAGTCAGAAAACATGTTCTGTAAAGGATCGGGGAGTAACTGGTTCCAGCTTTGCAGGTTGTAAAGGCACCTTCCCAATTCAGCTATGTACTGGACAAAGACATCAGCTACAGCACTGTGCCATCAGAAGTGTGTGTCTGTGCTTCATGAACTGTCAGCACAAAGTTGAATTTATGTCATGTTCATTACATATTCTTTGGATTTTCTTTCAGCCATCTGAAAATGTAAAAACCATTCTTAACTCAAAGACTACACAATGAACAGTGGTTGCTGTCTAAAAATCACATTGTAAAATGACATGTGTGCTCCAAACTACACTTCTTTTGTCTCAAGTTATTTAGGCTTTGAAAAGCACTTAATGTCAATGACACTGACCCCGAAAGGACCCTAACTATTGTTGCTGTAATGTGGGTTTTGGTTACCTAAAATGCTACAGCAAATGTAAGCTCTGACTTCAAGCGAGTCAAGAGTCAAAACCAGGCTCCCAATTTCTAAGCATCATTTTGAGGGCTGGGTATTGAACTCACAACCTTGGACAAGCTAGGCAAAGCCTCTACCACAGAACTGCATCTCCAGTCTCAGGTTCTGTCTTTTCAAGATCTCAGTGTGGCTGCCTTTCTGAACCCTACTTCAGGTGGCAAGGCTAGTGCATATAGAATTAGAATCAACCTCAGTTGCTGTGTACAGTAATCAAACAGACAGTAGGAAAGGAGGAGCTGACCTGTATCCTCTGTGCTGGATGGCATGCAGACTCTGAAAATATATAGGATATAATCCTTTCCCACTAGAGCTTATAATCAAGGTGAGCACACAAGAGTAGGTAATTAGGGAATAAATAAAGGAAATTTTAAGTGACAATTGAGTACAGAGAAACAGAAAAACGGATGAAACCCAGGGTATGAGATTGAACAGATAGATTAGATTTCATCCTGAATTACAAAGAATGAACAGTAAAAGAAGAGAGGCTTAAAACAGCCTTGGCTCAGGTGGTGGAAACGGGTAAGGTAAGGGATGTGTAAGTAAAGTGGAAAAATGTGTCATAAGGAAGCCCATTATTTTGCATAATAACTAAAGAGGCGGGGATGCAGAAATGCAGTGTGCCAGCTCACAGAAATATGCATGAGAGGCCACCTGGCTAGAAGGGGCGTGTGTGAAGCTATTATTGGATTATATGTTTATTGAGTGGCTTTGACAACTCCCTTCCTCTGGAAGGGAGGGGAGATTTTTGCTACTCAGCTATAAGACAGCTTGTGGCACCACTCTAAGGATACCTCACAGCAAGACTCCTCTTAGCTTCTAAAGCAAGTTTCCTTAAGAACACATTTTATTATCCTTTATTATTGTTGCTGAATGGGGCAGACGCCTGCAGACTAGGTAGTTTACTGTGGGAAATGGTGTGTTCTGATCACTCACTGCTAAGTACATTTATCCGGACTGCCATTAGGGTTTAAGCATATCTCTCCCCCCCCCCTCTCTCTCTCTCTCTCTCTCAAAATTCTGCCTGCAATCCCACTTTAGAAATTGCTTATTTTAGATTAGGACCATGCTTCTCAGGTTTGGGAGCACATGGTGTGCAGGGAGCACAGCCACTCCCAACCACAACAGCAGAACATCTCCCAATAAGCCAATTTTATTAATTTAGCAAAAATAAAATTTAAGCAAATTTAATCATGCTCTAAGATATTATTTTTAGCATCCAAGCATGAATGTACTGTGCAACAGAATGCAAAATTGGCATGCTTTCTTTGTCACAATAGATCACTCCTTTAAAATGAATATGGGCTTGAGCCTAGAAGTTTGGGCTCCCTTTGGAGACTCAGAGGCTGTAAAATTCACTCTCCTTAACCTTTATAAGTTCTCTGGTAAGAAGTTTGCAAAGTTTGGGTGGACGTATACCTGAAAATGCAGTGTAACAGTTAAAGAAGGGACACTGTGACATTCATAAAAATGTGGCTGTGAAGAAGGCCACAGAAGGATGAGATTCAGTACACAGTATCCCATTTACATAAAGGAAGCCACACACACAGTAGAAATGCACGGGCTACAGGAATAGAAGAATGCACATTGAATACATTAAACTGGTTGTCCTGGCGTGTGAAAAAATAAATGGAGACTGATGAATGGAGAGAAAAGCTACCTGTCCAGCCAATAGGAATAACAATGAACTAAACAATAAATAAATTAAACCAAAGCTCTGCACTTGATATTCAGAGAGGACTGGAGAGTGGCCATCACCAACTGCAAAGGTTTTCTAAGATGAAGCTGTCATGGAGTTTCTACCATGAATTCTTTATTGAGAGCTAGATGTGAATAATCAGAGCAAGTTGTGACTCAAAAAGACAGCAGCACAAAGAAAGATAAGGAGAAAAGAAGAGAACAAAATAACTAGGGTTTGGTTAGTACTTCAATTTTCCAGCTGTTTGGGGGCTTGTCTTTTGTGCTTACAAATGAAGGAAGTGCTCTTGTTATTCAAGCTCGCAAATAAGGAAACTCAGGCAAAGACAGTCTGTTGAGAAGAAATGATTTGTAGGCTTTGATCATCTGCCTGTTGACCCAGATTCTTAATTATTACTACACACTACTTAAGAGAAAAAACACTGAGGGGAATATTGAGGAGCTGAGGGGGTAACACCAGAAAGGAGGATGCAGAGGGATGTGGAGGGAGATTCCAGAAGGCAATGGACAGAGCGACACCTTCTTCAGCTTAGTCCTTAGTCTAACTAAAAGTATAGGCTTATGATTTCCCAGCTCAGCTGTACCTGATCTACAGCTTCCCATAAATAATGAAAGCATCTTTTACTCTTCTAGAATTTGTTTTTTATTTACTTATTTTTTATTTATTTTTGTTTATAAAACATTATTATTTTACTTATCAATCCCAATTCCTTCCCCCTCCAGTCCTCCCACCTTCTCTCCACTCCACTCCCAATACACTACTCAGAGAGGATGAGGCCTCCCATAGGAAGTCAACAAAATCTGTCACATCACTGAGTCAGGACCAAGGCCCTCCCTGTATCTAGGCTGAGCAAGGTATCCCTCCATAGGAATGGGCTCCAAAGAGCCAGTTCATGCATTAGGAGTAAATGCTGGTTTCTCTGCTAATGGCCCGACCAACTACCCTTGCTACACAACTGTCATCCACATTCAGAATTTGTCATCAATGTATTTAGGCCATTTTCATAACAATCTTTACAAAGAAAAAAAGACAAATTGAGGCAATTTATGAAAAACTTCCATTTAAAGAAAAAAGTCAAATTGAGACAATTTCTGAAATTTAATTTAATTAGCAAATTAGAGTGCTTCAGGTGAAATTTTTTTCATTTCTTAGAGCAAATATCATTAAGCCTGTTTCTATAAACCTTAATTGTCTGGCCTACAGCTTAATAGTGTATAGTGGTTTCTTTTTTATTGATTTTTATTGAGCTCTACATTTTTCTCTGATCCCTTCCCTGCCTCCCCTCTCCCCTTCAACACTCTCCTAAAGTTCCAATGCTCCCAATTTACTCAGGAGATCTTGTCTTTTTCTACTACCCATGGAGATTAGATCCATGTATGTGTCTCTTAGGGTCCTCATTGTTGTCTAGGTTCTCTGGGATTGTAATTTGTGGGCTGGTTTTCTCTGCTTTATGTTTAAAAACCACTAATGGGTGATGCATGTGATAATTGTCTTTCTGGGTCTGGGTTACCTCACTCAATATGATGTTTTCTAGCTCCATCCATTTGCAGGCAAATTTCAAGATATTATTTTTTTTCTGCTGTGTAGTACTCCATTGTGTAAATGTACCACATTTTCCTTATCCATTCTTCGGTCAAGGGGCATTTAGGTTGTTTCCATATTATAGCTATGACAAACAAAGCTGCTATGAACATAACTGAGCACATGTCCTTGTGGCACAGTTGAGCATATTATGGATATATACTCAAAAGTGGTATTACTGGGTCTTGAGGAAGGTTGTTTCTTAATTTTCTAAGAAACCACCAGACTGACATCCAAAGGGGCTGTACCAGCTGTATTCCCACCAGCAATGCAGGAGTATTCCCTTTACTCCACAACATTTCCAGCATAAGTTGTCATCAGTGTTTTTGATCTTGGCCATTCTTAACAGGTGTAAGATGGAATCTCAGAGTTGTTTGATTTGCATTTCTCTGAGAACTAAGGATGTTGAATATTTCCTTATGTGTCTTTCAGCCATTTTAGATTCCTCTGTTGAGAGTTCTCTCTTTCGGTCTCTACTCCATTTTTTATTGGATTATTTGTTATTTTGATGACCAATTTCTTGAGTTCTTTGTATATTTTGGAGATAAGACTTCTGTCTAATATGGGGTTAAGAAATCTTATAAAAATAATTAGGCATCTACTGCTTAGTTACTCAATGATGTGTGTGTGTGTGTGTGTGTGTGTGTGTGTGTGTGTGTGTGTCATAGATCAATGTCTCATTCTGAAATTATCAGAGAAGTTTCTTGCAGTAGATGGTAACTGACAAAGAGAATCACAAGTAAACTATGTACAGAGAATGAGACTTTGAATGTGATGCCTCCATCAAACCTTTCACAAATCTATGTGGAAGAAGAAGCAGAATACTTTTAAGAGCCAGAGGGGATAGTTGACTCAAAGGAAACAGTGTCATCCAGACACAAAAGGACTAACATACACATGAGCTCACAGAGACTGTGGCATGCCCAGGGCTTTCACGAGTTGAAGTCAGATGGGTCCCAATGCTAAGAGGGAGGGAAGTGGATATGGGCTCCCACTCCTAACCAAGAAGCTATCTGTAATTAATGCCCACTGGCAAAGGAAGAACTAGTTTTTTCCAGTAGAGTCTTACTGGGTATATTAACTACACGTAAGGGTAGGTTCCAGGAGTAGTTGGCCAACACAAAATGAACTCAGTGATATTTTTGAAGACATTTGTCTCTTATTGCTTTGTTTGTTTTGGCATGTTTTGTCTCAGTGCTCTTTTGTTTGTATATTTTAGGTTTCTTTTATGTTGTGTGTGAGAGAGGGTGTGTGTTTCTTGGTCTTTATTGTTTTGTTTGTTTTTTAAAGAGAGAAAGCAATGACTACATGGAGTTGGGTGGGTTGGCAGGTGGGAAAAATATGGGAGTAGTTGGGGAAGGAAAAAATTATGATCAGAATAGATTGTATGAAAAGATTCAATTAAAAATAAAATAAATAAATACCCCTCCAGAAAACAAAAGAAATAGTAATTCCTTTTTAATGATAGGGTAAGGCTCAGAGAGTTTGAGTTTTTACAGAGCTGTGACACAGGAAAGCACTGTGCCAAGATTCTGCGCCTTTGCGGTAGGATTTTCTGTTTTAGTCTTTCCTTTTAACCACGAAGAACCTAAACCTAATCTAGAAATTTCAGTTATCCATCAGACTCACAATGCCCCCCACCCTGGTTCTTCCTGAAAGGTCACAGATAAATTCTCCAAGTTCTGAGAGAATGAAGAGTGTCCGATGCTTTTGTTATGGTCTCCTACAATTCAGCAGAGCGCTTATTGATGAATGAGGCATGAGTTTCCCAGAGTGTGGCCTTCTGCCTTGTTTACACACTTTAATAATCTATAATCACTTCCTTATAAAAATTGCTTTCTTGAAATTTCTCCAGGATTCTCCCAAAAGAATTTTGATTCATGTGTATATTTTTTGTCTTATCTTCTTTTTATCCATTTTTCCTGTATTTATTTATTGCACATGCATGTGTATCTCTTTCTGTGTGGGGTGTGTGTGTGTGTGTGTGTGTGTGTGTGTGTGTGCGTGCAGTGCAAGCATGAGTAGCACAGGTGTAAAATTCAAAGGACACCTTCCTCTGTTTAAGCTCCAGGGACTCATCTCAGAAAATAAGGGCTTTCACCAAGCAACTTTCCCTGTTGAGCCATTTTGCTGGTCCTTGACATTGCTAATTTTTGTTTCTGTGTTTAATTTTCATCAAACAGCCTTGAGGGTCCAAAATGTTAAGTTGGGTTTTATGATTATTTTTTAGATGTTCTCTTCTTTCATATCATGTTACCCAGATTAAATGACATAAAGCCTCAGAAGATTTTGTCTGTTTTTTTCTTTTAAATCTAACATGGAATAACTACTCCCTAAACATGGGGAGCAATGAGGTTCAAAAGACAGAAATAGGTTGCAAATGCTGTCTTCAAAGACTTCTACTACCGTCTTCTGACCCTTGTCTTCTCAAATGAAAGAATTTTAAAAACAGCGTTTAAGTGAAAGTTATTTAACAAAGCAAATCAAGCTTTGATTCTAAAGAGAGATTTGATAAGCTGTATCCAAGTCTGCAAGCAGCCCAGTGGACTTTGTGCTGTGGGATTTAAAGATGTTTTGTGAATACTTACAAGGTGGGTAACATTCATGGGGTATAGGTACCAATCTTCTGTCCCCAGATAAGGTGAACCAAATCTTCCTCCCATGATCCCCTAACAAGCAACTAAGCATGGAAATTTTAAACTACAGCTAATGATGTCACAATGAAGTCCGGAACTTCTGAGGCTATAGACTTTTCCTTGGAACATGTTTGACAAGTGAGAAAGTGCCTCAGTTCACACCGCAGTAGGAACAATCTAAGCTCTGCCAAAAGAAGTTTAACCACATCCAGAGCCCCAGAGACAGAACTGCCAAGATGCTCTGCAGCTGTCCCTACCTGCCTCATAGCCTAAAAAGCAACAAAGTACTAACATTTTAACACAAATACTATGAAAGGGTATCTATTAGTATTTTTGTTAAAAAAATCATTGCGGATATTTAAAACTATTTAATGGATGACATTTTCATCACATTTTGTCTGCAATCAAAGGAAGAAAAATCAGACTATGAAAGTGAAAACAAACATTAAAGCTTTAATTAAGGAGACAAATGGAGGATGGGGCAAAAGGGAGTAGTGTGGGGATAGAAGAGAAACTATCTCAAAGCACGATGTATATACCTGTGTGGATATTTTGATAAATTAAAAACTAAACAGAAAAGATAGACCTATTTCAACAACACATTTAAAGAGTTGTATTTCATAGATTAAAATGCATATAATAAAAAGTCAAGGCAAGGAAATTTTGGATTGATATTTCCAAAGCATGCTAACTCTGTTGAATGAGAAGAGAGTAGAGCGAATCATAATAAAAGTTTCACATTTGGCTAATCTGGGAACATCATTCCAAAACAACAAATCAGTAGTTCATGTATCTATCTGTGTTCCCTCAACATCTTCTGCTTCTCAATATTGCAAAAGCTGCAGGAACAGAATGGTGGGAAGTTTATTGGCACTGGCGTCTATGCATTAAACATCTGCACACAAAATAATTCTCCCATTATTTTTTAGTGATTCAAACCTTCGTGTCAATTTGCTTTCCTTAATTGCTTTTTTATTTCATTACCAAGACTTTTTAAAGTAATTCATAGTATGCAGCAGTGTTTGAAGATGTTTGTCATCTTAAGTAGCTTTTTCTTTCACTTACCACTCAGAAGCAGAAAGAAATTTCAACATATTAAGTAAAACACTAGGGTTTTAATAGATGTAATTAACAGAGAGACAGTGCTTGAGGACTTAACCATTCACTCATCCATCCATCTACCCATCTGTTCCACAAAGTTTTTTGAGCAATTATTTGACACTTATGCTAAGATAATAAAATGTCTTAGGGATTTTCAGATTTAGGAGAAAAAAGAATGAACAATAATTGCAGTGAAGTCTGAGAAATGTTAGGTTAGAGACTGGTGCGGAGCATAGGAAATAAGAATAAAAACTCCCAGTAGAAGCTGCAGCTCATACTGTATACACTATTCCTTTTATTCCAATATAAAATTCTGCATTTCACCGATCACTCAGGATTCATTTCAGAGTCTTTTAAAAATAAAATACTAGTACAGAGCTTTCAACCTATGGTTTCTGACCCCTTTAGGGGGTCAAATGACCCTTTACAGGGGTAACCTAAGACCATCAGAAAACAGGTATTTACATTACGATCCATAAAGTAGCAGAATTACAGTTATGAAGTAGCAATGATAATAATGTTATGTTTGGGGTCACTGCAACATGCGGAACTGTATTAAACACCCTCGGATTGGAAGGCTGAGAACCACAGAACTAGAAGATGGAGTTGTAAGGACACATATCATCTCACGTGACCTTTCACTACTGACTACTCAGAAAGGTAGTACCATTTTATGTTTGTGGGTATATAAAATAGGGTCTTTTCTGTTCATTTAAAAATATGAGAGAGGAAGATATATGAATCCTTACTTTAGAGAATCTCATAATTTAGCAGAAAATATTATTTTATTAATAATCATAATGTAATATAAACTGAGTATAATTATATTATGAATATAATATAAAGATGAAAAGTCAAATGTTAGAATTTTGATAGGGCCAGATATAGGTCACATCAGTAAAAAACAATAAGATAAACAGGAAGAAACAGGGACACAAGTAGCTTTTTGAATGCCAAGCTTGGAGATGCTTAGCAATGACTCAGCATTTAAGAGCACTGGCGGCTCTTCCTGTGGACCCAGGTTCACTTCCCAGCATGCACGTGGCAGCTCATCACTGTCTGTAACTCCAGTTCCAGAGTATCTGACACAATCAGACATGCGTGCTGGCAAAACTCCAGAGTACATGAAATAAAAATAATTATAAACAAAAGAAACGCATGCCTTGTGTGTAATAACAGGAATAATTAAGCAATTTTAAATTGCTAGAGTGATATCATGAGGTCAAATGAACATAACAATAAAATTTTAAGGTAGATATTTGTATTAATAAAATAGTTTGGTCCTTATGGGCTTTCCTATGTCCGTTTTAGCAAGTCCACTGCTTTAGCTCAAGCTATAGACAACTAAGGAATGCAGAGAGCCTGAGAAATAGTTTTCTTGAGGAACAGCACAGCCTGAAAACATGTTACAAGTAACATTATCCAGACTGAGAATATGGCAATAAGCAATGAAATAAGGCCATGAATTGGAAAGCAAACAAGGGGTATATTTATGAAGGGTTTGAAGGGAGGAAAGGAAAAGGGGAATGATGCAATCATATTATGTTCTCAAAAAATAAAAGAAATTTTCTCAATAAATAAAAGAAAATTTCTCAAAAAGTAAAAAAAATTAAATATAATATAAATAATTGCAATAATATATAGAATATTTTTAAGCAGAAGTATAGAAAATTCTGTGAAGAGTTCAGACTTTAATGTAAAAGAGCATAGTTTTTTGTTTTTTTTTTTTAAGAAGCTCCTTTGAAGAGCTAAACCTCACCAGTGACAATAAGGGTCAGATAAAGGAGAACGATAAAGGAGGGGACATCTAATGGAGCTTGTAGACAGTGGTACATCAGGTAAACCTGGAGACTACAGAAGAATCTCTCCAGGCTTACATAGGAAGATAAATTGAACAAAACAGAAACAATAGGAATCTAATCTAATAAAAGAAATTGGCTAGTACTGACCTGTTTTGTAGAAACATAAAAGATAAAAATAACTCTCTTGAATATGTAGAATAGTCTAGATACCATAATTAGTGACTCATGGATACAGCTTATATAATTCTTATTTTAATTAATCTGTTATACATTCATTTATTTATTTAGTGGTGGGCATGTGCACACCTGCCCCCGCTACATGGGGAGAGACTACAACCCTCAGGGTCTGATTTTCTCCTTCTGCCACGTGGATCTCAGGGGCAGAACTCAGCTTTCAGGGTTTTCACTACCACTTTCACCAGCTGAATCATCAGAACAATCTCCTCCCCTTTAAAAATTATTTTTATGATGGAGGAGTAGCTATGTGTTAATTTCATTGGTTAATAAAGAAACTGCCTCGGCCCTTTAATAGGACAGAAAATTAGGTAGGCGGAGTAAACAGAACAGAATGCTGGGTAGAAGGCAGTGAGGCAGATGCTTCAGGCAGTCTCCATAGTCAGTTACCATGCTTCTCTCTGAGATGGATGCAGGTTAAGATCTCTCCTGGTAAGTGAGCACCTCGTGGTGCTACACAGATTACTAAATATGGGTTAAAGCAAGATGTGAGAATTAGATAATAAGAGGCTGAAACAAATGGGCCAGGCAGTGTTTAAATGAATACAGTTTCTGTGTAATTATTTCGGGTGTAAAGCTAGCCGGGTGGCAGGACACAGCCCCGCTGCTCCATCTACATTTTTATTGATTTTATTGAGCTATACATTTTTCTCTGCTCCTCTCCCTTTCTCTCCCCTCCCCATCTACCCTATTCCAAGGTCCCCATGCTCCCAATTTACTCAGGAGATCTTGTCTTTTTCTACTTCCCTTGTAAATTAGATCCACTCTTAGGGTCCTCATTGTTCTCTAACTTCTCTGGGATTGTGAATTGTAGGCTGTTTTTTCTTTGCTTTATGTATAAAAGCCACTTATGAGTGAGTACATATTATACTTGCCTTTCTGAGTCTGTGTTACCTTACTCAATATGATGTTTTCTAGATCCACCCATTTACCCAAAAATTTCAAGATGTCATTTTTTTCTTCTGTGTAGTACTCCATTGTGTAAATGTACCACATTATCCTTATCGATTCTTCAGTTGAAGGGTATTTAAGTTGTTTCTATGTTCTGGCTATGACAAACAATGCTGCTATGAACATAATTGAGCACATGCCCTTGTGGTATGATTGAGAATCCTTTGAGCATATACCCAAAAGTGGTATTGCTGGGTCTTGAGGTAGGTTGTTTCCTAATTTTCTGATAAATTGCCATACTGATATCCAAAGCAGCTATACCTTTACCCTACATCCTCTCCAGCATAAGCTGTCATAAAAGATCTTTATTTTTAAAAAGATGATCTCATTGTACTTATTCTCCAGATAATGAAATTTATATAAAAATAAATTGCATGACCTGATGAATGCTTCACTGCTGTCAAACAAAACAGTTCAGTTTTAAAACCAAGATTTGTCTGATTCTTAAACAAAGGTTGGCCTGTGGCTAAATCCAGCCCACCACCTGCCTTATGTAAATAGTCTTTTAGCAGCACAGCCACTCCCATCTGTGTGCACATAGATGATAGACAGATGATGATAGCTAGATGGGTAGACAGATGGACAGACAGACAGACAGACAGACAGATAAGACAGACAGACAGACAGACAGACAGACAGACAGACAGACAAATGATAGACAGATAGACAGATAGACAGACAGATAGACAGATAGACAGATAGACAGACAGACAGACAGACAGACAGACAGACAGACAGACAGATAGATAGAATCTGTTTCAATTTTCACCAGCAAAATTGAATAGCACCAACAGAAATACCTGGTTTCTAAAGCCCTACCATCTGACTGTTTTGCTCTATAGTCCTTAATATGAATTATTGAGCAAATATGTATCTAACCTGAAAATTCCAGGCATTGATTCAGGTTTTAAGCTTCAGCAGCTCACACAAGTGATAATCTGCCAGACACGTGAGACAACAAAGATGCTTCTGAGTCTAGCACTCGGGGCGGTGAGAAAAACCTTGAGCTGGCTTGACCCTGACCCCATTCACCTTCAACAGCACTGCTCAGTCTTCCAAACCATGACTAGAAAAACAAGTGTTTTCCTAGTACTGCATCCCTTCCTCAGCCTAGGTATGCCTGGTCTAGAGCTCTTTCCAAGGAAGCCACCCAAGCCCTTCACAGAACTTCTTACCGTCAGATGGAACTTGAACAAAAATTCAATTGAGTCAGAAAGAAATGAATATCTGAGATAATGCTTTTAGATAAAAAGTGATTCTATAAATATAACATTGACAATTATAAAGCTATTAAATAAATTCTATAAATAAAATCAAATTATAATGTGTCAAGGATGCCAAAAAGAGACTAAAATTCATAAGAACTGGCAGCAATTAAGCAACATGAGAAATAATAAACTCTGCTAAGTGAACATTTCAGAAAATGTTGGTGCCTCTTTCTTCACCCCTTCCCTCTGAAAGCTTTGCCTGCTTCAGGAAAACTGTTAAGAAGCAGAAATGGGAAGGGGAAGCTTTGCAAATCAGACATATTTGAAGAGGCCTGTGCTATGACCCTCACGTTCTTGACTCATTGAATTACCCTCAAAGAGAAGTGCTCCAGAAGGCTGAAAAAGAGTCCATTTTCACTATGCACCGGGCCCAAATGAGAAAAGCCCTGTTCCTGGCTCTACATGTGGGTTGCTGTACAATATTTCTTTGAATTTGATGTCATAACACATCAGTTTTATTTTGCTCATGGGTTCTTTGAGTTGGGAATTTAAATGTGCACACTGAGCAGTACCAGTTTCTGCTCTTGGAATATCAGTATCCTCATCAAGAATAAAAACCTGAACTTTGCCAATAAGATACAGGAGTTTGCCAAGTATTCTTAATTAGACATTGCTGCTAGCACTATCACAAATAGTCATAGAAATGGGACTTTTTTTTCTAAAAGTAGCAACATTAATCCATATTACAGTCAAGTATTTACATTTGTTCTCTCTACCCTATGCATGTCTTCTATGTAACAAGGTTTGTAGTTCTTTTTCTTAACATAGAACCGTGTTGAAATTAATACCGTGTCCTCCATCAGACTTTAAAAATAGTGATGCCCTCCCTGACTTTTCTACCTCATTTCAACCAAGTAAACTTTCATCAAGCTGATCAAGACTCGATGTTTAAAGTTTTCTTGTTATCAGCTTTTAGATGCAAAACTTTTAGGAAATCCTGTGACTACAAATGCGGACTGTTCCAAAATCACATCGTATAGCTCCCCACCCCTAACTTTCTTTCCGCTCAGTCAAAATCGCTGTATCCAAAGCACCATCATTAGATAGCATGGACTTAGGTATCGACTTATACTTTGTTTTGTTTTCCCCTTGTTCTTTTTGCATATTAGTTATTTCCCCTGCTCTATCTAACCTCTCGTCACAGTGTTGTCTGCTTGACTATTTGATGTGCCAAACCCATCCATGTATGTGCACATACACATGCTGTACCTTGTTGTTTCCAAGGTCTGGAACTAACACATTTGCTAGGGCTTCCTCCCGTTTACTTTATGACATACTAAAATTAATTTGACATTTAAAATACCTTCTACTTTCACAGTTGCCTTAAAAATGAGAAGGTTGTAGATAGGCGAAACTTAATAACAAATAATTCAGGATTTCTGTTCTCTCTCTGAAGCACAACTGTCATAAACATATACTTTCCACTCAGGGTTACCGTGAGAAACGTATTAAAATGACAAACAGGAAAATGGATATGCTCCCAGCCAAACATTTTCATCATTAACAATAATAGAAATGCTGTTCCCAACAAGCCCCTGGGTATTGCAAGTGCTCAGCCTGGGAAGTAATTGCTCATAGATAGGGCTGGGCTGGCAGCAAAGCCAATAGGACTTCTTTTTTTCTTAAATAATGATTACATAAAACCGATTCAAATATTCTTCCTTGGAACATCTGTGAAAAGACCAGGGACAGCTCTGGCTCAGAAAAACTACCTTGAGACAAGATACTGTTTGGGGGCTCATGGGGTGAACTCTGCTGTGGATTTTCATGCTGTAAACCCTTTATGACTATTCCAAATTGTGGAATCATCCTAAGTCCCTACCAACTGAAGAATAGATAAAGAAAACACATATATACACAGTGGAATTTTACTCAGCCAAAAAGAATGAAATTATGTCCTTTGGATAAAAATACCTGAACTGGAGATTGCTCTGTTGAGTGAAATAAACCATTCACCCAAAAACAAATGTATACTGCAAGCTGGCACTCACAGGTCCAAGCTGCAGGAAAAGTGAAGAGCATAATTACAAGGGAAAGTGCTGGAGATATGGAACTAAAAGAGATAAGAGAGAAACGAGGAACAAGAAACAGCAATGGAAGGATGAACATGACCAAGGCACATTGAATGTATGTATTGAAGTGTATAATTCACATACAGTACTAAAAAACTTATTCTGTGCATCAGATAAGTGGATGAATAAATTAATTTCAATACTAACTCTACAAAATAGGCAGTAAATTTCATTTCTTCATGGTAGCATTCTATAGACCAAGGGATAAATAACTTAATAATCTGAATGCATACGAGACTTTTAATAACTGAGCACACTCCGAGAGAAGAGAATTGACAGTGTCAGGAAAAGACACTTCAGTGTTGGAAAATGGTAAGATGAGTACAACCAGTTACTTCCTGAAACCCTCCTCAAAAAACCTAGACGCAGCAACTTTGGGACCTGTGCTATATGAATAGTGAGGTGACGAGGATCAGATTATTGCTTTCCTTAATGACAGCAAAAGTCAGATTGGAGTAGAAATAGTATGCTTACCTGACTCTGATGCTTTAGGATATATCTTCCTCTCCCTCTGGCCCACCCTCTTTCCCTGCCCCCCCCCCAGCTTCTCTCTGTCCATGCGTTTGGGTGAGTGCAACCACACTATCAGGCATGTAGACTTCAAGGAACAACCCTCCAGTGTTCATCCTCATCTCATACCTTGTTTGAGACAGGATCATCTTGGTTGTCATGGCATATGCAATGTGACCTAGCCTTCAAGCTTCTAAGGATTCTTTTGTCTCAGCTCCCATATAACTACTACTCTAGAGAGCCTGGGGATGACAGACACACACTACCATTCTCAGATTCATGTGGGTTCTGAGAACCCAAACTCAAGTCCTCACACTTTCATGACAAGTAGTTTACCCACTGAGCTATCTCCCCATTCCAGGATTTCACACTCTTAAAAGCTACTCAGAACTTAGAGAGCTTTTGTATATAGATATAGGTTAGGTATAGGAATATATAGATGAATATATATATATATATATATATATATATATATATATAGAGAGAGAGAGAGAGAGAGAGAGAGAGAGAGAGAGAGAGAGAGAATAGATAAAGATAAAGAGATGGTGGGGAAAGATTAAGCATTTCCAAAATTAAAATTAAAAATTTGTTAATTTATTAAAAAATACCTAGAGACTGGAAAACCTTTGTAGTTATTTAGCATCCACTTCCTAGCCTGTAAACTACAAGCTCTCTTCTTGTGGGGTAAACACCACAAAGGCCAGTAAAGAAAGCATAATACCCCAAAGTTTCTATAATCTTTGGAAAAAACCAAAGTAGACAACCAGAAGAGTAAACATGACAGTAGAGACACAGCATCTTCACCAGCACTCAGTCAAATGATAGCACGGAGCTCAGTCTCCACTGTCTTTCACCTTTTCTGAGACTCTTCCATGATTGTACATAAATCTGATCATATATCTTTCTGTCACAACCAAGTCAAGTGTGTAGCTCTGACATAGTATTTGGTCATAGTACAATCATCTGCATGGCTCTTCATGTGCTGTGGAGGGAGACACACTGAGTTCACTAGAATTCCTGTCTCAGATACTTCTAAACTGTATTTCCCAGGGAAAATTTCCTTAGCCCTGTTTCTATTCCTTTATCATTAAGATGGAGAAAATATGGTACTTAGCTCATGGAACCACTGCAGAAATTTAAATGAGAAAATCAGTGTGCAATGTTTTTTACAGTGTCTATCACATGGGAAAAGCTAAGGAAAATAGCTACTGTTAGTTTTTAATATCTCTTGAGCAGTACCAAATATTTAGTGGTTCCTGGAGTTCTCTGATTGATCAGTAAAAAAAATATATTGGAAATCTAGTATATGCCAAATGCTTACCAAGAGGTAGGTATACAAGAGCTGGTAAAAAATCAATGTGATATTATTGTTGAAATGGATTAGAGTAGTCAAGATAAACATAAATGAATGTGTTTAGGAATGTGGTTTAAAAAGTGTAAAAACAAACTTCATGGTGGTGTGGGAGGTCCTTATGTCCATGTATTGGTTAACGAATAAGGAAACTGCCCTGGCCTGTTGATAGGGCAGAACTTAGGTAGGTGGGGAAGATGGAACTGAATTCTGGAAGGAAGAAAGTAGAGTCAGGGAGATGCCTTGGATCCACCACCAGAGTAAAACTTAGCCAGTAAGCTACTGCTACATGGTGATACACAGATTAATAGAAATGGGTTAAACTAAGATGTAAGAGTTAGCCAATAAGAAGTTAGAGCTAATGGGCCAAGCAGTGATTTAATACAGTTTCTGTGTGGTTATTTCAAGACTAAGCTAGTCTGGCGGTTGGGATGAAAAAGTGGACTTTCCTCCTACATCATGTTATAGAAAACTCCCTTATAATAGTCTCATCTTTGTCCACAATTCTTGCTTTCAGGAAAACTCAAACTTTTCCCTACATCTCTATGAAGACTTGGGGGGGAAAATCTGAGGTCAATAAAAATTACTTGAGTAGATTAGCATACTTGGTCAGTTAATATATATGAGCTCATAATCCAATTTAAATTATGAAAGAATCAAGATCTTATTACTATAAATCCAAGAAGTTATTTCATTAAAAAATTGTCAACTTTAAATAATCAGAAATCAAAGTATGTAGCTAGAAGTATTCTCCATCCCACTGGCCCCCATGGACTGGATTTTCACCATACACCTGTTCCCAAAGTCACATATGAAATAGCCATGCTAAGGCTTAACATTAATTACATACTCTTTGGGCTATTACCTCAGACTTCTTGATAACTCTTACATCTTAAATTAATCCATATCTATTATTTTATATTTTACCATGAGGCTCATAGTTTGTTACCTCACATCTTGCTTCCTTGGTGGCTGCTGGTATCTGCCTGATTCTACCTTCTTTCTCCCTGTATTTGGTATAGTTTTCCCACCTAACTATATTCTGACCTGCCATAGGGCAAAACAGCCTCTTTATTAACCAATGGTAATAAAACATATTCATAGCACACAGAAGGGAATTCCATATCACAAATTATTCATAGATAAGAGGAAATTTTTGATTATTTTGTTTTGCTTAAAAGGATATATTCCCACCAATAATTTTAGGAAGGACCCAAATAAAATTCACATCATCATTGTCCTCTGTCACATACACATCTGTTTCCATCAAACAATAAAACAATCTCTTCCTGATCCCAAGATGCTCATCCCATAAAGATATCAGTCAGTACTACCACGTTCTCTTAGCCACATGGATTATGAAACTGTTACAACACAGCATATATTATTTACTAGGCTCTTTTTAGACTTACATTCCCTTGAAGAGTCCAAAGCAGGGCATAGAATACTGTTTATCAACAAACTGAATACCAGTCATGAATGATCACATCTGAAAAAAGTCATATGCAATTTTTAACCAAGGTGCTTCTCTGAGCACTGGGAAAAGGACAGTGATAGATTTTATGATATGTATATCTGTTAAGTTGAAGGTGAAAAAAATTCAATTAACTCCTTTTCATGGGCCAGCGTATTATTCCCATGATCATTACTTAGCTAAGCTACTTAAGATAACTGTCCTTTAGAGAAAGGACTCCAAGTCTCATTAACTAGATTTCTGACCCATAGAGGAGTTTTATCTTCTGTTCAGGTACTTTGCTTTTTTCATTTCAATTTAGTACTTCATCAAAATTTAAAGTACTAGCACAATTTAATATTATTTTGTTGAAGATCTTTATTAGTAAAACTAATCAGAACATTAGATTATGTCCCAAAACTAAAGCTGAAGCTTCTCAAGATACTGGTCTTTAAAGTTTTATAAAGTATAGGGTGTATTATTCTCTAGGGAAGGTTTAAATTAAAGGAGCGTTGCTTTGAAATTTGAAGAAATGACAATAATCAACAATCCCTGTAGTCCTGGAAAGAACATGAAGGATCAGTTGGTGCAGTATATGTGAATCACAGAGATGGTTTAGAACCCAGTGTGAAGGAGATATGATCAAATACACACCAACTAACCTAGTACAAAGAACCAAAGACACTGTCTTTAGATGATAAAGAGTTGTTAACTAAGGGAGACAGTTATATATTCTGTTCATGGAGAATGTAATGATTGCAATTGTACTTTAAGGCATATAAGCACAACACTTTCAAAGTACAAACTACAGATTTAAAACATTGCTTTCATACAACTTAAAGTTCCCTTCACTAAAACTCTGTATTATTGTAGATCATCCAAAGTAACTACAAATTTAATGTCTACTGTGTTTGGCGTGACCACTTCAAGTGAGCAGCTTCCCACACTGACACAGCAGGGAAGGGAAAAAAACTGTGGCGAAGGCATAAGAAGGAAAATGTTCTCAAACAGGGTCGTTGCTAGTATGTCTTTGGTGAAACAGAATCAAATACAGGCACATGTGCAAATTAGTAGGGATAAGAAAAGCAGAGCATATTCATGTTCGGGGACTGTCAGACTTTTCAGAAAGTTGGAAGCATCTGTTTAAATAAGACAGGAACCAAAGAAAAGGCTGGGAGGTGGCATGCCAAACAAGGAGTTTGATCTGCCTAAGGAGCTTGGACTTTCAGCAGGAAGAGTTAGAGCCATTCTAACTAGAGATTTTCACTAGGGGAATGGTACCATTGGTGCTATGCTCTGAGGAAGACCTATGGGAGATGTGAAGGAGATAAAGGTGGCCAGATTTAGTGACTGTCAGGGCAACATGGAGGGAGGCACTAGGATTGCATTCAGGCTTTCTCCTCAGCCAACAGGAAAGATTGTGTTGCCTGGGTTTCTTCTAGAAAGTCTTGTGGTGACATCACAATGTAGACTAAAATAGAGGTCAAGAGCTCAGCAGAATGCCCTGTACTGCAATTAGAGACCCATGTGGAAGACACATTTCCTCTGGACTTCTACAGTAATTTGTATCTTTTATTTTTATTGTATTAAAACTTTATTAAAATTATACATTTACTCTTTGTCTCCTCTATTGTATTGTGCATTCACTGAGAGTAGTGATCATTTATATTCATCTTTCCATTTCCAGTGACTAACAAACAATTATTATAATAGCTAACTATGATTGAAAGCTTCTTATTCACCAGGCTTAGCTCTCACATAAATAAGGTGATTTAATACACAGAACAGTGCAAGGTGGTATTTCTTAGTTGCTCACATTGCAGATGAGAAAATTGAGGTTTGTGTTGCGTAAATAAATCTTCCAAAGTGGTGCTGCTAGTAAAACTCTGAAAATCGTGTGGTCAATGTGTCATGCTCATGAACACCATGTTACCTTAGAGGCAATATGGACAAGTAAGGTTTCAGCTAAGTTGACTTGAAGTCTGCAGGCAAAATGTGCTATCTAAAGCAACATGGGGGGGGGGGGATAAGAAAGCATCATCAATATGTGGTGAAGCCTGTTCCCAGAAACAAAGTTTTGAGAAAAGACATCAGGAAAAATGAGTTTGTATGTTATTCTCTAAGTGTAAAGGTGATCAAGTCAAAGAGTCTGATTTGGTAACTTCTCTGCCCCATATAATAAGCTACTACTACGAGCTGGAGAGAACACAGGTGGGGTGCAGTTCCTTCTCAAGGCCTAAACATCAGGGGGTGTGGTGATCTGAATGAGAAATGTCCCCCATGCTCTCCATATTACATATCTGAACACTTACTTCCCTACTGGCAGCATTGCGTCGGGAGATTATAGAACCTTCCGGTGATGAAGGCTTGCTGTGGAATTGGCGCACTTAAAGTTTGCTCTCTCAGCTTCTTCATCGCTGCTGGTTCTCAGCTTCCTCTTTTGGTTGCCTGCTGCCATGTATCCCCTGCCACGGTGCACACCCACTTTGGAAACATAAGCCCAGATTAACTTCCTGTCTTAAAATGCTTCTGGTCGCACACAACGATTCAGATGGATTGATGGTTTTGCTTCCCTGCAGCAACCAGAGCCCTGCCAGGTTCCTGCTGCGGTAACAGCAAACTCTGCCTCTCTTGCTCTCATCTGTCTTGCTCTTCAGTTTTTTTCTCTTATAGTCACCACCAGTGCATTCCTTCGCCTGTGAGCAAAGTGCCCACATGACTTGTACTCTGGGTCATCCCTAGACAAATAAACCCCGCTTCTCCTTTTTTAATGGCTTCTGAATCCACTGTGGCAAGTCTTAGAGTGCTGGGCAGTTTATAGGCATTTTTACAGCGTCCAAGTCCAACCATGGTACTCCTTGTAAAAATCTTCCAGTGCTGTGATATTCACTTGGAATAAGGCTCAAATCCTTGAAAGGGCATGAACTCTGCATAATCTGAACCCTGTCCACCCCCTTTCATTGTTCCCTCTTCTTGTTTAGCTTATTCACCACTGTTTGCTGTAGTCGGAGACTGCTTGTTTGTTTCCAGACTGCTCAGACCCAATTAATCACACAGAAACTATATTAATTACAACACTACTTGGCTAATGACTCAGGCGTACTTCTAGCTAGCTCTTACATCTTGAATTAACCCATTTCTATTAATTTGTATAGCACTACTATGCTGTGGCCTACTTGTCTTTCTTCTTCAGCAGCTACATGGCATCTCTCTAACTCTGTCTTCTCTCTCCCTCCCTCTATTTCTCTGTCTGTCTGTCTGTCTGTCTCTCTCTGTCTGTCTGTCTCTGTCCTCTCTCTCCCTCTCTCTTTCTCTCTCTCTCTCTTCTCTCTCTCTCTCTCCCTCTCTCCTTCTCTCTCTCTCTCTTCTCTCTTTCTGTTTTAATTCCCCCTCCCCTGGCTTTACTCTCTTAAGCTTCTTTATTAACCAATGGTTATAAAACATATTCACAGCATACAAAGGGTAATCCCACATCATCTCCCCCTTCCCCGGCTTTACTCTCTTAAACTTCTTTATTAACCAATGGTAATAAAACATGTTCACAGCATACACAGGGTAATCCCAGATCATCTCCCTTTTTCCATCTAAATAAAAAGGAAAGTTTAACTTTAACATAGTAAAATTTTATATACAAAACAGTTATCAAGCAAGAATTATAGTTATAATATTTAGTCCATTTACTATTTGGTAAATTAAGAATAATACTCTATCATTTATCCTATCTTTGTGAGTCTAAAGTTTTATGTTTATCTTTTATCATAGCTAAGGAAAACAA
Source organism: Arvicola amphibius (assembly GCF_903992535.2). Taxonomy (NCBI): domain Eukaryota; kingdom Metazoa; phylum Chordata; class Mammalia; order Rodentia; family Cricetidae; genus Arvicola; species Arvicola amphibius. The sequence continues at coordinate 25,539,336 of NC_052047.1, forward strand.
CAACTATAACTATAGTGTCAACTGCAGCAAAGACCCCAGAAGGATATACTACTACCTAAGTAAACAGGAAGTGAATTGTAAACAATTTCAAAGTTTTAGAATTGACAGAGACATTTTGCTGCCTGAACAGTCACTCAAAGTTCTTCTGTAACATTGGGGCATCCATCTTTAGCCTACAGGCCCATAGTATCTGGCAGACTTTTTATGAAGCAGGAAATTTGAAAAGCTGCTTTGCTATCTTGGTAGTTTGTCAGTCACTTTCTTCTATGTCCTGTAGAAAGTCTGGCAGTTTCTTCTGAAAAGCAGGAAACCTGAAGGACCATCCCATCTTTTGGAATGTTTAGCAGTCACATTTTTGTGGGTCTTGAATGTCCAATTTATACAGTATACCATCAAGCAGTCCATGCAAGAGCAGTTTCTTGCCCAAATGGCACATTGAAGGAAAATTCTATAATGAGTTCTCCCATCAAATTTTCTGAAGTAATTGGTGCTACCAGAAGCAGACATGTCTCACTGTCAAGAAAAGTCTAAGTTCTTAAACATTTTAAATGCCATATTCCATAGTCTTTAAAGTGTTGAAGATTATCTATCTAACTGAAATATTTCTCTGTATATCTAGAAAACCTAACTAATGTGACTACTACTTTGACAATTATAGATGACTCTCTAGGTTTTAATTATGCATTACATTTTTAAATGAGCTGTACAAACACAATACCTTAAAAAAGAGCAGAAATACATATACACAGTATAACAAATCAACCTTAAATTTGTGTCAATAGATCAAGATCCATTCCAAGGCAAAATATTCATCTCTATATCATATCTCCCTTTAAATGAAAAAACAAAGATCAACAATCATTTTGGGAATTTAGGCATTGTTTTCTCAAAACTGCTTCCTGCTGCTTGTTGGTTGAAGTAATTTTAGGGTTCATGGAGAACTTTCAGGGGCTCTTGTTCAATCAAACCACATTATCCTGGAAGGAATAAACAGATTCTCATCTTCTGTGGAACAAAAGCAGAACCTCTTTTCCAAAACAACATATTCTTAGACCAAAATTTTGAAGTGAAGATACCTTTATGTTGGTTTAACTTAGCAGCCCCTAGAAACAAATGTCTCTCTGCAGTCAAAAATTCAAAGAAAACACAATAATATACATAATCCAGACTGTGTACTTTTTATCTTTACATGGCTTATTTTTCTTTACTCCTTTAATCTGTGACTATCTATACTCTTTTATATTACTTCTCCTGTCTCTTTAAACACTTTACTTCTTTTTATAATGTCTAAACTCATTCTTCTCACTCTCCCAAGCCTACATAATTTTTAATAAACACTGTGACCCATTCAGAGGTTTATTTTTGTCTGAATCTGTCTTTATTGCATATCTGTAATCCATTGTAGGGAGGCTGCTTGTTTGTTTTCCCACTTCCCAGCCCCAAAATAATCACACAGAAAACATATTATTTGCAATACTATTTGGCCAATAGCTTAAGCGTATTTCTGGCTAACTCATATTCTAAACTAACCCATCTCTATTAATCTGTGTATCACCACGTGGCTGTGGCTTACCAGGTAAAGTTCCATCTGGCATCTTCTTCAGCAGGGTTACATGGCTTCTCCATGACTGTGCCTCCTTTCTCTCAGCATTCTGTTTAGTTTTCTTTGTCCATCTAAGTTCTGCCCTATCAACAGGCCAAGGCAGTTTCTTTATTCACCAGTGGTATTCACAGCATACAGAGGGGAATCCCATATCACCAATCTTTTTTATTTTAAAATGTTAAGCAGTGTAGTCATAGTAGCTTGTGTGCTGTATTCACCTCTCTCAGCCTTCCAATATGGCAGAGATAGCTCATTACTGGCTCTGGGACTGCTGGGTAGGAGCCATTCTCACCACCTCAACTCTGGGAAGGAACGTGCAGCATATAAACCCTTTTTATCTGAGTAAGAACTAAATCTTTTATGCAGAACACTGCATGACATGAAAATATTTCTGTGTATGGTGGTGATCTGCCATGCTTTCCTGCCTGTGCATGCCTAGCAGACTTCATCCAGCCAGTTGCCCAGGCAGAGAATGCTGAGCTGCTGGCATGCTTTCAGCTACTTTCCTCCCAACCCTGAGCAGGTGCACTTCCTATTTACTCAAGTAATATTATTTCCCTTCTCAGATCTTTGATGGAATTGTGGTTGAAAACTAGATAGTCATAGTTTCTTTTTTCAAGCTATTTTTAATATATGACTTAGCCTCCTTAGGATAGGATAACTATTAAAACATTCAGCATATGTTTCTTGCTTGATGTTGTCCATACTGGTTCTAATTCTAATTTTTATATATGCTTTTGCCTCTTCTTTTCCCTGAACAATGCTTGATATTTATTCTTACTGTATATAGCTTTGTATTAGGCTTAGAACTCTCTCATTCAGGCAAAAGGGGGAGGTGCTGTGGAAACTCCATCAGCCAATAGCCTTTAAGATGCTGGCCAACTTTGGGTGTGATCTCATGTACTATAAATGCAAACATAAAACTCACAGGTCTCTTGGCTGCTGGATTCAGTTTAGGTTCCTAGCGCATGCAGAGGACTTCAGATTGCTACTGTGACTTTACTCCTAGATAAATAAACTTTTATGATACTCCATTCTGGGCTAGTATGGAAGTCTTTTATATGCCAACAGTTTGTTTATCATTCCTCCAATATTCTGGGCCCCACTAGTTACAGGTAAAATGATCTCAGTAGGTTTGTTTCTTGGTGACTGCAAAGCTGAAACAAACCTTGCCATAAGGCGAGGAAGTGAAAATTACCTAGAGCAGGTAAGGAAAGCTCAGGGTTTAATTCTAAGGGATGCTCATCTCAAACAAAGGAAGTTCAAAGATTTTATTAAGGATTTTATTCTCTACATTTATGTGGGAAAGCCCTTCAGAGAAGACATATTCCCAGCTGTCTTAGTTTCATTTCTGGATGCATTTTACCCTGATAAAAGTAGAGAAAGGGTTCTGTTTATCTTAGAATTTCAGATTACCATCCATCATTTCAAAGAATTCAAGTCAGAAAAGAACTTGAGGCAGCTGGCCACATCCACAATCAAGAACAGAGATAGAATGAATACATGCATTCAGCTTGCTCTCTCCCTTTTACAGTTTAGAATATACTTCCTAAAGGCTAGTGCAACCCACAGGGTGTGTGTCTTCCCATCTCTATTAATGTAATCAAGATAATCTGTCGTAGTCTTATCCTTAGCCCAGCCTGACCTAGGAAAACCTTCATTGAGAGGAACTCAGATGACGGTAGCTTGTGATAAGTTAGCAAGTAAAGTTGGGTCATATTTTAAAAAGGAAATATGATTCCAAAGAAACACTTTGGGTGTTGAAGCAGATCTCATGTAGCAGGCTTAGTTTGTGCCAAAAAATGGTGAATAGGAATGTTCTAGTACAGCCTGCCTTGTATCACAGAGCTGGAGGATCTTTCTCAGCACTGTGCTGTTGGGTTGGTAGACAGTGGCTAGCTGCTACTTGGAGCTCTCTACTTGGTACAGGCCATAAATAAAGCACAAGAAGCATCCTCAGACTTCTTTTCCCAAAGATGTTCTGACTTCAGCCAAAAAGTAACAATAATAATAATTTGAGTTTGACTTGAAATGGCAATCTGTTCCTACTCCACAGATGCTTGGCTTACCTACCTGCTACAAACAAGAGAATCAGCACACTGTTGTCTTTACCTATCTGGCTACCTCATCCTTTCTTTCCAAGTTACTCCTCCAGGACTAGGTAAGATACTACCTGATCATCTTTTCTGATCACCTAAGTCACATTCTTTTCATAAATCCCTGGGGTCTTTTCTCTATCACATTTATCATTTTAATTTGCAGAACTCTGTTCATCTCTGTTCTCCAGCCACCACCTCTGTGTCCCCTGTGAAGATGAAGGCAGCAGCCCTGCTATCTGGACTTCTGCTGCTTCCTCATATGCTGTATTTGGTTCACAGGAAGTCTTCTAAAAGGAATCCTGTGTGACTTTACCTGTATGGTTGGCATCCACAAGTTTTCAGCACCAGGCCACACATGGACACATAGTAGTTTTTCAAGCAGAACGCTAATGACTGTTTGGGCTCAGTGATTCTTTGCTGGGAAGACAGAGCCCTGCACAGTGCAGGACTTGTAGTCTCTGGACTCCGTGTACTAAAATCCAATAACACCATCCCCTGAAGGAATGATCAGCCAGTGTCTCCAGAAAGGGATGGAGACACATCCTAGAGAGCTAATGTGAAAGGGTGCAGAGAAAAGTACAAAGATTCATTCGTGGAAACATACAACCTTATAATAATCCCTGCATCTCCACATCCTAGACACTTACAAACAAATGACTTTTAATTTCTTCAGCTGTGAATCCTTTCGAGTCTTCTTTTTTTGCTATATATGATAATATTTATCTTCCTAACATATTAACCCTAGACAATCATGTTCTCTTGAGCTGAATTATTTACCTATCCAATGCCAATGTTTATCTGTTCTTCTATCTCAGTCCCATCCTTCTCTGGTCTGTCTATCTGTATCTCCTCGTCTCATGTATCCTCTGTGACTAAAGATTTTAGAGTTCTTTCTCTTGTGCTTCACTTCCTCCTGTTACTAGCTAATGTCTCATCATTTCAATCACGAACACCTGCCTACACTCAGTACCCAGGAGAGAGGGAAGAAAGTTGGCTACTCTGGTCAGGACCTGGCAGGGATCGTCCAGACCGGTTCTACCTGTCTCTCATCACCTCCTGGACCTATAAGACTAATCAAGATGTGTTCTTCTAATGGTAAGAGCAGAGTAAATCAAACCCAAGTGAACAAACATCCAGTAAGCATTTAGACATATGATGCCTGCTGATGTGACATTGACCAAATCAATTTGTATATACAAACTCACCCAGAGACAAGGGAAAACTGCAAATTATCATGGCGGGAGATGTGGTTCCAAAGAAGGACGAGTAATTGGGTCCGCTTTAACCAGCGGTGCTCTCTCTTTTAGTTGCCATTATTTCCAACCCCACTAGCAGTCCCCCGAGTCTCGTCAGTGTGTTTTATTTCCCCTTAAAACTAAGAACAAGTAGTTTCCTGCTCGTACCAGCAAACGCAGTGATCACATAATGGCCCAGAGCTCTGACACAAAGCCTTACCTATTAATATTCAAGGCAGGTGATAAAGGTCCACTTATCAACTTCTGATTTATAAATAGAAACCGAATTGTCCCCTGACACTGCTGTGCTACTTCACTCAGTTTTCAGGAAAGATGGGGCTTCACTCCGAAACAAGAGAAATAATTATCACCATTTTTAAAGCTTCGGTTGTACATTTTGCCTTCGCATATTAGTCATTTTCTACAAATGGGAGATTTTAAATGGTTAGAATTTATTATAATAATAATAATCAGACACACAGGAACAGTGTGTCACATCTGCAATGTTTCTTTACTAGCTACAGGAGAATTGTGATCCAAATGACAATAGAAAAGCAGCAGAAAATGACAAGAAATCCCTTTTGCAAGATGAGTGATAACCACGCAGTGTATCAAGTATTCATGTGTGTATCTAGATACTAATTGTGCTGAGTCCCAAGGAGACCAAATGGCTTATTACTTCTCAGACTCATCTCTCATTTTGCTCCTACAATTCTGGAATGTCCACACGAAAACTCTCATCTATTTTAAAACTGGAAAAGCCCAGCTGCTTAGCCTCTTCCACATCTAGTAAACAGTTAGACACAGACTTATAGCATAGCTGCCCTTTGTTTCAAATGACAGCAATGAAAGGACCGAAAGAAACCTGCATAGGTCAGGCCCTCTTCTAGGATGCTTACTGCTTCGTAGATCCATCATGCCAAGCACAATAGCATCATTGAATGATTCCTTTCCCTTCTCCCCAGCTTCTATCCATGATATCCATAATACACTAATCACCATCTTCTAAATATTACTTGGCCACCCTTTTTTGTCTATCCCACTGCCAACGTCTTTAATTGTATCTGTTTGTATAAAATCTCATTTTGCTCTGAGGGGCCTGGTTGACAAAACAAATCTGAAGCTGGGCATGGCAGAGTATAACTGCAATCCCAAGGACCTAAGAAATAGAGATAAAAGATTTCAGATTCATGTACTGCTATGTGAGTTCAAGGCCAGCATAGCCAATCTGTGAGGTCCTGCTTCAAAATACAATTTAAAAAGGAGGAGTAGCAGGTTATGGCAGTTCATGCCTGTAATTCCAGCAGGAAGATAAATACCAGAGGATTGGAAATTCAAGGTCATCCTCAGCTACTTAGTGAGTTCTTAGCCACACTGAGCTATGTGCTAAAGTGTGCCCACCTACATGTTCCAAAACTCCAGAGAAGGACAAGAAATGTAGCTAATTAGTAGAGCACTTTGTTAGCATGTGAAAGTCTCTATGGGTTCCATCTGCCTCCTTCCAGATCTCTCTCTCTCCTTTCTCTCTCTCTCTCCCTCTCTCTCTCTCTCCCTCTCTCTCTCTCTCTCTCTCTCTCTCTCTCTCACACACACACACACACACACACACACACAAACACACATCACACATATTTCTCTTCCTTGATGAAAGTCTACACTTTTAATCTGTTGTGTTACTAACAGAGAGGGCGAGGCCTCCCATGGGGAGTCAACAAAGAATGGCATATCACTTGAAGCAGGACTAAGCCCCTCCCCTCACTCTGGTATCAAAGCTGAGCGAGGTATTCCTCCTTAGGGAATGGGCTCCAAAGAGCCAGTTAATGTACTAGGCATAAATACTGGTTCCACTGCTAGTGGCCCCACCAACTCTGCCAATGCCACACAAATGTTGGCCTCATTCAGACATCCTAGTTCAGTCTTACACTGTTTCCTTAGCTGTTAGTCCAGAGTCAGTGACCTCCCACTAGCTTGAGTCAACTGTCTCTGTGGGTTTCCCCATCATCATCTTAACCCCTTTGCTCATATATCCCTCCTCTCTTTCTTTCACTGGATCATGGGAGCTTGGCCAAGAGTTTAGCTGTGGATCTCTGCATCTGCTCCCATCAGTTACTGGAAGAAGGTTCTATGATGACACTTAAGGTAGTCATCAATCTGATTACAGGTAAGAGCAGTTTATGTGCCCTCTCCACTACTGTTTAGATTCTTAGCTGGGGTCATCCTTGTGGTTTTCTGGGAGCTTCCCTAGTACCTGGTTTCTCGCTAACCCCACAATGGCTTCCTCTTTCAGGGTTTCTCCTTCCTTGCTCTCTGTCTCTGTCCTTTACTCAACTCAATCGTCTTGATCCCTCATGTTCTCCTCCCTGCTCCCCTTCTCCCCTCCCAGCTCCCCCTCTTCTTTTCTCACTCCCCTACCTCCCTCTCCCCATCCGCAATTTACTAAGGAGATCTTGTCTACTTCCCCTTCCCAGGGGGATTCATGCATGTCTCTTTTAGGGTTCTCCTTGTTTGCAAGACAGGGGAGTTTGCAGGGAATTCATTCACATCTGCATCTTGCCTTGTCTTTAACATGTCCCAGGAGAAGCACCTACAAAATTCATTCAGTCTATGTATGCACCCTCCAGCCTCCTTCCCCTATACATTGTTCCAGATGGTGTTGAAAGACAAAACTAGCAAGAGAGTTATATTTCAGAAGAGACTCTAAAGAAACAATGACGTTTCAATTCAATTCACCAAATGCCTACTGTAGCTATAGCTAGAGAAGTCTGTGGTCTAAACAGTCAGGAATTATAATCCTGTAGAGAAGATAGACATGTAAATAAATGACCCTGGCAAATATTATAGGGTGGCATTGGAAACAAATATACAACCCATATGTCTATCTTCGGGGGAAAGAGAGCACTTTAAAAATCTGGCCCATTCTGCAGCTCTCTTAGGCACTATGCATTTATCCAATAGGCTCGTTCTTGGATAAGCTGTGATGTTCTGAAGACCAATGGCTTCTGGCACCCATTATAGCTCAGCATGATAGACTGGTAATTGCTGGGAACTTTTAACAGCTGTACATCTTTGAGTAGAGACTACCTCTGAATCTTTGGAATTCTCACCTATTAATTGTGGTGGTGCTAATAAATAACCCTTAGCACTCTTTGCAGTGAAACTCCAGGGATGGTTCCTTTTACAGAGTCTCACAATATGGCAGGCACTGTTTCTGATTCATTCTTACAGTACCTCATTGGAGTCTTGCAAAAACTCCTGCTGGCAAATACTATCATCAGGCACACATCACAGTTGAAAAGCCTGCCATACAGTGAGTTAAGTAACTCAACCAAAGTGACATGGTGAGTAGGTGACGCGGCTCAGCTTGGAACACAAACTGTCCGTCTCCAAAGTTCTTTAATTACTTTTTGCTTTCGATTTGCTTCTCGCAGCTCATGATGTCTCCGAACAACAGGTTTTTCTCGGCATTGTCTTTACCACACTGTAAAAATTCAAAAAGCTTAGGTTTAAAGTAGAAATTAGCTTCCAAGAATCAAGCCTCTGTAGTGTTCCATACTCCGAACTACAGAGCAGGCAGAGAGTACGGAGAGACGAGAGAGGAGAGAAGAGAGAGGAGAGGGGATGAGAGAGAGGAAACAGAGAAAGAGAGAGGACAGACCAAAGACAGAAACAACAGATGACAGAAAGAGGACTTTAATTTGTTAGGCTTAAGATCTCTTTGCTGCTTTCTTTCGGAGAACTGAAGAATTCCATGTCGAACACCTCAGCTGTCTCAAATTTCACTGTCACTCCAGTTCTAGAGGCTCTGATACAATTCTTTTTTTAGCCGCCCATGGGCTCCAGGGTACTCAACATGGTTACTACAGAACATCCAATGAAGGCAAAACCCACATACACCAAATGAAACTTCAATTGTTATAATGTCATTATGGACTCAGCAGCGTCATGTGATTCAAGTTGAGATCTATCCACTAGTTTGGAACCCAAGACTATAAACACACCTTCTTGATTCACTGTACTTCAGGCCTGCCAAATGTGTCAGCATATAGTATAGGTTCCATGGCTTTCTTCTCCCACTTCATCAACTCAGTCCCCACCAGTGATAACTGAGACCTACACAGAGTAAAGAGAATCCACTTAGTTTGCAATTCAAATTGAACCAGGCAGCCTGAATTGTATCTGCTATCCGCGGTGTCTATTAGAAGTAATTTTTAAGGCGGAGACTCCCCTTTGAAGTCAGTTACATTTATGCACTGGATCCTTCCTGGCACAAATAATCCCCGTGGAGTCTTTTATCCCCCTCATCCAGTGTGAAAATAGAGGCCAGGAAACAGACTAATTTGAGGCGGGGATAGGAAAGGAAATGTTAGATCAGCCATGCTTCAAAGAACTGCACTTACCATAAATGTATACAAATCCCTAAGAAAAACTTCAAATCAAACTCAATCCACCTCGACAAAGTAAAAAATAAAAGATAAAGGGATGATACCCGAGTGAAAAGCGACATAAAACTTCCATAACCTTTGTTAGCGAGGTGTCAGACATCCTTAGGTAAGCTCTATGAGTACCCACTTCTACTGCCATTTTTCATAAATGTGTTCTAGTGGTTATCTTTATATATTTTATTATCTTGGGGGGAATTTGTACAAAAAAAAAAACACCAAGATTCCCAGATCACCCCCTCTTGCTATACACTGGCTTTATGACCTGTGATCATTTTTTAAACCCATCAAATCTCATTTCTGCTGCTTATATATGCATGGGTGTGTGGCCTTCTCCTTGCAACTTGTCCAAACGTTACCATATTATAGGCCCCAGTGTTGCTTGCAGCCCCCTCTGCCTCCTGTGTTACAACATCTCACAATGAGAAAGCTCATCAACACCCATCTCTGCAAGAATACCTCTCAAATGATTAACCACCAGCTGAAGTCTTAGTAAGGAGCCAGAGACTAGCTCAATGCCCCACTCATCATCAGGAAGATTAAGTTTCAAGGGCAAATTGCTATATTTCCCCCATTAAGTATCTCTTCCTAATGTGTGTAATGTTTGGTTGATGGCCACAGAATCCATCCCTGGGAGGCATTTTCTTTCATGTGTATGTGTCTTGCTTGCATGCACATCTGCCACCACATGCATGCCGCTGGCCCCTGCCATCAGATTCCCTGGAAGTGAATTTGCTGTGGGGATGGTTGCTGTGAGAGGTGGCTATCATGCGGTCCGTGTTAAAGCCAATCAACCCCCTTCAAAAACTCAAATTGATCACCTTCCTCACAAGGGAAAACTCTCCAAACGATTCCCTTCCCCTCCACTAGATATGCCAGACTCCTTAGACCCCTTCTGCCTGCTCCCAACCATGCCTGTCACAAGTACCTTAGATCATTATTTACCTTTCAACTTCTTTGGTGTCAGAAATGGTTGGAACTTAAGTGTGCCAGCAGGTAATTATTTAATACCTGAATTAAGGACTGTCAAAATTTTAAGAATCACTGTGTATTAAAGTCAAATCTGTAGCCCAGGTAAGACCTAACCACTCTGTCTCAGTCTTTATCTCTAAAACAGTATTTACACACCCATATCACCAAGGTTCTGTCCAAGATTAAAGATGTAACTCATGAGGGTGGATAAGGAAATGCCACATAATTTCTGCTTTTCTTCCAATTTTGGTACTTATGAATCCAGTCCACCATTTTGAGACTGGTCTGAAGAAAATTTCCCAGGATCTGTTTACTTAGAAGAGGAGTCCTTGAAGCATCTTAGTGAACAACTTTCAAGACAGAAAGCATCTAAGTGCCTGCGCCACTGGTGTCCTTATTACACACAGAAGAAGTGGCGGGATCATCGGGGAGTCAGGAGGCACCCTCTCTGCCCACTCTCCCACTCCATTTCCATAGGAGAGTATTCACACACCACACCACCACACCACACACACACACACAGTGTGCTGGGGGTGGAGATGAAGAAAAGATACAAGGTATTATAACAAAGTCCACTTTTAAATAATTATGACTTCAGTTAATTACACTGACATTTCTCAGCAAGGATTAAGTAAATCAGAAGGGGGTAAAAGCGATTGAGAAAATAAAAAGCAAGGGCTGGACTGCCGGAGCATCTCCTTTGTCTTTCCTTGAGGAGTGTAATTAAATTAAGTGGGATTGATTGAGTGTCAAACATCTGTGGGAGTCACTTCCTAGCTTCATTAATACTATTGTGCCTGGAGAAGGCACAGTGGTAATTTCTCTCACAAGGACCTAATGAGAGTCTAGTGGTGTGATATGAGAGCCTGACTCAAGCCGCTGTGTGCTCCGCTGCTGTCTGTCTGTGTGTGAGGGATTTATTAGAAATGCTGGTCTGGCAACAGCACAGTTACATTATCCATGTGGGAGTGGGACAGCGGGCCTCGGAGAGCTGGGGTAATGGAGTCGTAAAGTTGAGAGTTTAGACAGCTAGCATAAAGAAATAAAAATGGGCCTGCTAAGGAGAACTAAATGGTCATAAAATAGATCATATATAATGAGGTGCAGCAGATAATGAGGTGCATTTATATGGAAAACACTAAATAAAATTATGACCCATTTCCCTCTTAGCCCCGTAACTGTTGGGGCTTATCTCCGCTCTGGATTTGCAAGGTAAACTGGGGGGGGAATGAATTAATGGGGAGGAAACTATCTATAGGCCAGCTTCATTTATTATTACAGGACTTTCAGATTGCACACTAGCACCCAGTAGAATACTTGGCACGGACAAAGCATTATGAAAGATCTATAATTCCAATCATTTTGTTAGAATTATGATAAAAAAGCTCTAATACTGTTGCAGTTATAAAGTAATTAAGTGAGGATAAATGTAAAGTTAGTCCTGTGTTATCATTTTATCATTGCAATTAGAAGTTTCCTGCTCCCAAGCTTTATTAGTTCTCTCACTTTATCAGCTAATGAGTAGCTTGTCTGTACTGGACTTCTGGCCAACTCAAAGATGCCAAATTGCATAAGGACAGTATCTGCTTGGCTTAGTCTTATGCAGACAACTTAAGCGAATCATTAAAATACAAATGTATGTGGAAAACCTGATGTTCACACCAGCGCCCATGAGAAAATAAACGGCATAGAAGTCTGGCAGAAATGAAAACTATTGAAAATGAGTAGAGAGTCAGCTTGTTTGGAATGCCATCCCAAGTAAAGAAGAAAGACAGGAACTACAAGCTAGCAAGCAGCATTTACTAAGATACCCAAGACCATAGAAATAGCTCAGCTGCTGAAGGTACTTGACTTCAAGCCTAACAATTTGAATCAGTCCCAGCATCCATAAGTAAAGAAAGAGTCAATTCCAGGAAATAATAATAATACACATAGACAAGAGGGTAGATAGAAAGATAGAAAGATAGATGATAGATGATAGATAGATAGATAGATAGGATACTACATACATACATACATAGATACCTAGAGATACTCAATATATGAAATTACCAAGAAAATTGTGGAAAACACTAGGTAAAGAGAAGTCTTTATTGCCAAAATGAAACCTTAAAACCATATTCACACAAACAAAAAATGCGACTCATCAGGTCCTATTTACATATATATTTGTGCCTATCCATACATTAGACACTCAACACTTTCCATATGTATTACATATAATAAACATAACCAAAGGGAAAAACCTATCAGTTTTGAAAATGAAGATTTGACATGGCAATAACTGGAAGGAGCTAGAGGGAGGGAAGCAAAAGTGATGTGATTCTATTTCAATTAAAACATATCAAAGAGTGAACCAGCATGAGGGAACCTTGGGTTCAGAGGTTAGAGAAGCCATGCTTCAGCCATGGTGAATCTCTTCTGCTTATGGCATTAGGTACTGGCAACCTAATGACCAGGCTGTGACTGTCTGCAAGTTCACCTGCTGAAGCCTTCCCTCCCAACTTCTGTATGCAGTGAAGTCTTCCGTGAGAGACAATGAAGTTCTAGAAGATCACAGTGTCAAAACTCAACTATATACTTTCAAGAAGAGGAGGACAGTATCCCTACCATTCTCTTTCACCCCGACCTCATCTCTGCCTCCCCTATATCTTCTCCTCCCACACTGATCTATCCTCTGCCACCCCCATTTTCTTCTAACCTCCCTACCATCATTCTCTGCCTTACCCTCTACTTCTCCTCCTCCACATACCCCCATCCTCTGATTCCAACGCCCCTTCTCCTTCTCCCTCATCCTCTTTTTCTCCCTTCTTCTATCTGGTTTTTCTCTCCACTATTTAAAATCATAGCAAGAAGTCAACTGTCTATAAAGCAGGAGCAGAGGCCTCACCAGAAACTGAATTCATATTAAAAACTCATTCGTGAACTTTCCAGCTTCTACTCAACCATTGGGAAATGAATTTCTGTTTATTTCAGCCACTGTTTTATAGTTTCTTATTACGGCACTTATTACCTCACTGACCATTGGGGAGTCTATGTAGAGATGTGTGGTCACTCATTGATTCAAATGCACCATTTCAACATCACTTTTCAGAACTGGCTTCTCACTCTTCTAAACTTTGATGTAGCCTATTGAGAAAACCAGACCTGTATCTGCATCCCTTTAATGTAATGACTAGGTTCATGATGCTAATTTCTCATAACACATAATGTCCATCTCTCATTAACTACCAGATGTGTTATGGCAAGGTAACCTCTCCCTGACAGGATGAAGATGGGAAATTTCCCATTCTCTCCCATAATCTCTTGGTGATGAATCCTATTTAAAAGCTGCTCGATAATGTAGTGACATATGGCACACACGTTAACAGAGCAACTCTGAAGTTTTAAGGTGTTTCCTTGTGTAAGACTTTATTCCACTCACAATGGGAGGCTTTATTCATTCAACGGAGATATAACCAACAAATAACTCATCTTTAAATTATACCTCATAGAAGATGACAGTCTTATTTTAAAAGCAGCATAAAATTTAGTGACATTATAATACCTATATTAGAGATCAGTGTTTGTATTTCTGGCAAATACTATATGACATACTTTCCTATAAGAAGGTGTGAAAACCTAAGGACTTGGGAGGAGTTTATGATTTAGCCAAACTGGAGTTAGCCATTTTGTGACTGGACTCAGTGGTTTTGTCCTAGCATAACTTTTCAGTAAAATTTAACATCTTAGAAAATGAACACATGGTCTACATATTCAGAGGGTTTGGGTTTGGAGGGAAGAAGTCACTGCATTCATCACTGGCTTGACAGAGACGCAGAAATGTGCCAGAGTACTGTCTGCTCATTGTCATTGTCACTACCCCTTTTGTAACTTTATTAACTTCTAACTGCAGAGAAGCTGGGGACTATATTTTCTTGCATCCCTTTTCCATAACAACTGAGCTAAAAGCTGTCAGTGAGACATTTGCATGTCTGGTAAACTACGACTCATTTATTCTGGTGACTGCAGAAATCTTGCCCTAGGTAGTGCTACAGTGGTTCCAGATGTGTGCTTCAGCATCCTCTTCTTCAGGAGGGTCTCCAGGTGCAGCGGCTTCCCTATCGTTGGAGCCCTTATCAGTTGTGAAAGTTTTCATTTTGGGGGGTCTAGACTAGTACCTTTCCTACTTGGCAGATTTGAAGTAGCTTATGGTGTCCCTTCTCTTCACCTAGGCTGAACCTGGTGGCAAGGAAAAGGAAGAAAAGAAGCAATGAGGCCGAGAGAAGATGGGAGGGGAGGCAGGCAACAGTGGTTTGCCTTTCACGACAAACCAGAAACAGGGGATGCCACCTCCTTAATTCTGGGGACATTGTCTGCCAGGAAAGTAGTGTGAGTCCTCAGTCCTCCAGAATGTGACAGTAGCAGGGACTATGACTGAAGGCCCCCCTTGGCATCCACAGACACCAATAAAGCATATCACTCAAGATGCCACCGCGAGAAACTGTTTCTAATTCTCCAAATTACAAAATGGGAGCAGGTTGGCAGACAGATAATCAAAGCAGACAGAATGGCGGAGCCCCTCAGAAAGCAGCCAGGGTGCAAGGGCACATATGCCCCATCCCACAAGGAACTTGAGGGGGATGGCTAAGTGAGAAGCTGTTTACTTCCCATAAGAATCTTTTCTGAATAAAAATGAGGGTGGTGCAATTCATAGGCGAACAATGATGCTTCTCTGAATCAAATACCTAACTCCTGTATTTTTTTCCTCAGAAACCAAATGTTAGGGAAGAAAAGACAAAATATGTTAGACACATATGTTAAACAAAGGTGCTAAACATATGAATTTTGACATATTTAATCCTGAACTAAAACAATTTACTCCTGTAATGCTTCCAGTTTCTGGAATTGCTAAGTTCATGATTTCTTTGGGCATGCCTATGTATGCAAATGTATACATTTTCCTTAAAATCTCAACATTTTTAATTATTGAAACCTTTTTACTGAGCCACAAATCCTGTAGTTTTCAAGCATACTCCCTGATCTTGGTTGGCAACTGGCCCTGGAATCAACTAAGAGACTTGCTTCTATACAAGTCTGTGTGTTTTCTGGAAGGAGTAACTGAGGAGGAAGACCCTCTCCCAGAGTGAACAATACCTCCCATGCCAGCCCAGACCTCCAGAGTTCCAAGGGAAATGATGCTGCTTTCCACCTACTTCTTCTCTCCGTGTTGATCAGTGCATCTACTCTCCTGTTTCTGGAACTGCCGGTGCCATGCCCTGCTGACATGAGAATCAAACTTCTTAAGACTGCCAAAACTGGAAGCGAATTGCTCTCCCAGAATCCTCCAACTTTCAGTGGTACATTGGAGACTACTAAAATATTCCACCTTATAGAATGAATAGCCACTGAATTCTAAGCCCTTCCAGTGTACAGCCATTGCTGTTCTAACAAAGTCATATCATATAAGCTAATCTTATAAAGTCCCTTTGTTTATATATACATACTATCAACTCTATTCCTCCCTGACTAGAACATTTTTATTGTCAGTACAATGGCGAAGTCCCCATATGAGCAAGGATACTTAATGTTATCTGTGCAAGAATTGTTTTGAGAATCATTTCAGACCATATTTACCAAGAGATTCATGAGTTTTCAGCACATTATCTTGGAATTTAGGTCTTCTGGCCTATTATAATTGTCTTGGCTATGTATGTATTCTTAACCAAAGCTTCTTAAGAGCAAACAATTCTCTCAGCTCCAGTAGTCCTTCATTCAGTCATCTTATCTAGGAAACTATGGGTTACCTTCAAATTTATTCTCTTTTGTATTTTCTATATTACGCTTAAAGGAAAAGAGTTTAGAATTCTACCAGATAGGAGGTTGTCTCCTCAACAGGTTTGTATTGTGCTGAAGTCTTGGCCTCTCACAAGAGATGTTATTGAAGGAACAGTGGACTATGATTCCTGAATGAATTGAATCTACTGAAGGATGTACAATTTTTAAGGGCACTATTGAGGATTTGGGAAGTAAGGTCAGGTTGGAGGAAAGTAAGTCAAGAGTGGGGCATGCCTTAGAAGGGCATGTCACGTCTAGCCTCTTCATCAGTCTGTGTATCTGCTTCCTGACTAACATGGGGTGAGTAGCTCTACTCTGTCTCAGCTTCCCACCACAATATTTCTGCCTCACTGCAGCCCTAAAGGTGGTGGAGCCAGACAAGTATGGACTGAGACCTCTGAAACTGTAAGCCCAAATCAAACTTCCTATATAATTTCCTGTTACCAGTATGTCATAATAACTGAACACTATTAACAAGCTCCCCTTTCTCACCCATGCAATATATTGTAAACCAGTCCTCCCCTCTAGACTCCTATGGAGTCCTGGCCTCCAGCTGCTCTTCCCTGCTAGGGATCTTTACTTTCCTTCTGATTTGAGTTACTAAAGACTGTGTCAAAGTTGTTTACCAGCTCTGCTTCACAAATTTGCGTGTCATTCTTGCACAGGGGCCATGCTAATCTCTGTATCGTTCCAGTTTTAGTATATGTGCTGCTGAAGCGAGCACGTGTTGCCTTGGCATTGAGGTTCAGAGGATAAGGTTTTCACCTGTTGGCCCTCCTGACTGTTGGTATATAAGCCTCCATGGTGCTATTGAATAGAGGGCTTCTTACCAGTGACTAGAGGTCCGTGTCTCTGTTTTTCTGTCTCTGTCTGTGTGTCTCTGTGTGTTTCAACCTCCAGCCCCTTGCCCGAAGCTCGGAAGCTCATGAACTGTATAGTAGCGCATACAGCACAAGACAGGCATTGTGTGCTGCACTCCTATGTGAAAAAAAAAATATTTTAACAAGTAAATAAAGAAGTGTTGGGTGTACATTCTTTTATCTTCCTTTTTTTCCAGGTTTCTGGTCTAAACACTAAACCACTTAAAGCATAATGTTAATCAAATTATTCTCATACAGAAAGACCTGCAGGCCACCTCTTCTGAAGTATGACCTATTCTGTTAAGCAGCAATGTCTCTGGTTCCCATTCACCTTCCCAATATTCTCCTGTAATAATGTCTTACGCACAAACTTTATGACCAGCCAAACTAAGTTATCATCCAATTACACGCACAAAGACTTCTGCCTTAACCAGGCATTATGTGACTTTTCCTGCGAAGTTGTGAACAAGGAATTGCAGGTAGCTTGACTGGCACTAGAGTCTCATCTCCTAAGAAATGTTACTGCTTATATATTTCCCTGAAGGGGAAATGTAAATACTGTGACTCAAGAGCTTTCTGAGCTTGTAAGCCTGATTTGCTTCCTGCGCCTTTTAAATTCTTCCTGAGACTTAAAGATCCTGTTTTCAAGAAATGCTTCAACTTGCAGTAGAAAAAAAGCAATACCAGGTAAATCCCCACTGGAAATAATCAAATCACCAATTAGTTAATTGTAATAAGTTACAAGCAAAATCCACTTATCTTAAAATAGAGTATATAACTTTGCATATTGCCTTCTCTCCAAGAGAAGAATCAACAAAGAAAATGTCACATATTCATATCTCCCAAAACAGGCCACTAATAATCTGTACAGTATGTCAGCAAGCCAGGCGCCACCAGGCCAAATCCGACTGAAGGCTATTTTTACATTGCCTTCTAGCTGAAAATGAGTTTCATACTTTTAAATTGTTGAAAAAACTTAAACATAGAATAATATGTAATGTACATGGACATTACTCATTTATTGAAGCACCTTTATGGTTCATTCTTTTATTTAACTGGTTTTATGTCCAGCAAGATACCTGTTCTTAAAAAAAAAATAGCTGGCCATCTACCAATCATATTGAACATTCCATAAAGAAAGTCTTCCTCTTCATTTTGATCTTCCACTTAGAGGTACTCAACATCATTTGGATAGCTTTGCTTTTGACTTAATTTCAATTTTGATACAAGTTGTCCCAACCTCTCTCTTTTCCTCTCCCCTCTGTCTCTTCAAACCAAAATGGTATATCTAGGATGCAGCTCTTTGAATGGCAAAATCATCAATCCATATCACTTCATGGAAAAGGACAAGATGTTCCTAAAAGACAATGCAATTATAGGCTTAATTCTGTCCAATATAATTTTGGCAACACTGTACAGATCCTGGCTACTTGAGGGGTAATCTTTTCTATCAATTAAAACAGGCATATAACTATGTATACATGGATCCTTCTAAGATTGTGATCAAATGAGCAACAACATAAAATAAAATATTGTTATGGAATGTCTTTCACACTTTTGGAACCATGTAGATTTTAGCAATAATTTTCTATTCCTTCTTTGTTTTGAATCTCCAAGACCTGTCAGAGCTGTCAGCAGTGCATACCAATTGTTTACAAAACAGATCTCATTCGCAGAGGAACTAAAGACCTGATCCCGTACTCTGGGAAGCTGAAAAGGGAAGGTAAAAAATACAACCAGATGAAACAATGCCAGTTGCAGATTTTTACTCGAAGTAAAATTTAAAGAATAAATAAGATGTCAGCAGAATATATGATTTCCTTTTTGAATAAAGGCTTCTATTCAGAAGTCATGTCACAACATTCTTGGGATATGAAACACATTTTTAGGAAGATCCTTGAGTTGAAACAAAATTGATAAATAATGGATTGCATAACGTCAGCATCTATTGTAATTTTCTTTTGTCTCCTTCACTTTCTGGTTTCTGCTACCTCATTTATAGCTCTTAAAATTTGGCTGCCCCATTTTAAAGTAAGTTCATGTCTAGCCACCCAACGCATTTCAAAAGTTTCCAATCATCTCAGTTGGGATTTTCAATATCAGTTGCAAAGAGAATTATGGATACACACCTAAAACATTTCCCTCAAGTATATATTATGTGTGACATTTGATAGTTGTATTTTCATCAATAAATCAAATACAGAATTGAGCTGTACATATGGTGTATCTTAAATATCTATGAAAAGAAAGTTAATAAAAAATATCCTTATTACCTAACTTTGTTGTTCAAATCACTTTGTCTGTTAAATGGCATTCTCTCTAAATGTGGAGTAGAGAGATGCTGTTTCTGTTTCCTCAGAACTGATTCCTCCTACTTTGCTAGCCACACTTCCACTCCCACTCAGCTTCCATTCACATACCACATGGTTTGAGGGCTAAGTTCATTTTTTTCTGGGGTAAAATGCCATACAGCCCTGTCCATCAGATGATTTTCTTCTCCCACAGAGTTAATTGTCCATAGTGCCCTCAGAACAAAGCTCAAACAATGTCATGCTTAGTCTGACCAGGTAAGAAGCTAATGCTACACAGTAAAACAGAGTCTCTTGGTGAATGGAGCCACCACTAAAATGATGGCACAGTGGAATGAGGAGAAACATCACCATGTGAAAATCATTTCAGCCTTGTTCTCCCTGAGGAAACATACCTTTCACATTGTGAATTGATAAATAGCCTTTAATTCACAACCACTGTTCGAGTCCCACAGAAACACCAATCTATCAACATATATGCAAAAGCCCTAGCATAGACCATACAGGCACAGTGACTGCTGCTTCAGTCTCTGTGAACCCCTACAAGTCCTGCTTAGCTGGTGTCTGCAAACCATATTCTCCTGGTGTCCTTCACCCCTCTGCATCAGGAATATGTTTGAAATTAGGTTTAGGAATGTGTGTGCTGATGCAGAGGTCAGGAGTGGAGCAGGGAAGGGCTATAGCTGAAAGTCTCTTTATTAGGAGACTGGGTAAACACCTCTAAGATGACAAAGAAGCTAGGAGTACCCAAGAAAGGCAGAATTGGCCGGCTAGAGCCTGGAGAACATTGAGTGCTCTGTGCTCTCCAAGTAATGTGAGAGACAACATCGAGGAGCTGTCCTCTGTGTCCTTCCAATGCTTGAACAAGAATTCTTAAAAGGGGAAGGTGAGGAAGAAGAGCCTGTTTTCAGTTTATGGCTTAAGAACTTCTTAGCCTGCTTGACAGAAGCCTGAGTGTCAAAATCATTTAATTTTGAAGAGCTGTTGCATGCAAAGATGTGTCCGAAAACTGTAGAATGCAATTTGGAAAGCACTTTCTGGCTCCCCCAGCCATTGAATGAACTGAAAATATAGAACGCACTTTCTGGAATTTCAGTTTGCTTGGAGATGAGGATTTCTTCTGCCTGCACACTGGTCATATCCCAGGTTCCCACCTAATTCAACAGAGAGCTGATCAAATATGAAAACCATTTATTTGGAGAATATTTTACTCGCTCATTTTGCATGAATTTTTTCCAACTAAGTATATTGTTTTCTGCTGCTGAGTTTATTTTCTGATTCATACCAAGAGACGTTCCTCCCAAACTCAAAACGTGTAAGCTCCTAATTTATACATATTTGCCTATATTAATTTGATATAACTTATTTATTTAAAATACATCATTTTTGTTAATTCTTTAAGAATGTCATACATGCACACAATGCATTATACTACCCCCATTTTCCCTCTGATTTTTCCCAGATCCATTTCCACTCTTTCTCAACTTCACATCCTTTTATATAACATGCTGAGCCCCATCACCAGAATATGGTTCACCAGTAGGGAGCCATTCTCCTCAAAGAAAACTAGCTCTCTCTCAAGTAGCTGTTAATTGTCTACACACTCTTGAGTGAGGGATAGGGGCTGCTGACCCCTCATTCCCCTCCATGCTAGAATATTGATCAGCTTGATCGTGTGTAGGTCTGATGCAGGCAACCATAGCTGCCGTGAGTCCGTACGCGAGGTAGTCCTGTTGTGTTCAGAAAATACTGTTTCTGGACGATTCTCCGAACCTCTGAATCTTTAGAATCTTTCCACCTGTCATTATATGCTATTAATTCCATGAGCCTTGGGGGTAAGGGTGTAATATAGGCATCTCACTAAAGGATAATTAAGGATGAGTACTCCATAGGTTCTTCTTCTCCGAACTTTGATCAGCTATAAACTTCTGCGTTAACCACTATCTACAGCACAAACTTTTCTGATGAAGTCTAAGAGCTCTGATGAAGTTTATATCTATGGATTCAGAGACAAGAATTTGGAGGGCAGTTTGATACTATGTTCTTCTAGTAAAATGTTAGAATCAGATTCACACCTTTGGCGCCAATGAACTCTACAGCCATTGTTTCTTAGGCGTATTTACACTACCAGATATGTATTGCAAGTTACTTCTTTTATGTTTGTATGTATGAAACCTGAACCTGGCACCTCACCCATGCTAAGCAAGATATATTCACTGAGCTATAACTGGAGCCTTTATTTTAATTGTTTAATTTGTGAACATAGTCTTAAAAACTTGCTCATGGTGGTCTTGAACACACACTGTAGCCTAGGTTGACCTGGAATTTACAATTTTCCTTCCTCTGCCTCTCAAGTAGCTAGGATTACAGATAGATGTCATCGCGGGGCCTATTTGTACTGTGAATTATTTATAATGTAAAGAATGTTTGTTTTAGTGATAGGAACTCAAGGTAATAACTAAACACTTATATAATATGCACATTTAACCTAAATCTTCAGACCATGCAAAATTAGCTTTATAAACAGATCGAGAGCTGAGCTTGGTTGCCACATTACTTTAATAACAGCATTTGGAAGGCAGATATTGGCAAAGCTTAGAGAATTTGAGGCCAGTTGGTATATATAGTGAGAACTTATCTTTTAAGAAAAAGAATAAATTAATAACCTTATAATACTTTAGCCAAAATCATTAACATGCAAAAATAATAGTGTTCAGGGTCCTGGATGATGGCTTGCAAACCTGGGTGCCTGAGATCAATTCGAAGAACCCACCAAAAAAAGGCATGTTGCTTAACAAAAGCAGAAAAATCCCCCAAGATATCCTAAATATGTTTCTTTCTTCCTACATCTAAGTCTCAGCTCTCATCAAGGAAATGTCTTTATAACAGAGACTTTTACAGAAAACCACAACCACAACTGATCAAATTGCATTGTTGTGGATCCCCATCATAGCTTCTATGTCTATGAAACAGCTACTGCACCTAAAACTCAGAGATTATTGCAGAAGAGTACAAAGATTATAAACGCCAAAGAGTATCAGATAATTTGCTGTTAGAGTTGGATCTCTTATGTTATCAGAGAAGTACATGAAACTAAGGAATGATGAGAGCAAGAGAAAACATCACTTGTTCAGCTAGTACCTAGTGGTCAGGCCTGAAGACATGTACATACATATAACAGTATACAGACTGAGTAGGCTGTACTTTTATATTTAGGAATACAATAATGATAGATAGATAGATAGATGATAGATGATAGATAGATAGATAGATAGATAGATAGATAGATAGATAGATAGATAGATAGAGATGAATGCCATGAATTTGGAAGAGAATAAGTGAAAAAGTTCAGAGTGGAGACATGGTAGAGCTTAAAGAAAGGAAAAAAAGGTAAATGATAATGTATGTTGTAGGAATTCCTACAGCCAGTAGCCTTTAAGTTAACCACCCACTTGTGTGTGGCCCCTTATGCTATAAATGCTGGTGTAAAGCATATGTCAGGTATCACTTCCAGCTGTGGTATTCGGTTGCCTTTCCCCATTCGAGCAGAGGACTGTGATCTGGGAGTCTACTCCTAAATAAATAACCTTTTATTATACTCAATTCTGAGCTAGTGTGATGTTTCTTTTTAGCATTCATCATCATTTGGTGCCCACATGGATCTGAACTCCATACCTACAGGGTGGACTGGCTTAAAGGCCTAACTGGTATGGTCAGTTAGTGTCAAACGGTACTGAGAAATTATCTGAAAGAATTCATACTATTGAATTTGACAATCAAAATTTGTTTAAAAGGTACAGTGGGTTAGCAAACAGAATATCTCTCCAGGAAGGAAATCTGCACACTTTCTAAATAATGTCCAAGGGTGAGATGTTATCTTTAAAAGAAAATTTTCAGACCTTGGAATCACAAGAAAGAGGACCAGAGTCTAGGTGTCTCAATAAAATCACTAGACTTTAGGCCAGGAGATTCAGGCTTTACAAAAGACAGTAGTAAAAAGATTTGAAATGATTGAGGAAATTATTGGAGCTGATTAGCAGGGAAATCTAATCTCATACAGGTCTGCCAGGTCCTCTAGCACAAGGTAATGCAGAAATTGATCAATTATTGATTGGAAATGTGTTGAAGGCCTCATAATTTCATAAGAAACATCATGTCAATAGCAAAGGTTTAAAGAAAGAGTTTTCTATTACCTGGCAACAAGCTAAGGAGATTATAAAGAGATGTCTTACTTGCTCTTTCTATAACCAAACACTGCCACCTACAGGGAGTAACCCAAAATTCTCATCACACCATTGACACGTTTTCAGGTTTTCAATGGGCAACTGCTTTGAGTTCAGAAAAGGCTGATTCAGTAACCACACATTTATTAGAAGTGATGGCCACCATGGGTATACCTGCACAAATAAAGATGGATAATGGTCCTGTAGATGTCTCTAAGAAAATGAAACAGTTTTTTGCTTATTATAATATAAAGCATATTACAGGTATACCTCACAATCCTACAGGTAAGGCAGTTATAGAAAGATCAAAGAACTCAAGAAATTGGTCACAAATAATTTGATATAAAAAATGGAGTACAGGTCTAAACAGAGAACTCTCAACAGAGGAATCTAAAATGGCTGAAAGACACTTAAGGAAATGTTCAACATCCTTAGTCATCAGAAAAATACAAATCCAAACAACTCTGAGATTCCATCTTACACCTGTTAAGAATGACCAAGATCAAAAACACTGATGACAACTTATGCTGAAGATGTTATGGGGTAAAGGGAATACTCCTATATTGCTGGTGGGAATGCAAGCTGGTACAATCCCTTTGGATGTCAGTGTGGTGATTTCTCAGAAAATTAGGAAACAATCTTCATCAAGACCCAGTAATACCACTTTTGGGTATATATCCAAAGGATGCTCAATCATGCCACAAGGACATGTGCTCAGCTATGTTCATAGCAGCATTGTCTGTTATAGCCAGAAACTGTAAACAAATGCCCTTCGACCAAAGAATGGATTAAAAAAATGTGGTACACTTACACAATGGAATACCACACAGAAAAAAAAAAAACAAAAAAAAAACAAAAAAAAAACGATATCTTCAATTTTGCAGGCAAATAGATGGAGCTAGAAAACATCATTTTGAGTGAGGTAACCAAGATACAGAAAGAAAATTATCGCATGTACTCACTCATAAGTAGTTTTTAAACATAAAGCAAAAATAACCAGCCCACAAATCACAATCCCAGAGAACCTAGAAAACAATGAGGACCCTAAGAGAGACATACATAGACCTAATCTACATGGAAAGTAGAAAAAAGACATGATCTCCTGAGTAAATTGGGAGCATGGGGACCTTAGAAGAGGGTTGAGGGGGAGGGGAAATGTAGGGAAGGGAGCAGAAAAAAATGTAGAGCTTAATAAAAATAATTTTAAAAAATAAAAAATAAAAATCTAATTGAACTATAAAGGATATGTTAAACAAACAGAAAGGGATGGATATACCCCCAGAAATAGATTACATAATGCTTTATTGACCTTGAATTTTCTTAACGCTAATGAGAAAGGGATAACAGCAGCAGAGATACATTAGATAATAGAAAAGTCTGCAGAATTAAATCAGCCAGTATATTTCAAGGATGCATTGACCTCACAATGGAAGCCAGGAGATGGTTTACATTGCAAAAGGGGATTTGCTCTTGTTTCCACAGGAGAAGAAAAGTTTGGACACTATCAAAATTAATAATGATTCGGTTTGAAAAAGAGAAATCTCTTGAGAAAGAGAAATGATGGCTCATCCACAGAGATGACAAACAATCAGGTGGTAAGGAAACCTCATAAGGGTTCTGTTTTTGTCTTTGCAGGAAAATACTCATCTTCAAAAAGTCAAAAGACCCTGGACATCTATACACCTAAAGAAGAAAATAGAATTATCCAGATAGGATCACCAAACAAAGAAAATTATGACTTATGAGGACAAGTCATCTGAGGGTAAGAATCTCTGAATCTTAAATAGAATAATAGGATTATTCACTCAAAAATCAAACCTTGCTTTGGAGTTGCACAATGGCTCTGTCCTTCTCTAAATCCAAGCATGTTGTTAAGAGAAAATTTCAGAGTTTCTGTGTCATGTCAGGAGCCATCTGGTATGGAACAAAAAGAAGAAAGAATTTAGAAAATATTTTACTTTTCTCCATACCTATGTTTGTCTCTATCATACCTTTCCTTGAATATATGTCTGTAATGTTTAAGTCTTCCACAATGAACTATGAATTTTCCTACAGTAATCTTTGAAGTTTCCAGGAAGAAGATGGGACCCCACAACAACAACTCCACCTGGTTGATATGACATCATGATGCTGATAGTGCAAAGATAAGACCTGTTTTGGGTACCAGCTGCTCAAGATGGTTCCAACTTGGTTAGCTGAAATAGTACACTAATTTACAACATTCTGGCCAGAACTCCAAATAGGAACCTTAGAAAAACCCTCCCGAATACTCAGAGACTATTTGCAATTATACCAGATAGTAATCCTAAAACTTAACCATCATTTTACTTTCACAGGATCCCAAGAAAAGAATATCACCCCATGACAGCTGGAAGTAATTCTAGAAGACAATGTCCCCTCTCCCAACAAAGTTTGTCCTTGGGGTTAGGGATATAATTTAGGGTTTGATTATAACTGTTGTAGGGTTGGGGGCTGGGGAAAATTATGTAAGCTCAGGAATCTCTTTGAAAAAAGAAGGGAAATTGGATGGGATAATAGATTAGTGTGAGTTTACTCACACTAACACACTAATAATAATAGTAATGGAGTGAATACTTGTGAGCTATTATTTATAGGCAATTTATATTGGTATAGATTCTTGTATTTTGATACAAACTTAAATTATATTGAATATGCTCCTATTTTCATCTACAATACTTGTATACCTAGGCAAAGTTATTTTGTCATATTATATGCATGCATGCTTCTACCTCTGCTTAAGATATTTTGTATGTTGATACAGTTTTAGGATATATTTGTCATTTTGCAATATACATTTCTACCTCTGATCCAGATACTTATACATTGTTTATATTCTGAAGTCATTGTCCTCATTTGTTACACAGCTGATTGTTTAATATTCTAATATGAAGTCTTAGTCTTTAAGTTATATAGGTATTAAGAATTGTAGGTCAATAGTCATCCATGGTTGTCATACTTATAGTTAGACTAATCAGGTTCTTTAGATACATATTGTATTCTGCATAGGTAGGTAATCTTTAACCACTTCAAAGAGCTGTAGAATATGGCATTTAAATAACTTAGGGTTCTGTTGATATCAGACATGATTGCTCCAGGCAGCACCCATCTATTCCTGAGAAAAAGTGAGCACTGAAGACACGCCACTTGGAGCTTGTTTACTTCTTGGCAAAACTGGTCTTTGGTCAAGAAGACCATGCATCGACCACTGCTAAAATGTATGATGTCTGGACAGGACAAAAAGTATACAAATAAAAAGACTGTCAAATCTTGCCAAGAAAAGGTAAGACGGTTTTGGAAATTTTTCTGCCTCTGGAAATGGTCTGTCATTTACTCTAGGCCTTACCTTAGCCAAAGTTGGTTGCTCCCACATTGCAAATGAGACTTTGGGTGATTTCCCAGGTAGCCAGTTGTCCATGTCATTTGTTGCATATTTTGGAAGCTGCTGGATTGCACTTCCTGTTAACTCAAGTAATATTATTTCCCTTCTCTGGTCTTCGATGGGGTTGAAGACCAGATAGTTGTAGCCACTTTCCTGTTATGACTTGGCCAAGTTATTTATAATTCTATAATCCTATCTTAACTCCTTAAGATAGGATAATTATTGAAACATTTATTTCATGTTTCTTGTTTGATATTGTTTATGCTGGATGTAATTTTTATACCCGATATTTGTTCTTATTATATATAATTTTGTATTAGGCTTAGGAACTTTCTTATTTAAACAAAAGGGGGAGGTGCTGTAGGAATTCCTTCAGCCTTTAAGTTACCCACCCACATGAACATGGCCTCTTATATTATAAATGCCAATGTAAAGAGCATCAGGTCTCTCTTCCAGCTGCGGAATTCAATTGTTGTTCCCCATTTGAGCAGAGGACATTGATCTATGAGTCTACCCCTAAATAAATACCCTTTATTATACTCACTGCTGAGCTAGTATGGGATTTCTTTATGGTGTTCATCATCAAATATATAATGTATAATTTCCAAAATAAAAAATTATGTTGAAAATGAATTTTCCTGCTTACACTTATAGCCAAGTGGAATTCTAAACATTTATGTTTGTACTCACAGATTTTTGAGAGAAGCTTCTGTTTGCCATGGGTGTCAGTAATACAGAGTCTCAGAACTGCAGAACTAGTCCAAGTGCTGAGAAAAAGTGGTTGAGTGCTCAGCCCTAAAGTAGACATCTCTATCAGCCCTTCCAAGGCCCAGTGAATACCACAGAAGAGACAGAAAAATATAGCCAGAGATAGAGAAGAGCACTCTGAAACAGTCTTCTGGATATAAAAAGGGTGTCTCAGTCATAAACACTCAGCAGTCATGGATGCCTACAGAAGATCCACATAAAACAAAAAAGATACAAGAGTAGAAGGAGGGATAGTAGAAGAGAAGAGAGCCAATAATAATGGAAAGGGGATAAGAGATGGTAATGGCAAATATAATTGCAATATATTCTATACATGTGTAATTATCAAAATAACAAAAATGAGTGTGACAGCATGTGCACATAATCCCAGCATGGGAGAGTTAGATACAGGTAAATCTTTGGAGCCTCAGCTCCAGAAAACTAACCGACATGACAACCTCCAGGACAGTAAGAAACTCTGTCTTAATAACAATAAATTGCTAGTAAAAAGATGCATGGAGCCTGAGAAATAATGCCTAAGGTTGTCTTTTCACTTCTGCATTTACACACAGTACTTACACACTAACTTATACACAAATGAACATGCATGTGGGTGTACATAGAATACACATAGACAAAAATCCAAGTAAAATAAAGTCAATTAAACTTTAAAAAGATATAGGTATCATAGAGATACATGTATCTATAATAGGCAAAAGATATATAATATGCTTACTATTTAATACATTCATTATTCATATGAATAGTATTTGACACTCTGTATGTAATCAACAAGAAAATGTGGCAGGAACTGGTACCTCATATTTATTAGCTATTCCTCATTTTAGAAAAGTTTTGTCAGCACTATGAAAATCAGAACAAGTCGAGACTAAAAAACAGCTGGATGTGAACTAAAGAAACTTCCCTATCTTATTCAAAAAAACTAAACATGTTTTCCTTGCTAATTTGCACTTTACTTCACAGTTAAAGGTACCTTAAAGGTGTAAAAGATAACAGTAATTCTGTGATCTGATTAAACTTGAAAGGGCACTGTTTTCCCCTCCTTCTACACAGAGAAACTTGAGAAAGGCAGTTGAAACTGGTATTCACAGAGGCTTTCTATGGGGAAAAACTTGTTTCCAAATACTGACTGCACAATTTGCATAGAGATTGCAAAGGCAATCATGTTTAAGAAATGCCATATGCAAAGAATGGAGCACAGTGCCAGGAGCTAAGAGCTCATCATGTGCCATCATCTGCTCCCATGCCAACTCGATGGCACATAAGGCAATCCCCATCTAAGGAAGTCCCTGCATCATCCTGTATCCATCACCCTGAAGAGATCTCTATCATGTCCCATTGTGTACCAACTGACATGGAAACTCCATCCGATATGTCCATTCTCAAAGTGCAGGTACTGATGCTCAGAGGGAAATGCAGGAGTTAGATTCAAGAGCTCGGGGAGCACTCACACGTATACCATTCCTGACCAGCATACTGCTTTTGGGTCCATGTGAAAACTCAAACAAAAATATTCTGTGGCTTAAGATTGCCCATGATTGAAATTGAGAATATTACAAATATTTCTTAGTGTAAATTTTCCTACTTTGATACAAGACCATGTGTTCAGTCCTAGGTTTTCATTACCGTAATTATAATGTTTATAATAATGTGTAAGTTTTGTGCACATATGTTTCTGTTCTCTTTTCCGCTGCCCCCACTCTGCCTCCCTTTACCCATGCCTCTTCAACCTTAGAGCTCCCTTAATTACTCAGATAATCAAAATGATATTTTAATATACATTCTCCTCACACCCACAGTTACCCAGTCCAGAGTCCTTTTCAGCTCAAGTCTGAACAGGAATGATGGCTTCTGACTAGGTATTTCTGCCTCCCATCTCTTCATTAAAACAAACCTATTCCACGGAAAGCTAATGAGTTTCCTCGAACTCTATTTCCTTTAGGTATCTTTCATGCTCAGTGATCTCCTAGGCTTCAGTGTCACTTATTATGCACACCCCAAGCTTTCTCTGGTCCTCAGAGCTTTCCACTAATATTACACCCTCCAGGATCCCATCCACCTTCATTTCTCATTACTTCTCACCACAGCCTCTCCACTCCCACCAGCAATATCTGGCTGCCATCTCCCACGTGTGGTTTGTTCATTTTCATCTCTGTAACTTTCCTCATGTAATCCCCATCCTCTGACCTACAAATTTATTCCTTGCTCTTTTCACCAGTATTTTGCCTCTTTCAAATGTCTGCTCATCATTCATCTCTCCAAAAACTTCCTTCTTGATTAATGGCAGCCAAATGCAGTACTCACCTTACCCTTTATCCCCTTCAAAACAGGGTGATCATCTGGAGGTGTTACAGTTAAGGGCATGAAAACGAAAAGGGATTCAGAACGAAATACACAGTTTGGCTGCCAAAGTTCACAAATGGTTTGATCCAAGCTACAAATGAAGAAAACATATTGCAGATAAAGACAATGATTCAAGTTCCAAATACACAAACAAAGCTCTCGCATTTGTGAAAGCATTTACATTGGAAATATCTTTACTTAATAGCAACATCTACTAGTTATTATGTGATTTGTCTCTACTAAAGTCCATATAGTCATTGACTAGCTTCATTTCTATTATAAGAAACACAGACATTGCTACAGTCATATTATAGAGGAGAAAATTGACAACGGCAAGTCTTATAAAGGAAACATTTAATTGGGGTGCTCCCTTACAGTTTCAGAGGTTCAGTCCATTATCATAAGGACAAGGAACATGGTGGTGTTCAGGCAGATGTAGTGCTACACTGAAAGTCCTACATCTTGTAGGCAACAGGAAGTCAGCTGACACACTGAGCGGTACCCTGAGTGTAATAAACCTCAAAGCCAACTCCCACAGTGATATACTTCGTTCAAAACCCCATACCCATTCCAACAAAACCATACTTCTTAATGTGCCACTCCCTATGAGATTATGGGACCAATTACATTCAAACTACCACACTGTGTTAACTGGAAAACAAAGAGATAAAGGAAGAAATTAAGATTTGTCCTTCTCCCTAAATCTGTGATGTAAGCTACATATATTTATATTCCTAAAGGTGTTCAAAAGAAGAAGAAAAATAGGGCACTGAGTGAGGAAAGAGACCAAAAAGGAAGGGAAGAGAACATGCTTATATCTTCCTGGTATAACATTCAAAACAAAATTCCTAATATGTAACAAATACCTTACAAATAAATCCATTATTTTCCTCACTTGGCTTCTAATGCCACTATTTTTGAGTCATCAATCCAATAAAAAGAGAAACTGAATTTAAGAAAGAATGTGTGAATTTTTATGAGTCAGATCTGGAAGTAAAATAAGCATCACTCAGTATGTGTTCTATCAGCTTGAATACAATGACATCAAGGCACCTAACACAAGTGAGTCTAAGGACCATAGTCTAGTTATGAGCCCCCTCCCTCCAAAAAGCGACTCCAATAAACAGCTAACACACAGATGGCATGCTGTATTTTTCTTTCAGGAAGTATCCACTGGCAGAATGGCAACCTGCTGGGTGGAGCTCAATAGCACTATACCCTTAAAAAGAATAACGAACGACACACGTCACTAAATGACAGTTCCTTAAGGTTATCCATCAGTCAATGAAAGAAACTGAACAACAGCTTTACTTTGTCTCATGCTTGGGATACTCTCTGCTAAGCCTGCGTTCATTTAAAGACACGGGTGTTAGGAATGAATGTGACACCTTCAGCCATGTTTGAACTCCTTTCCAGAAATTATTGTTAGTATAGATTTTATTTTGCCTGGCATTCTGAAAAATGACAATACTATTTAAGTCAAAGAAATGACCATATATTTATTGTAAATGATCATTTTAAAACTTTGTTTCTTAAAAGATTCTGTCAAAAGTATTGCCTTACCAAATTTAGATTTTCTGTACATTGCAATGAAAACGACTTTTCCTCCATCTCTTGCAAATGGCTTCGCTACGAACGAAGTATGTGTGGCCCGTTTAAAAAAAAATCATGCATTGACGTTCTAATCCTCAAATGTGATGGTATTGGGGTGGGCCTCTAGGATGGAATTGGGTTGGGGCAGAACCCTCATAAATAAAATCTAAGTCTTCTTTTAAAAAGGCACAATGAATTGCTATCATAGGTGTAGGACAATCCTTCTAAGATAATCCTTCTAAGAAGGCCCTCACTCAGAGGCAGATAGCCCTCGACACTGAGTTTCACAGTCTCCAGAAGTATGAGAAATGTCTCTGATACCATAGTTTACAGTTTTTGCTGTCATTATAGCCTACGCTGACTTTGTCCTTCAACTTCGTTCATGGTTTGGATATTTTTCCTTAGTATTCAGATACAATGCTTTTGTCTAGTTTTATGTATGTCAGCGTTCAGCTCTAGGTCTGGGAGAGTCCGCTGGCCTCTACTTCAGTGAAAACTATCTCTGCCAACCTTTTATCAGCACTGTTGGACACTCAGTACCGTCTTAGACGTTTCCAAACAATATAAAGTTAGTCATGTCATACAAGACATAGCATGCTATAAATTTACTGATTCACAAATTGGCCGCCCTTCTTCCTACCTCTCACCTAGACACAATACAAACTATTCTTTTCATCTCATCCCCAGAAGGTGAGCAGTGTTTTTCTTCATTACCCACACGTGACCTTGAGCGTAACTAGATGGCAAAATTGTTTAATAATGGTACGTCTCTCGATGGCGGCCTCGTGAGGAAAAATCAATGAATAAATTTTCTTTAAGCACTTACATGCTCGTAAAAATACTTTCTAGCTTTTATTCAGTACTTACTTCTTAGCTGTCACTACTGAAGATAAGAGAATGATTCCTGGTTACATTTATTAATGCAGCCATTTGTTTTGGAAATCCCTATAGTGTGACTACAGCATGAGAATGGACAAGTATTGACACTTCTCAGAAATGTAGCCGTCAGATTAGAAATAAACTCTAAGGGATGTTTCTAAATGACTATTTAAGAATCTAAGGAATCCAAATTTTTAAGGGCAGTGGTAAATTTAGCAATTCTGAAATATCCAGTGTGATATTCATAGAAGAGAAACACAAATTCAAAACTTAAAGGCTGTTTACAAAATTCATGAAAATCGTGTTTTCCTACTCTCACGACAGCACATATTCCCAGAATAGGATGAGCTAACAAGCCCGGGAGGAAGTGACTTCCAAAGGTCCGGGGAAATGTTTTAACCCGCTATTTAGAAAGGTTACACTGATTATTTATACTCCAGTGATTATATTCTTAAATATAGAGCACCAATCAATTAGTTTTAAAGATTTATGAAGGAACAACTTAATTTTCCACTCGATTCCTTCCTACTAATTAAAGATTTTTCACCATTAATCTTCATCCTTTAGCATTTAATCTGAAGTAATGCATGTCCTTCAACTTTAGAATTAATTTTAAAGAGCATCTTTAATTTCAGTATGGAGAACTATTTTCACAATTGCCTTTCAGATTAAATTAGGAAATCTCTCGAAGTCTCCTATTTAATTTCACATACAAAATGTCATTTGCATTAATCTGATGATTTCAAACTACATACTTGGTCCAGGATGTCTAATTAATTTGGCAAGAGAATTATGGAAATAATAAAATTACTTCCAAATTTCTAGGAACACTTCATTTTTTAATGCCTAATTAAATATATCTTTGTAATAAAGGAAATCATTCAGAAGCAATGTAATAGTATTTTAATTCCCCACTAAGAGGTGTGCTGACTGGCAATTTGTTCCATATTTGGCATTAACAGGGAAAGGAAGAATTGCCTCATTTACTTCAAAAACAACCCATACATCCACACAAACAAAAGCAAAGTTGTTTGGCAGAAAACTCAAAGAAATGAGTTGAAAAACTGTGTTGCATTTTTTGAGAAACTAACAGACCAATTATGATTATTTTCAGTTTTTCATGTATTTGAATCAAGAAACCAGTATTTCTTTGTTTCTTCGTCTGTGCTTCTTCTCAGTTCTCACCCTTCCAGGCTGGCAGTGAGGTTGGATAAGGAGGAAAGGTCATTCCATTTCCTTTTAAAGTGTTTACGGTTCCCAAGCCTGCTCCCTCCATCCCATTTTCTTTAAAAATCAACGTTTGAACTGATTCCTTCAGTGAGTGAATCACAATCATCAGGATTTGTGTAATTTTGTTCTTTCATTCTTTTATTACAGTCACTTAAAATCACTTCAACTTCCCTTCCTATGACTCTCAAACTTGATATTATAATATTGTACAAAACTGAAGAGATTTGGTGTCTTTTTTATATAGATTAAATGAAAAAATGTAACTTTAATTCCAATGGAACAAGCATTAAGTCCAATGGATTAAAACATAGTGGTACTTAACTTCTTGCATTGAATATTAGTAAGCATTGCAATAATTCCAAATAAAGCATGTCAGGATTAGTAAGAGAACAACCTGCACACATGAGTACACTGAATAAATGCACCCATTAGCTTTCTAAATACTTGGGAGGAACTAATCTAGAATTCATTTTTTCAGTCTATTTTACATTCAAGTATAAAGAGATTTGGATTCAGGTCTCAGATTCGTTTTTCAGAGCAGAAAGAAAATGATCAACACCCTTCAAAATGAAAATGTGCCATTCTGAAATACCTTTACCTCTGCACACTGTCAGAGGACTAAACTCTGCAATTCTTGCCAAGCCAGACAAGCTCAGAGTACCACTTGTTAATAGTGGACTTCTGTCCCCTGCAGTTTTCCAAGGTCAATAAGGCAAGCTGCCCACTAGTTTCTGGCTGGTAGCTTTGCCTACCAATCCTGCATTGCCCCGGGTACCACTGCAGTAGCTACATGACTCCCCCAAGGGTGTTTAAAGCTCATTTTCTATTCATCCTAGAATAATCCTCTGACTTGCTGACCATTAACAGTGTAATTAATGGGCATTTTCTGATCGATGTACCCTTGCAGATAAGTATTATAATAAAGGGTGATTACAGTGCAGAATAATACAGTTAAATCCAGCACCTAGACGTCACCACTCATTGATAATACCATAACAGAATCAGACAGCACAGCCAGACTGCATAGAAATTATATCAAATAAA
This sequence comes from Arvicola amphibius, assembly GCF_903992535.2. Lineage (NCBI taxonomy): Eukaryota > Metazoa > Chordata > Mammalia > Rodentia > Cricetidae > Arvicola > Arvicola amphibius. The sequence goes on from NC_052047.1 coordinate 25,574,150, forward strand.
GTAATTTCTTCAATTTATTGCACTTTTAATTATGCCATCTTTAATTTAAAGAACTACCTTGCCCCCATACAATGTAGTCTCGAAGCTAAAGAGAATTAATCTAAGGCTAACTAATATTCACTTCCCCCAGCACATTTGAAATCAATTTTACCTTAAGCAAAATGTTTTATGAGCCTTTAGTTTACCCTGGGCATTATGCATCTTCATAATTTTCTAATGAGCTTAAGATATCCATGAGCAGAAGCCATGAATCATATTTTGGTGGCCCTTAAAAACAATTTTTCCCAACACTGCTGTAAATTAAAAGAGATGTGAGAAAATGAGAATAAAATCTCATTACTGCTGACAACCTCACAGCTCAATAAACCTGTTTTAAATCTTATTAAAGGGTCAGTTATTTGTCATTTTAGTAACCTTCATCATCATAGCCAGTACCATGCCATCCAATCTTTCTTCAAAATATCAGAGCATAAAGGTCGTGCGAAGAGCTGGGGTCATGAAAATCATCCCTGGGAGACAACATAAGGGACTGAAGCTCCTTCAGGGCCTTCAATTTAAATATTGACAGGCACTGAGCTGTGATATTACACACAGAGGGTCAGGGACGAAACTCTAATCAACAGAATCTGAGAAGAGCCTGCTGTTCCCCGAGGTTTCCTGATGACCAGAACCTGGGAGAGAGCAGGATAATTTCACAGGGCCCCCCGGGGATATCTCCAAATGAATCTTGATCATTGCTTATCAGGTGAATAAAAGAAAGGGTAAATAATAGATCACAAATAGCTACAGGTTTTGTGTATAACAAATTTTCTAGATGCAAAGTAAACTCATTGAGTATTATCCTAAACTGAATTCAATCAAAGCAAACCTGCATCTACCACAAGCCAGCAGGCTCTAAAGCTGCTTCCTTTCCCTTCTCCTGGGTATGTGCATGTGCAGAGGAAACTTTAATATAGTTTCAATTTAATCTATGTGAATCTTAATTTATTAGAATCAGGGAGTCAATATAATCTAAATGAATTTAATTAAACAAATACATATAGAGATATAGACATGTAGACAAACTAAAAGCAGCCAGAAACCGATGCAATGAGTTAAGAACAATACAAGTAATTTCTCACCATTCTTCGGTGGGCCTAATCACAGCCATTCATTTCCACCTGGTAAATAATGGCCAGGAACTTCAATAAAAGTAAGACTCTTGTTTAAAACTGAGTAGCTTTTTCTTGGCTTTGGAACATAATAAGATGGTCAGTGTATTGCTGGTGGTGGCTGAATGGAGACATGTTTGCCACAGAAGACATGTCAGAGGGACATTCTCTGGCTCAGTGGAGCTCTCGTCGACTTAAATGCTCTATGAGTATCTCTTTTTCCTGCTATCCTTGCCTCTACCCTTTCAGCATAACTGATCTAGGTCCTCTCATCTGATAGCTGAAATTCACAGGTTCTACAAAATAAAAGGTTAATAAAATCAAAGAAGCTGTGCACTTAGGATTTTGTGTACAGTCCATTAGACGTAATTATCAGCTCTCCCAGCAGCTTGCTACTCTGAGTTCATTCATTTGGGGAAGGATGATCACAGATTGAACTTTGTCTTTAATTATCTTAAATAATTAGTAGCAAAATTTCTCACCCTGGTATAGTTTACCTCTGACAGAATTCTGTGTCAACAAAGTCCACTATCTGTCTACATTAATTTTCCTGTCACCTGATCACAGCATTGAGAGCATATTTGGTCACTTGGGCTGCCATAATAAAATACGACAAACTGGATGGTTTAAGCAACATAATTTTATTTTTTCATGGATCCAGAAACCAGGAAGTCCAAGAACAGAATGTCAGCATGACTGGTTTCTGGTGAGAGTCCCTTCCTTCTTTCAATGTCCTATGTGACAGAGAGAGAGAGAGAGAGAGAGAGAGAGAGAGAGAGAGAGAGATCAGCATCTTTTCCCCTTCCTGTAAGGGTACTCTTCCTAGCAGGTATAAACAGAGACAGCTCATTTTTTTCCAGCTGCCAAGACCCGAGTAATCACACAGAAAGTGTATTAATTAAAACTCTGTTTGGCCAATGGTTTAGGTATATTTCTATCCAACTCTTTCACCTTAAATAAATCCATTTCTATTATTCTGTGTGTCACCACGAGGCTGTGGACTGCCAGGTAAGTTTCCACCATCTATCTCCTTTGGCAGCATCTCACTGACTCTGCCTACTCTCTCTCGATACTTATCTCTGTTCAGATCTCCCTTCTGGTTTTACTCTGCTAAGCCATTGACTGAAGGTTTCTTTATTAACCAATTCTAATAAAACATATTCACAACATCCAGAGGGGAATCCCACATCATGTCTCCTTTTCTATTTAAATAAAAAGTAAGATTATAGCTTTAACGTGGTAAAATTACATATAACAAAACAGTTACCAAGCAAGAATTAGAGTTACAATATTGCTTTGTGAGTCTAAAGTTTCATATCTAATTTATCTTTAATCATAACTAAGGAAAACTATAACTATCTGTCATCAACTCTTCAAAGACCCCAGAAGGATATAATATTACCTAAGTAAACAGGAAGTGTATTGCAAGCAACTTCCAAATTTCTAGAATTGACAGAGACATCTTGCTGCCTGGACAGTCACCAAAAGTTCTTCTGTAACCTTGAGGCATCCATTTTCAGCTTACAGATCCATAGTATCCAGCAGATACTTTATGAAAAGTCTGCTGTGGGAGCACATCAGTAACTTTCCTTAGACTCAGAGGCAAATTCCACAAACAGATTCTTCTATCCTTAATGTAAACCCAGAACAGTATGGCCAAAGCTGCTAAACTCTGCTGATTGCTGGGACTGGAGCTTGGACTCTGCATTAAATTACAACTTCTCCAACATTCTATCTTAGATTGTTACCTTCACTGCCTAAGCTTGGCTGTCCTTTAACTTGCTCCATAAACTAGGGTGGCCTCAAAGTCAGAGATTCACCAGTTCTGCCTTCTAAATGCTGGGATTAAAGGCATCCACCACCACACCTAGCTCTAAAATTTTCTTTAATTTCTTTTCACAAGTTAGAAATTTAGCTGGGTGGGATCTTGCCCTGAGGCCTCCACTCCTTTATTCAATTTCTTAACCAATTTATCTCCTTGAACATAGGGTTTCGCTCCATTCCACTTACTGTGCTCCTTTTCTCAATCTGTACATTTTAGATTTTCATTTGCTCAGTTTGACCCTTTTCATTATAAATCTTCATCAGAGTTAACACATTTTATTACCACAAAATAAAGTCTGTAATAGGCTGTTTTGACGTGTCCTCTATGGACAGAATTAATCCAAAATGCTTCACTTTAGCCTCAAGCAGACTTTAGGGACAAGGGCAAAAGGCGGCTGAATTCTTCACCAAAGCATCAGAAGAATGATCTCTGAACAACATATTAAAATTCGTCTCCTCGGAACTCTTAAGCAAGCCTCCCACAGTTCAAACAGCCCTTAGCACCACTGTCTTCCATGCTACATTATTTGATGAGCACAAATGAAATCTCCAAAAATTCTGATTATGCAAAGAAAAGTATTTCTCAAAACAGGCTTTAAGAAATCTCATGCATGGAAGATCAACAATCAATTTAACCTGGACAGACAGATTTTAAAAATTATAGCTCAAATACTGTTAGTTTTTCTCTCAATTGTAATCAAGTCCTTAATGCAATGATTATGGAATTAATTGCAAAGGAAAATTATATTGTGCATTATTTCTAGAGCTCAGTTAGTTGATGCCGTGTTATAAAAGCTTTTGGAGAAAATGATGCATGTTCTATCAAATACTCCTAGAGAAACCTGACTCTACACTTGACCCTTCAAATGGAATAAAGATTAGAACGCCGAATGACTATCCATGGTTACAAGTTTGCATTAAGTTTTGTGGATATGCGTAATCAATGAGGTCCCAGTGCATCAATAGAAAACATGTTAGGATAAGTTCTTGTTATCTCTGGAAGTCCAGAGTGAAGCTACTCTAAGCCAAATGGCCAAATGTTTCACTTGCAAAATAATGAGAATATTCACCAAAGGACCTGAACATACCAAAGTGAAATAAGGTTCTTGCCAAGTCAACCTTTGCAAAAGACAATGGGAAATGTGACAGTGGTAAACGGTTTTGTCAGTAAGATTTTTGAAACAGTATTTAATGTGTTTTCTATTGTAAATAATTTACTATAAAGCAAGCTGTTTGACCTTCCCCTTTGATTTTGTTTGGAGAATAATCCAGAGAAATAATGTTCCAGGACAATTGCCTTTAAGATGTTGGTATTCATTGTTCTCAACAATGTGTACTGGTGATGTGAACAGATCATGACCTACCCTGCTTCCTCTCCTGAACAATAGCTGGCTGGTTTACAAATAAACTTTCAGAAGGTAAAATGATGACTGAAATCTCAAGATATACCTAAAAATTCTCTGTGGATAAGCCATTGCACAGCTAACATATGTGTAAACGATGATATTCATATGCATGTGCACCTACATAAGTAAACATAGTAAACATATGATGTTATTGTTATCATTTTTGCTGACCTTCTCTGTCACCTGGGTACCCTGTCCTTTTAAGAAACAAACTTCGCCCACCCCATTCTCCCCCTCCTCCCACCTGCATCCTCCCTCTCCTATCACCCCCATTCTCCCCTTCCTCCAGAGGCAAACTGATCTTGCACCTTCTCTCCATCCTCTCTCTCCACCCCCAGTCCCTCTTCTGAAGAGGTAACTGCTGCCTTCCCCTTCTGTTCTCTCTCTCTCTCTCTCTCTCTCTCTCTCTCTCTCTCTCTCTCTCTCTCTCTCTCCACTCCATAACCCCCTTACCCATTGAATAAACTCTATACCTAAACTCTCTCTGCATGGTGTATCTCTCTGTCTCCCACCCCCGCAGTCTCCTACCAGTCAGGGAACTTGCCAGGTTCATATACACATGAATCTTTCAATTGTCCATTTCTTTTCATCACTTCTTTCTTTTACCTGGAAATTCCTAAAAGTCTTTAAGCTGGTTGTTATTAATAGAAGCCACTCTTTCAACTGTCCATAGAATTCTCATCTTGAATGGGGTTATTTTGGATGGATTTGCATAGGCTAAAGGTAGTATCTAAGCATACTTTAGAGCTTCATAGCTTATATTTAGGTTCAAGCCCCCAAACAATATTATTGTGAGACTTCATTTGATTTACTTAAATTTTAAAAAATTTGCATTTCTATTCTGAAAAGTAGTCTTTCTGGAAATATTAAATTATATGCTATCATAAATAATTAGGAGGTATGGTCGTGTTGGAGGAGATGTTGGGAGGGCTTTGAGGTTTCAAAAGACTTGTGTTATTTGCAGGGTTCTCTCCATGCCTCCTACTTCTGGATGAATACAAACTGGATGGAGGAAGAACTACCAGGCCTCAACCCAACACAAAGAACTACAGGCAACTAATGATGGGTACGAGTAGGAGAAACAGTCTTCCTTAGGAAAGAGTGCACCAAAATGTTGTCCAGTACCAAATGATGAGCCATGAAAACATACACACAGATGACATTATGCAGACTGAGCAGATTATATTTAAGGATATAAATGTTCCATTATATTATATTATATACCCACATATAAGATGGCGTGAATTTGAGAAAGAACAAGGAGAAGTATATGAGCAAGACTGGAGAGAAGAAAGGGAAGAAACAATATAATCATATTATAATCTCAAAAATGAAAAAAAAGTAGGAAAACACGGGAGATCTCAGCTGTCTTACCATCTTATCTTGGCTTGGCCATTGTGGATTCTCTCCAAAACCATAAGCCCAATTGAATGCTTTCTTTTATAAGTTGATATTTGGTTACAGGGGAAAAAAGAATAAAGAAAAGGAATTAAGACACCTTACCACAAAAAATTATCTAATGAAAAAAATGAAGGATTAAGCTTGCCAAGGTTTTAATAACACTTACACCAGGTTGTGTAGTCTCTTTTATAAAGGGGAATAAGAGACAGGAACATAAGAGCAACTCTTTAATCAAAAGCAACAGCTACTAGATGTAAATGCAAACAGCATCCAGTTTCCTGGTCTTGAGTTATGATAATACTGAGACTGTGGTAAGTTGATGGACCTGAAGCAGGCAATTAATGTACAAATTGGCTCTAAGAATAACAACAATGACTTTAGAAGTAAAACCCTCATGGCATGTCTGTTATACGATGATTGCTTTTGCTCTCACTTGCTGCCATCTCCTCAGAGATGTAAGCTAATATTGATGCCTACTATCTTCTGCTTAAAACCCAGGTCTGCACTTTATAAATGATACATACTTACAGAATCTAAACTGCTTAGCCTTGCTAACTGAAGTGATCACATAACTTTCTGACTCTCCAACATCCCAAGCTCTGCCCACTGAATCGCTGGTCAACAGCTGAGAATCTGCTGGAGGAAAATAGCATTGTCTAGGCTGGTTAGAGTGTTGTCAAGTTGACAAAGATAAAATCATAAGAGAGAGCTCAGCTGAGAAAATGCCTCCACCAGATTAGCCTGTTGTCAAACCTATGAGGCATTTTCTTGGTTAATGATTTATTTGGAAGGTGCCAGTCCATTACAGGTGGTGCTAACCCTTAGGCAGATGGCCCTGGGGTATATAAGAAAATTAACCAAGTAAATCATGAGGATTAAACCTATAAGCAGAACTCCCCCCCCCCATGGCCTCTGAACCAGCTCTTGCCTCTAGAGTCCCCACTTTAGTTTCTGCCCTGACTTTATTGGATGATGAGCTGTAAGCTGTTCAGATAAAATAAATCATTTCCTTCCCAAGTTACTTTCAGTCATCATTTATCTCAATAATAGAAACCCTAACTAAGACACTGTTAAATTTTAGGTACAGACATTTAAAAGTGAAAATAGGATTGATCCATTTCTTTAGGCCCTAGGTTCAATCCCCAGAATAGCGAGTAAAGATGAAAGAGGTTAAATGGTGACTGCATTATCCTTTTTGCATACGCTCCCTTCTTATAGCCAATACAGAGACAAAGTAAACGCCTTCCTTCTCTCAAAGTTTTATCATTAAAAAATGACATTGAGCCTATAAATTTGGGATCCTTGAGAAGATAATAAGAAGGTTAACTCCCAAAAAAAGATATAGTAATCCTCCTGGATATTGGAAGTAGACACGATCGCCAGGCAAAATTGGGAACTTGAGGGTTGGGCAAGACTGGGCCAAGGGAAGATGGGGAGAGAAAAGTGTGAAGGGGAGAACGGGGGGAGCTCGGAGGAATGGGGTGCTTGGGATATAGGAAGGGTGGTTATGGGAGCAGGGAAGCATATATCTTAATTTAAAGAGCTACCTGAGGGTTGTCAAGAGACTTGACCCTAGAGGGGTTCCCAGGTTTCCAGGGAGACGCCCCCAGTTAGTTCCTTGGGCAGCTGAGGAGAAGGAGCCTGAAAAGGCCAGTTCCTATAGCCATACTGATGAATTTCTTGCATATCACCATAGAACCTCCACCTGACAATAGATGAAGAAAATGACAGAGCCCCACATTGGAGCACCGGACTGAGCTCCCAAGGTCCTGATGAGGAGCAGAAGGAGAGAGAACATGAGAAAGAAAGTCAGGACCGTGAGGGAACCTCCAGCTGGCGACAGATGGGGAAGATGACTGAGCCCCACATTGGAGCACTGGACTGAGCTCCCAAGGTCCTGATAAGGAGCAGAAGGAGCGAGAACATGAGGGAGAAAGTCAGGAACGAGAGGGGTGCGTTCACTCATGGAGACGGTGGGACAGAACTAATGGGAGATCACCAACTCCAGTTGGAATGGGACTGATGGATCATGCGACCAAACCCGTCTCTCTGAATGTGGCCAACAGCGGGGGCTGACTGAGAAGCAAAGGACAATGGCTCTGGGCTCTGAGTCTTCTGCATGGACGGGCTCTGTGGGAGCCTTCTCAGCTTGGTCGATCACCATCCTGGTCCAGGGGGGAGTTGGGAGGACCCTGATCTTAGCATAGAGTGGGGAACCCTGATGGCTCCTTGGCCTTGAGAGGGAGGGAGGGGAGGTTTGGGTGGAGGGGAGGGGAGGGAAGGGGGAGAAGGAGGGGAGGGAAGGGGGAGGAGGAGGGAAGGAGATGGAAATTTTTTAAATATAAAAAAAAATAAACCATGAGGAAAAAAAAATGATCTTACCTGTAGTGATGAAGCAAGCAGGCCTGCTTTTCATCCCACCCAGCTCCAGCACAATTAGCTTAGCCCCAGAAATAATAACACAGAAACTGTATTCATTTAAGCACTGCCTGGCCCATTAGTTCTAACCTCTTATTGGCTAGCTCTTACATATTGATTCAACCCATTTCTAATAATCTGTACCGCCACTTGACTGTGGCTTACTGGGATGAGTATAACCAGCGTCCGTTTCGGAAAGGAGAGCCATGGCGTCTGCCACACTGCCTTCTACCCCACATCCTGTTCTGTCTACTCCGCCTACCTAATTTTCTGCCCTATCAAAGAGCCAAACCGGGCAGTGGTGGTGCATGCCTTTAATCCCAGCACTCAGGAGGCAGAGGCAGGCAGATCTCTGTGAGTTCGAGGCCAGCCTGGTCTACAAGCGCTAGTTCCAGGACAGGCTCCAAAGCTACAGAGAAACCCTGTCTTGAAAAACAAAAAACAAAACAAAAAAAAAAGAGCCAAGGCAGTTTCTTTATTTAACCAATGAAATCAACACAAAACAGAAGACCCTCCTACATCACTTACCTCTAGCCCAGGGACAAATTCCCAACCATGTCCTAACCCCGCTTCCCATAGTTACAAAACTTTGTCCCAGGGCTTGAACCACTTTCTGGTTACCTTCAAGAACTGCTGAGTAACACTTTTGAACTAACATACTCCTTTGTTACCATATGCTCCATTTTAACCAGGCCTAGATGATAGCACACATCTGGGTAGCTGGCAGGGAACAAGAAAGTAGGAGCAAAGGTAGAGCATCCATAGCCTGTGGTGTTTAGGCTGCTTGCGGACCACTCAAGTAAGTCCAGTCCTCAGCTGTTCTGAGCTTCCTTCCCAGCAGAGAAGCAGAGACAAATTTGTAGAAGACAAGAGGAAAAGAGGGTACAAACTTTAAAAAAGAAGGGAGAGAGAGAGAGAGAGAGAGAGAGGGGGGGGGGAAGGGAGGGAGGGAGGGGGTCTATAAATAAAGAAGCAGAAACAAAGTAGCTTTAGTCACTGTGGTGATTACATTTCTTTTTATTATAACGAATTACCTAATAAAACGAAAAGAAGGAAGGGACATGGGGGAGAGAAAGGGTCTTGTTGGTTCATGTGAGCTCACATTTGAGAGTATAGACCATTATGGGAAAGCATGGTGGGGAAGGTGGTTCTAGTTAAGATGGCAGGAGCTTGAAGCAGTCAATCTTGCAACATCTGTGATCGGAAAGCAGACATTTCCTTTCTTCCTCTCTTTGTTCAGCCAAGGACCCCAGTTCATAGCATGATGCTGTCCATGTTCAGAATGTGTCTTTCCACTAATTTAAGCTTCTGGAAATGATCTCACAGACATGCCCAGAGGTATGTCGCCTAGATGATTCCCAATCCAGTTGACAAGGAAGACTAACACAGAGTCCTCTTAAAAAAAGAAATCCAGCCCACAAATCACAATCCCAGAGAACTTAGACAACATTTAGGACCCTAAGAGAGACATACATAGATTTAATCTACATGGGAAGAAGAAAAAGACAAGCTTTCCTGAGTAAATTGGGAGCATGAGGACCTTGGGAGAGGGTTGAAGGGGACAGAAGAGGCAGGGAGGGGAGTAGAGAAAAATGTAGAGCTCAATAAAAATCAATAAAAACAAAACAAAAATAGCTCTTAATGCTCTAAAGACTCTAAAGCTTAAGGTTGTGGACCCTCAGAAGTCTTACAGTATTGCACTTGTAGTCAAGCTTAGAGGACAGGCTGGCCTTTAAAATAATTTTGGGTATAGGTTTTTCATTAGGAGCAAAATGGAATCAAGCACATAAGAGCCCAACTGATTATTTGTAAGAGGTGGACTGGCAAGAAAGCATGCCCTAAGATAAAAGCTGGTAGACCTACACAAGATTTAAGAGGCTTCAGGGCACTCAACCTCCTAAAGATGGGAAACAAGCTGAAAATTATTAGGCATCGAAAATGAAATATTCTGATGCCCTCTTCAGGAATAACCAAGGACAAAGATGAAAAAGGAACAGCCATTAGAAGGATGGAAAATCTGCAGAAAGCTGATTCAAAAATCAAGTGGGAAATAGGTCACAAACTTGTAAAAACTTACAGAAAAGGTATAGTGTATTAGAAGCTCAAGGCAGGAAATTGGATAAAGGAGAGGAGGAAATTACCAAATAAATAATTCAAGTACATTTCTCCTAACTCTATAAGACATGAGTCTCCAAGTCTCCAAACTAAACTAAAAGGGTGCACAAAACACACACAGCAAAAAAGAAACACTTCAATGTGAGTCTATCCTGAAGTTTTAAAGCAGGTGAGGAAAAGAGAAGGTTTTACAAGTTTTCTAAAAGAAAAAAAACAAAAATTTATATGAACAGGATGGGGGAATGTCTTCACGTTCCTCCCAGAACTGCTGGAAAGTTTAAATAAAAATTTCTGAAATGTCTTCAAAATGAGCACTGAAAATTATTCCCAATGTGTGCACTATGTGCAGGGAAATTGTCAATCAAATCAGAGAAGGGGGTAAAATTCTTGTTAGATATCCAGAGTTTAAAATATATTTGCTTCACATGCAATATTTCTCAGAATCTACTAAAGAATCCTCCCACCAAAAGGGAGGAATAAGCCAAGGAAAGGGGGTTTACAGAACATAGGAAACAGAAAATTCGATAGAGGTGAAACTCAAATGGAATGCTGGGTTAAGGATGAATGAAGAAGTCGGGCACAGAGGTAGGCAGATCTCTGTGAGTTCGAGGACAGTCTAATGTACAAGAGCTAGTTTTAGGACAGGCTCCAAAACTACAGAGAAACCCTGTCTCCAAGACAAAAACAAACAACAAAGAAGAATGAATGAAGATCCAGGAAGATAGCTGGGCTGGGGTCCCATAGCACAGGCTTGGTGGCCACGCACAGGCTTGGTGGCCACACACAAGAGGCCAGCTTTTTTGGTGTTGTAGTGCTTTACCAAAGTGGCTCGAAGGTTTAGGTACTGATGAAGTCTTGGTCTCTGCTCCATTTCCTTCTGCCTAGATCAACAGAGGATGCTCATGACATCCTGTGGAAAATTCTGTTTCCACATACTTCTAAGACCTATTCACTGTCTTGTGTGAATTTGGAATACAAAAATACAAACCAAACCACGTAATTATGTTCCCACTGAATACCAGAGCCTCCCCCAACACAGCCCTGCCAATCATTCCCTGTGGTGAGTCCTGTGGCACACAAGTCCAGCATGTGGACAAGCCCACTTACCTTCCAATGTACCAGGAACTCAGGGAAGCTGCTCCCAAAGTGTGACCTGCAAACACTTCACAGTTTTTCCTGTTCTGGACGTCTGCATCTATGTGTGCTGACTGTCATCTCCTTCACAGTTGGGTTTGTATAATACTAGCTACGGTTTTATTTTTATATGAACTCTCTCCAGTCATATTTTGTAAGTAATTGCTGAGAAAAATAATACACTATTACCTGAACATAGTGTGTACCTTTCCAAATTCAATTAGAATAATAAAAATAACCACACTTCAGCCAGAGAAGACTTGACACAAGAATGAGAATGATAAGAGAATACAGAGGAGACACTGAGGAAATGCAGAAATATGAAAAGGTCTGGAGAAGCCTAAAGAAAGAACGAATGTTTCTAAATTCTTGGTTCACAGAGGAGGATTTCAGAGAAGTGGGCTTGGGCATTAGTTGGAGGGAGCCCCATCTGCTTCCACAGTTTCTAGAGTCCCAGCCATTGGCTCTGGGGTTGCCAAAAGAACACAGATAATGAGGTGCATTGCTTTGATGAAAGTGATGTACTATTGATAGAAAGGGGAAAAACTGAGAGGCAATGCCTGTAGTCCCCCACCCCAGATCCTCCCCTATTGGAAAGCTTTCCAGGAAGCCATCTGGTATAACAATCTGGAAAAATTCATTGACAGAGTCGTGCCTCTCAGATGTTGCACCACAAGCAGAGCAAGAGGATGAATTTGTTGCTCAGGAATCTAGATTAATCATAAACAACTGATTTGGGTGTCTGCTTCTGAAAGTAAGACCAAGGATGTGGAGGGCTCTGATATTTTCTTTGTTCTCCTTTACAAAAATATATTCACTATTTTTGTTGTTTTTGTTTTTGCTGTTGTTGTTTATTTGTTTGTTTTGTCTCTTGCTTATTTTTTGAGACAGGGTGTCTTTGTGTAGCCTTGGCTGCCCTGGAACTTTAGACCAGGCTGGCCTCGAACTCAAAGATCTACCGGCCTCTTCCTCCCGAGTGTTGTGAATAAAGGTGTGCACTACAACCACCCAGCTCTATTCACATTTTAAGTTTAAATTGAAAAACTGTTTGGCAAAAAGTTTAGGGTTCATCAGCAACTGGAATATCTTTATTGTTTAAGCATGCATGAATAAACAAAGTATCTCTCTGTGCGTATGTGTGTGTGCGCACACACACGTGTGTGTACATACATGTACTCGTGTGGTAGTCAAAGATTTGTAGCCAAGTGTTACAAACCACAGTTTCTTAATTTTTGAGACAAGGTCTCTTGCTGAACCTGCAGCTCACAAATTTGTCAGTAATAACAGGTATACGAGCCCCAAAGATTCGTCTCTACCTTCCCAATGCTGAGATTACACATATGCACCCCCAAATACAGACCTTCATGTGGGGAGGCGCTGGGCATCTGAATCCAGGGCCTCATACTTACACAGTTCACTGACTGAGCCATATCTAAGCTCCAGAATGTATTTCCTAAGAAGGATACCAAGCCAGACAGTACAGGACACGGTTGTAATCCCACAGCTCAAGAAATCAAGGAAGAAAGATCCTGGCTGTGAAGTTTAATAGCCTGGGATATATAAAATTTTTAATAAAATTAAAGCCAGTATTATTTTTTGCACAAAATATAGTGCCTAGCACAGTGTTAAATAATAAGAGAAATTTCTGAGTAATTATAATCTAGAATAGAAACTTTTGTTCAAATTAAGCTCAAGTATGTTTGCTCTAATTTTAATCTGAAATGTCTCCCAAGGACTTGTATATTCAAATTTGTGGTCTCAAGATGGCAGTAATATTTGGAGAGGTTGTGGACCCTAGCTGCTAGACAACGGTTCTTGGGGATGAGCTTTTAAGGGATAAAACCTAGCACTCTGGTCCCACTTTCTGCTTTCTAGTCAGCATATGATGCTGCCTCACAGTCTGAACCAACACCGACAGAGCTTCTCCCATTTCCATGCCTTCTTCTCTGTCATAGGCCAAAAACCTCCTGAAACCCACCAACCAAGTTAATCTTTCCTCTCTGAAGCAATTCCAGTCAGGCACCCAGTCATGTGAGAGAAAGGTACCCCCAAAACAGCCATTGCCTTGACAAGTGATACCACCATACATCCAAAGACCCAACCTGGGACCTCTCTTGGACTGCCCAGTCTTGGATCAGCTGTTTCATCCTTTTCCAGTTCAGCTTCCTCATCTCTAAGACAAAGAGGTCATAGCGACATCATGATTGCAAATGTGGTAAGAGGCTACACTCAGAAGGAGCACAAAATACTAGACTTGGGCCAATCCATGAAGATTACAGAAACAAATTTTAAAAGTGTATTTCTCACCAAAAAAACAAAAAGCTGTATTTCTCTAGATCTGGGCTGCTGCTCTCTTTCCCTAAATGGAACATTTGAGCATACAAGCACTGGGAATCAATGATGTGTTCATTCAAGATCTGATGATGTGAGAATTTATCTGTTTTATACAGAGTCTGTTTTGGGTACTGTGCTCCTCTGCCTGGCAGAAGCCTGCCTGGTTGGCTCACATCGACAGCAACTCAGGACACCCAAGCACACACATAAGCAAAGTGTGTTTTTGGCTTTGAGACTGCCTTTGCTATTTGCAGAGACTAGCAATGTTTGTCTGGTTCTGAGACAACAGGAATTACTTCAGTCTTTGTTCAAATTTCATTTTGGATTGCTGTATGTCATTTTTTCCCCGTTTGCTGACATTGTTTTCCAGTCCTGTGCAATTTTGTCGTGTTGTTTGAGTCTGGGCTTCTGTCTGTGTTTGTATTTTCTCTCCCATTTTGTAACTGCACCCTGAGCTCTCTAGTGCCTAACTGACTTGCATCATACAACCTCAAATATCAGTAGGCATATTAGTACACTTGCATGTAACCTTGACTTCTGCAATTCAAACGTTTATTAAATGTCTTATAAGCATCATGTTGTAGGAATGAAAATAAGCAAGACAAGGTAATTTCCAGAAAATAGAGAAACAAAATATTATAACAGTATGAAATAAAAATGAGGTTTGTGGCACAAGCACGTAGTCTCCACTGTCTAGGCGACTGAGGCAAGAGGATCACAAGTTCAAAACATGCATAGGCCATAGAGTGAGTTCAAGGTAAGCTTGGGAAGTTTTGTAAAATCATGCCTCAAAACAAACAGTAAAGAGAAAGTTAGGGCTGCAGTTCAGTTGCAGCCAGTGTGCCTAGTACCTACAAGGTCCCGGGTTCAGTCTGCAGTACTACAGAAAAAGAAAGTGTGATGAACAGGACAAAATAGAGAATTATGAAAGTTAGAAAAGTGGGAGAGAGAGAAATCGTGCATCCAACAAAAAGTGCAGAGCTGTTGGAAGGTGTCAGATACTATCTAGACAGCCCTGGGTGAAACACCATTCTCTCTTACCCATGGACACTGGCCTTGGTGTGTGTGTGGCTATTTATGTATGTGCATGAAGGTGTGTATGTGAGTCTTTGTTGTTGCATTTCTTATATTATTGTGATTTTGTGTTAATATTCCAAACTCTTTTCTTTGCTACGCTGGTATAGGAACTTGGTAACCATTCTTCACCCTCTGTTGCTAAAGAAACAAGTTCTAGTGCAAGGTTCTTCACAAATCAGATCAATGCTCCTGATCACTTCCTTCAACACTACATCATGTGAACTCAGTGAATAATATGATCCACCACACCTGTTGAGACAAAGGGCTTTAAAGAAGTGTGTTTAAAACATGAAAACATTTAATAACTTAGTTCACAGACTTTTAATTATTGAAATTTAAGATCAGTAACTTTTTATTGCGTGAGGCTGTCCCCTAATGTATAGTGATGGTGGAAGACACAAAATAATCCCACACTAGTTCAGAATTATGTACAATAAAAGGTTATTTATTTAGGGGAGACTCACAGATCACTGTTGTAGATCACAGTCCTATGCACGAACGGGAAACAGGAACAGGGTCTAGCAACTGGAAGATAGAGCTGGAAGCAAGAGAGCATGGCACATTTTACAGCTGCTTTTACAATATAAGAGACCACGCCCAAGTGGGCTGGTATTTTAAAGGTTATTGGCCTTAGGAGTGGAATGTGCTCCCACAGCACCTCCCCATTTTGTTTAAATAAGAGAATTCCAAACCCAATATAAAACTATGTACATTAGGAACAGATATCAACTATAAAGTTAGAATTACAACCAGCATTAACAGTATTAAGCAAGTAACATACCCTCATTTTTTTAAGAAACATTCTACCCTAAGGAGTCTAAGTCTTGTACACCTCCAACTTCTATTCTCTGGGTACCAGTATCTCTCTGATGCCATTAAAATTATCCTCAGGTATTACCTAATATACTTTGGAGGCAAAAATCATATCTAGTTTGGAACCATTGTCACACTCAAAGTATATCATGTCACAATTCCAAAAATAATTGGGTTTTCTGACTGGAGATATTTCAATAATTCTGATACAACTTACCATAATTATAATTCAGTTTCTGTTTGCGAATAGATGTATATGAGGTGAAAATTCATAATAACATAGATAATTATAGATTCTAGGGTATGGTGGTTTGAAAGAAAATGCCCCCCAAGGGGAGTGACATTATTAACAGGTGTGGCCTTGTTGGAGGAACTGTGTCACTGTGGGGGCAGGGGAGCTCTGAGGTCTTTTTCTCAAGCTTCATGTAATGTGACAGCCAGTCGACTTCCTGTTGCTTCTGTGTCAAGATGTAGGTCTCTCAGCTCCAGCCCCACATCTGCCATGCTCCCTGCTATGATGATAATAGACTGAACCTCTGAAACTGTAAACTGCCACCCCAATTAAATGTTGTCCTTATAAGAGCTGCCATGGTCATGGTGTCTCTTCATAGCAATAAAAACCCTATCTAAGACATAAGGATAAATTACTGAGCATCTGAAGTTTAACAAAAGACACAGCAGCTGATTTACATGATAAAATAGGCACTGAACAATTATTTTGTGTCCAGGAAGGTCATGTTTTACAGTCATTATCACAAATCCTCAGAGTATCTCTCCAATGTAAAGTCCATTTTTATTCTCTTTTTAATTTTTAAAAGGAAACAAACTATATTTTTTATTATACATACCAGTCCAAGTTCCTACCTCCTCCCATTCCCTCCACACACAGCCCCACCCCATGCCTATCCACTCTTCAGAGAGGGGAAGGCACATTACTTTGGGGAATGTAGAGTTCATTTTCATTTAACTACTGTACTTACAGAAACTGAGGTTCAGAGAGATTTAAATGGGAACTTCTAGTCAAGATGATAGAGTAATTTCACATAGAAAATGAGTGTTTCTGACATTTTTTTAGAATAGGAAATACTAGGTTTTAAGAGAAATGCAATGCTTTAATATTTTTACAGAAATGCATTTTTAATCTATGGAATATTTGGTAAATAAAGGTGGTATTTATAGGTGGATGAAGCTACATGGTTTATATATTATAAAACTTACCATCTTTTGTGATAAAAACCACTTGAAACCTGCCACTGATAATTAAAATATATAATATATTCTTATTAACAACAGTTACCAATCTATACAATAAATCTATTGAACCTACTGTAATCTAACAGAGATTTTTCTATCCTCTAACCAAAGTTTCTTTTTTAAAGATCTATAGTGAATACTAACTATTCCAGGTAAGAAATATAGTTCTGAAGATTTCAAAAGTGAAAAGAAAATATGGTAAAAGACAATTGATATTACATGTATGTATTAAAATTGTCAGCATGAAGGAGCAAAAATCTAATAGAAAACTGAATTTCTGATATTGGAATAAAGTCAGAAGTATAGTAGGGAAATCCCCTGGGCAAAGTCTCAGTTGTTCAGGCCATGACAGGAAACTGAGTTATCAATGTGAGCCTTCCATTAAAACAGTTTGCCTCAGGAATTCAGATTTCCCAGCCTACATCTGACCAGTATACATGATCCAAACACTCTCATGACATGCCTGGAGATCCTGAAGTAGAAAAATACCATACAAACATGCCCAAAATGAATGAACATATGGTTCTGCCCCACAGAAACCCATGGAATTTTCTGTATAGTCAACTCAATAAGTCAAAAAAATAAACACAAAAAATAAATAATGTCATCACAAATGGGCTATCAAAAGTTACAAAGCATATAAAAAAATATCGTGTCATCTCTGTTAGCACAGACTGGGAAATCATAGATAACAAGGCAATTGAAAAAATATAATTTGATTAAATATGATTATCATTATATAACAGTGAGATGGAGGGGAAGGGGAACCAACCACATAGGAAATAAAGAACCTTAGGAAAAGCAGATGTAAAATGAATTGAACAAAACTGCTAGTCAAAACTAGAGTCACTGAAGTTAAAGAGAAAACACTCAGCCCCTAAGATAAATAGAAAACTTCCCTGAAAAGAGAAATGCCTACGTGGTAAAGAACCAGGAAGAAAGGCATCATACGGAACAGAGTACAATAAGAAAGACATGCTTATCATTAGCATACTAAATTGACAGAAGAGAAAAACAGCACACGCTTGAAAAGAGCTGTCCACACACTTTCGAAACCAAAAGAAACAAAGGGTACGCAAAGGTATGGGCCACGAGAGAAATCATCTGAGCCTCTATCTACCCACGTATACTATGATGGAGGCGGGTCTTCTATCAATCTGTTGATTTCATTGGTTAATTAATAAAGAAAACTGCTTGGCCTAATAGAAAATAGGTGGGTGGAGTAGACAGAACAGGAAGAAGGAAGTGAGGTAGATGGCTCAGACAATTGCCCTGCCTCTGCAACCAGATGCGATGAAGCTCCAGCCCAAGATGGACATATGCTAGAAACTAAACGGTAAGGCACCACTTCGTGGTGCTACACAGATTATTAGATATGGGTTAATCAAGATGTGAGTAAGAGGCTGAAAATAATGGGCCAGGCAGTATTTAAAAGAATACAGTTTCCATGTAATTATTTCGGGTAAAGCTAGTCGGGCGCCACGGGAGCCGGGCAGGAATGCAGCCCGCGCAGCTCAACTCTACAGAATGGTGCCCACGTGGATAACTGAATCCACAGAAAGCTTGAGAAAGCTTGGGAAAGAATAAAGCATGGCTTCTTGGTAGCAGCAATTTCTCGGGTCTGAACATGTGTTTTTCGGTTTTCAGCCGTAGCAGGAAAAAAGCTGTGCCATTTTAAAATGCTGGCTTTCTGGGCCGTCCTGCCAAGGCAAACTCTGACTCTTTCAAGCAGGTAGTCCTGACTATGGAGCTTTTGATTGTTGTTTAACATTGTTGCAGTTTTCTTGCTGGCAGGGACCTTGAACCACCATAGAGTTGTGGCAATGAACATGGCTACAGCTGGTACCTCTGCCATGAGTCTGGAAAGCTAAAGAACGGGCTGGATCTAGCTGTCAGTCACGGCTTTAGTCCTACGGATATTGTTTGGTAAATTAAAGACTCATGTAGTCAGAAAAAGAGAGATACACAGTAAAAGAAAGATTCAAAGTCGAAGAAAACATCAAACTGGTTTACAATGTGTTAAAAATATATGCATGCTAAAGGTTAAAGTTCTTAGGGTAAAAAAGGAAGAAAGAAAGTAGTTGGGTGTGATAGTACACACCTTTAATCCCAACACTTGGGAGACAGAGATTGACCTCTGTGACTTCAAGGTGTGGTAGCATAAGCCTTTAATCCCAATGCCTGGGAGGCAGAGACAGACTGATCTCTATGAGTTCAAGGACAGCCTGGTCTAAAGAGTTATTCCAGGAAAAAGATATACAGAGAACCTGTTTCAAAAAGTAAAAGTAAAAATAAAAGAAATAGAGGTTAAAACAAAGCTGCACTAAGATGGAAAATACACAGAGAACCTTGATACTGTATGCTATTATGCTGTCTTTGAATTGTTTGAATGTTGAGGAAGGAGTAACAGCTGCTAAAAGAGATTTGTTTATAAATGCTGCTGAACTAATCCAACATAGATATTTTGAAAATACCTTGACTTCAGAATTTGGATCTAAGGATATGATACTTTGGAAAAGAGATTCTTCTTTTATTTTTACAGAAAATGAGACCCTATGGATTGCATCTATTCCAATATGGTATGATAGACCACGCCCTCCTGAAAGGTTGCTGTGAACATCTTCAGAAAATTACTTTACCCAACTGATGACTGGGATGAACCTGGCACACGTTACCCCATGAAAGATCTGATTAACAGCACCCCCATTCAGCAGGAAGCAGTTTGGAGAGAAAAACTGCACCCATATTCCCAAAAATTGCTTATGAATGTTCTTTAAAAGGGGGAGATGATACAGATATAAATAAGTTGGATTGTTGTGAATCTTGGTTATTGATATTAATTTAAGGTCAGTCTTGTTATATGTGTTTCTGATCTTGATTAAGGTATTGTGATTGTGTAGTTCATTTTAAAATGTAATGTTTAATTAGGAAATATAGGTTGTTAATGGATAATCATCGATAGTAGTCAAGCTTGTTGTCAAGTTAGTTAGAATTTCTAGATATATAGAGATATATTTCAGTTAGATAGGCATTCCTAATATCTTTCAAAGACTACAGAATATTCCACTTAAATGTTTTAATAACTTAAGGCTTTTCATGACAATGAGACACGTCAGCTCCTGGCAGCACCAATCTACTTCAAGAGGAAGATGGGCATCGAAAAGGATCCTTATGGAGTTTGATAGCCACTTGGGCAAGAAACTGCTCTTGCCTGGACTGTTGGCATAAACTGGACACAAAGAACCCACAGAAAGAGGACTGATGAACTTGCCTAAAGGTGAGATGATCTTTCAGGGTTCCTCATACATGAAAAAGTCTGTGAGACATTGTGCAGGACACAGCAGATACTGACTGAACTGCCTTTGGAATTTCCTGCATCATGGAAATGTCTGCTAGAAACTATGGGCCTGAAGGCCGAAGATGGATACCCTAATGGTACAGAGGAACTTTGGGTGACTGTCTAGGCAGCAAGATGTCTCTGTGATTTCTAGAGTTTTGGAAGTAGCTTACTTCTTGTTCATTTAGGTAATATTATATCCTTCTGTAGTCTTTGGTAAAGTTGAAGAATAGATAGATAGTTATAGTTTTCCTTAGTTATGATAAAAGATAAAGTAGATATAAATACTGTAACTGTAATTTTTGCATGATATCTGTTTTGTTATATGTAATTTTACTATGTTAAAGCCTTTCCTTTTTGTTTAAACAGAAAAAGGGGAAATGATGGAGGCTGGTCTTCTATCAATCTGTTGATTTCATTGGTTAATTAATAAAGAAAACTGCTTGGCTTAATAGGTTAGAAAATAGGTGGGTGGAGTAGACAGAACAGGAAGAAGGAAGTGAGGTAGATGGCTCAGACAATTGCCCTGCCTCTACAACCAGATGCAATGAAGCTCCAGCCCAAGATGGACGTATGCTAGAAACTTCCCCGTAAGACACCGCTTATGGTGTTACATATATTATTAGATATGGGTTAGTCAAGATGTGAATAAGAGGCTGAAAATAATGGGCCAGGCAGTGTTTAAAAGAATACAATTTGTGTGTTGTTATTTCGGGTATAAAGCTAACCATGCGGGAGCCTGGAGGGATGAAAAGCAGGCCCATAGCTCCTCACTACAATACTAAGCCCTCAAAAACGTACAACAGGCAACTAACATTTGCTTATGATCTACTATTAGCATGGTACTTCCTGTCTGTGCTCCTCCAGCCTCAGAAGACAGCTGTGTTTCTCGAGACAGTTTCTGTTGTCAAAGCGGGTGCCCAAAGGGACAAGCTTTTAATGAATGTCATCTTAGTGGGTAAAAATAGGAGAAACTGCTAACCATATCACAGCATACAGGCCAGACTTCACAATGAATTGTCTGGCAATTCAATATCAATATTCAAGGCTGAGAAATCCTGCTTCACATGTATCGATGTTAATATCCCTAGCACTCGTTTACCTGTGGAGATACTGAGGTCAAAGAGTCCAAGTAACTTGGTCAAGGATATACAGATAATAAAGAACAGCTATGAGATTTAAACCCATATTGGTCTCACTCCAAAGCCTTCTAAATGTCTTTTAAAGTTCAAGTCCACAGATAGTACAATTGTGGATTATTGTGATGTGAGAGTAAATTATCTCCTGCAGGCGTTTGAATACTGGCTTCCCTGATTGTGGTGAGATTGTGAAACCTTAAAAATATGGATCCTGTCTGAAGGAAATGGGTCTCTGGGGCTAGGATTTGAGGCATATAGCAGATGGCTTCCCATCCCATTCTTCACTCTGTTCTACCAAGTCTAAGCCACAGGATCCCATGCCCACGGAGCTGTCTGCTGCCACACTTTGTCTGCCATAACGGACTCCATCCCATAAATCATGAGCCAGAATAAACTGTTCGTCTGTCGCATTGCCTCTTGTCAAATGCTTGATCACAGGGATGAAAAACAGCAATCCAGGTTGTTTAAGGTAAGGCTGCACGTGTAAACAGGCTGACCACTCTGAACAAACTTCCTTTCCATGGCAGTCCTAAGGATTGGTTACCAAGGTTGTTCCTCATACTCGAACTTTAAGTATATTCCTATTCCATGATGAAAGAACAGAGATCATCTTCTGACCTGAAATGTCACTGCTGCCTGATGTGGTGGTGCAAGCCTTTAATCCAAGCACCCCAGAGGCAGAGGCATGCTCATCTCTGTGAGTTTAAGGGCAACATGGTCTATATAACAAGTTTCAGGACAGGCAGGGCTACACAGAGAGATCCTATCTCAAATAAATAAATAAATAAATAAATAAATATAAACAGTCACTATATTATTATAATAAATGCTCACTATCACAGCACTTCCCCTTGTAGACATGCTTACCAGTCAATAATGACCTACTATTTGGAATATATTCTGGTTTAAGGACTCCTTGAGTCCCCCTAGACTTAAGCTCACTCTTTGAAGACAACATTGAATAGTGAACATTTTGTGCTCACAGTCTTACACAAAAAGGGCCCTCCAGATGGCATATTTCTTGTTGGCTCATTCAGAACATACTTGAATAAATAAGCAGCAAATTTGGTTAAAAAAATACAACATTTGGAATCAAAGCAACCTGCTGACACCATCGTGTTATGCTTTATGGCCATGCCTTGATTTCTTAGATCATAACGAAGCTCACTTCAAAATAAAAACATGTCTAAATATGCCATTCTAACTGTATCCTGAAACTTAGATTCATGAACACTTTTCAGTCAAACAATATTTTATTTTGTATAGGTATTACTGACTTTATTGTTTTGGCAGTTAGCCCAAGATTCTCATAAGAAAACTAAGTGCATCTCTGCGAGGAGCTTTTAAAATTAGGAATATTCTTCTCAGCTGGCAGAGAGGCTTTTTTTTTTCAAATTCTTTTTGAAGTGTAGTTCATCTTATTCCATATTTCTTCTTATTACTGTTTTTAGACATGAGTTGCCTTGGAAACTGGACTTCTAATGGACTTTAGTTGCAAATAGGCTAAAAAATTCCTTTATTCATTTATCATTTCAGTGTAATTAAATCTTCCATATGATGTGGCCTGCTCCCGTGTATGGTATCTTGTTTCCATGGAAACAGAGATTTTCTACTATCCATAGTTCAAAATGCCTTCACAGTGTTTCTTGATTAACTCATGAGCCCAAAATTGCATTTTGTAAACTTACATGTATAGTGGAACTTATGAAAAAAGGGCTACAAAAAAACACATACCTTGTTTTCCATTTCTTTAACATTTGCTTCTGTTTTTACGATTTTTCTCTTTACATACTACCCTCTACAAGCAAATAATTGTGTGCCACAAGGAAAAAGGAAAATCCACTACTAAATTAGGAAACCCTATCTATTTTTGTAGCGGGATTGCCATCTACAGTTCTTAAGATCCAGTGGCTGAGAGAAAAGAAAACCAGGTCTGGCATTTCTGTGCAAGTCTTGTTGTTGTTTTGTTTTGTTTGCTATTCCTTTAAATAGGATATTGCTATTGATCATCTGCCAGCAAATGGAATATCTCACCTTCATTGTTTCTCTGTCAGCACACACCTCTATCAGTTTTAACAATTTTCAAACAATGTAGAAGGGCTCACTTAACTACTCATATCCATGGCATTTGAATAAAAGTATATTTCTATAATTTGACTATTGTGTTAATGGAACTATAAACTTAATAGTTTTTTAGTCTTATTCCTTGTTACATAATAAGACATAATAGCAATAGAGAAGCACTCGATCATTTGATAAATATTTATCAGTCACCCACTATAGTCGATGCTATCTTAATCCAGGTTCCTGACAGTCTTAAATCCTAATAGCATCCACTTTGAAAAGCTCATGGTTTAAAAGATTCCCTTAGTCCATAGTGCTGTAAGAGCTAAGCTGAAGTAATATTTACATGGAAAAACTATTTCTGGAAATCACAAGCCTGAAATAATTCAAGACGAATCATATGAGAAATGAGGGGCATAAACCTGTCTTGGATTGGACCATCCTCCTAAATCCTAAAACCCATTTTATGAAGAGTTTGTGAGACCTTCAAGCCAAAGAAGAATTCCCTGACTCCAGAGTATCCCAGGGCACAAATCCTCTAGGTTCTAATTGTGAGGCCTGATTATGACGAATCACACTACTGAAGGAAGATTCAGTACTGGAGGAAGACCCTTCATCTCTTTATATGTCAGCTTCCTAACAAGAAAAGGGAGATAGCAGGCTTGCGGTATTTGCTTGTATGAGGCTGCCATCAATGATGAAAAACTCCTGAGATGGACTGGATAAATATTACATGCCTGATACACATGTAACATACTGCGCCACTGGGGTTAGTGGTGATGAGGTGGAGAAACTTGCATTTGAGTCTGCAGACATCCACTGTGGGAAGCCAGGCACTCTGCACAGACAACCAAGGGAAGCCAGATTTCAGAAGTCAATAAGCCATGCCCCTGGCCTATGTGACCCACAGCCTCTGCCAGGGCTGCATCTCATTCCTGTCTGGAACCCCAGGGAGATGCTGGAGTCACCTCTAAAGATGCCCACTAGCGCAATGTCTCACTCTGTCTTCTCTCCATCAGAGTGGACCTTAAAAGTTTAATGCTGCTGACTGCAAACAAAATCGAAAGGAAAATGTGGTTCCATTTGTTCCCTCTGCAAAGGCTAACCAATAAAAATAAATTGTGCGCAACGATAGAGAAATCCACTGACAAACAGTTGAAAGATTCTAGTCTTTTCATACACAGAAGTAACCTCTTGGGAATCTCTTTTAAAATGACAAATCCACTTCTCTGTTAATAATTAAATAAAGGGCACCAAGAAGCATCCGCCTTCAGAGAGATATCTAGCAGGAGCTAATAGACAGCTAGACTGGCAGCAGTCAGCACCCATAGCCTTCGGAGAAAAAAAAATTAAACAGGATTTTTGAAAATAAAGAAAATCTGCTGTGACAGAAACAATAAAGGAAAAACTGAAAATAAAACTGATATTTAAAATAATTAACTGTGTGTGTATATACCTGTGTTGCAGGAGGCGTGTGTATATGTCTACTTTTGTGGGAGGGAGCTTTTGTTTGTGTGTGTGTCTGTGTGTGTGTGTACTTGTGTGAAAGGGGGCTTGTGTGGTGTGTGTGTGTACTTGTGTGAAAGGGGGCTTATGTGATGTGTGTGTGTGTGTAGTGCTTGCACACTGAATCTATATCTCATGCCTATTAGGAGAGTGCTATACCAATGAGCTAAATTCCTGTTCATTTTTTAATTTTAAGATAGGGTCTCACAACTAGATAACAAGAGGACCCTAAGAGAGACATGTATAGATGCCCCTGGGAAGGGCAAATAGACAAAAACTCCTAAATCGGGAAAGGTTGTGAAGGGACGGGGTGAGGGGACTATGAAGGAATGGGATGATTGATGGGGTGGAGAGAGAGAGAGAGAGAAAGAGAGAGAGAGAGAGAGAGAGAGAGAGAGAGAGAGAGAGAGAGAGAGAGAGAGATTACTAAAGAAAGCAACATGATTCTAAAACAAGCACACTAAATTTAAAGCCTGTTCAAGACCATACCAATGCAGATTAAAGCAAACATATCACCTTTTCTGAGCATGACTTGATCCCAAAAGATTTTGTATTGGTATCAATTGAGTTAATAATGTCTGGCTGATTTTAATATCATACAGCCCATTCCTTAGGCCTCAAAATAAAAAAATTTTATTCAGCAATGTGTGCAATTGGAAGCTATTGGAGAGAATATGTGTAAAGGCAAGCAGATTCCCAGAAAATGTCAGCACTTTGTCGGATGAGCTCTGGCAGCCATCACGGTGTTGACAATATGCTAGAGAGGCTCAGAACATAAATCAACCTACATTTGTTCTCGCAGGGACTCCGAGCTGGAATCACTGTTTCTGAAACTTGAGCCAATGTTGTCACAGCAATATAAATGATGGAAACTTTGCCACTGTAGTTTGCTTCACCCATTGCATGAACTGCCTGGCAAACAGCACCCTGGAATTTCATTAATTAGTGCTAACGATGATTGGCACTGCCAGCGAGAACAATAAAACAACCGCAGTGTTTCTTATGAACATATGGGTGGCAGAGTCACTAGCTGGAGAATACAAGATGGTTTCAACTTAGTACAGCTTATTTATGCTGCGCATAATTTACCTAATTTTGCCTTTTAAGGATAATTTATCATATGTGTTTTTAGCTTTTACAGATTAAGCAGTGAGGTATGAAAACTGCTTAATTAGAAAGAGAAACTACAATCTTTGTGTGAAAAACTATGAGATTTCAGATTGGGAAGGATTCCTTGAAATGATCAAATTCAACATCTTTATTATACATGTAGAAGGAATCAGTCCCAGGGAAGCTAAATGGCTTTATAAAACTGTAGTCAATAGTTGAATTAAGGCTAAAATTCAGATACTGTGCATTCAGAGTTGACTTTCTGTTGCACTATGTCTTAATTCATAATTCTTTTCACTAGATTAACACTGCATGTTGGCACCAGCAACTGTGAGCTGACATTTCGCTGCTTCCTGCATGCCTTTTAACTTAACAAGCTATGCGAAGTTTTACATTCCTCTACCATGTTGTTCCAAATAAGTTATTACCACAGAATGCCTTCTAGTCAAGGAAAGCAACCACTTTAAGGCTCACTTTCAGCTACTTCCTCGTCAACATTTGGCACAGTAATTTTTAATTTTTTTTTTCATTTAAGTCATCTTTTAACCAGATAAATCTTTATGGAAAGAGACTCATTCCCCTCTCTTCACATTTATAAACAAAGTGGAGTTTAGTGAGCCTTTCTGGGTGGTTCTCAAAGGTGTAGTCTCCCTGAAACTTGCTTAGTCTGTTGAAAAAGAAGTACAGTCCTAAAGCCCTACACTTTTAGATTCCAGAAAAAGCCAAGTGATACCTAAGTTGTGCCAGCTCATTAGAGCCACCATTAGAAAAGAAATCTGTCTATTCAGCTTAGGATCACTAGAGACCATTTCTTTGGTTTTTCCTTCATCTCTGTGCCCCCAAGTATCTATTAGATGCCCCATCAGCTGCCTCCGACCATTTTATTAATAACAAAGTTGATCTTCCTTGTGTCGGCCTCCGAAGACAACAGCAGCAGGTAATATCTGATCAACCCACTCTCCCCCTTTACCTACTTTTCCCTTGGGCAAACCGACACATGGGATTGATATTGTGTTGGAAACCAGAGGATGTTTCAGCTATTACTTTAATTTTGAAACTTCTCTCTCTCTCTCTCTCTCTCTCTCTCTCTCTCTCTCTCTCTCTCACACACACACACACACACACACACACACACACACACACAGCTTACAGAGTCCCCCAAATTATTCTCTGTCTTAACTGATAACAGGCCCCATATTGTCATTTCTATGGCATGCCAAAAGAAAAGTAAAATGACAAATGCTGATGGCATTTGGAGCAAGGCAGCACACCCAGGTGGTTACAAGAACCAGGCATTCCTGAGCACAGAATACATTGTTTGGCTTCCTGCCTTAAAATTGCTTTTAACAAACATTCTTTGTCTTTGTGACTTCGGACCACACTGAGAGACCTTACAGAAACCAATCTACAGTCACAGCCAGCGTGTCCTGAAAGCTGCTGCTGCTGCTCCCTCGCTCAGTACCCCTTCATGAGGATCCAGCAGAGGCTTGTCTCTAAATCTCAGAACAGAAAAATCTACTGAAGCAACGCAGGCTTTGTCTTATTTGTGAAGTTAGATTTCATTTCTTCTTTTGCTTATCTGTTTGGGGCGACCCCTAACCAGAGAAAGATGTATAATTAAGCGTGTGCATCTGCCTTTTTAAGGTGAAATGAGTTTGCTGAAGGTCTCAGGCTAAATGAGAAAAGCACATTGTAGGAGAAGGGAAAGGATGTGGAAGAAATCCTCTCCACAGAGGGAAGTGTTAAAGCGCTGGAGCGGTCACCCACCTCTCCGCTCACCCTTTCCTTCCTCAGAGAAGCAATGGAATATGCATGAAGCTTGGGCTTGAGTTTTCCTTTAATGAGGCAACCCAGCTGAGCGAACACAAAGGCATTCACTGCCAGTCTTGGGACCCTTCATGGCATGGCATCAACAAAGGTTGTGTTAACTTGAAAGATTTTCTTACAGCTCCCTTCCCAAACCCACCTGGCCCCTTGCCACTCCGACCACATGGCTTTGACCTGCACCTTATTCAGTCAAATTGATCTGTTCCCTCTACTGCAAGGGTAAGGGGCGAGGACTGAATTGTATGAAAAAGTATAAAATAGAGCATGTCTCCTGAAAGTACAATACCAGAATATTTTTTACTTGTTGCATTGCTGCATATTAGAAAAAGCAAAAGAGGAAATGATTTAAGGTCTTTAACATCTTTTCCTTTTATTCTCATTGACATATCATACTTAAGATTTGAAAAAGGAACAAAAATTTTCAAATAAAATTTTATTTTATTATAAAATATGTTTGTATCCCTTCTTTTTCTCTCCTATAAGTACATTGATTAGGCGTATGCCCCTTAAGAAGACAAGATTTGCTCTGACATTCAGTTTTCTCAAATAAACTCATGATCCAGATTAAAAACCCTAACCAAAAATAAGTTGTCTGCTATATTTGGCACTCTCAAACACTGAGCCAATAGAGGACAGCATTAATGAGATATCAAATGTTCTGCAATAAATCTTATCATTATTTCAGATTTTTCTGTCAGTAGGATACTTCACCCAAGAAACATAGTTGAGATAAACAACCTTCCAAAAAGGATTGTTCAGTGTTACTGAGAGCAGTGTTATCAAAGCTTCTATACTTTAGGGATCTTAGTGATGTCTCAGCAGGTAAAAATATTTTCTGTGTAATCATAAGGACAACAGTTTGGATTCCAGCACCCAAATAGCAAGCCAGGCATGCCTACAACATCAACCCCTGATGTGGGATTCCCTTTTGTATATCATTGGTTAATAAAGAAGCTGCTTTTGGCCAATGGCTTAACAGAATATAGCCAGGCTGGAAAAGATATAGAGAGAGAGTAGGAGGAGTCAAGGAGAAGCCATGTAACCCTACCAGAGAAGCCATGCGGGACACTGAATGGAACATGGTAAGCCACAGCCATATAGCGATACACATGTTAATGCAGATGGGCGAGTTTAGGATATAAGAGTTAGCCAGAAAGATGCTTAAGTGATTGGCTAAGCTGTGATTTAATTAATATGGTTTCTGAGTGATTACTTCAAGATCTGGGCAGCCAGAAACAAACAGCTTCCCCCAACAAATTGGCTCACCAATGTGGTCTGAAACATTTGGGGCTGATGTCCGCCACCCACTTTGGGTCCGGATGCTTATATGCCCACTTGATATGGGTAGGAAACTAGCTGAGACCATGCCCATGACTCAGCACTTCCCACCTGGGCATAATTAGGTCTGCTAGGCACACACAGGCAGGAGAGTGTAGTGGATTCCTGCTGCCATACACAGAGATATTTCAAGGCCTCACACTGTGCTACATGGCATATTTAACTATTACTCAGACAAAAAGGGTTTATGTGCTGCATGCTCCTTCTCAGTTAAAGTGGTGAACTCAGCTCCTACCTAGTGGTCCCAGAGCTGGCAGTAATTGTACCTCCACCATTTTGAAAGGTGAAGAGAGGCAGAGCCAGAACCCAGGGCCACTGTGACCAAGCTGCTTACCATTTTAAAAGCTTTCCAGAACAGAAAAGGATTACAGATACACAATAGGACAGAGTCAGACATAAAAGACCTCTAACTATGATACAGTGTGTTTAGAAAACGTACGTAGGCTTGGGAGAGAAAAGAAAAAGAGTAAAGAGGCAGTAGATATATATAAAAGAGTGCAGACAGTCATAGATTAAAGGAGTAAGGATAAAATAAAAATAAATATTATACTTGTAGAAAAAGTAATAGAGTAAGAAAAATAAGCCAGGTAAAGATGAAATATAGACAGAGAGTCTGGATTCTGTATATCAAGAAGATCTTCCCCACCTGTGTGGGTGGGTGTGGTCCAGTCCACTTGAAGCCATTTAACTGGGGCCACTCGCTTACAGTTCAGAGGTTTAGCCCATTGTTGTCATAGTGGGAAGTAAAGCAGCGTGCAGGCAGACATGGTGCTGGACAAGGAGCTGAGAGTTCTTACATATCGACCTGCAGGCAACAGGAAGTGGCCTGAGGCACTGGGTGTGGCTTGAGCATATATGAGACCTCAAAGTGACACATATCCTGCGGCAATGTCGTACCTACTTTAACAAAGCCATACCTCCCAATAGTGCCATTCCCTACGAGCTTATGGGGCCAATTACAGTCAAACCACCACAACCACCTCAAATCATGTTCTCAGGCTGAGGAGGTTACTCAGTGGTTGATCACAAGCTTGCAGGAAGCCCAATGCCTAATCCTCAGTGCAAGGGAGTAGGAAAAACATAATGGAAAAAATATTTTATTTACACCCAAACAAGCACAAAAGTCCTGATCTCTTTCATGGTGTCCTCCATCTTAGACTTTTGCCCACCCTCACCCCCATTCTCTGTAGCACTCTGAGCTTTTTTTTTGTTCAGTGCATATTGTCTTTGTTATTATAAATTTAATATTCCATAGAGTGTGAGACTAAATTATTCAGGGCTTGAGCCCATGAATCCATTTTACCTAGTACATAGTGCAAACAACACTCATTTCCACCTCTATCCTTTGGTTTTCAATATCCTTCTAAATTTAATGTTATGGTTGTCATTGTTTATTTTTGCTTAATTGCTCATTTGAGGAAGGACAATTGTATTGCTGAAAGGAAGACAACACGCTATATCTGTTCCTGGCTACCGTTCATTTTTTACTTTTGTGTTCAAGAATGTTCATCAGATGAACCTGGGTCTCTGAGTACTGAAAAAGGAATCTGTAAGGAAAATGTAATTTGATTGTGGAAGAGACTAACTGTAGATGCCCAGGTGCAAAGTTGATCACTTGGACTGAAAACAAGAACCATTATCTCGGCAGCAGGGAAGCAGGAAAACTTCCCACCTTAATGCTTCACATCCTGTTGCTCTTGCCCCCACATGGATGGGTCTCTACTGCCTTCTCACGTGCCACCATCAGTCATGGCTAGTTTTAAATGTCAACTTGACAGGGCTGAAATGCCCAAAGGCCTGGTGAAAAAAATATCCTTGGAAGTGTCTGAGAAGATGCTTCCAGAAGAGATCAGCGTTTTTGAATAAGTATATCAAGTAAAGACGATCTACCTCACCTGTGTGGGCGGGTGTGATCCAGTCCACTTGAGTTCTTTTCTTTTCTTTTTTTTTTTTTGTTTGTTGTTGCTGTTGTTGTTGAGATAGGGTTTCTCTGTAGTTTTTGGAGCCTGTCCTAGAACTAGCTCTTGTGGACCAGGCTGGTCTCGAAATTACAAAGATTCGCCTGCCTCTGCCTCCCAAGTGCTGGGATTAAAGGCATGCGCCACCACCGCCCAGCTTGAATCCTTTTCAAAAAAGAAAGAGAAAGATAAAATTTCTTGTCTCTCTCTTCCTCTCGGACTTTGGAGTATCTGGCTCTCGGGTCTTCATTTGGACTGGGAATTACAGCACCAGCTTTCCCAGCTTGCAGTTGACATCAGGGAATTTCTTGGTGCCTATAATCACATGGTCCCCATCTCATCATAAATTCCCTTTTGTCTTATAGTGGACTAGATTTCTATCAACTTGATAGAAATCTACAAGCTACAGTCACTTCAAAAGAGGGAACACCAACTGAGAAATGCCTCCCTAAGATTGGGATGTAGAGAAGCCTATGCTGTGGGAGGTCCTTATGTCGATGTTCTGCTTTTATTGGTTAATGAATAAAGAAACTGCTTTGGGCCTATAGCAGGGCAAAACAGCTAGGTGGGGAAAACTAAACTGAATGCTGGGAGAAAGAGGGTGGAGTCAGGAGAAGCCATGTAGCCCTTCCAGAGACAGATGCTTGACAGAACCTTGCCGGGAAGCCACAGCCACATGGTAATACACAGATTAATAGAAATGTGTTAAATTAAGATACAAGAGCTATCCAATAAGAAGCTAGAGCTAATAGGCCAAGCAGTGATTTAATTAATATAGTTTCTATGTGGTTATTTTGGGAATGAACAAGCGGCCTCCCCCAGTAAGCCTACAAGACACATTTTTTAAAACAAGTGCCCACTGTGTATGGTGCCATCCCTCGATTGCTGGTTCTGGGTTCTATAAGAAAGCAGTCTGAGCAAACCATGAGGAGACAGTAAGAATCACTCTCTTATGGTCTCTGTATGAGCTCCTGCCTCCTGGTTCTTTTGAGTTCCTGCCTTGACTTCCCTCAATCAACTGCAATTCAGGTTATATAAGCCTATTAAACTTTTCCCACTCAACTTGCACTTGGTCATGGTATTTCATTACAGCAATAGTAATCTTACTTATCTATATCTCTGGTTAACTTTGTTTTTCTGAAGAACCATAAATAATACACCTAGATCAATGTATTGTGTATTTTACATACACTCCATTTCAGCCCACAGATCTTAGCTCCCGTATGCAGAAGAGGAAACTCCCACAGCTGATTTACATGGGTAAGCAAAAGCTGGAAAACGCCACCCCACCTCACTCTCTACCACTGCCAAATAAACTGCCAGCTTCAGCAGTCCCCAGGTCTATGCAAATGAGGGGGCTCTATTTTCACAATGCTAATTCAATCTCTCCAGAAATCATATCTCTGAGCTCATAATTTTATGTTATGACTATGTTACATGCAGATGAGAATTATGTTTTCCTTCTTGCCATTCCTGCAAATATTCAGCATTTCTTCAACAAATAGAAACATTACCAAATTGTGTTACAGCTACCGTTTAACTGTACAGATGCTTTGTTCACTCAAGAAAAGAATGCATAGAAGTTCTGTTTTAAATCTTATTCTTTGGTCCTCAGGTGGTTGATTTTTGGAAAGAATAACTCAACATGCTAAATTCTGTGACTACACTTGTTCTTTGTTGGAAAGAAAACACTACTTTATACTTATATTTCATTAAACTTTTGCATAAGTAGAAGGTAGCTTTTACGTTATCAAAAGTTCTGTTATAGTGAAAATTACAGTTGTCAGTCAACCATCAACCTCATGCTGATTCTTTTACCTCTTCCTGGTGTCCTTAAATCAGAGCCAGAAATACAAGCAATATATATACATATATAGATAGATAGATATAGATATAGATATAAATGATAGAGAGATAGAGAGAGATAGAGATAGAGATATGAACCTAGGAGCAACGGTGACATTATAACTGTGAAAAAAATTGCTGCTGCTTAGGACCAAGCTAGACCCTCTGAATGTGGGTAACAGTTTCATGGCTGGGGCAGACTGCAGGGCCACTGGCAGTGACACCAGGATACTGCTTCTACTGGCTTTTTAAAACCTATTCTCTCTGGATGGATACCTTGCTCAGCCTGGATATAATGGGGAGGACCTTCACTTCCTCTGAGCAATATGCCTTGCCCTCTCTGGGGAGTAGATGGGGCGGGGAAGGTGAAGGGAATGGGAGGAGAGGAGGGAGTGGGAACTGGGATTGGTATGCAAAATGAAAAAAAATAGTTTGTTTTCTTTCTTTAAAAAAAAGATTTTTTGTTGCTGCTGCTGCTGCAGTTTCAACAATTGTGTTGTGCTTAGCTGTGAAGAAACAATTTTGTGTTTGTTTTTTCTTTTTTCCAGTGATCTACAAAGACTTTACTGATGAACCTGTTGGATA
The DNA here is from genome assembly GCF_903992535.2 of Arvicola amphibius. NCBI lineage: Eukaryota > Metazoa > Chordata > Mammalia > Rodentia > Cricetidae > Arvicola > Arvicola amphibius. The sequence goes on from NC_052047.1 coordinate 25,607,786, forward strand.
TGAGCACCCCAAGCCTCCTGAAATCATTTGAGTATTCACATCACATCTAAAACTTCAGGGTGACAGCAATATGCCTAGTGTTGGGTATCTGCTCCCTCTGTTCATCCCATGGCATTGTTCACAATCCCCATTTCATAGATGAGAAAACCAAAGCTAAGGCAAGCAGAGGAACTGGCCTGAGCTCATCCACCAGGAAGAAGATGAAACTTGAAGGTGAGACTCTGGTTATTTGTACCAGCATTCCAAAGACTACACAGATAGTGCACTTCTGGGGGAGTGTTTCTGTTCCTCACATTTTGGGGATCAAGCTTCGACAAGTATACCACTTACCAGGGTAGGCGCATGAGAATTAGAAAAATATTAAGGAGGAGGAACAGAGATAAGAAATAATCACTAAGACATAGAATAGTAAGGGATAGGCAACTCAGCAAATACTGAATGCTGAATTCACCCACATTTAGTTTCCATACACGTTTTCACCCCAATACAAAAGGGGGGAAGAAGTCAAAAGACTACTTTAACGTGACACAAAGGTCTACTAGAACAGTGATTTGCTTCAATACTTTGAGCCATCAAGCCATTAACCCATGAGAAAAGCATTCTGTTCTTTAGGCAGTGAACCCATCCTAGACTAAGTATCCTGAAGGTAGCCACTCCCTAAGTCCAACCTCTTAATTCAAAAGAAGGAGCAGAAGTGGGTTTGAATTTCCTGGCCTCTGGTCAGGGCAGAGTGAATCCACCTGTATGGGCCATCTTAACGACAAAAACACCAAGTAACCTCACCCTAGGTCAGGGTGTGTAGCCACACTTGTGGTCAACAACTTTGACCTTCAGACAAGGTGGAAATAGGCTCACATTTTGGGGCCTCCACACTCACACTTCGGAATTACACTAATAAGCACTTCATCTTTCTTCCATCATTTGGTCCATATATGGACTCCCACAGGACCACATACACAGTCACCACCAAGGCAGACCTGCAATGAAGAAAAATACTTTCCTGAAAGGAAAGAAGCCTCTGGGTCAACTAGAGACCTGTATCTGTTTTGAACAAAGAGAAAGAAGGCACTCGGTGAAATGTCTGTCAAATTTTTCAATTTAAGCCACTAGCTGTTACAATTTTGACTGAAAGCTGGAAGAATGTGCCAGACAAAAATTCCACAAAAGAAGCCAACTTACCCCATTAAGTCTCTTTTCGATTCGGACGAGAACCATTAAAAATTCTTTTAGGAGGGAATGACCCAGTTCAGAGTTTCCGCACAAGATATTTCTTCCTTCATTTTTTTTTCCCAGTGAATTCATTTATTCTACAGGGTATCTCATTTTGGAAGGGCTTATCCAGCCCATCATGTTATAATGGCACTTTGTCAAATTGCCCATTTGTTCAATTTTGCAGGAAGACATCTTTCCATTTAGCAAGTCTAATTTCTTACTCCTTGATTGTGGGTAAAACTTGAGGATAATATGTTGCATAAGTTCAATTTCACCACCTGAAATACTCATGAAGAACCACTCTAATTTCTTACTTCTTGATTGTGGGTGGAAATTGGAATAGGTACTCAAGTCCCTCAATTCCTGCATCATAGAGGGTCTTCAATGTACGCTAAACGCAATTCTTGACACATCTGTAACCTTGAACTATGGCTGTGAAAATGATGTCAGGAAAGCCCTCTTTGTACGTGTTTCACAAATACACAGGAAGAGTAAATTGACACACAGTAGCTTCAGCTTAAACCAGCTCCTCGAAAAGCCAAAAAAACAGGGAATAAAGCTTGTTCCCCAGGCAAATCTTTTCGAAAATTTCAAGAATAATAAAGCAAATACTTGAATTCTGCCTTACACCATTAGCACCAAGATTTCACTGATGGTTACAATGCACACCCATTTGCAAGTAAAACTATAATTCAGTTAACTTCAATAGAAAATTGTTGTCATTACACCTAATAAGCAATGGTTAATGCAAGCTCTACTTTAGCCTGATGGGGAATATAAGTAATATGTGCCAGAAAACCAGTTGGAAGAGCCTCAAAGGGTAAATTTGATGTTTGTGGGCTGTAGCTATTTGTGAAGACTGTGAAGTATACTTTCCACCCATAGCATTACACACTGTGTGGGTTCAGCATAATCTTGTTGGATTTAGTATGGCTGCTGGAAGTCAGTACAAATAGATGGGTAAATACGTATACATACATATATATGTGCATGCGTGAATGTATGTGTATGATTAGTATTTACAACCATAGGCATTTGATACTGAAAGGCAATAAAGATTGTGTCATTCAGAATTTCTGAAAGTAATTTCATAAGGTACTCATTATACAAACTGAAATATCTGTTATCTCCCATTCCCTCCAAAGGGCATTCCTTTTTCTTCATAACTTTTTCAGTACTTTTTTCTTATAGATAATTTTACTTTTTAACATTTATTTGTTCTTTCACATTTTCATTTATATGAATGAAGTGTTTTGACCACATTCACTCCCCTCCACCATTAGCATCTTTAGCCCCTCCTTCTACTTCTACCAAACACCTTCTTCCCACCCAGGATCTCTTTACTTTTTGAGCTTTTTCTGAAGAATATATTTTGCAGCATTTCTTAAGTTTTGCTAACTATATGACTTTTCAGATAGCATATATAAGGAATTTAACTGGGTAGATAGCACTGGATCGCTTTTCTCTGATTTAGTTACATAAATTGAAAGAAAGTGCTTGTAGGTAGAGATTCGATATTAGAATGCCAAGTAATGGAATTTCTAGGTCTGCCATCTGTCCACAACATGACTCTGTGCTGTATGACAAGGAGAGATGGTAGAGTGTTGTGCTTAAAGCATATATCCCAGAATTGAGTGATTTTCCAATAGCAGGCTTCTGTGACATCATGTATAAATGTGAGAGGGTCATGTCAGTCAATAAGCTGTCATGACTAGCGCTTATGGCTTTGAGCTTTAACAGTGCTAATCACCAGCAAGTGTCACTGCTGCCATCACTACTGCTACTCCTGTTACTAGTAACTATTATAACCTCTGCTTAGATAATCAGGTTAACCATTTCTAGGAGTCTGTCCTCAGTGTCAGACATTCACTGTCCTCCCACCATTTTAGTGATCACACAGAAGAGTGTAGCATCTCTCAACTGTAACCGCAAAGCAGTAGAGAGTCTTGGGAACAAATAATGAAACTATTGATTACATATATGTTCAAAGAAACATCAGTGGTGCACACAATAACAAACAGCTACTTTTTTCCCAATTAAAAAGTACTGCTTAAATTAAATAGTACCAAATCATTAATGATATTAGCTTATGATTGTAGTGTCTAGTTTTCACTATATTATTATGTATTACTATTCTGTTTGTTTGTTTGTTTGTTTGTATGAGACAAGGTTTCTCTGTGTAGCTTTGGAACTCATTCTGTAGACCAGATTGGCCTCAAACTCACAGAGAACCACCTGCCTCTGTCTTCCAAGTGCGGAGATGAGAGGCATGCACCACAAACACCTGGTTATATAATTCTTTGATGCTGTTATTGACCTAGTTATTGGGGAAGACTGTTGGCACTTATAGGCAGAAATGGAGGAATGAAATTCATGTGAAAAATAATTACATAATTACCAATAAAATTTATCTTAAAACACTTATACAATATATTTTGATAATGTTCCTTTCTTCCACCAACTCTTCCCAGGTCTCCCCACCCTCTCTACCCACCCAACTTTATGTTTTCTTCTCTTTCTTTTTCAAAAAAATAAAATAAAAACAAAACACACAAAAAATCAAGATAAACAATCAAAAGACTAATTAGACAAAAAAAAAATGCCCAAACAAGACAAAACAAAAGATGGAGTTCAGTTTCTATTGGCTAACTACTCCTGGGATCTGCCTGCAGTATGGTTGATGCATTCAGAGCTTCTTCATTAGAGAAAACTGACTTTACCTTTGTCAGAAGGAGCCAGCTGAAAGCAGTTTCTTTGTTAAGTGTAGGATCACGTGTCCACTCTCCTCTTTCAGTATTGAAATCCCATCTGTCTGGAACCTGTGCAAGCATTGTATGTGTGTTGCCATAGTCTCTGTGAGCATCAGTATCACTGTGTCTGGAAGACAAGTTTTCTTTGAGTCATCCATCCTCCCTGGCTCTTAACATTCTTTCCACTTCCTCTTCCACAGAGATTCCTGAGTCTTAAGGAGTAGGGGTCTGATGAAGACATCTCATTTACATCTGAGTTCTCCAAAGTCTCTTGCTCTCTATACAGTTTCCAGTTGTGAGTCTTTGTGTTCATTCCCATCCCCTGCTAGAGAATGCTTCTTTGACGTGGGTCAAACAAGGCACTGATCAAAAACTAAAGCAACCAATGAACTTCAAGTGGAAAAGCGTCTATTCATTCCTGTCTTAGGCTCCTTTGCCTCATGCACTATTGCTAAATTTTCCTGCAATAATTGCCTTTTGCTTATTGTTGTCTGAGATACAAAATTCCACAAAAGTAAGAACGGTCTCTATTTCTCACTTACATTCCTAATATGTTTTTCAAAATTTATTATGTACTGCAGATTCTATTATCATTTATGGAATAAAGAAAAGGAAGGGATAGAAAAGATAAAGAAAAGGAGAGTGAGAGGAGGGGAAGGAAGAAAGACAGCTGCACACTTTCCAGAGATGTGTCAAGAAGAATCATCCCTTTGTTAATAACCTAACGAGGCCACACTCAGCCTCTCGGCCCTTATTGGACCAAAGATGAAGTCAATGAACATGCACCACACTTGATAGATGATCAGTTTTGACCTTCTGATAAATTTGCTAATGTGCACGTCATTCTCATAATAAAATTCTCCCCACCATAAATTTTCTCTGCCATGGGGCTCTTGTACCTTTACCCCCTACTTCATTACTTCCCATTATATTAATTATCTCCCACTGATGGAAGCATATTTCTAGCCAGACAAGTTCTGAACTCACAATGGCTGTGTTACAGGAAGGCTCTAATCTTAATTCTTATAATCAGGTGCTGGCGGGATGTCATTGCGCAGCAGAAGGTATGTGAGTGTTAAGGTAATGCACTGTGATACTTGGCAGAGTGAGTGAGGCCTGTAGTGAGTAACCTCAATCTATCTGAAAGAATTTCTACATTCTGAAATCATATGCATAAAACTTTAAGAAAAACTGAAAAACAAAAAATAGAAAAGATAGAGATATTTATATGAGAAAAGTAGATAATTCATCCAAATAAATAACTCCATTTTCAAAATATTAAAAGTACATGAGGATACAAAGCAAGTAAAATGGAGCTAGCCCTGAGGAGAATGATCAATCAAAAAATTTGTGGTATGAGCAGATAACATAAAAATATCCACAGTCCTACAATGACTGGGAGCCAAGCACAAGACAGGATCAAAGGCATGAGGTAGCTCTCATCGTGTGGAACATGAATATACAGACCATTTGGTCATCTGTTCTATTCATCCTAGGAAAAAGTTAAGAATAATGCAGACAAATCCTGTCTATATTTGTTTAATAAGAAGAAAAACTTTATGAGGGTTAGAGACATAACTCAGTAGCTAAAACACTTGCCCTGAAAGCAGGAATACCAGTGTTCAAACCCCAGAACCCCATTTAGAAGTCCAGCCAGTAAGATAGAGACCTGTAATGCCAGCATTCTGGAGGCAGGCATAGAGGATCCCTGAAGCAAGTTGGCTAGAAAGACTAGCCAGAGTTAGCTAGCTCGAGGTTTAGCAAGAGACCTGCCCTCAATAAATTGAAAATGATGGAGGAAGACACAGGGCATCAACTTTGGACCTCCACATTCATGCACACATGTAGTGTGGAGCTGTGGACCGTGTTCCCGCCGCCCTGCTCCCGGCTGCCTGGCTAGCTTATGCCCCAAAATAACAACACACAAACTGTATTCATTTAAACACTGCTTGGCCCATTAGTTCCAGCCTCTTATTAGCTAATTCTCACATCCCTTGCTTTAACCCATATCTAATAATATGTGTAACACCATGAGTGGTGTCTTACCGGGAAGGATCTTAGCCTGCATCCATCTCGGAGAGGAGAGCTATGACGACTGCCCGAGGCATCTGCCTCACTTCCCTCTTCCCAGCATTCTGTTCTGTCTACTCCACCCACCTATGTTCTAACCTATTAGGACAAGCAGTTTCTTTATTAATTAACCAATGAAATCATTAGATAGATAGAAGACACACCTATATCACACACACATAGGTGTACTCCCACACACATGGAATACACACACACTTCATCACTTGTATCCCCACTATCTAGACTAGAATTAAGAAAATATTTTTAGTAAAGTCCAAATTAATATTTAAGTTTGAGAATAAGATATTTCTAACATGATTACTCAACTATGCCATTGTAGCACAAATGCTCCCTCAAGAAATGGTTGTGATTTGGTATCGATGTGGAATGTTGGCTAGTGTATAGTTGTTGAATAAATGTGTCTTAAATACATGAGGATTATCACCAACTAAAATCCCACCTCTCTCTCTAACCATCCCTTCCTGCAATATACTAAAGATAAAAAGATTTAAAAAAACCTTCTCATCCTGTTAGGAAAAGCAAGTGTGATGCTAGAGACAGTAAGCCAGGATGATGATTCCTATTGTAAACTAGGAATGTCTCTGGGTCTGTGATCTACAGTGGGATAGAAGGAAGCCCACTGGCATAAAGAGAAAAAGAATAAGGCAACATAGTTTCTGTGCTATATCCAATATGTATTATATTCCCATAATACAGATTGTTATTTGTACCTGGTATCTTTTCTTCTCTTCTTTTTATCAATGAAACTCCCCAGTATTAGTGGTATGAAAGACTATATGAGATATTGTCTCAGACACCATATTTTCAAGGCTCTTTGTAGTAGCACATCTAATTTTAGACGAACAAATATGAGTAGGAATGAGGTAAGCAACTGTGTCATGGTCTTAAAAGGCAACACTTCATCCTTATGTATCTTTCACCTGTTTCCAGAAACTAAAGCTTAGACATGACAGGAAATGATCTAGAACAAAACAAACAGGAAAAAATGTGTATCTGGATATGGTTGAACAATGAGATATTAGGGAACCTCATCATTGGATGACAGAACAGCGCCCTCCTTTCCCTAGACCATCCGCTTGCTCATGCATGTGCATATCAGATATTCTATCCTGTTTAAACAATGTATTAAGCAGGACCAACGAACTACCAATAAAGTCTCCAGGGAAGTTTCACATGTTCTTGGCCTTCTGATCCTTGTTATTTTTCAGTTACAATAAGACTGTGCTTATATGGGGCTCTTTCTAAGAAGGCACTATTTTTCTTAAATGACTTCCACTTGGGCTTCTATCACCTGCCAATGATCCAGAATAATATGAGAGAGATGCTGGTACCCAGTTTCTCTTCCCATTAAGGAATTATCTTCCTTCATTGTCAGTCTCGCCAGTTCAAGTTTTTATTTCTCTGACTAATATGACAACTTCTTCTTGCACATAATTATTAACTAAAAGGTAATTATTCAGATTCTGGTTTAAAAAAAACCAGCAAATGTCAACAGCTCTCTAGAATAAGAGAACTAGAAGAACTCTTACATTAGGCCACTTCCTAAAGCAGAAATTCTCATACTGCTCAAAGCATTCCTCTGTTTCCAAGGGGGATCGTCCAATAGAGTAAGATGATGATGGATCTATTTAATTTATAGTCCTTCCTGACCTGGAGGAAATATTTATCATGAGACTGTATTGTCAAATAGAGCTTCTAAGCTGAACAAAAACCCTAGCCTATATACACAAACAATACATGTACATATAAAAGTAAAGGGAACTTACCTGACCTGTCACTTAAATCCATAAAAATTAATTATATTTAATTATAAAAATGTTTAGCTTCGTTAAGATATAATAAAAAATAAAATTAAAATTGCACATAAAAAGTGTATAGTGATATATAATATTAAAATAGTTATCAATAAATAATTTAATACTTCTCTCCTCTTCTCCTTCCACCATCTCCTCTACCCTCACTATCATGCTCCCAATTTTTTTAGGCCACCTTGTCTGTTTCAACTTTCCAGGTGGATCTGTATATTTTTTTACGGTCCACCTTATTACTTAGATTCTCTAGGATCATGAACTATAGGCTCAATATCCTTTGTTTATAGCTAGTATTCACTTATGAGTGAGTGCATACCATATTTATCTTTTGGGGTCTGGGTTACCTCACTCAGGACAGTGTTTTCTATTTCTATCTATTTGCATACAAAGTTCAAGATGTCATTGTTTTTTGTTTTTTTTTTTCTGCTTAGTAGTACTTTAATGTGTAAATGTGTCACATTTTCTTTATCTATTCTTCAGCTGAGGGGCATCTAGGTTGTTTCCAGGTTCTGGTTATTACAAATAATGCTGCTATGAACATAGCTGAACAAATGCCTTTGTAGTATGATTGAGCATCTTTTGGGTATATGTCCAAGAGTGGTATTGCTGGATCCTGAGGTAGATTGATTCCCAATTTTCTGAGAAACCACCATACTGATTTCAAAAGTTGTTGTACAAGTTTGCATTACCACCAGCAATGGATGAGTGTTCCCCTGTTCCATATCTTCTCCAGCATAAGCCGTTATTAGTGGGGTTTTTTTGTTTTTTGGGGTTTTTTTATTATTTAAAGCACTGTTTGGCCCATTAGATCTAGCATCTTATTGGCTAACTCTTACATCTTAATTTAACCCATTTCTATTAATCTGTTTATTGCCACATGACTGTGGTTTATCGGGTAAAGTTCTGTCCGGCTCCAGCAGGGCTACATGGCTTCTCTCTGACTTTCCCTTCTTTCTCCCAGCATTCAGTTTAGTTTTCTCTGCGTACCTCAATTCCATGCACAGGTCCAAAACAATTTTCTTTATTAATTAATGGTATTCACAGCACACAGAGGAAGATCCCACATCACCTCCCCTTTTCTTTTTAAATAAAAAGGAAGGTTTAACTTTAACATAGTAAAATTACATATAACAGTTATCAAGCACAAATTACAGTTATAATATTTACAATACTTTCTATCTATTCTTCAACTTCATCAAAGACTCCAGAAGGATATATTACCTAAGTAAACAGGAAGTGCATTGTAAGCAACTTCCAAAACTCTAGAGTTGACAGGGACATCTTGCTACCTGAACAGTCACCCAAAATTCTTCTGTACCGTTGGGGCATCCAGCTTTAACCTATAGGCCCAGAGTATCCGGCAGACTTTTCCATGAAGCAGGAAATTTTGAAGACATTTCCACCTATATGGCAGTTTGTCAGTCACTTTCTTCTGTGTCCTGCAGAATATCTAGCAGACTCTTTCATAAAGCAGGAACTCCGAAGGATTGTCTCATCTTTAGGCAAGTTCAGCAGTCATTTCTCTGTGAGTCCTGCATGTCCAGTTCACCCAACATACCATCAAGCAGTCCAGGCAAAAGCAGTTTCTTGTCCAAATGGCTAACAAGCTTCATAAGGAGCTGCTTCGATACCCATTTCCTTTTGAAGAAGATACTCTTACATCTTAATCTATTTCTATTAATCTGTGTATTACCACAAGGCTGTGGCTTACCAGGTAGAGTTCTGTCCAGCTCCAGCATGGCTACATGGTTTCTCTCTGACTCTGCCTCCTTTCTCCCAGCATTCAGTTTAGTTTACCCCACCTACCTCTATTCCCTGTGCAGGCCTAAGACAGTTTTCTTTATTTATTAATGGCATTCACAGCATACACAGGGGGATCCCACATGAGGAAAAAGAAACAAAACCCCAAAATCTTTCTAACTAGGAATCTATACACACAACTGTAGCCATGACACATCCACAGAAAAGCCCTGAGTTCCCTGCAGAGCCTGTGGCTGAGCTGATTGTTCAAAGCTTTCTCTGTATGAAGCCTATTTTAAAAGACTGTGGGAAGTACCTCGTTTCCAAATATTATTCATTACTAGAAAATGACAGATGTGAAAAAATATTTTCTTAGCTGTTACTCTTTGGGGTTTTGCCAAATGCTACTTTGGGTTTTGGGGGGGGGGTGATGTTATGAATATGTACGCTCTATGATTCATGCTTTTGGTGATAAAGCTCCCTGGATGATCTTCAAGATGGGAGTCAGGGTTGCAGGAGACTTGACACAGGATGCTATATATGATGTGGGAAGTCAGACACTGGAATGAAAGCAAGTGAATAGTCCATGTCAGGATGCTTCAGGAGCCATTTTAGGCTTGGTAATTCCATATGCACACTGAACAGAATTTTAATCCTTCTTGCATGTATAAAGAGCCTGGAGTGGGGTATGATGTGATTTTTCTCTACCTTCATTTAGTGATTGGACTGACCTTAGTATCTGATATTAGTTTATTGTTGTTTTTTTTTTGAGAAAAATCACTTTATTTATTTGAGCTACCTAGGTAGGATAAAGCACCCTGAACCCATTATAATTTACTAGGGGTCCATTAGGGAGACTACAACATCATTTCTGTCATTAGTGCTTTTGATCTTAGCCATTCTGACAAGTGTAAGATGGCATCTCAGAGTTGTTTTGATTTACAAATCCCTGATGGCTAAATATGTTGAACATTTCCTTAAGTATCTTTTGAGCATTTGAAATCCTTCTGTTGATAATTCTCTGTTCAGTTCTATACCCTATTTTTAGTTGGGTTATTTAGAATTTTAATGTCTAATTTCTTGAGTTCTTTATATATTTGGAGATCAGTACTCAATAGTCTACCTTTTTATCATATCTATATCCTCCAAATTTCTTTTCAGGGTAGATTCCATAACCTACCTTTCTATCATATCATATTTATATCCCCTTTTCTTTTCCTTTCTTTTTTCCTCTTCTTTCTTTTTCTTTCTTTCTTTCTTTCTTCCTTTCTTTCTTTCTTTGGTTTTTCAAGACAGGGTTTCTCAGTAGCTATAGAGCCCATCCCGGAACTTGCTCTGTAGACCAGGCTGGTCTTGAACACACAGGATCACCTGCCTCTGCTTCCCAAGTGCAGGGATTAAAGGCAGGCGCCACTACTGCCTGGCCTTTTTATTTATTTTATTTTATTATTGTTTTATTTAAAACAATAACCTTGAATCTAATTTCCTTTGTTTATCTTTTTCCTGACCATTATCCAATCACAACTTGTAACCAACACATTAAACAAAACAAACATCCATAATTCATCTTGGGGTGAATGTGGGTATAGATTTCTAGCTACTTCCTGCTGATGGGGGCACTGATAATCTTACGGGGACCCTAAGAAAATTTAGGATTATGGTCAAGTCCTTATTGGAGTATTCATTTCAGGGAGCAGTCTTGAAGCTGTTCTGGATGTAGAACTCAGAGGAAACTGCAACAAATGTCTTCTGAAATGTTGGATCATCTGGGTGATCTGTTCCATTGGAGAATTTTCAGGATGTCCTTCTTGATCAAACTTTATTTTTCTTAACTCAGAATGAATTCACAGTCTCTCATTTCCTGTGGAAACAAAAGCAAAACCTCTTTTCCAAAGTAACATATTTTTTGAATTAAATTTTGAAGTCAAGGCATTTTGATCAAACCTTATTTTTCTTAACCCAGAATGAATCCACAATTTCACTTCCTTTGGAAACAAAAGTAAAATCTCTTTTCCAAAGTAACATATCTTTTGAATTAAAATTTGAAGCCAAGACATTTTCAAAATATATAAGTTGAATTAATCCAGCAACATTTATAATCAAAAATATTTTAGCAGTTGTTTCTCCTTCCTCAGTAGCCAAATAATTCAAAGACAACATAATAATATACAGTATCCAGATTCTTGGTGTATTTTCCATCTTTCCATGGAAGCTAAGATGGGGTGGATGGAAGCTGGGAACTTTAGATTTTTCTCCTGAACCTATGTAGCTAGGTTTAGGTTCTGATTCCTAGAGCTGGAATTTCAATCCCAGTCCTGGCCTGGGATGGTGGCTTAAAGCCTCAGCCATTGATGGCTTTTTCCTAAATTCAGGCCACAAAGAGTTGTGCACCAAATGATTCTCAAAGGTTCAACCTGCAGATCTAAAAAGCAAAACAGACAGCCACTGGTTCTTACCTCAACCTCAGTCTGAAATGGCAATCCTGCCTCCCAGAATCTCAGAATGAGCTCTGTGTTTGAGTGTTGTCTCCCCACATCTTATATTCCTTTCTAGGGCTAGGATTAAAGGCATGCACCATCCAATTTCTATGGCAACTAGTGTGGCTACTGGGATTAAAAGTGTGTGTTACCATAACCTAGTCTATAAGACTGACCAGTGGAACTGTTTTACTCTCAGATCTTTAGGCAGTCTTTATTTAGTAAAATACAAATGAGATACCACTACACATTTTCAATATGGAATATATTTTTATACACTTGTCCCACCAATAGTGAGAAATCCATGTCAGAGTTAGAACTAGAAAAATAATTAGCTTTATTATCCATTCTCATAATTCACTTCCATTGCCTACCTTAAGGCCTTCCTCACCCCTAATTATTTAGTCTTTCTTGTTCTCTTATATATGTGTAACATTGCACCCATATGTACATTTGTTTACACATACACATGCATGCAAGTTTCCTACACGCACATACATACACACACACACACACACACACACACACACACACACACACACGCGCGCGCGCGCGCACGCTATGTTCCATATGTGAGAGAGACTGAATTAGTTTTCTTTCTAAGAAATATGAGCTAAGATAGTCAAGAGAAAACGGAGTCATGATAAAAATTAATAACAATGAACTAATATCACAACTAATGTTAAAAAGGGGAATGAAAGTCAGACATTTACACAGTATTTGCATATTGAGCCCATTGTTTAAATTATATAACTCATATTTCTCTGTTTAAAACACATGAACATGAATAATTATGAAACTATTAAAATGAGGATGAATTCATAAAATTAGAGCAGAGAAAAACTTAGAATAATTATAGGTGTATACATGATTTAACACAATTTTGGGGAGTATTGCCTTGAAAGAAATTTACATTAATTACCCTTATATTCACAATACTTGGACATTGTAAGTGCTGAATCTGTTTGAATGCATTGTAAAAAATGTGATTCCATAAATAAATTGTGGAATTAAATAAAGCATGTAAGATGTATACCTTATCTTAACTTCTATATTTAAGCACATTCTTTGATAATCACTATCGCATACTTCAGATGAGATTCACAGACCAAAACCTATCATCCCTGCCTTTGAAAAAGAAAGAAAGCAACTCAGTGCAAATAAAAGGACAAATTTCCTAGCTCCTGACCATGAAGTCATAAAAATAATACATTTTAAAATCCATTTTCATAGATAGTATTATATATATATATATATATATATATATGTCCTGCCACCCTTTGAAAATTAAATGTGCAAAAAACATGAAGTATTTATAATATAAAAATGAGAGGCCAGCCAAATGAATTTTATATGCACAGCCTATTATTTTCCTAATTCTACCTTCCCCACTCTTCTACCTTCTCTATTAGAGTTCCAATGCAGTTTACCAGTAAATAGTACAATTAAAGTCAGAAAAGAAGGCTAAGAAAGAAGAAAGGAACTGAAAGGTGGTTGCTCAATTGACTAGACACTATACATACACTTAGTGTTTTCTGATGGGAAAAGTGAAGAGTCAGCATGGATCCTCCTGAACTTGCTGTTGCCATCATGTTAGATAGCCAGGACAGGAAAGTTAATTATTCGAGCATTCTTGTCACCATCTCCCTAGAGGAAACACAAAAAGTGCTGAATTGCTGACCCAAGGAACATCCCAGCTAGGAAAGCGCTGTTTTTTAACCATCTGGATGCCATTCAGATAGAATTGGGTTAGAGAAAGCTCAGAAGATAACAGAATTGATTACAGTATTGATTTGAGAGAATAGAGAAGCAAAGGAAACCTTTTCTGTATAAATTCCAATAGCGGGTTTTCTTACTACAGCACAAACGTTTCAATAGCAGAATATAAACCTGAATAAGCAATTTCTCTCACAACCACTCATTATGTCCAAAAAATTCCCCCCAAGGAAACCTAAGGACCATAAGCTTAGAACAGGAATCTGTTACTTTGCATGTTTAGGAAGATGTGCGTGGTCTGAGCCCCATATTAGGAAAGCAACTGGAGATGACATGTGATCACGGAATGGAGGTGATGAAATGAGGTGGACGAACATGAAGTGTGTCATTGAGACATCATACAAAAAAGTTGTAATATGCCAAGAACTTCACCAGGAACCTTTTTCTCATGTACAAGGCCAAATTAACAAAATTCAGTTGTCGGATCCTTTTTTCATATTTTCATTTTCTTCTTTTGGAGGAAGATAAAACTTATGATGACTAATAGATAGCATGCTTAAACATCTATCCCCAAAGCATATGGTATGGAATATTATGTCTGCAATCAATATATCATAGAAAAACTGCTAATAACAGAAGTTTAAAAGACAACGCATGCAATAAGTCCCTGTTAGGCATCTATATTCACCTAGAGTATACTAAAAGACTATGAGAAGTTCTTGAATAAAATTCAAGTTTAATAATGTTAACACTGACATCCTATATATACTTATTCTCAAACTGCTAAGAAAAGTGATTTTCAGGTAGAGAACTAGTTAATGTTTGCTCTAAGAGGGCAATGGTAGAGTTCTATATGATTTTTGTGGTGTGACAGTCTTGGAAAAAGTGAATACATTAATTTGGATAAGAGTAGCTCACTTTTATCTTCTCAAAATCAATTCTTTCTTTCATTGGGGTTTTTTAATCATTTGTCTATTTTCATTTCATTAACTTCTGCTCTGATCTCTGTTATTTATATCCCTTTATTGCTTTTAGAACGGCAAATTTTTATTATCATTTAATTCTAGGAATAGTTTTATTTACTTCTTGAATTCTGCAGTGGCTTATTTATTATTCAGTAGAATGTTGTTTAATCTCCATTTGTATATTTTCTGTGATTTCTCTTGCTGTTGATTTCCACTTTTATTCAGTGAGGGTCATATTGAATACAAAAATGCAACTTCAATTTTCCTATTTAGTTGTGACTTGCTTTGGGTTCTTCTGTGTGATCTATTTTAGAGAAAGTTCTATGGAATATTGAGATGTATATTTCATTGCACTTGGCTGGGATAGTCTGTAGGTAGCTGTTGGGCCCATTTGATTTATAATGGTATCCAATTACAGTATTTTTTCGTTTTTGAATAGATGCATTTATATAACACCTCCTCCTCAAGGCTCAGGCAATATCACAGTACAGTATAATGGTGCCCTGATGCTGAGATAACCTATGGAGATATTTTAGAAGATACATATCTATTGGAGAGTGGGAGATACCTCATTAAGATACTTGATGACACTCTGAACCCAAGGCTTGGGGGACTAACATGGAGAGGGGGCAGAAAGGTCACGAATCAGAGGTGAGGGAGGATGAAGCAAAAGAGTGTTATCCCGACACAACAGGGCCAATGCCTTATGGACTCACAGTATCTGTGACTGTATGCACAAGATTTGCACAAGATCAAGACAATCAATCTTCTAGCATGGAGTAAGAAAGGGGATCATGAGCCCCTGCCACTAAAGATCTGCAGAGTTGATGCTTCTAAGGGAGGAAAGTCAGCTTTTATTAGGAGCACAGCTCCTGTTGGATGACCATGCTTTAGTGGATATCCCTTTAGTCAGTGTGCAAACATCACAAATTGGACTCCATAGGTCATTTTTAAGGACAAGGAGTTGGGGAATGGGTGGTGGTAGTGCCTCAGGAGGAACCAGGGAAGAGTAGGAGATAACTGTTTTCACAATTTGTTATGTGACATTCCTAAAGAATTAACAAACGTATATTTAATTATTTCTTCTATTCTTGAGATTATAATTATGTCATTTCTCCTTTCCAAAATCTCCTCCCTCTGAAATCTCTTATACACCTCTCCTTGCTTTTTGCTAAATTTATGGCCTCTTTTTTATTCATTATTGCAATATACATATGTGTACCCCTCAATGCAAAAGTGCAATCTGAGCTGGGCAGTGGTGGCGCACGCCTTTAATCCCTGCACTCGGGAGGCAGAGGCAGGCGGATCTCTGAGTTCGAGGCCAGCCTGGTCTACAAGAGCTAGTACCAGAACAGGCTCTAGAAACTACAGGGAAACCCTGTCTCGAAAAAAAAAAGTGCAGTCTTCTTAGTCTGTATAATAATATTTCTATATATGTTTTGGGGATGACAATTTGATATCAGATAGCCACCAAGTATGTTCTTCCCTGAGGAAGCCTATTTCTCCCACTCTCATAATTCCTTAGCTGTCTGTTGATCTTTGTGTAGGATTGGAACATCTTGGGCATTCCTCCATCCTTCTTAGCATGCCTATTGTTGTCCCTGTTGAGGTGTTTTTAGGCAATCATATTAATGAGATTAATAAAAATGTATTTTTTAAAATGCAACTGAATCAATTGTATGGCATATTAGAAACACACTATAACAAACATTAATGAGTATTACTGATTTTGATTATAAAATAATGTAATATATCAGAAAATATATTTGTTCGTGTCTGGAATAAATTAGAAGAATCTAAAGTTTTACATGAACTATGATTGTTAACATAGATCTTACTGGCGGGGAGTGAGATAACTATTCTTTAATCATCATTTAAAATTTCCTGGAGAGTAAACTTCAGGAGAACACTTACTAGTGAGCAACTATGGCACCGAAGTCTCCACTACAATTCTAGACTCTCAATTGCTCACTGCCATCTACTTTTGCTCCCTTTGTTTTGTTGAAACAGATTCCTTCTGCAACCCAGACTGGCCTGAAGAGCTCTGTCTTCTCCCTCTATACCCAAGAGCTTGAACTCCAAGAAGGCATCTCTATACCCAGCTACTTGACTGCATTATTGCATTATAGAACCCAGAGAAACCTAGCAGCATTTGAAAGATTTATCCATGGAAATATAAGAAAGTTTTTCTGTTTGGGAGAGAAGGAAGAATACACAATGGTTTTGACACTGGCAGAATGAACGACTAACAGAGGAAAATGCAGGAGAAATCTTACCCCTCCTCAAGTTCATAAGGAAAATATTAATGAAGTATCTAAATCTGAAAGTAAAATGACTTTATAAAAGCTAAAGCTTGCTTTGGCAGCACATATACTAAAATTGGAACGATACAGAGAAGATTAGCATGGCCCCTGCGCAAGGATGACACACAAATTCGTGAAGCGTTCCATATTTTTCAACCCGAGGGCCACCTGGATATGGAAAATCTATGTAAACGAACAGAGACTACAGAAACAAGCGTAACCAACAGAATACAAGAGATAGAAGAAAGAATCTCAGATTCTGAAGATACCATAGAGAAAATAAATGCACTGATCAAAGAAAACAACAAATCCAACAAATTCTCATCACAAAACATTCAGGAAATCTGGGACACAATAAAAAGACCAAACCTAAGAATAATAGGCATAGAAGAAGGAGAAGAAATACAGCTCAATGGTCCAGAAAATATATTTAATGAATTTATAGAAGAAAACTTCCCAAACCTAAAGAAAGATATTCCTATTAAGGTTCAAGAAGCTTACAGAACACCAAATAGATTGGATCAAAAAAAAAAAAACATCCCCTCACCATATTATAATCAAAACACAAAACATACAGAATAAAGAAAGAATATTAAGAGCTGCAAAGGAAAATGGTCAAGTAACATATAAAGGTAAACCTATCAGACTAACACCTGACTTCTCTATGGAAACCACGAAAGCCAGAAGGTCCTGGATAGTTGTTTTGCAGAAACTAAGAGACCATGGATGCAAGCCCAGATTACTATACCCAGCCAAGCTTTCATTCACTATAAATGGAGAAAACAAAATATTCCAGGATAAAAACAAATTTAAACAATACATAGCCACAAATCCAGCCTTACAGAAAGTAATAGAAGAAAATTCACAAACAAAGGAGTCCAGCATTGCCCAAAATAACTCAGACATCTAGCGACCCTTCACCAGCACATCTCAAAGAAAGGAAACACACAATCTCTACTACCAAATAAAAAATGACAACCGGAGTTAACATCCACTGGTCATTAATATCACTTAATATCAATGGACTCAATTCACCTATAAAAAGGCACAGGCTAAGAGATTGGATACGAAAACAGGATCCAACATTCTGCTGTTTACAAGAAACACACCTCAACCACAAAGACAAACATCTACTCAGAGTAAAAGGTTGGGAAAAGGTTTATCAAGCAAATGGACCTAAGAAACAAGCCGGTGTGGCCATACTAATTTCTAACAAAGTTGACTTCAAACTAAAATCAATCAGAAGAGATGGAAAGGGACACTTTATACTCATTCCAGGAAAAAATCTATCATAATGAAGTCTCAATCCTGAATATCTATGCCCCTAATACAAAAGCACCCACTTATATAAAAGAAACATTACTAGAACTCAAGACAGCCATCAAACCAAACACACTGATAGTGGGAGACTTCAACACTCCTCTTTCACCAATGGACAGGTCAATTCGACAGAAACCTAACAGAGAATTAAGAGATTTAATAGAGGTAATGAACCAAATGGACTTAACAGACATCTATAGAACATTCCACCCAAATAGGAAAGACTATACCTTCTTCTCTGCAGCTCATGGAACCTTTTCGAAAATTGACCATATACTCGGTAACAAAGCAAACTTCCACAGTTACAAAAACATATTAGTAACCACCTGCATCTTATCGGATCACCATGGATTAAAATTAGAATTCAACAACAATGCTACCCCCAGAAAGCATACAAATTCATGGAAACTGAACAGTCAACTACTGAACCACAGCTGGGAAGAAATAAAGAAAGAAATTAAAGTCTTTCTTGTATTTAATGAAAATAAAGACACAACATACTCAAACTTATGGGACACTATGAAAGCAGTGCTAAGAGGAAAATTCATAGCACTAAGTGCCCACTTAAAAAAAAAAAAACGGAGAAAGCACACATTGGAGACTTAACAGCACACCTGAAAGCTTTAGAAAAGAAAGAAGCAGACTCACCTAGGAGGAGTAGAAGACTGGAAATTATCAAACTGAGGGCAGAAATCAACAAAATAGAAACACAGAAAACAATCCAAAGAATCAATGAAACAAAAAGCTGGTTCTTGGAGAAAATCAACAAGATTGACAAACCCCTAGCCAAACTAATCAAACGGCAGAGAGAGAACACACAAATTAATAAGATCAGAAATGAAAAAGGGGACATAACCACAGACACAGAGGAAATTCAGAGAATCATTAGATCTTACTACAAAAGCCTGTATGCCACAAAATTGGAAAATGTAAAAGAAATGGACACTTTTTTAGATAAGTACCATATACCAAAGTTAAACCAGGACCAGGTAAATGCTCTAAATAGTCCTGTTAGTCGCGAAGAATTGGAAACTGTTATCAGAAACCTCCCTACCAAAAAGAGCCCAGGACCTGATGGGTTCAATGCAGAATTCTACCAGAACTTCCAAGAAGACCTAATACCTATACTCCTTAAGGTATTTCATAATATAGAAACAGAACAGTCATTGCCAAATTCCTTTTATGAAGCTACAATTACCCTGATACCTAAACCACACAAAGACTCAACCAAAAAAGAGAATTACAGGCCAATCTCACTCATGAACATCGATGAAAAAATTTTCAATAAAATACTGGCAAACAGAATCCAAGAACACATTAGAAAAATTATCCACTATGATCAAGTAGGCTTCATCCCAGAGATGCAGGGCTGGTTCAACATACGAAAATCTATCAATGTAATTCATCATATAAATAAACTGAAGGATAAAAACCATATGATCATCTCATTAGATGCAGAAAAAGCATTTGACAAAATTCAGCACCCCTTTATGATAAAGGTCTTGGAGAGATTAGGGATACAGGGGTCATTCCTAAATATAATAAAGGCTATTTACAGCAAGCCGACAGCTAACATCAAATTAAATGGAGAGAAACTCAAGGCCATCCCACTAAATTCAGGAACGCGACAAGTCTGTCCACTCTCTCCTTATCTCTTCAATATAGTGCTTGAAGTTCCAGCAATAGCAATAAGACAAAACAAGGGGATCAAGGGGATTCGAATTGGAAAGGAAGAAGTTAAACTTTCGTTATTTGCAGATGATATGATAGTGTACATAAGCGACCCGAAAAACTCCACCAAAGAACTCCTACAGCTGATAAACTCCTTTAGTATCGTGGCAGGATACAAGATCAACTCCAAAAAAAATCAGTCGCCCTCCTATATACAAAGGATAAGGAAGCAGAGAAAGAAATCAGAGAAGCGTCACCTTTCACGATAGCCACAAATAGCATAAAATATCTTGGGGTAACTCTAACCAAGGAAGTGAAAGACCTATTTGACAAGAACTTTAAGTCTTTGAAGAAAGAAATTGAAGAGGATACCAGAAAATGGAAGGATCTCCCTTGCTCTTGGATTGGGAGGATCAACATAGTAAAAATGGCAGTTCTACCAAAAGCAATCTATAGATTTAATGCAATCCCCTTAAAGATCCCATCAAAATTCTTCACAGATCTTGAGAGGACAATAATCAACTTTATATGGAAGAACAAGAAACCCAGGATAGCCAAAACAATCTTATACAATAAAGGAACTTCTGGAGGCATTACCATCCCTGACTTCAAACTCTATTACAGAGCTACAGTATTGAAAACAGCTTGGTATTGGCATAAAAATAGAGAAGTCGACCAATGGAATCGAATAGAAGACCCAGATCTTAACCCACAAACCTATGAACACCTGATTTTTGATAAAGGAGCTAAAAGCACACAATGGAAGAAAGAAAGCATCTTCAACAAATGGTGCTGGCAAACTGGATGTCAACCTGTAGAAGAATGAAAGTAGATCCATATCTATCACCATGCACAAAACTCAAGTCCAAATGGATTAAAGACCTCAATATCAATCTGAACACACTGAACCTGTTAGAGGAGAAAGTGGGAAGTACTCTACAACATTTGGGCACAGGAGACTGCTTCCTACGTATAGCCCCAGCAGCACAGACATTAAGGGCAACATTGAATAAATGGGACCTCCTGAAGCTGAGCAGCTCTGTAAAGCAAAGGACACTGTCACTAAGACACAAAGGCAGCCTACTGACTGGGAAAAGATCTTCACCAACCCCGCAACAGACAAAGGCCTGATCTCCAAAATATATAAGGAACTCAAGAGACTAGACTTTAAAATGCTAATGAACCCAATTAAAAAATGGGGCACTGAACTGAACAGAGAATTCTCAACAGAAGAAGTTCAAATGGCCAAAAGACACTTAAGGTCATGCTCAACCTCCTTAGCAATCAGGGAAATGCAAATCAAAACAACGTTAAGATACCATCTTACACCTGTCAGAATGGCTAAAATCAAAAACACCAATGATAGCCTTTGCTGGAGAGGATGTGGAGTAAGGGGTACACTCATCCATTGCTGGTGGGAATGCAAACTTGTGCAACCGCTTTGGAAAGCAATGTGGAGGTTTCTCAGGAAATTTGGGATCAACCTACTCCAGGACCCAGCAATCCCACTCTTGGGAATTTACCCAAGAGATGCCCAATCATATTACAAAAGCATTTGTTCAACTATGTTCATAGCAGCATTATTTGTAATAGCCAGAACCTGGAAACAACCTAGATGCCCTTTAGTGGAAGAATGGATGAAGAAAGTGTGGAATAAATACATATTAGAGTACTACTCGGCGGTAAAAAAACAATGACATCTTGAATTTTGCATGCAAATGGATGGAAATAGAAAACACCATCCTGAGTGAGGTCCAAAAAGATGAACATGGGATGTACTCACTCATAATTGGTTTCTAGCCATAAATAAAGGACATCGAGCCTATAATTCGTAAAAAATCCTAGAGAAGCTATATAAGAAGGTGAACCCAAAGAAAAACATATAGTTACCCTCCTGGATACTGGAAGTAGACAAGATTGCCGGACAAAAATTGGGAACATGGGGGTGGGGTGGGATGGGGGGGAGGGGGGATGGGGAGAGAAAAGTGTGAAGTGGAGGATGGGAAGAGCTTGGGGGAATAGGATGGTTGGGATATAGGAAGGGTGAATATGGTAACAAGGAATTACATATCTTAGTTAAGGGAACCATTCTAGGGTTGGCAGAGACTTGACTCTAGAGGGGTTCCCAGGTGTCCAGGAAGACGCCCCCAGCTAGGTCCTTGGGCAGCTGAGGAGAGGGTGCCAGAAATGTCCAGATCCTATTGCCATACTCATGAATATCTTACATATCACCATAGAACCTTCATCTGGCATTGGATGGAGAAAATGACAGAGCCCCACATAGGAGCACCGGACTGAGCTCCCAAGGTCCTGATGAGGAGCAAAAGGAGGGAGATCATGAGCAAGGAAGTCAGGACCATGAGGAGTGTGTTTACCCATTGAGACGGTGGGACAGATCTAACAGGAGACCACCAAATCCAGTTGGAATGGGACTGATGGAACAGGGGACCAAACCGGACTCTCTGAATGTGGCTGACGATGGAGGAGGACTGAGAAACCAAGGACAACGGCGATGAACATGATGAACTCTACAGCATGGACGGGCTCACTGTGAGCCTTGTCAGTTTGGTTGCTCACCTTCCTGGACTTAGAGGGAGCTGGGAGGACCTTGGACTTAACATAGTGAAGGGAACCCTGATGGCTCTTTGTCTTGGAGAGGGGTGGAGTGGGGGTATGGGTGAAAGGCGGGGGGGAGGGAAGGGGGAGGAGGAGGGGAGGAGATGGAAATCTTTAATAAAAAAATGAGAAAAAAAAAGCTAAAAGAAAAGGCTTCGTGATATCTGACTAAAGCTTATGTATGGAAAAATTTATTTCACTTAAAAGAAAATTATACACATAAAATCTTGAAACTGAAAAATGAAACCTACAAATCACCCAGACAATTCTGAATACCTTCAACTACAAAATGATTTTAATTTTTTTATGTAGAAAAACTAAGATCCAAATAAAAGAAAAACAAGGAATCGAGGGAAATATTTGCAAAAGGTATAAGCTATGCAAAAGGCTACTGTCTCTCAAATACAAAGACACACATCAAAATAAACACAAAAATATGAAGACAAAATCCACCATGAGTCTAGAGGACATGCAAGGGGCAAATAGGTGTGGGAAAGCACTGTGTCTCACGGCGATCAGCAAAGTGTGAACGGCTGATAGACAGCCCTCATTTTCTCACTAATGACAATTTGTGAAAACAGGACTCCTGGGATGGGTGGAGACAAGCACTGTCCATCACTAGGGTTACTGCACTTCTGGATAGAATAATCTTCAGGGAAGTAACTTACGGCGATATGGAAATGGAAGCTAAGCTTGTTTTCTCTTTCTTCAGAAACTGGTTTTGGAAAATCCATCCTGTTAAGAAAAGAAGATTGCATGTGTGAATATCTATATAAAGATTTTTTAGCAAAGATAATAAAAATATAAAAACATACATGCACAAATCTGTAGAAAAGGAAGCTTGCAAGGTCAAAAAGCAAATTTTAAATAATTTAGACCTACAAAGACTGAACTGAGGAAAGCTCACAATTTGTTACCCATAGCTGTACCCACAGTGGTAAACCTTAGGATAGCAAAGAGTTGTCTTCTGAACATTGTGCCCCCTGTGAACACACTCTGACATACAAAGGTGATAAATGACTACTTTGAGATGAATATGCTTTAAAATTATAAACATAAGAATATACATTATGTAGTCACCTCAGTCTTATAACAAAAATAGAACATGGAAATGAGGTGGGAGGTATCTCAGTTGATCAAGTGCTTGCCTTCCAAGCATGAAGACCCATGTTCAATCCCTAGAACCTCTATAAAAAGAGTTGTGTGGTGATATTATTTGTAATAGCAGTACTGGGTACATGAATGAGCCAGGTAGATCCCTGCTAGCCAGCTTATCCTATGAGGAATGTTCCTGGCCAGTGAGAGCCATTGTCTCAAAAAAAATAGTGGATTGTACTTGTGGAACCCCAAGTTAGGCTCTCCTTTGGCTTCTAGAGGTAGGTGCACATTCGTGTGCACATGCACACAGACACACACAATCACATAATTATATTTGTGATGTCGTGTTTATACATATATTCACATTGATATGCTTGTATGGATGGAAATGAAGATTAAACATACAACCCTAATTTTTAATGTTGATTTTATTATACTTATAGAAATTAGAAACAAAATTATTAGCTTTCTCTTTACAAACCTTTAAATTTTTTCACTTGTTGCAACAAGAAAGCATTTATCTGACTATCTCTCTCTCTCATCTACTCACAACTATTGTAATGAGAGAAAAAAGTCTAGATTGATTAAAGTGATTAAAGACAATTGATGATATATAGAAAAGGAGCAGTCCCTATCAAATTATTTAAGTATCATTTTTGCTCATCCCCATAAGAACCTAATGGCCTCATCCTACTTTAAATGAGCAGTGATCTGTCCCATAGATCTGATGAACAAGTGTTTGGTTGCTACTGTATATTCATCAGTGTGAGCAGTAAAATTAAAAAAAAAAAAAAACTAAATCATCAATGCTATGTAACACACAAGCAAAGCCATCAAGTCTGTGCAAACAAATCTGATCCTGTCTATTTCTTTTCACTGTTAATTATATGGCTGAAGATGGAAAATTTGTTTGCTACTGTCTCTCCATGCTGGCAGGACACTAGCCACTGCAGGCAAAGGAAATAGTACTCTGAGATCACCTTCGCACAGAGAAAGGGATGAGATGGCAGAAACAGTCTCTGCTGGTCATTCCTTGCTGAGATCAAAAGCACATGTCCGGGAGAAAGGCAAAGGAAGGGGAAGGAATCAGCAAGGAGGAAGCTAGATTCTCTTTACAAGGGCTTTTGAAAAGAATAGCAATTAACTAGGAAACTATCACTTGTCACACTGAATATTGAGCCAATTTAAGAAGCCCGGGTAGGGTGGGGGAGAGAGAAAAACAGGTACCCTCTCCATCTCCAAAAGAATGTTGGTAGACTTTTAAGCACTTTAGAGAAAACATCTTTGCAAGCCAAATTGTCTTGTCTTCTTAATGCTGAAAAGACGGAATTAATCTGTTCTAATTAAAGAGCTCCTCGAGAAGATCACTGACACATTACTCAAGTAAGAAACGTGTCAAAAAAAAGTACAAATTAGAAGTAAAAATGGGAGCGCATCATTTTCTTATAGTGTTTTTATGTTATCTATAAATTAATATCATTAATGTCATTCATTTTGCATGAGGATGACATGAGGATTTATGCTGCACTTTGAAACACTCCCTTTCATCCTAGGAGGTTCCCTGTCTAGGCTTTGAAATGGGGATGCTGGCTCGTGGCTCCTAGCCAAGGTGCACCTAATTAATGGGGAGATCAAATGAGCACTCTGCGGGAGGCACAACCACAAAACCACAGGTGGTTGCCAGTGGCTTCGTTTAATAAAGGTTGCACAAACAGAGCAGCGAGCTGGGGTTCCTGTCACCTGCCTGCAGTTCTGCTGCCATTTTGTCATTGACATGAGAACAGTTACTGTGTCATAATGGCTCCCAAGCTTCTCATTCCACTGAAGTTCGGCGCTCTGCTCCTGAGAGCAGCCCCATAACATAATTGAGAATG
The DNA here is from genome assembly GCF_903992535.2 of Arvicola amphibius. Lineage (NCBI taxonomy): Eukaryota > Metazoa > Chordata > Mammalia > Rodentia > Cricetidae > Arvicola > Arvicola amphibius. The sequence goes on from NC_052047.1 coordinate 25,633,430, forward strand.
TAAAATCTGTTTGTTTTGCTGGGCTGTTGTTATTGTTGAATTTACTACTAGCTTGTCCCCAGAACATAAAACCTTATGATTCCATTAAACAGACAGACAGTGTTGGCAGATCAGGGCATAGGTTTTCGAGATGGGACCTGGAGTCAAATAGTAATGAAGTCTCTCTGCTAATTATAGACTTCATAGTCATATAGAAGTTAGTCTCTCCAAGCTGATTTCTGCTCATCTGTAAAGTGAGAACACCAGATCTGCTCTGTAGGCCACTGCAAGGATTAAATAGAATATTTGGATAGAAATTAATTATATACAGAATTCACTTAATGAACAATATTTAAAAAAAAATCTTGCAAACCAAGTGCTAAAGAAAGGAGGGTACTCAATTTTCTTTGGACCTAGCTCTAAAAAACATCCAGCACTTTCGGTACTTCGTGGGCTGTGTATTAGTTTCCCGAAAGTGTGCATCTCTCAATGTGATGCTCTAAATCTACAGGAAGTTTGGGAAACTGGTGAGATGGTTCAGTAAAGAAGAGCACTTGTGTTGCAAGGCTGGGGACCGAAGCTCAGTCCCTAGATCCTATGGTGGAAGGAGTGAATCAATTCCCATAAGTATTCCTCTGCCTGTCACACAAACATATTGGGTGTTCGTGCACATATGTGCACACACACGCACATACACACACACAATACACATCACCACTACCACACAATAATCACCATTATAATAATAAAACTTTATTTAAAAATGTTGAATAGTCTGGAAAACGAAGGCACATGTGTTTAAACGGTTGTTCTTTAAAGTGTTTGCTTGGCGTGGGTATCAGATATCTCTTCAAATTTCATTAGGATGAGGGACAGTGATGGAAGAGATACAGGAAAGAGAATGTGACTCATCAGTTCTTATTGGAAACCAGTAAAAGTCTAACTAGGGAGACACTTAATAGCAGAGTCTTGTATCTGGGCACCAAATCTGGGTTGCTTTTCCCTGTTGGAACTGTTGTGAATCCCAGATAAAAGACATCTGAACAGGCCGGGCGGTGGTGGCGCATGCCTTTAATCCCAGCACTTGGGAGGCAGAGGCAGGCAGATCTCTGTGAGTTCAAGGCCAAGGCCAGCCTGGTCTCCAAGAGCTAGTTCCAGGACAGGCTCAAAAAAAAAAAAAAAAAAACTACAGAGAAACCCTGTCTAAAAAAAAAAAAAAAAAAGACATCTGAACTTGAGGTCCTCCCAGAACAGCAACTATTATTTTCTTAGGTGAATATGAGGTTTATATTCAATGTATAATTTATAACTCTTGTGTACAAAGTATAATGAATGTTTACAGTAAAATTTCAAACACTAAGTTAAATGAATAAAAAAATCATAAAGTAGAAAGAAAGCATGGTGTATCTGTCATCATGAAGTTCTAAAATATATTCACAAGTGTGAAAAGTTCTTGATAATTTTTCTATACTGTACTCATCAAACAAACCCTGAATATCTTACAACAATTATTAGCTAACTTTCCTGTGTCTCCGCTTCCACACAGCTGACATCAGAAGGTGTGACAGCGTGTACTCCATTGGAGCAAGCCATGTGGTCTACGTGTTTCGTAATAGCATTGATAATTTCTATACACTCTTAAAGTTTAGAATTCCCTGCTCCAAAATCATGCTATTAAAAATAGCAATAAGACAGCAAATTAAAATATTTCTAATATCTGAAGTTGAGCTGGCTAGTGTCCCTTGACTAGGTACACTTAGTAATTAGATCTTTGATCAGAAACAGGCAGGTCCAGGTGTGTGTGTGTGTGTGTGTGTGTGTGTGTGTGTCTAGTGTATCTGTGTCTGTGTGTGACATGTGTGTGTGACTGTGTGTGTGTATCTGTGTCTGTGTGTGGCTGTGTGTGTGTCTGTGTGTGTATCTGTGTCTGTGTGTCTGTGTGTGTGTGTGGCTGTGTGGCTGTGTGGCTGGGTGTGGCTGAGTGTGGCTGGGTGTGACTGTGTGCGTGTCTATTTGTGTATCTGTGTCTGTATGTGTGTCTATGTGTGTGTATCTATGTCTGTGTGTGACTGTGTGTATGTGTGGCTGTGTGTGTGGCTGTGTGTGTGGCTGTGTGGCTGTGTGTGGTTGTGTGTGTGTATGTGTATCTGTGTCTGTGTGTGGCTGTGTGTGTATGTGGCTGTGTGTGTGTATCTGTGTCTGTGTGTGGCTGTGTATGTGCAGGCTCTCACTAAGATGAAAAGAAATTGGAAGAAAGGAAAACACCCACACGATTGAGAGTGGGTTTTTCCATTAAGGGCCTGGTGGCTGGGAGTGCACGGTAGCACTTGTGAGTGTGATACTAATGATGTGGTTGCCTAATGGGCTCGACACAAATAATGCAGAAAATTACAAATAATGCAGACTCAATTACTAGTGGATGCAGGCAAAAGGCAATCAAAGATATAACAGATTTCTTTCTACATTATCCTCGTCCCCCTATTTGGTTAAGATAGGCCCAGGGCTAGGGAAATTCCCTTTTCCAATTATTTTCTGTGTCCTCTAAAAGGCATTTCCTCCCCTCCCCCAGGTCTTTTATTCATTCTAATATTCAAGCCAGTGACTATTTACGATTTCTATACAGCCCAATTCATATCATAAAAGAAACCAAGGCAGCCAGATTGCTTTGAGGGAAGAAATTAACCTGCCCTGCATACTCACCTGAGGTGAGACTAGGCCATAACGTTTTTGGATGTGTTCGGCTATTCTGATTAAATAGTTAAATAGTGATTAAAGTGTTATTGTCTCCACTTATAGATAAGAAAGGTAGGAAAGTCAGAGTCCAATAAATTTTCCTTTATGATGATAAATGATACTGTAGGTGTCAAACCAGTCTTGTCTGATTTTGAAAAGCCATACTTTTTTTGAGTACCAGGAATTATGCTAGACCTAATTAAAGAGCAAGTGACTCTAATTCCAAACAACAGAAACAAGATTTGGCCATCAGAAGACAAAATTAATTGACTAAAAGACATTTGAGCCATTTCCAGAATCATGGGGAGGGCAGAAGCAGCCACGGGCATTCCCTACATAGGAGGATGTCTCTCAGACACAAGAATCCATCCAGTGTGGACAGAATGGGCTCAGGAGTTGAAGCGGGATTCTAGAGCTCATGATTGTCATCATTGGCATAAGGTCTGGGAGTCTCCCCAGGAGTGTTCCCTGCTACCTCTGTCCCTCTGCACAACTAAACTCCCAAAACCTTCATTCCCATTATATACATTGTTTCATGTCATCTGCCTTGTGTGTACTATCTCGTTTATTTCACAAAATGGCATTTAGAAGAATATACTTCCATTATCACTCAATTTGTAGACAGAGAGCTGAGGTTCAGGAAAGTTAAACCACGGGCCCAGAATTACATAGACTCTTAGGAAAGGGACTTGGCTCCTGTTAATTAGTGGCATGAATTAGCAAATGGGAAAAGCAACCCAAAAACTGAAGCTCAAGGTCTTGCCTCTCTGATGAAGCTGGTGGACAATATAATCATCCACATCTCATTGGAAAACACAATGAGCTAGTGCCTTGGGTTTAAAGGGCTGAGAAAGTTCATATCTGGTGCTTTTCAAATTTTTGGTAGGATACAAGTTTTACCTCTTAACTACATCATGGAAATCACAAACAAAAAATGAACAGACTAAAAAGAATGTGAACAACCGAAAACTGTATCCACTTATCATCTCCCTTTCACGCACAATTAACTAATATAAAATCACAAAATGTGTTCACTGGCTGTTCCCGCCAACATAGTCACTCACTGCATTCAAACCAAATCCGGACTCTCTGAGAAGTTCTCTTCTCATCCTGGTTCAATTTTATTACTTTGTAACTTGCTGTTTAATTATAAAGTTAACCCACTGCCAACATGTGTTTTATATAGTTTGGGGAAATCTTTTTTTTTTCTTTTTTTTTTCCTTTTTTTTTCCTCATTTTTTTATTCAAGATTTCCATCTCCTCCCCCTTCCCTCCCCTCCCTTCCATCCATACCCCCACTCCACCCCTCTCCAAAGACAAAGAGCCATCAGGGTTCCCTTCACTATGTTAAGTCCAAGGTCCTCCCAGCTCCCCCTAAGTCCAGGAAGGTGAGCAACCAAACTGACAAGGCTCACAGTGAGCCCGTCCATGCTGTAGAGTTCATGTTCATTGCCATTGTCCTTGGTTTCTCAGTCCTCCTCCACCGTCAGCCACATTCAGAGAGTCCGGTTTGGTCCCCTGTTCCATCAGTCCCATTCCGACTGGACTTGGTGGTCTTGGGGAAATCTTGAAAATGGAAGTATGTACATGTTGCCTCAGCTATTGCAGAGGCTGAAACAGGAGAATCAACTGAATCCAGAATTTCTGGGCCATCTTGGGCGATATAATGATGCCCTGCTCATAAAATATGAAGTTAATAGAATGCTTTGTTAAGACGTGCTGTATAAATCAGAACAGACTACATTTGCCGGAGTTATACCACATTGACCAACAATGCCAAAACTCATGGACATCCAACATGGAAGTCCCGAGTTCCTCTTTTGCATTGATCATTATTGTGGGGTAACTGAAATGCCTCAGACCACATTTGCTTTGAAACCCACACTGGTGAAGAAGCAGCCCTGCTTAGAATATTGCCGATCTCACAGCATACGTGCAAAGAAAACAGAAAGCCACTTGGTGACTTAATTTTTTTGCTAGTTGATTCTGCTATTTCTGTTCACTATCTAGGTACTAGGATAGTTACATCTGAGGCTAATGAAGTAGAAAACCACATTTATCTCTATGGGCAACTAACAAATGGGTAGGAATAATAATACAGTATACCATAGATAAGGTTTAAAACTCCGAGTACAGGAAGGAAAATGAGATGAATGCCTCTCTAGATATGTAAGGACATGGCTGGGTGTATTAGTTTGTGTTTGCTTGTTTGTTTATTTAAATTTGTTCATTTTATTTTATGTGTGTGTGCTTTGTGTGCATGTATGTATTGCACCATATGCATTCCTGGTGCCCACAGAGGTCAGAAGAGGGATTAAGATCCCCTGGTACTAGATGTACTACAAATGATTGTGAGCAACTCTGTAGGTGTTAGGACCAAACCCAGGTCCTCCACAAGAGCCATAGTGCTCTCAGTCAGTGGTACATCTTTCCAGTTCCTGGTACATCAGTTTATAAACCCACCCCATTGCCCCATTCCAGCACTGACTCAAATGATCAGGGTGCTGTCAGTGACAGGCTTAACATGGCAATTATGAAAGGTATCATGAAGGAAATGAAACAAAATACCTGAGAATGGAGATATTTTTTAAAGCATAATTTTTTCTCCTACTTCTGAAAGGTGAGAAATGCAAGAACAAGATGGTAGTATGTCCAGTGTCATGATGGATGCTGTGTACTTCAGAAACCATTGGTTGAGTGTTATCATTTCAGAAAGGTGAAATTCTGTGTCTTCATATGACACATGCAAAAGAGGAGAAAGTACCAAACTCCTTCCATCTAGTCTTTTAATAAAAGCAATAATTCATCTGTGGAGGATAGACCCTTATGACTTAAACACTCCCCACAAGGTTCCACTTCCCAATGCTACTGAATTAAGCATCATGCTTCAGGCACATAAGTTTGGGAGGACACATGAGTCTGTAACCTCCACTCTTTTCCTCCCTTATCCCATGATGTAGCAACTACCATATTACAACTTAAATAATCAGGATCAATTACTATGTCTCTTTTTTATCTCTTTACAAGTGTTGCAAGGAACTCAGTTAGTCTTGTCATTTGAATTTTCAGAACCATATAGTAGTGACACCATGTATTAAAATTACTTTTTTGGGAGGAAAATTTCCCAACAAAATTTAGAGACATATCACATGCTGTTAATATAGAAGGGCCACCTGGAATGTGGTATCTTACCATGGCCTCCGAATTGGACTCTGACACTAGTAATCAAATCAGATTTGTTGATGGTAAATAAATTGTAGTTCATGAACATTCACTATCTTGATCATTCTTGGTTAAAGAGCCCTCTGAAGAAAATACATCAAAGTGGTTAGGAAAAAAGCTGCTTACGGGTGTAATGCAAAACATCTTGTCTATTCTAAAGAGTCCTTTCTGCAGAGAAAGTCAATAAGTATTCTGCAGCGAAAGTCAGTAAGTGTTCATATGGGAACTAGACTTAGATGAAGATATCAATACAGAGAGGTTAAAAACAAGTTCCTGGGGTCTATCTGCCTACTTCTTCCTCACTCCTCCTTGTCACCAGTGATCTGGCATCATTCCTCAGAACTCTCTGAACATCTGGCCATGGCAAACAGCATGCTTATGAAGAGATAAATACTCAATATCAGACCACATTCCCTTTCAGATAAATTATAGAGCAGTTTGCACTATTCAAACTGTATTCCTTGAGAAACTTTATTTCACTGTTGTTTGTTTTTGAGGTGAGGGTTAACATACATATAATGAAATTCTAGTCCTATCCACTCTATGATTGTGTCTTATCCTCCCTCCTGAAGTACGACTAATAAAAACTTGGGGTCAGAAATTGGGGTTCAACTTCAAGATCTGAAAAGCAAAACAGCCAGCCCCTGGCTCTTACCTCGACCTTAGTTTAAAATGGCGATCCTTCCCTCCTAGAATCTCAGAAGGAGACTGAGCTGAAAGCTGTCTTCCACATCTTATATTCCTCTCTAGGGCTAAGATTAAAGGTGTGCACCACTGTCATTAAAAGCATGCACTGCCCAGTTTCTATGGCAACTAGGGTGGCTACTGAGATTAAAGGTATGAGTTACCACAGTCAGGTCCATAAGGCTAACCAGTGGGACTGTTTTGCTCTCCAATCTTCAGGCAGTCTTTATTTATTAAAATATATTTGAAATTCCACTGCACCCTCCTCCCTCTGAAAGCCATCTTCTTTCCAATAAGTCTTCCATGTTAATCTGAGCAAAGGGTTATCACTTTCTTCAGTAGCATAACCACTCCTAAATTACCCATGATCCTACTCATACTCACTCAGGCCACCCTGAGGTGATTGTTGTCTTTTGAAATCATCACCTCATGGAACAACCACAGCAGTACACATAATTAACGCTATGATATTATATACAGTCATATAAGTTATATGTTATATAAGATCAGACGTTTTCTTCCTCAATCAATGATATTAAGAAGCTCAATATAATGTTATTACTATTGATTTAAAGAGGGCTGGAGAGCTAAACAAGCACAATGGAATCATAATCCATATGGGCCTACATCTTAGTTTGTCTTCACCCTCTGCTCAGGCCTAGTCTCAGATATCTCATTTAAGTTAGTGAAAGAATATTTCTGGATATTCCAAATTTACATCTTGAGATTCAGGTAATTTATATAATGTATGTGGAGCAGTCTGGAGATGGGGGAAAGACTGACCACCTCAAACCTTTTTCAGATTTACTCTCTATCAGAATCTATTAACAAGGCAAGATCTAATTTTCAGAGAGACAATAATTACTTACTGAAAAGTGCATGGCTTCCCTCCATACTCGTAGGTATTTCCACTCTGATTGTCCTATTTCCAGTGAACATCTCAATTTGTTCCAGACACTAAGGCCACAGCTTATTGGATCCACTAACTCATAAGAGCTGGAAGAATATTTATACAGTATCTTGAACCAAATGGGCAGTCTCCTTTTGTTCTAGACACTACACAGCTTTTGCAAATGACCCATATATTCTATACAATGGTTCCTAACTCCAAATAAATCCAAGAACATAAACTCTCATTTCACCTATGAAAAAAAATCCATCAGTTCTTTGTTTGTTACAATTGGAAAATATTCCAGATAATTCTGGGAAACAAAATGTAAACTCATATATTTTGAAGAAATATTTTATCAATTCTTTGAGCATTTCATAGTGAATTTTGATATTTACTCCAACTTTCAGCTCTTCCCCTTAACTTCTGCCAGATCCAACTCCTACCTCCATATTCCCCTACTTGATATCTTCTCATTTCTACTTATCCTCTTTTTATTTAGTGATCCATCTACTCCAGTTCATGTATTTCTGGGTATGAGGCTATCTACTGGAGCATGATCTACCCAGCAGGTTAATATGCTAAAAAAAAAAAAATACACAATTCTCTCTAACTCAGAATCCATCAACTGTCAATAGGAGGGAGGCACATGAAGTCCTTCCCACTCAACATGATAACGTTGACTGCCTTGATCTTCTGCAGATCTCGGGTAGGCAAAGACAGCTGCTATGAGTTCGTGAGGGGCAGTGAGCCTGTCACGTCTAGAAGACAGTTTCACTTCAGTCCTCCCTGACCTCTGGCTCTTATAGTCTTTCCTCCTCCTTTTCTACAATGCTCTCTGAGCCTTGGGGAAGACGTGTGATCATACATTTTAAAGGGGTAGCCCCCACCCCAGCAGGCACGCATCTTCCAATGCATTGTCTACACAACCTCTCAGTGTCATGCCATCAGACTGATACACCAATGTGGTTTCCTGTGGGCTGATAAAACAATAAGGGTCCTTGTAAAGTGAGTTGCAGCACACAGCTAAAATCTTTTTTTAAAAAAAGGTGTGATGAAGTCACATTATTATGCCCACTTATTCATGTAATAGCAACCTTTTCTGGGCACTGGGTGGGCACTGAGATGTAGGGTGGGGTGAAGGTACAGTTAAAAACTTCCAGGTCTCACCAACTTCTAAGGAATAACCCAAGATTTAAATAGGACACCTGAATCGGGGAAGGGAGTAGATGCTCCTTCACTTAAAAAACTCTAGAACATCTTTGAGAACAGAAGGATATATGATACTGTAGGAGGAGGCCACTAGTTTGTTCCCAGCCTCTTAACCCCGAAATAATCACACTGAAACCATATTATTTAAATCACTGTTTGGCCCATTAGTTGTAACTTCTTATTGGCTAACTCTTATACTTTAATTTAACCCATTTCCACTAATCTGTGTATTGCCACGTGGCAGTGGCTTACCAGGTAAAGTTCCAGAGTCTGTCTCTGGCGACAGCTCCATGGCTTCTCCCTGACTCTGCCTCCTATCTGCCAGCATTCAGTTTAGTTTTCCCCACCTACTTCTATTCCCTGCGCAGGCCCAAGACAGTCCTTTATTAGCCAATGGTATTCACAGCATACAGAGGGGAATCCCACATCGTGATAGCTTCTAAAACTTCTTCTCCCTCTACTGCTAGATCTAACCTCTCACGTGGCTGAGAATAGCATTCAACAGCCTTCAGTAGAAGTTTGCTTTAATTCCATTGCTCCCAAGGTCTTCACGTGGTAGCACCCATGTCTTGGCTCAGTGTGGGTCACATATACACCTGTCAGTGAGAAAAGCATAGCTGCTACATTGGCACAAGACACTGGTATAAAACACTAAGGCTTCCGTTCAACTACTTCTCTCAGCCGCAGCACCCTCCGTTTGTGGAACACCTAGCCCTATCTTCTGTTAGATGTCCTACCACATTATTCAAATACTTTAGCCCCAGCTGTCTCCCATGTTATTGACATGGTACATAGGAAATTGGACTATCATTGCATCAACAAATTTGGAGACCAAGTTCTCCACAGAGGATCTATGAAAATCCTGCTGAGTCCTTTTATGAAAGGTCCTCCATCCCTGTAAGTGTTGTTCTTAAAGAGTCACCTCACTTAACTATGGCGGGGTTAAGTACCCCATCTTGCTCCCTCAGCACAAATAATTGTTTTAAAACTAACTTGGAAGGTCTTTCTCCTCTCTTTATTTTTGATATGGGTTGAGAACGGCACTATCTAAAAGTAATTGCAGTACTTCCCAACTCCTTTAGCTCAAATATCTAGCCCAAATATTTTAACCTTTGCATTTGTGACTTCTTTCATTACTGTGACCAAATATCTGACAAAACGCAGCTTAAGAAACAGTTCGTGCTGACTCTCAGTTTGGGGCTACAGTTCCTCCTGGTGGAGAAGCCACAGCATATAGGAGCAACTCTCAGCTCCTCCTGGTGGAGAAGCCACAGCATATAGGAGCAACTCTCAGCTCCTCCTGGTGGAGAAGCCATAGCATATAGGAGCAACTCTCAGCTCCTCCTGGTGGAGAAGCCACAGCATATAGGAGCAACTCTCAGCTACTCATGATGGAGAAGCCATAGCATCAGAAGCAACTCTCAGCTCCTCCTGGTGGAGAAGCCACAGCATCGGGAGCAACTCTCAGCTACTCATGGTGGAGAAGCCACAGCATTGGGACCAACTCTCAGCTCCTCCTGGTGGAGAAGCCACAGCATCGGGAGCAACTCTCAGCTCCTCCTGGTGGAGAAGCCACAGCATCAGGAGCAACTCTCAGCTACTCATGGTGGAGAAGCCACAGCATCAGGAGCAACTCTCAGCTACAGCTACTCATGGTGGAGAAGCCACAGCATCAGGAGCAACTCTCAGCTACAGCTACTCATGGTGGAGAAGCCACAGCATCAGGAGCAACTCTCAGCCCTGCACAAGGACTGTGCAGCTGCTAGCTCACTCCTGGATCGATCATAGAGCAAGTAGGCTAAAAACTGCAAGGCTCATCTTCTAGTGACCCTCATCCTAGCCAAATCCTACCTCTTTTTGTTTGTTTATTTGTTTTGTTTATTTATTTTAGAGATGGGATTTCTCTATGTAACAGCCTTGGTTCTGGAACTCACTCTGTAGACCAGGCTAGCCTCAGACTCACAGAGATCTGCCTGCCTCTGCCTCCCGCGTGCCTCTGCCTCCCGCGTGCCTCTGCCTCCCGCGTACCTCTGCCTCCCACTTAAAGCTTCCACAAAGAGTCACCACCTGAGAACCAAATGTTCAAACACACAAACGTGGGGATTTTTTTCACATTCAAACCATAATAATCTTTTAATACAGTATATTTAATCCTTTGTATATTTAATACTTTGTTTTCATTTTGAATCTTAATGAAAATTCTGGTCACTAGAAAATACCCTTCTTTAGAGAGAGGGGGAAGATAACATAAAAGATATTGAAAAAATAATGGAAAACTCCATCAAAATACCTAGGAAGAATGTCAAACCTTTAACCACTTGAAGTTTTGGTATAATATCTCTTCAGTGACCAGTATTTAATGTATCTTAGGCTGCACACTAAACATTTGGGCATCATTTTACTCATTAATTAAAAGTGATTGATTTTATTGCCTTCATTTTACAGATTAAATGATTTTCCAAAGTCACTAAGATACTCCCAACAACATCACTATGTTGGCATGAATCACTCATTCATCTTTTTTTCTAACATTTCTTCTGCTTGATATATAAAACTTCAATAGTTTTTTGTTGTTGTTTTCACTCTAAAACACAACAGGAAAACTAGGGGCCAGACCAGAGATCCTACTGATGCCTAAATATTTTGTATATCACATTAATCTACAATTCCCTATTCTTAAAAGAAAGCGTGCATAAACAATGAGGACACTAAGAGAGACTTACATAGATCTAATCTGCATGGGAAGCAGAAAAAGACAAGATTTCCTGAGTAAATTGGGAGCATGGGGACCTTGGGAGAGGGTTGAAGGAGAGGGTAGAAGCAGGTGGGGGAGAAGAGAAAAATGTAGAGCTCAATAAAAATCAATTATAAAATATGTGAAAGAACGTGTTACAGGGTTTGATTGGCAGGCAGACTACAGACATAGCTGTTCCTCTTTAGTTTCAAGTTAGTAAGTCTTACCACACTGACTCAGTTGCCCCTCTCATCCAAATGGAGAGAAAGAAGAGGAAGCAACCAAGAGTGTCTATACCCAGAACTCCCGCTGTCTCCCTAGCCAGTAGCCTAAGACTGAAGGCTGAATGAACTTGACTTGATTTCCCTGGGGCAGTCGTCTTCCCCTACAGCCTTCCAGGGTGAGAGAAGATGTCGGCAGAGACAGGCTCCCAACATGACACTTGGCACACATGCCAGGACTCAGTGATTGCCCAGGGGCATACAGTACAGCCTTGAATAAATGCAGGCTGAGCTAAGGACTGTGCTTCCTGAGTGGCTTGCCAACAATCCACTGTCTTTTGAAAAGGACTAGTATCTGCCATTAGAACTACCATTAGAACCTTTGCAAAAACACCTTTAACTGGAAGGCTTGCTAGGGGTTTTATTTCTTCATATTCTGGTTGTTAATGTTGAGAAGAGGGAGAGGAAAAGCAAGACTAAGGACTGATGAAGGCTTTCTGATTGGGGGGAGACAGAGTCTCAAGTGATGGCATAATTCATACCCATTTTGCAATGTTCATCTTTGGATGTAATTTTAATTAAGCAGCCTTATTTATAATTATTTTAAGGGCTACAATGAGCATCATTCTGCCCCCTCCCCCAATTCACACAGTGCAAGCAGCTGGCTATGACTTTTAAAATCATCAAAAAAATGTGTAGGAAAAAATACTTTAAAACCATCTATTTTGTTGATTCAAGCTTATTCAACCTTTTGCTAGTGGGAGCTTTTACTGTACACTTGAGTTGCTTGCTTGATAGTATTTGCCTCCAGTGAAATCCTGTTTGGGAACTCATATTCTTTTATATGCTGAAATTCAAACTGTTTTGAACAGGGCTGGCTTCATTAAAATGATTTCCTACCGTCACACAGTGACCTAAATGACAATTGACTTTTGCCTTCCATTAGCCGAATGCATTCACATTGCATTTTCATGTATGAATGCAATTCATGCTTCACATCACGTTATTTTAAACAATGCCACGATGTGAGTGCGTGAATAGCGCTTGAAAATCTATTCCAATGTTGGTGTCTCTTAAAGGATCAACTGTTAGGAGTTCTGTGCCCCCTCTGCATTCTAACTCCCCGGGAATGCAGCGCAGCTTTTAAAGGTGATTAGCCTTGTAACTCTTGGGGAACCATAAGCATCTATTGCAATGTGTTCTATAATCAGAAACAAAGGCTTCTCCCTCCCTCTTCCTGTCAGGCATCATACACCACAGAGAAGCAAATACTTGAACTAGCATAAAAATGTCTTTCAAACACTGATTAAATAGTAGTAAATCCTTAAAGTGATTCCCCAGCATTGCCACACGTTTTGGCTTATCCTCTCTCCTACACTAATTAATAACAACAAACAGAATCAGCCAGATGGATGACTCAAAGATTAGTCTGTAGTTTTATCTCAAATTATAGAAATACAAGATGGGTTGGAGGGGAATAAATGGAAAAAATAAATCTTTTATTTTTCTCTTAGGGTCTCCATCTCACTTTTCGATTCAGACTTTATTTTCCCAGTTTTGGAACTGAACGGGTTACTGAGCCTGAACTCTTGATGAATATAAAAAGCCCACAATGGGTATTTATTTGATCTAACACATGATTAATGTGATGAAATGCATGTAGTCCCAATCTTTTAAATCTCTCTGAAGAATTACATTCCTGTCCACAGACATGTCACTGCTAAAAAAATGAGCCACCTAATAAAGGAACACACAGTATATTAATATGTAATTTCTTCCCAGTATGAATGTTAATTGCTGACAGAGCAGACCTTATGCTTGGTCCTTGATATAAATAGACTTTCCCAGCATTTTCTTGGGTATCTTCCTTTCCATACTCCAGTTCACCTGGATTCATTTTAAATGTCCCAGAGTGTTGGCAGGGAGCTACTGTATTCTTCTAGATCTAGCATAGGTCAGTCCTGTAATGAGGGAATGTGGGCATATTGTAACTTGCTTATAGAAACTACCTGTGTTTGTGTGAAAAGAAATGCCATTTGCACGGTAGTCCACAACAACCAATATTCTTGCCCCATTCATAGAGGTCACCTGAATGACGCTTCCTTCAAACATAGGATCCCTAAACAATATGTGTAGAGAAGGCTTCTTTATTTCAAATTCTTGAAATGCTAAAAACATCGGGTGGTGTTTTCTATCAGCCGCCAGTGTTCCGCCTCCCTTTTTACATCCTGAACATCTTTTGATAAACATTGTCAACCAAAAGAATCTTATTCCTAAATATCAATAGTGTATCAGGTAGCAAGCAGCGACTGCACATCCACTCGAGAGCACTGTCAAATTCCAACGACAGAATAAAATTCTCCTCCAAAAAATTCTGCTTGATGTAATATTCTAATAATTAATCCAGAAGCTCCCCCCTGAACACATTTGGAAAATCTTAGCACCCCGCCCTGTGTTAAGTCAGCCTGACTTGGCACTCAACTGCTCCTATTTCTTTGCTCCACACAATGAAGGAATGTGGTATGAAGCAGCATTTGTTGATCTCTAACTCTGATGCCTGAAATAAAGAGAAAGTGGGAGTAACAGGGACAGCTTGGGGAAGGAAATGAAAAGAAAGAAGCATTTGAACCGGAGGTGGGTGATTTCTAACAGCTGTTTTCATTTTGCCGTTTTCTCTTCTCTCGGTCCCAGGCTTCCCATATTTTCTTACACATTTTACAAGGCACGCATGGTTGCCTCTACATTCATAAAGGAAACATTCTACCTGCAAGGGTGGCCAAGTCATCTCAAAGACCTAAAAACGTTTGTTTGTGTTGATTCTTCCATCAGTAAAAGAGATAATAGAGAAAGTTAACGGTCTGTCGGTCTCTGAGCACATCTGTGTTTTTTTTTCTCCTTTTGTGCTTGAAATATTTGCTTTCACAACTGCCTGAGCACAGAGTTACGGTTTGTGTCTCCTACTACAACATCCAAATTCCTTATTTTATTTACTGATTGGTCGCTGAACGTGTAACTAACCAGTCGTGACCTGAAGCTGCTTCCCACATTCCTTCGCTGTTCACATTGCTAAGTCTGCATACGGTGGTCTACCTGGAGGAGAAACTCAAACAATTTTTAAGGATTTTACAACTCCATGTTACATGGGCCTATCAACGTCACATCAGGTCGACCGGTAAACATCAGAGTTTGTGCCTGTTTCTGAGACCTTGGTGCCTAGTGTCCCTGAGTAGCTAGTCATCAAGTCTCAGCTGTCTGGAAAGAGCTTTGACCTGTCTGTCAGGTGGTGATGATGCTAAACACTGAAGAGGAGCAGCTAGCGTGCTTCCTAGTCAAAATGTTTGATTTGCCCCCTTCCTCCAACAAAGATGGAGATTAATTTTCAAAAGGTGACAGTCAGTAGCAGCAGCTCACAGCATCCCAGGAGGTGACTCAGTGACAGAATCTGCATTTTCCTTACTTTACGTTTTTAAGACTTATTTTATTTTATGTGTGTGAGTGTTTTGCCTTCACGGATGTAAGTACGGCAGATGCATGTTCTACCCCGAGAGATCAGAAGAGGGCACTGGATCCCCTAGTGCTGGAATTGAAGATGGCTGTGAGTGGCCATGTGGGTGCTTGGGTCATCTGCTAGAGCAGCAAGTGCTCTTAACCGCTGAGCCATCTTTTGAGCACCTACACTCCTGGATGTTCTGGACATACATAGCCAGGCTCATAATGCAGAGGACCCTCAGGCAGTCACATGATCAGCCACCATCCCATCTCCAGCCCTCCACCTGGAGCAGGAGTCTCCTACCTCTTGCTCCTACTAGTGACTGAATGGCCACAGTTCTGCTAGCAGTGACTCTTGGTTGCATGACCATCTTTGGGAGGTTGGAGAACACTCAGACGATTAGATGCTGTTAGACTCTCCTAACTTTATCCCTTTGGCACCTTTTCAGCGACTCAGTTTAGCTCTCCGACTCATCTTAATTGTCTAAAAGTAAAACCACCAGACTTTTTATGCCATTTATTCTTTCTAAAAATACTGATGTCAAGTTCTCCTTTTAGTAACTTCCCTTCATTTTTCAGAACCCAAACGTCCAGATCCAGTTAAGAACAATTGAACATTGCAAGGAGCGGAATCGCTTTGGATCAGTTGGCCATTCGTCTGGTGTTTACAGTGTGAGCCACCCACCCTCAGAACTTTATGCGGCAGCATCCTGTCTCCTGGCACAGAACATCTGTGAACTGGGGCTGACCAGCACAGAGAGAAGTCATTTCCCTACTTCATCTCAAGACAACGCTCCGTGCTTCTTTCCAGCAACTGCTTTGCTTCCTTCCTCTCCATAGACCAGACAATAATATCAGATGTCTCCTCTCTATGGCAACTGAAACCTTGGAGTCAAATTTGCAGACCACCTACAGGGAACGAGTCCTTGTTCAGAACACCGCTGCCTGCACTAGCCTTTTCTGGAACTTTCCTTCGTTTTGCTGCCTTGGTGTTTCCTTCACTGTGATTTCACTTTATTCATTCTTCAGTGGGGGCTTTGTTGGCGGTGGTAGTAACAGAGAGGGTTATGTATGTAGATTTGTAACATATACACATGTGTACACACCATGAGAAAAGTGTGCACACTGTGATAAAACTCTCCTGATATAGTCTATTCGAGAATGAGATGGTGTACTCATGTCCTCTGTGGTGTTATCACGTGACACATTCCTGCTCTCCCCCGCAGCTGAGTCTGACTAACACCGCTTGTTAGCTAACCTCAACTTGTTTGTCAGTACAACCCTAAGCGGTTGCAGCCACCCCCAAACAATCAGAACGTCTGGGAGAGGGGAAAGGCTGAAAAAGACAGAGAGATGTGGAGAAAAGGGGGCTTTAAAACTAATAAAAACAAAGCAGCAGTTGCCCCCAAGTTGACTCGCTTTTGACAAGCATCATGATGAGTGATTTTCACCTCTCTGATGTTTGCACATTAGGGCCCCTGAAGGTGTATTCTGGCTGACCCCCTCTTTTTAAAAGGCTAAAAGACCATTTTGTTCCTGTGGCTTTCAGCTTTATTTTTTTCTTCCTGTTGGTATAACATGGTGATGCTTTTGAATAGGCTCCCCGTGCCCACCCCACTGAAAGTGACTAATTCACAGGGCTCTCAGGTCATTACTACATCCTATCACCTACGGGTCCCAGTTCAGGAAACAAATCCTGGCCACCTTCTCAGGGGGTTAATTCTGCTACAAATGGACCACTAAATGCAGGTGATTGTCTACGGAAAACATCCAGGGCTTCCACAGAGTGGCCGTCAGGACCATTACTCTGAGAGTAGTAATTTGACTTGCATTCTGCATGTTAGCTAGGGTGTCAGTGGCCACATGACAGAGAAATAATGAGATGACAATAGCTCCTCTGCTCAACCCATGCCTGAAGCCTTGACTCTGGGAACCCGGCCAGCTACCTTCCCTGGGCAGTTGTCTGCTTCACTCCAAGAAGGAATGTAAAGGGCTTTCCATCTCCCTCCAAGATGCATAGTCTTGTCTTTGCATCCCAAGTTGGGAAAAAGGCCTTGCTGAGAATGACATCATTTGCTACAGACCTTGTCCAGGGACTAGAGGACACTTCAGAGAGTCCTTACGAACACTCCTTGTAGTAAAAGGAATGACATTTTATTTTCAAATGTCTTAACACTGGTCTGTTCAATCTGCATCCTAGAGGAAAGAAGATAAAAGACAGAAAATTACATTAAATCAGTAACTCAAGGAAGTCTCTATAGACACAAAGGCTCATCCTCCCTAATTTTAACAAAATCTTGACATATAACCTTGTGCAAACACTGAGCAATATTTTCTTTTTTCTACTCAAAATTATATCACTATCCCTACTTGTGTTGCTGTGTCCAAATACCTGGCCAGAAACAGTGTAAGGGAGAAAGAGTTCGCTTGGGCTCACAGTGTGAGGGCAGCCCACAAATTCCCATGAGGAAGGAGCTGTCTCTCTCACAGAGCCACAAAGGGAAAGAAGGATGGAGAGGGACTAGGAAAACAAAACCCTTACAAGGAAAAGCACCAGGGTCCACAGTCCTTGATACTGAGAGCCTTTTAAGGGTTCCACCACTTCCCAAGAGTCACATTGAAAGGAGCATTAGCATGTAGGCATTTGGAAAGATTTCCTTACTGCATGAAAAGGAGAGGAGTCTTTCATCAAGGAAGATGGGAGACGTTCATAGCCCGCTCCAGTCTCCCCAGTTTTCCTTTCTTCTTGAATCAAATGTAGTCTCAGTGAATGAAGCAGGAAGCAGGGGGGTTATAGCAAGCTCGTTAAAGATGTGTGTAAAGAAATGGAAAAAAATGGATTTTCCATGCCATCACTGAACAACTGAGCTAATGCCAGAAACTGTACGATTATAGACTTTTTTAATAGAATAAACACAAATTCATATCTTGCTAAAAGATACTCTTCTTTGTAATTCCAAGCATTGCTGTGTACACCTTTAATGCCAGCATTCAGGGCACAGAGGCAGATGGATTTCTGTGAGTTGGAGGCTAACCTAGACTACATAATGAGACCGTGCCTTAAAGAAGAAAGGAAGGAAGGAAGGAAGGAAGGAAGGAAGGAAGGAAGGAAGGAAGGAAGGAAGAAAGGAAAAGGGGAAAGGAAAGGAAAGGAAAGGAAAGGAAAGGAAAGGAAAGGAAAAGACATTCTTACACTCTTATTTGGACATATTCTTGTTTGCACCCAAAACATATACTTGATTGACCCAAAGGTTTAGAGATTTGCAAAAACCAACTGTGAATGAACTAGAAGTAGATGATTAAAAAATTCTAGAGTGTGGAAATGGAGGGATAAAGTAACACCTGTTTTGTTCAGTTCTTACCAGTTGGGATACCTCAAGTCAGAAGGGAATGACAGGCTGAGAACAGTTAGTGCCTTCCTTCATTCACATGTTCCTGACAGATAAAGTCTCACTGCCCATGGCAAATAGGGCAGAAAGCCAAAAAACTGCCGGAGACCAGCACTCTCACTCATAAGGTCTTCACTCCTGCATCTAGGAGAAGGCTGGGACACTTCTTGTTTAACCTTGAGGTTTAGTGATATACCTAATGTTGCTGATAGCATACACATAGACACAGAGAGATACACACAGACACACACACACACACACAAACACACACAAGCACACATACATACAAACCTTCCTAAAGAGACTGCACATTGTAGGAGCTAGTACTGGGCCATTAGAGACAAGCTCTTTGCCATGAAACTATGTAAAACACCTTGATTGTCTACTTGGTCAATGGAAAATAGTACAACAAGAGAGAGGAAACCTAGCACTTAGCAGAAAGATTCACTGCTGACATTTTCATTTGGTTGTTATGAGAAGAAAATTCACAGCCAGTGGCTGTCAAGTCCCAACACACAGGAGTTAACATGCTCCAGTGGTTGACAGATGCACTCATTTTTACCTTCATAAAAGAGAACAAAACAGGGTACAGGGCACAAGGAGTACAGAAATGACCACATCTAACTCTTTCTGACACTCACAGTTACAAAGTTTGGTGCAAATGCACACATTAACCCCTGAAGAAACACAGAGCTCAAGGAATGGAAGAACGCCAGAGTGCAGCCTTCTCTTCACTCCACTTCAGCTTCTGCCTTGCACTCTTGCCAAGTCTTATCAGATGAGTGCTATAAGCAACGTAATTTATGTAAATAGAATCCATTATGCAAATGCTTCCAACTTGCTTGCTACTTAGAAATTTTGTTCTTTTATGTTTAAGAAACATAGCCTTTATCCCCTGGAATAGACAGATTGGTTGTGTTTATGTTCCTAAAGCCTTCTGCTACTGTTCTGGGCTTTGAGGAAAAGTCATCTTTTATTTTTAAAAATGCTTTGCCTTGCCTCTCATCCCGTTCTGTAAAAATAGCCTCTTTGTTTAGTTGGTTGGTTTGCACACTGGCTTAATGACTGCAGTGCTTTCTCAGAACCTTGGTGGGCAGGGTAGTACACAGAGATGAATGCATAGATTATAGCCTCTCCTCCACAGGGAATCTGTTGTTTTGTTGGGTTGGCACGAAACTGAATAATTCGATTAATTCAGAGATCTCTGTGAGCTTTATCCTCTGCTCTGTTTTAGTCCTATTTCCAAATACGAACTTGATAAAATGCTGGTCTGAAGCCATAAAGAAAGAAATAGGTATGTGTTCTTTGTGTTAATATTCTCTCTATATCTTAAAGTTGCAAGCCAAATTATAGTGAGATATAAGATAGCATTAACCTCAGCACACATGGACATATTAAAATGTTCTTTCTGCTCACACAAGCTGCATCTCCTATGTTCTTATTGATCATGTTTGCACACCTATGCGTATAGCAAGCTAAAAGGAGAGGGGAAGGCATCCCATCCCGACATGAGAAGGCTGGAAGAGATGCCTGTGCTTTAATAAATGAACATTGCAACAAATAAATTATGAATTTCAAACTCGCCTCCCACCCTGCAGAAACACATTTTTCACACTGATGAGTCACTATAACAGAACTGCAAGCTCCACGTCATTTTAACATAGTGCTGTTTTCATAAAAGAAACAAAACATCCTAACACTTCCACTTTGACTGATCTTTGTTTTGCCACTTCATAAGCAACACAATCCAACAAACTGTGACCTAAGTACATTAAATTTTGGTCAGTCCAGTATAAATCCCTCTTATTTCATGTTGGGTTAAGCATTTTTTCAAGCACCTTGCTTGAAGAACTGCCCTGTGCTTTGCCAGTTGCTTAGGGATGAACAACATTGGATGACTTTCTTGCAATGCTTTATTTGTGTTCAAATTAAGTGGGTCTATTTTCAGGTCAATTCTTAAATTTTTCAGAAAAAAAAATTTACTGAGCACCAAGTAAGTGGCAAGGCATTGTCTGGTCTCTGGGATCATAGCAATGACTAAGAAAGACAAGGTCCCAGCCCTTGTGATACTTATATTCTAGTGGAAGGGGACAAACAATACATGTGCACATAAACAAGAGGACAGGATGACTTCACACAGCAATTACGCTATGAAAAATTGGATGGACAAGTAGATAGATCGAGGAGTGGTTACAGAGGATATTAAGTAATAAGTAATCTTCTGGGCAGGGACAGTGCCCTGAAACAGAAATACTTAGGAGATCCTCACAAGAAGATATACAGGGTTCATACATAATCTCTGCAGAGCAGATGGCTGAAACTTAGGTCCCAAGCTAGGAGTTAACTTGTCCTGCTTAAGAATTGGTGGACGAATAATTGCATCTGGGACTGAAAGGATGAAGGAAGTGAAGAAAGTCAAGGTCTTATGAGTCAAAGAAAGGATTTGGCATTTTGTCTTCCTTGAGTCAAGAAAGCTTTTTTTTTTTAACTAAAAATAAAAGGCTTTATTTCTTTTTATTTAACATGTATGAATGTTTTGTTTACACATATATAAGTGCACTATGACCATGCCTGGTGCCCTTGCAAACCAGAAATAGGCGCTGGATCATCTGCAACTGAAGTGACAGATGTTTGTGAGTCCCGTGTGAAACCTAGGTCTTCTGCATGAGCCGCAGTGCTGTTAACCATTGAGCCCTGCTGGAAAGGTCCTAAGAGAGAAGTGATGGGCTATGAATTACCTTTGAGATCCTTACTGTGTAAAGAGTGGATGGGCAGGGAATGGTGGGCAAATGTGGAAACAGAAAAGAATTAGCTGATCTCTGTGCTGTTCCAAGTGAGAAAGTTTGTTATCATGAAAGTGAGATGTGGATTTAGTTCAGAGTGGAAAGACACCGGACAGGTTTTTTTGTTTTGTTTTGTTTTATGCAGAAACCAAGTAGTTGATGGTTAGTTGGATGTAGGTTCAAAAGGAAAAAAATAGAGAAGCACGCTCCATTGGACACTTTTCTCCTCAGAGACACTTCCTGTGGGAGCCCATGTGTGACTCAGTTTCCATCTAAAGTCATTTCTGACTTCAAGAAGTCATTTGAGTTCAAGCTTGTCTGCTCTGCCGAGGTTGCTGATGAAAATCCAGAAAAGCCGGATTGAGACTGATTGGGCCTATGTTCCTGATCCACCTATTTTACATCTTGCTGTTTGGAAAGGAAAGGAAATCGTGGTCACAGTCAACAATACACATCTTCTAAATCAACCTGCCACACAAGAGTTCCCGATTGCTCAAAAATTTTCTTACGTTAGGTATGGTAAAGGAATTTCTGTATGTTTTGCAAAGAATATTGCTTTGGAGGGATGTCTTGGAGTGTATCTGAAATTAATTATGGGACATGATAAACAGTGTACTTATTTTACAAAGTTATTGCTTCCTCAAGGTTATTGGGTAAATGATACTTCACCCCTTCAAAGATTTCCTCCACATACCAAGGAACCTAGAGAGTCTAATAGATGATGTACTAGCATTATTCCATTAAAGTACAACATCACAGCGACATCACACTACATTCTTGACTGGTCTGGAAATCAAGAAGACAATAATAACTCTTATCCTTTGTCTACAGCAGAATCTTGGGACCAAGGACTGTCAGCTGGAATTTGATTCTCCAGTAAAAATTTTCCACACTTTTATTTGGAAACTTGCTGCTGCCATGGGATAAGTGGCAAGACAATCCAGTTCTTCAAAACCTGTTTGCCTCTAAATAGACCTGGTTTTTGGCTTGTGTCAAAATGCTTTATGTTCTTTTGGTGGAAGAGACAAAAAAATCTCCATGAATGGTATTGTGTTTAATGTGTCGTGCCCTGGTTGTATTTTGACTAATTGTGTTTCTCAAGTAGAAGATCCTACCCATGTATTAGTGTTAAAACAACCGTCTTCTGTATTGTTGCCTGTGCATGTAAATGATCCATGCTTTGATGACAAAGAGTTACGAATAACTGAAGCAATTAAGAAAGTTGTAAGTGGACAGAGACGTTGCCAGGTAAGTTATTGCAGGGATTTCAGCTCTTGCTCTTATGCTTACTCCTACTGCAGTGGCTTCAGTGGCTTTGTCCCAGTCTATTCAAAATGCAGGGTTTGCTAATCAATTATCTGAGAATGGTTCTATGACACTGGAGACACAAGAAGATATAGCCATAAAAATGAACTCTAAGTAAATGCTTTATATGATGTGGTACAATTATTGGGAGGTTGGCTCCAGTGCCTAAAAACCAGAGTACAGTTGAAATGGCATGCTAATTACGAACGGACCTGTGTTACATCTTCTGTGGACAACGAAAGTGACACCGGGTAGAAAAGAGTTAAATCACATCTTAAGGAAATCTGCCGTGAGTCCAATGAATCCTTAGGTTTGGCTAATTATATCAAGAAATATTGGATTTGGAAAAGGCTGAAATGTATTTTGATGCAGCCAAAGCACATGAAGATATTTTGGAACAATTTAAAAAGACTGCTCCATCACGGTCAACATTTGCTTCACTTCTTAGTAGTCCTGCAGTTGTCGGAGCTCGTGTTCTATTGGGTATAATTTGTTTACGTGTAGTTTTCAAGCTGTGGAAAGTGGGCTCGAAACTTCATGGAGCAAAACTCTGCACACTTCCCTAAAAACGTGACACCAGAGACTGCCGGTCAGAGATGGGCGAGTTTGGGGGTTTTTTTGTTGTTGTTGTTTTGTTTTGTTTTGTTTTGGTCTTTACCTCTTTTCAACCTAAGACAGGAGAGGGATCTCTAGGATCCATTTCCCCATGACGGTAAGACTAGAGCATGGTAAGGAACTCCCCAAGGCAGACACAGTCTTCTGAGGAGCTCTGAGAGGTCCTTAAAATATAATTTAAAAGGGGGAATTGTGGGAGCCCATGTGTGACTCAGTTTCCAACTGTAATCACTTTTTTCTTAAAGAAGTCATTTGAGCTCAAGTTTGCCTGCTCTGCTTTTTCCTGTGACCTTGAGAGCTGTGAGAGACTTCCGATTTAACCCCTTGAGAAAAGAACACTTTATCTAGTAGAAAGTATGCTGCTGACGAAAAACTTCAGGAACATCAGGATAAAAAGTAAGGCTGCTTCCAAGCAACAAGCGCATGTTGGAGAGGAGGCTGTTCACTCGAGGACAGGAATGGTCTTGTGGTTAGATACTGACTGACCGTCTGTACTGTGCTTTGTTCTGCTTTGTATATATTCAAGCCGTGAAATATACTCTGGGCTGTTTGGCTGCTCCAGCATGACCAGGCAGACCTCCCGATTCTATCCTGTCTTCTGTTTCTTTCATCCGATGTTTCTTTGGCCTCGAGGATCCCCTATGCAGGAACCCTAGCTGACTTTGTAACAGCAGGCTCCTAAAATTTCCTCTCATCCAACCATACTGGTTTCTGACAAGCAGTCTGAGACAGATTCCAAGAAACCTAGCTGGCCCTTTGCGCTTATTTCTCTCCCACAAACCCATGTCTGCAAAACATTTATTATTATGACTTGATTTTCAAATTTCCTTAAAGGCATGCTAAAAGTTTGTTTACGTGTCTTTGACATATTTGGAAGTGATGGAACCTTTAAGAGGCAGAGTTCAGTGAAAAACAAGTTTGATGATTAGGGGGATGGGATACTGGAATCCTGGGCTGGCTCCATCTCACCCTTTCTCCTTTCCAGCCACCAGCAGCTGAGAAGTTCTGTTCCACAATGTCCTCCTCACCATGAACTCTTGTTTCTCCAAGGCCTAAACTAAACAACAAGGCTAAAATAACAACCATGCACCAAAACCTCTGAATCCAGGATCCAGAACAAATCAGTACTCAATTAAGTTGATTTGTGACACACTCAGGTTATCATGGAACCTGTGTTCTTTATTTTGACTACAACTATATCAGTGGTAGAAAAATTCAATACATTTATTTATACAGACATGGTATTCATATACATGTGTGTATATACATACAAATATATGTATATATGGGTATTTGGCCCATATATGTGTGAATATATATTTATATATACATATGTGCATATGTATATATATTTATATATATGTGTATAAATGAGGAAATATAATATTAACAGCAGTGATTTTATGGGTAGTAGTTCATAGTCCACAGGACAAACATTACCTCAAATTTCAAAGCTACTCCCACCTACCCTGTTTTCACACCCGCTGGAAACCTAACAGGAAGACAAGTCACAATTCCAAACAGTGGGGCAATTAGCTTAGACTTGGTGAGTGGATCAGTTTCCTTTTCTACAGAAATATTTCACAAAAAAAAAAAAGAGAGAAGGGAGAGAAGAATGGGAGTTGAGCTTCTGGCTGTAGGAAACCCCTGCTCTGAGACTCAGGAGAAAACAGCAAAGCCTCCAGCTCCAGGAGAGAAACTCCATCTCTCCACACAAGCAGGAGGAAGCAGTGTAAGCAGAACTCAGCTTCTTCTACCTCCTGGAGACCAAAGATGAGAAGCAGAAGGAGCAACAATTGCCCATTTGTCCAGATTCTTGAGGAAGGAGTTGAAGGCTCTGTAATGGCTAGATATGTGTCACTTGACACAAAGCTGGAGTCATCTGAAACGTGGAAAACCTCACCTGAGAAAATGCCTTCATAAGATTGGGCTAATCAGCAAGCCTGTAGATAATTTTCATAATTTAGTGATTGATGGGGGGCGGGCTTGTCCATTGTGGGTGATGCCACCCCTGGGATGGGGTCTTGGGTTCTATAAGAAAGCCAGCTGAGAGAGCCATGTAGAACAAATCCATCAGCAAGCAATCCTCTACAGCCTCTGCATCGCCACCTGCCTCCAGTCTCCTGCCCTGTTTGAGTTCCTGCCTTGGTTTCCATCCCTGGACCGTGACACAGGTTTCCCTCCCCCATGTTGCCTTTGTTCGGGGTATTTCATCACAGCAATAGGAACAGTAAGTAACTGAAACAGGCCTCCTGTCACTACTTGTGTTCATTCAAAGTAAACTTCAGAAACCAAATCTCAGACTGGGTCTCCAGCAACCTAGTTAACTGTCTGCTCCCGTCCTCATCAGTGGTAGAGGAAACAAAACGGATCTCAAGCCCTCTCCTTGTGTAGAAACTCCAGCACCTGCTGTAGACGTGAGCTCAAAGTAATCAGGAGAGAAGTCACTACAAACACTACAATCCTCTTTAACTTCTTGCTGCTACATTGTTTCTTGCCCTATGTCTACTTATTATACAGTTAAAGGTAATTGTTTCCACATTCCTCTTCAGAGAGCACTCGCCATTACTATTTACGTGACATGCTTGTTTGTGCATTGGGTCATTCTCCAGCTCTGTGTTCTGCTAATTTGGCGCTCCTCTCACCCTTTCTATTTTCCTCAGATAAAAGGTTATATTCACCCCTCTTGGGTAATTTTCAACTGTAATAATTGTTCTTCCTTATGTTGAATTATTAAAAACCCTGGCTGGAATTTTCATGCGGCGTGAGAAATACAAACCCCAAAACACAGATGCAGCTCACAATCGGAGCAGGTTTTCCAACACCTACCGACCAGGAACCTGAAGAAAGGCTTTGGGGACTGATCCAGTCTGCAGCTATATTTTAAAGCAAAAACCCCACTGATTGTTCATTTCTGAGTCTTGTATCTGAATTTTAAATATAAAAGGAGTCTAAGCATATGGAAATTATTTGGAGGAGGAAAAGGAGAGACTTGAGCTTGAATTCATAACTAAAATAACTATTTACTGGTTGTGAATATTTACTCCTCTTCTTATTTTAGCTCATGTTCTTGTTGTATTTGAAAATAACATGGGCAGAAACGCAGTTAGCCCATCTGGATTTTTCAAACCAGTTTGTATGTGACGTCTGAGAAAATATGCCCTGTAATGGTGGTAAATTATTTAACTATTATTAGATGCCAAAGCATGGTAGAGATGGCACAAAGTGCATTAAGGTAGACGGGGATTATCTTTACCAGCTCATAATTTGGTTTAATAAATTAAACCAACAAATCAGAAAGGGGGAAATTATAAGGAAAGAAAGCTCTCCACTCAGTGAATACAGAGAGTATTGTCATAGTCAGCCATTTCAAGAGGGCCCAAAGCAATACAGAAAGAATTTTCGAGGAAAGGATGGCTTGAAAATAAACACCACAGCAGACAGGAACAAGAAGACTTGACAAGCTCACCCAGGAGATGTGCACGTGGATATATTATTCATGCATAATCTAAATACATCATTTTTTTTCAATGCTCACACAGTGTCTGCTTGTCTTTGTTTCTAATGTAACTGTCGGTGTCACATGTCATCTATCCTAGCTGGTTAGTCCTTAAAGCAGTGATTCCCAGCCTTCTGAGAGTTGAAAATCCCTACTGTTTGTTCTGTGACAACTTCCCTACCCTCGCCTCTGTCCCCCTTCTCCAAAAATGCAGAGGAGATCAGAGAGCTTAGAATTGTGTGAAGCTTTCATTTTACGTAAATGGGAACTAGTTTAGTTAGAAGAATTCTGTAGCTCCAACTGGGAGAGCCAAGTATGTCCACAGCCTTCTTTCGACCCCTGGTTTATAAAATTGAGTTTGCAAGCCATTGTCTTTAGGGAAAAGTTGTGCCTGACAAAACTTTTTTTTCTTCTGAATTTTAAATGTGCAAAGAGTCTAAATATATTACAGCAAGGGAAGACGAAAAGAAAAAGAATCGGAGGAAAAACCATCCCGAATCATGTGACCAAAAAAAAAAATCATTTTTATTCATTGGCTCTTTAGCTTCTTTGGGCCTTCAGTAGTCGTTTTTCTATTATTTAATATCATCCAAGAAATGCATTATTCAAACAACTTGAAAACTCAGCCGCACAGAAGTGCCTAGAGAGTAACAACTGAAATTTTCCATTGTTCCCTGTTTTCATACGTGGCCCTTCCCAAAGGTCCGATCTGTTAGAATCTTAAATTTATTGTATGGCTTTATTTATAGCTCCATATTTGAGCTATATTCATATATGACTTAGGTCATATTCCACACCTACTTACTAACTTGGCTTTCTTTTAAGGATACGGTCATCTCAGGCTGGAGAAATGGCGCAGTCTATAAATTGCTTACCTTGCAAACATAAGAACCTGAATTTTATTCCCAGAACCTACCCGCCAATAAAAAAGATGGGCATGGTAGTAACCATAGCCCTGGAGGAAGGGGGCAGGTAAGAGGACACTAAGAAAGCAGCCTAGAGCTAGTTGGCCAGCCAGCCTAACATAATGATTCCTAGTCAGTTAGAAACCCTGTCTCAAAAATACATATATACACACAGTCCTTGGAGAAGAGCAAGGTTGTCCTCTGGTCTCAAAAGTCATGTATCTGTGCATTCATGAAAATAAACACACATGTTATCTCTCTCTCTCTCTCTCTCTCTCTCTCTCTCTCTCTCTCTCTCTCTCTCTCTCTCTCTCTGTGTGTGTGTGTGTGTGTGTGTATGTGTATGTGTGTGTGTGTGTGTGAGAGAGAGACAGACAGACAGACAGACAGACAGACAGACAGACAGACAGAGACAGAGAGAGAGACAGAGACAGAGACAGAAACGAAATGGCATGTCTGACACATGCTGGCCTAAAACCCCTGCTTCAACCTTCTGACATGAACTTCATTCATACCTCACCATTGTACTGGTCTTGTTTGGGTTTTTGTTGTTTTGTTTTGTTTTTGTTTTATCCAAACTATATATCTTAGAAATATCTACAAGCTACCAGATCAAAAAACATCAGTTTAAATTTTGAGACAGGGTTCTTGTTTTACAGACCAGGTTGGCCTTAAATACCCTATACAAACCAGTCTAAACCCACACCCATAATCCTCCTGCATCAGCCTCCTGAGTATTCTAATTACAGATGTGAGCCACCATTTCTGCCTTGACATACCACTTCTTTCATTCGCTATGCAATATTCTATTACAATAAGGGTCTAACTCTAACTCAATCATATTTTTATTATTGAGTTACCATTATTTTCAATATTGTTCTGAGCCCAATAACCCTATGCATGTGTTCTGTGGCTACATCCTCCTGCGTATGTTCTATAAGACATGAAGTCAAAGCAGTATGTCATGGGATGAGGATTGCCTCATTACTGTCCAAAAAGTTGGCAAACACACGTGACTTTAAATGATATGGCCTGCCTTTTTCCTCATTGTGTCACACTGGACACATGAACAATATCGTAAGTATTTTCCTGTGGGTGGACCTTTTATTATCCATGGACTCTAGATTTCTTCCAGTATGGAAAAAAAATGTGATGTGGTGAAACTCTGGGTGAGGGCACAGGAGCTTGGATTTAACTCCAGCAAACTTTCTCATGAGACATATGGTTCATCTCTCCTCTAAAATCCTATTCATTTTATCTGGCATCTATTGCCGTTTACCAAACTCAGAGGGTAAAGTAGTGAGGGTAGATGTTTTCCTGCTTTCTGCATTTCTTTTTATATACGTTTTTCGCTATGAACTTTTGCCTTTTAATAAGGGTGTGATTCTTGAGTAAAACTATTTTTGCTATTGTTGCGTTGTTTTGTTTGCTTTCCTTTGTTTGATACAGGGTCTCACTCTGAAGACCAGTCTGCCTTTGAACTCACAGAGATATTCCTGCCTCTGCTTCCTGGTAGGCTAGGATTAAAGGTGTAGACAATTATACCTAGCACAAACTGTTTTCTTTGAACAGTCGCCATGGAAACAGTATGAAGTTTCTTCCAAAATAAAAAACTACTACCATCCCACAATCCAGAAGTTCTACTTTGAGATTTACCCAAAGGGAATGGAAAATGTATCTTAAGGAACTATTTGGACTTTTATGTTGACCTCAGCACCATTCTTCAATAGCAAGATATGAGAATAACATACAAGTCCATTAGCAGATTGGACGACTAAACAAACTGGGATACATACCCACACATATAAATGTACCTTGTCTAGAAGACACTGTCTCACAGCAAGCGTCCTGGTCATTCAGCTCATATGATCTTTCCAATCCCCCTTCCGTTAAGTTCTCTAAGTCTTAGGTGTAGGGTTGCATCATAGATAAAGCTACCATGCGGCTAGACATCTGCAGTCACTTAACCCTCTGCATTGGGACGAGTTGTTGATCTCTGCAGTAGCCTCCAAATTTGTATTTCTCTCTACTTTTAAATAGTTTCTTTCTTTTTGACATTGTCTTGCACTTATTTATTTTGTGTGTGTGTGTGTGTGTGTGTGCGTGTGTGTGTGTGCACGCGCACGCGTGTGTTACGGGCACATGTACCATGGCATGGAGCGGGCAGTCAGAGGACAATCTGCAAGAATCTGTTTACTTCTTCCACAGTGTGGGATCTAGAGACCAAATTCAGGTAGTCAGGCTTTAGCAGTAAGCACCTATGTTCCGCAAGTCATCTCTCCACCCCATGGTTAACTTTCTAAACCTTCCATGCTTGTATTGATCTAAATCATCAAGCATGAACATGAATATTTTCTCCAAAACTGTAATAATGCATTTTTTAAATCCTCCAACAAAATTAAAGTATACACTAATAAGCGCAAAGATGAGATGACTGGAAAAGACTACTATAGTTGTGTTCTTAAGTCCAAAGAAAAGAAAAGAATACAAGAAACCTGCCAAATACATAAAAATTGGTCTACAGATCTGATAGAAATTTTTCTCTTAATTATTGCACTCATACTTTGTAACATCAATGTTCTTCTAGTATTCGGGAAGATCAAAGAATGTGATATTTAAAAGAAACACAAACAGCAATGTACTTTTGCAAAGCACAAGGTTACTTTTTTTTTTTTAATGAACTAACTTTTTCCAAACAGTTGTGACCTATTGGGCTACATGACCTATATTCCTGACTCTTTGAATCATGCACATACTCTAAGCTCAGAAAGCGTTTGGGGGTCAGTATGCATAAAACAGCATCTAATTAATGGCCTTTAAAAAAAAATGGCTAGAATCCTCGTGGTAAGACTGCTGGATGTCATTTTATTATCTCCCAGCAGGAGCTGCCTATGCCTCTAAGGAGCCTGCACCATGAGATACAGGCTGTGTTTCTCTATTAACTCATGCTCGCAAACACAACTGCTGGAAAGACAAAACACACGGCCCTGTAGAAGAGGGGTGGAAGAAGGTGTCCCAAAGAAATGGTGTTTGAATGTACTCAAAACTTGAATTTGCCGGGCGGTGGTGGCGCACGCCTTTAATCCCAGCACTTGGGAGGCAGAGGCAGGCGGATCTCTGTGAGTTTGAGACCAGCCTGGTCTACAAGAGCTAGCTCCAGGACAGGCTCTAAAGCTGCAGAGAAACCCTGTCTCGAAAAACAAAACAAAAAAAAACTTGAATTTGAGCTAACAGGTGAAGTGGGAGAAGCAAGGTACACAGAGACAGAGAGCAGGTCCTTTGGTCTTCCTTGAGACTAAAAGCCTATCTTTCAGATGGCCATCACAACGCCTGTCAAAGAAAATCAGGAAATTGCAGTGGAGAAAGAGGGGCACCAGGAACACAAATAATATCACACTGCATACTGATAAAAATTGCATGGCAAAGAAATTAGGATGAAGTCTAATTTATCGCCCACTTTCTAAGCAACTGACTTCAAGCCTTACTTGTGATCTTGCCTTCAAGAGAGGTATCTACACATGTCAGAGACCCCACATGCCTCCTGGCCCGTGGACAGACAATCAGCACAAGGTGGGGAATGAAGTCAGTGCCACCGATTTTTCTGGTGGTAGGTCAAAACTTCTAGAGTATGTCCTCAAGGTTTATTTTTCTGACACATTTAAACACAGTAAAACTTTGGGGAAACTTTGCATGAGTTTAGGTGTCACTACATAGACACTCCTAGAAAAGTAGCAAAGCACCTGTGACTTTAACAATAAGCATGCATTCTATTGGCTGAGCCTAACAAGGGAGGATTTGTTATAAATGTAACAAAAAGATTCTATTGGTTGAAGATGCAGAGGATGCAAAGTACATGGGACCTCTTTCATAATGATGGGTTCTATTCACTAAGAGACAAAGTTCAGGATTAGGCCCTAAACAATGCCCAGGATTTTAGGAGTTTCAAGATGGCGAGCTCCATAAAATAGAAAAAAAGCTGACCAGGTTATCAGACACTCCCTCCAGTCTTCCTGACGACCAGGAAACATTCATTTCCTTCCGTTGAAGAAAATAAACCTGTATGACTGACAAGCCTGGATCCTCCAATGTTTTCTTTAATCTGGGTCTTTTACATATTCATTCTCTGTGGTGCCTTTGACCACTCTGAAATTATGGGACACTTGTGTGACTTGCCACTAGTTAACATGCTTTATTCCCTCCAAGATATGCCTGTCAGAAATACAGGCATGTATAAGACAGTGTTCTAAGCTCAGCATAAATGAAAGCTCTCTGAGGCAGGTATACAAAGAGAGAACCCTTCACCATATTTCCTCAAAGCCTCCTGAGGTTGATACCTGTCACCATGACAAACACACGTTCAAAACAAATTGTAAAAGTGCGTTTGCTTTTACACAGGACGGGGGAACAGAAAGATCTTAAAAAATAAAAATCACCTCCACCCATAGGAAGAAATTTTGTCACCCATAGGAAGAAATGTGTGTTCTTGTCACTGTTTCATGGACTCTAGGCTTGATATGACGTTTGCCCGGTAGCGTCAGATATCTCTCAGGTAGATCAGAAACAGAGCTCCTAGAATGCCCCAGCATATTTGCTAGTCTCCAGTGTGGATCACAAATGCATGCATTTGGCCACAGGGTAGCTCTTTAGTGACCTAACCATGTTCCATGTGATAAAAGACAGAGGGGGAATGAAACAGAGCCCAGAGAGGGCTGGAGTTACATGTCCACTCCATTTAGGCCTGCCTTCCTCAATAGTGCTGGGGTGAGGGGTGGTTGTCTCTTTGTCTTAAATGGCTTTGGTTTGTCAAAGTCCAAAGTGAAATAAGGTTTTAAAGCACTTTTTTTTATCTACATAACACACATGGTCTGTCCCTTGTTGTGATGATCAAGGCAGTTTCCTATGCCCTCTGTAAGGCTGCAACAAAAGACGCCCCCCCCTTCTGTCTCAGGAGAAGATGGATGAAAACTCCTCCTCCCTGACGCATAGACCCGTCAGGAAACAGGCTCTCATTGGAGTGGCAGCTTCAGTCCCCAGCGGGGTGTTCAGGGTCAGAGGCTCCCAGCTTGAACAGCCTCCTACACATTTTCTTGACAGATGGGTATCTTTGGCATCTCAGCCAGTAAACAACATTGCCAATGACCATGATTACTTACCCATCTCTCCTACAGGGCTGTAAAAGACTTCTCTTGCCTTAAAAAAAAAAATAAGTTAACGTTGTTCTCTCTGTAATCTTGTTGTTCTGAAACAAAGCCTTGGGAGCAAAGGCAAGTTTCATTCTTTAAGGCATGTGCTTTGGGAAGCATTGTGAGGATGCATCCAGGAAAGTCTCTATGAAGAGTGTTTTTATTAAGAGTTATTTCAGGTTTCCAAGCAGTTATGTTGCTCAGTAACAAAGGTGATGTCCTTCCCCTGCCAAAGCTGAGAAGGGCAGAGACTTAAGGGGGTCTCTTTTCCAGAGAACAGTCTACTAGCGTCACTGAGGGGGAGAGTTTCTCAGACCACTCTTATGCTTCTTTAGATTGTTCACTTGTCCTATCCTTAACAGGGTCAGACCCAAGGAGGCAAAAATGCAATGCTTCAGGATGGCTGATGAGTTGTAGTGAACAACCAGTTAGAGAAGCCATTAGCCTATCCTTCCTCAGTTCAGCGTAAGGGTGCTGTTACATAGCTATTATGAGATTTGGGTTAGAGATACAGACGGAACTTTGTATGCGCTAGGTCATGCACAAATGCAACATG
Source organism: Arvicola amphibius (assembly GCF_903992535.2). NCBI lineage: Eukaryota > Metazoa > Chordata > Mammalia > Rodentia > Cricetidae > Arvicola > Arvicola amphibius. The sequence continues at coordinate 25,666,828 of NC_052047.1, forward strand.
TCTCTCCATCTATTCCAGAAAATAAGAAAGCTCTTGTGTAAGGAAAAAGAAAGCTGTCTCCCTGTTTTTGGTAATATACGCAGTTATACTAGCATGTGAATCGAGTCGCATTTGACACCACGAATATGCCCACTACATGTGTAAGTCAGATGTATCTGCTTTGCTTTAACAAAGACATGGCGGGGGAGGGGGTGATAGAGGTAAGAGGGCGGAGCTGGAGAATAAAGAACGGCAGGAAGACGAGGAGATTTAAACTCTCCCCAGCTGAGGTGTGTGCTGCCTGGGTAGATGTAGCTATTTGACTCTGGCATTTCCAGGCAAGAGAAGTACTGTGACCCAGTGTAGTGATAAAGATGCTGAGGCTCAGAGCTAGAATGCCAGCCTTGGCCCTCTCCCCTGCAGGAGCATTGGTATTTTCACTACATGGGTCCCTCCTCACTTAACTCTTGCTTGCTTGGCAAGCTGGCTGGCTGGCTGGTTAAACTGGTTGGTTGTTGAGGTTGGTCGGTGAGTTGATTGGCTGGTTTCCTCCCTGACATTCAATTAGTATCACCAATCTATCTCCCAAATTAGCAGGAAAATATTTGCATTACAAAAGGAAAAAGCCATGTAAGCCAAAAGCAAGGCTTCGCCAGTGCTCAATAAAATTAAAAAAAATTAATATTGCAATTCTGTCATTACAAATACTGTCACTAACACAGGGTCCTGAGGGCACTGAAAATTAGAGAAAACAGATCGGTGGCGTGCATAAGTGCATTGCATCTTGGCAGTTGCTAGGGTGAATGGAAACTCATTCTGATAGAGTGCTTTTCCTCGAGCAGATTATTGATGTGATCCAAATATTGAAAATCAATATTACATGTGTCCATGCTTTGAAAATACCTGATCCACTGGTCCTTTAGCTGGGAACAAGATGTTTGAAAGTATGATTGATCACTTTAAATTACAGTCTAAAAATACGAACCGACTGATGAATTTGTTTGTGGGGTTCTCTAAAATATGAACTGACTGATGAATTTGTTTGTGGGGTTCTCTAAAATATGAACTGACTGATGAATTTGTTTGTGGGGTTCTCTAAAATATGAACTGACTGATGAATTTGTTTGTGGGGTTCTCTAAAATATGAACTGACTGATGAATTTGTTTGTGGGGTTCTCTAAAAGAAGCCTCCAGCAAACAGTACTCTAGTCTTTGATATGTAACCATCTTTTTGTTACATAAATATAGCAACTTTATAAAACTGAAATAATCTTCTAGAATGAGTCTGTAGCATCAGAGAAAAGACAAACAAACAAACAAAAAAAAAGACGTCAAAGACAAAGGATTTCATGGACGGGATCCAGAAGCCACCAAAGCAACCAGAAAATCCTGGGACATTTTGTTCTGTTCTCTTTTACATAACTCTTTGTGGGCATGTTATATGAAGCCGGTGTTACCTCTGAAAAGTACCCACCCTATGCCTCTTAAGCATATTGAACAATCAGAGCAGAGAAAAATAAGGGGATCTAGGAAAACTCAAGCCCAGCCCCAAAAAGTTGTTGGCCTCTGACATTAGGCACTTCAAAGAACTTGTCTTGTTGACATGCAGTAATGCAAATCATTCCAAATTAACTGTTCAGTAGTAGTCTCCTAATTAAGCAAATGGGTTAAAAAGCTATATCATGACTGTCAGGCATGACCCCAGCTCCAAGGAGGATCACATGTTCATTGATAAATGAGTTGAAAATCCTAGAGGACATCTATGCTGTGAGGACACAGGACATTGAACCTTGGGACTAGAATGTTCCAAAACCAGATTCAAATAAAACTGTGATATGAAAATGTAATTCTCCAGTCTTTAATTTGTTTCCTTTTATTTTTGAGACTCGCCTCATATTATTCCTGTCTCTGCCTCCCAAGCGCTGGGATTGTTGGCTTGAAACACCCTGCCCTACTGCAGGTTTTTATTTTCTAAGAGAGATCTCAAGTGCATGTCTATAGAAGTGAGGAGGCCATTATATTTTAAATCAATGGGAAAGTAAACTGTACACATGGTGGGGGTTTTGCCACTGCTTCAAGTTCACTTCAATGCTCAGACTTTTGCCACCGCCCTAATACACCTTTGTCAACTGATTTTCCTAGTCACTAACCGAAATGAAAGCTTGATACCTTATTAATACTATTCATTTGCTGCATGCACAGGAATTCTCTATTGTTATCAGTCTGTGTAATCTCGACCTCCCCTAGTGTTCACTCAGAAAGCTTTCTATGGGGCTTCCTGTGTGTGGACATCCCACTCACTGACATCAGTCTCCAGTTTAAAATGTCACTTTGCATATAAAGTCTCTAGTTACCACGTGACACAATTGCTTTCCCTTTTAATGACTCTTACGGGTTCCAGGTTACTACTGATTAATTCAACAGACTTTTAATTCCAACTATCACATGTAGCCACTATGCTAAATGTGGGACAGACGAAAACAAATTATGACAGTCATAACATCAAAGTTTTCAGCTTTAAGAGGCTCAGGCAAGAGTCTTAATTCTTAATTATATTACAGTGAGCCAAATAATTTAAAGAACTATGGGTCTGAAGAACATGCCATATACTTCACAGTGGGGCATTAGCTTGGCTTCAGAGGCTCTAATCTATGGTTGTCTTGATTCTCATTTACTCAGAAACTTGTTTTCCATTTACACAGTAACCTAGTTTCTTATATGTGCTTTTATATTACCCAAAAAGACTGTTCCTCTAAATACTTCTGACATACCCCCAAATTACTGATGCTTCATTGAGAATTGTTTTTTTTAATATTTATTTATTATTATGTATACAATATTCTGCCTGTGTGTGTGCCTGCAGGCCAGAAGAGGCACCAGGCCCTATTACAGATGGTTGTGAGCCACCATGTGGTTGCTGGGAATTGAACTCAGGACCTTTGGAAGAGCAGGCAATGCTCTTAACCTCTGAGCCATCTCTCCAGCCCGAGAATTGTTTTGTGTGTTACTGTTGATGAGAAGTTTCTGGAATAAAATGTTTAGAACCAGAAGCCACAGTCAGGAGTCAGGTTGATTCTGCAACAACTCTTTGCTTATTTATGCATTTGCCTGGAAAAAAAAAATATCCTTTTTAAAGCAACATCTGTTCTTTCAGATTTGAGATATTTAATCTAAAAATCCAGATATCTGCACTGTCTTGGAAAACTTAAACATCTTGGCAGGATTCGAACCAGTTTTCTAATGGTCGTGACTGACTGGGTCTATGAAGGAGTTGGGAAACTTCGTCTTCATTCTCCTCTCAGATCGGAACATGGGTTCAGTTTGCAGCCTGTTTTAAGCATTGAGATCTTAGCAGGTTTGTTACTGGCAAGAGTCCATGTGGTGGAGATAACAGGCAACTGTAGTCTGTATAACCTTCATCCTTTACCCACCATTTGAAAACACCAGTGAGCCTAACTATTTCTTTGGTGTGAATAATGATGGCCTATAAAGACATATGTTGTACATAGTTTCACCCATGGCTTAGAAATGACAAATTGCTGCTAATTGAATCCTCCAGTTGAGAAAAGATCTACGCTATGTTTTCAGAGAAGAGAACAAAAGGAAAGGGAAAGAGGACAAAGTGTCTATGCTGGTTGTGCCTATCAAGGTTGTTATTGCACTGGCTGTAGCCCAGAGCCCGGGCATTCTGTAGAATTTCTGAGGCTTTCTCGCAGGGGGAAGACAGAGTACACTAACTTGGCCCTTTGTTATTAACGACAGGGTATTAATGCACAAGTCTCATCCCTTAATCCTCGAAGAATCATGTCACCCATTAAACTACAATAGCAGGCGGATGTTTTTCTAATAAAGTCATGGATATCTCATCCATCATCATCAAGCACCAAAATAATCCCCTTGTTGAGTAACTGAAAGGATAACAAACTAGCAGCTGGGGGGACTAGCAAAGGACTCATTTCTCTGGGCTTCAAGTTCTTCATCCATCAAATACGAGGATTGAGTGGGTTCCAAGTTTCCTTGCAGCTGTAAGCCTCAATGATTTGTTCAAGGGACTGTCTGAGATGCTAAAGAGTTCAAGAAATGCAGCCATTTCCCCGTCCTTCAGGAGCTCAATAAAGGAAGGAATGACCACAGGGGTAGCATTCCAAGCCAGTTACACACCATGCCCTGAACATGAAGGACAGAAGTATAAAAGACCAGCCAGGCCCTATAAGAGAACAGAGGTAGTCCTTCAGAGAAAGAGATCATTTCTAAGAGTGGGGATGCTGGAAGACCCACAGAGGAGCTTGGAGTCAGGCTAGGAATTGGAAGATGTTCGGATGCTAACCTTCAAACGAAGTAGGCTCGCAGGCAGCCTTCCATCAACAAGAGTTACATGTGGCTTGGTTCCTGAATGATGTTTAGGAAGGTCTTCCCTCCTTGTTCCATTCCCTCGCACACATTTCCACACAGATGATCCTGCCAGAAGACAATAAGGCCATCTAAAGACACTGTTTAAAGCTTTCCTGACTTTTTCTACAGGATGTAGTCCAAATTCCCCCAAACCACAGTTCCTGCCTCCAGCCCTGTGAACCCCCTAGCCTGTCCTCATGCTATAAGGACACAAATACGAGCGCCCCTGAAAGGATCACAAGTGTATTCGGCAAATGCACCCAACCTGAGTTCAATTGGTGAAGCTACTCCCATCCTTTCAAATGTTTCCTCTTACTCCATCACCATATGAATTTCCACCCCTCAGTGAATGCTCAGCTCACTCTCTCTGGCTTTGTGACGCTTCATTTGTTATATAGATATAGATATATGCATATATCTATATATATATATATAACAATACATGCTATATATAATACTATGTACACTAATTACTCGTTCAGTATCTTTCCCCACAAGGTAGTAAGTACAGGGCTTAAATCCATCCTGTTTGCCCCTCTCTCTCCAGTACATGAAACTGTCTTGCTTACTCTTTCAAGTATTCACTGAACGAGTAAGTTATGAAAAAGAGCAAAAGGGAGAAAGGAATTGCAGTGGGGCACATGCGGTACCCAGCTCGGCGCTCAGGATACACGTGAGCATCTAACACTGGCCTTACTTAACTCTAAAAGAGCGCACTGACATGAGGCAGCTATAAATATCTGCTCCACTGATAGTTCAAGACCCAGAAGTCAGGCAGGATCAAATGCTGCCCAGTGTCCCACAGCGTGCTCACTCTTCCATGGTATTAGAGACACAGTGTTGGAGCGTTTCAACATGAATGCCTTTAGGTTCAGGCTTCTCTCTGAAACTCAACCATGTTGCTATAGAAAAACAAGATTCACTTTTTTGCTCCTACCGTGTGAAACCTGAATCTCCTCTTACAATATTTTTTAGCTATTATGGGAACACAGGCTGAGACAAATAACTCATAATTACAGCAGGGGCACTGAAGATGAGCTAAGAATTCAGAGTTTTGAATGCCAATGCATCTTGTTTCCTCCCGTAAATCATTATCAGACCTGCTTTTAAGGGAGAAGGGGAGCACGGTCCAGGTGATGGCCACTTATGGGGAGAATGCAGACAGCCTTGAGTGGTTTAGGCTGGCTGCCTTAAAAACGCTTCTGACTTTTGTTTGCTCCCTACCTTGGTGAACTGGAATGCGGGCTTAAAACTTCCTTTAATGCCAAACAGCTGCTGCTTTGCTGTGTTTCAATTAGAACTGAATGTTGCTACCCCAGACGCCCTGCCCACATGGAGTTGCAGAAGATGTCACTGAGCATCACCACCAATCCTGGGACAAAGATGATGTTACAGATGCATAGTAACGAGCCACGGAGTATTTGGGAGGTCAGAGCAATTCCGACATTTATTATATTATAGCACTATGGATAACTATCAGCATACTAAATTAGTATTCATGTGACTTAGAATCAGATATTTAGAATTAAGCCATCTTAGAAATCACTGGTCAGATCCCCCTTCACGGTTGCAGAACTGAACCCAAAAGATTTTAATAATTTTCCAAGGTTGAACAGCATAGATTGAATAATCTCCCTAGCCAACACACCCACAGTAATTCCCATGAACGCCCTTTCTTAATACCTAGACTTGTATTCAGGTCTGCCTTAGTGGGCCACCAACATCTGCTCCTGTTCTCCGAATCACTTTTCCCCCTTAGCCTGAACTCCTGTTTTGATCTTGGTAACTTGTCTTTATATCATCCTGATAATCAGACAGAAGTAACCACAATGATAATTTTCCTCCATATGATTCACTTGGTCAGTTCCATGCTAGGCAAAGAGGGGGCAATCTTGGTGAACTTGAAAAGATGCTTTAGCATTATGGAGTATCCACTACAGTTACAGAATGCGTAAAATTCCTTAGCGCAGCTTCCTGCCTTTCTTTGGTGCTGGGTGCTTCATGGAAGCCAGCAGATATCATGTTACTGACCAAGACATAAGATTTAGGGAATTTTCCTCACGCCCTGGCAATAGAGCATGCCTAGTAGGTTAAGCTAACTATAGCAATAAACCCCAAAATAATGGTTTATTATGTCAAATGTTTGTTTCTTACTAACATAACAGTATTGGACACGTAATGAATTGGCCCACTTTGAAATGATGCATCAGAGACCAGGTTAATGATGAGACAGTCTTTCTGTCTTCCCCAGATAGTTTCCTTGATGTCCCTGGTCACGTGCATTCCTGCTGGCTGGGGAAACAAAAGGATCATCAGAAAGCAAATGAGAGGTTTGATGATCCAGGCAAGAAGTGGAACGCAGCACTGTGTTTATCCACAATCTTCTAATGACAGCTCAATCCCATGGAGTCTCCCAGTTGCAAAGGAGGCTGGGAAGTAATATCCAGCTGGGTTTCCACAAGAGAGGGAGCATAACACTCCAGTGATGTGGAATCTGCTTTAACCACTGTGAACTGTGATGTGTCTGCATTTCAGGCAATATCCCAGGGTTGTGTAAATGAGAGACATCTATTTCTATACACAAATCCTTCCATAGTTGTGAGGCTAGAAAATGGGAGATATATTGCTTCTCTTGAGTGAACTAATGACCTCTAAGAGTAAAGATTACTTGCTGTCCTAAGCTAATAAATGAGAATGTGGACAATAAGCCAAGTATTTATGGTGGATCTTATGTACAGCCTGTCATAGCAAATAATTGGTTTGACTGATTTTATTTCATGAAAACTTCATACCCCAACATTTATAATCAGGTTTTGAATTAAGTTTTTTCCTTAGTTCAATTTTAAAGAGAAGCCTATTCAATTGGGCACTAAAATAGCATTTGCTGGAATCTGCATGTCCTCAGGAGCTTCACTTACTGAGCACTGACTCTCATCCAACACCCACAGAGGGGAATAACATGCTGTATTCATGTCACCTATTTTACATACGGAAAAACAGATTCTGGAAGATGAAGAACTTTCTGGAGGTGCCGAGATCCTATCTCCAGGCTCCTGACAAAGCCACATTTCCCCCTGTGACCCAGTGTTTCCTGTCAACTTTTCACAGTGTGCAAGAGCAGCATGTAGATTCTGCCTGGGTTATCTGGTCTATTCTAGATAGTTTCAGAGACTTAGAATAGACTGGCATCACCTTCCCTGGGCACTTCACCTCCTTCCACAGCCAGCTACTCACCCACACAAAGCACCAAGTGCAGAAATAACTGTGAGGCTTTGCTCCTGAGTCCACTCTTTCATCCAGATGTATGCCTTCCCAGCCTCCGCTTTGGGAAATGCAGCCTGGGAAGGCAGGATCAAGACTACTCAGAAATACAAGCCGAGGTATTATCCTAGCAACTCCCCAAAGCAATTGTACAACATTGTTTGCCTAAGCCTTAAGTGCTCATGCCTGGCAGTGTACAAACCAAAGTTCAAAGGGCTCTTCATTACCATAATGGGATGTAAGCCTTTGCTGTTGGCTGTGGAATAATGAAGATAATGCTTGTGGATTGTTCCTTCAATCTGTGTTTGTTTAGGTTAAAGAAGTCTGTGGCATAGCTGGGTATTTTTGCTTCTCTCTCTCTCTCTCTCCTTTTAAATTTTTTTCTGGAAAAGCTCTCATTTCTACGGTCAGTTCAGAAACAGCATTCAAAAAGATCTTTTATAAGGGTCAGAAAATTGTAAATTGGGTTTTTATCTCATAAAACATCTTATCCTTTTATTTCCCATGGCCAATAAATAGCACATTAGATTAGTATTTCCGTATTTGCCAACAGCAAGAGACTCGTTAGCCTGACAAAGCCAGATTTAATTAAAACACACACACCCCCAAATATCTCACAATACCACAAAACACTGGCAGTAAACAGATGAGACCAGATTGAAAAATTCAAACATCTCTTTCCCCTTCATGGTAAGTTCATCTGAAGCAATGAGACAGAGCCCACAGAACAATACAAAATACAAGTTTTCATCAGCATATTCTTAGGATTGATTAACTTTTGAAAATTAGTTTGCTTCTCTTTGGTGGGGCCCTTAAGCTCTCGGAGTCAAAGTCAACAACCTATGAAGCATTTGCTTTCAACTGCATCAGCTTCGTGTGTATTCTATAGATGAGCATTCCAAATGTGCTAAGGTCTCATCACGGCAACGCAAATCTAAGGGAGAAATAAGGACATTTTTATCACTCTGAACCTTGTGTTGTGGAATGTGTATGGCACCCTCAGCTCATAGGTTCCTTCTGTGTGAACAGCGAAGCATTGTACCAGGAACTGTGGACAAGCCACAGTCCACAGTGGAGTAAAGAACCAGAGTGTTCACCAGAAGGGACATCCAATATGGGTAGAGGAGGGGTGGAGGAAGAAGGGAAGAGAGTAGGTCCAACTGGTCCTTCGGCTCAGTGCCTTCCCACTTACTCCATCACCCCTTGTGAGTACCTTCCGCCTAACCTGTGCACATACCTGTGATGCAGAAACAGAACCCTTGCTTGGTAGTGAGGACAGCAGAAGAACAGTCTTAGCTTTGACTGCCACCTGAATCGCTCTCCCTTTGCATCTCTAGGAAGGGGGCTTATGGCAGTCAACTGCTTTCCAAGGACTGATTGCTTGTCCTAGGCTGCTTTACTGTGGCTGTGACAAAACACTCTGACCAAAAGTAACTTGGGGAGCAAAGGGTTTCTTTCAGTTTCTAGTCATTCCACTGTGGAGGGAAGTCAGGACAGGAACCTGGAGGCAGGAACTGAAACAGAGTCGTGATATGGAATATTCCTTTACACTGCGTGAGGATATGTTGCTGAGACTGGTTTAATAAAGAGCTGTACAAGCAACCAATAGCTGAGCAGGATTTCCGGGCACAGAGGACACTGGGAAGAAGGAAGGGCAGAAGTGCCAAGAGACAGAGGAAGCCAGACACGCAGGAGAAGAGGCAAAAGCCATGAGCCATGCAACAGCATGTAGATGAATAGAAATAGGTTAATTTAAGATATAAGAGCTTGTGGGATAAGTCTAAGCTATAGGATATATGTGAAAGTTATTAGCTTTTATAATTAATAGTAAGTCTCCATGTGGTTATTTGGGAGCTGGCTGGTAGGACAGAAAGACTCTTTACAGAGGCAACAGAGAAGAGCTGCTTATGTGCTTGTCCCTCTGCCCCCTCCATTTGCTTTCTTTTACACTCCAGGATCACCTGCCCAAGGACAGCACCACTCACAAGGGGCTGAGCCCTCCCACATCAATCACTAATTAGGAAAATGGTCCACAGGCTTGCATACAGATCCAACTTACAGAGGCATTTTCTCAGATGAGGTTTCCTCTTCCCAGATGGTTCTCTGGCTTGTGATAAGTTGACAAAAGCTAGCCAGAACAGTGTTAAAAGTTTGTCTGAAGATTGTGGCAGTATTGAGACATGGCAGAGCCTTTAGGAAATTGGCTTTGGTAGGAGAAGCATAGATCGTTGCAGAACACCTTTAATAAGGGCTACTGGCCACCCCCTTGCTTCCCTGATGTTGTGAGCTGATCAAATCTCCTTTGCCACATATTTCCATCATGAGGAGCTGCCTTAGCACAGATCCCACAGGACCAAGCTGCTGGGTGTCTGAAATCTGTAAAACAATGAGTTACAAACTATTCCTCCTTTTCAGCTGATTTTTTCAAGTATTTTTGTCACAGTAATGGGGATTTGACTGACACAGTTGCTGAACTGTGAGAAAAGAATCTACTTCAGGGACACCCACCATCTTTCAGCCTGTTCTTCCTCTCAGGTCATTCTTCCCTACAGGAAGAGAACCTGGTGATCTCCCTTGATTCTGAGGGCCAAATGATTTTGTCCCCCAAAATGTGGAATTTCAATCCTTAACACAACACAGTTAGGAAGCAGAGCCTTCAGGGGGTGTCTCAGTCATGAGGGCTCTCTAGGTTGTGCAGATAGATGTCTCCACAAGAAAGGTAAATGAGGAATGGGTTTTCTTGCTCTCTCCACTCTTCTGTTATGTGATAAACAGTATTTCTTCCCCACGGAGAATATTGCATCCAAAGAATCATCTTGGAAGCAATTTATCATATATCGTCTATATACACCGTGTTCTTGGACTTCAAAATGATGAAAAATACATTTCTATGACTTACAAATTATCCACTATTACATGGCTACAATAGTCAAAACAGATCTGAGACTGGGAAAACTGCACTGCTCTTGGATAGAGAAGGGTTCTTGATAGCCTTCCATGGGGTTCAAGCAGTAGCTTTCTCAAGCTCTGTGAAGGTGCTAATTGAGGTTCCCAACTGTAGCCACAAGAAGGGAAGGGGAAAGAGAAACATGAGGTCTCAACCAGAAGTGAAAACAAGAACCATTGCTCCCATTCTGTTTCCTTTACCTCCTCAGGAATAATTACAAGTGGCTTCCTCAAACAAATATAAAGAAATAAGTACATGCCAAAGCCAGCAAGTATTCCTTGGAGACAATGAAATCCTATCATTTGTGAAAAAGACATTCTTTCAACCAATGGCTTAGGAATAAGACTCAGTATTCTAAACTAGACATTGTTGGCTCTTTTCTGAGCCATGTCCCTTTATAAGAGCCTTCATTAAATTAAAACAAGCACTCTCTTTCTATGTAATAGGGATAATATCTGTTCTCCTTTTATTCTAAATCCCCAAATCAGTAACGTTAATGTGCAGGACAATGCTTATTCTTTCCACTCTTTCAAAAAGTCCTAGATGATGACACAGATGAATGACAATAGAAGAAAGAGATTCTACATACAAGCAATTAACATCTGGGTCTGGTGGAACCATACTGGCTACCTACTGATGCATAATAGATTGTTCCAAAGCATAATGGTAGAAAAAAATAGTGCTGTAACCATGATGTCTATAGTATCACTATACCAAAGACAATAATGCACATTGAACAGAGACTTATTTGGTTCACAGTTCTACAGGCTAAGAAGTCCAAAATCTAATGACCATACCTCCTAAGGGCTTCCTACTGCTCTCCCAGGAGAAAAGAACAATGACAGAGCAAAGACAGAATGGGCTGAACTTATTCGCTTCCAAGATGACAAACCTATTCCCTAGATAACTTTTAAACCCACTTATGAGAGCTGAGCCCCCCGACACAATCACCTGTTGAGGGTTCCACCTCTAAACAGTATTGCACAAAGGACTGAGTCTCAACTACAGGAACTCAGAGGATGTATACACTCAGCAACTGCCAACCCCGTGGCCAGAACAGGGTTCAGGTTGGCCAGGTGTTGCTGGTTCAAGGGTTCTCATGAGCTTACAGTCAAGACTGCAGCTGTAGTCTATCTGAAAGCCCCAACAAAGCATCCACACCCAACTGCACTCACTTGGACCTTGACCCTATGCCATAGATGTCCTGCATTGTGGTTTGCTTCCTCCAGATTCCAAAAGAGAATCAAAGAAGTGCTCACTATAAAATCATGTTATTTAATCAACTAATGTCAGCATTGACATGCCACCACTTGGGGGTAGTAGAGTTAGTTTGTTCTTTTATTTCTACAGATAGAAAATTAGCCCCTTGAAACTAAATTTCCAAATGGTATGGATGAAAGATAGATGTGTCCGCTGACATTCAAGTTCAAGTCCCAGTTCACTCATTCACAAAACCTCTTTGGGCACATTATACCAAGTCTCAGAGCTCCCTTGCCTAGGAATCTATGAGACTTCTACTTTTCAGGGTAACCATGAGAATTAAATGTATGAAACCTATCCAGTCTTTGACACATGATGAAAAGTACATTGTCTCATGTCTCTAAAAGAAGTTCCTATTATTCTTTGTTTTATCATGCAATACAGTCTTATTAAATGATGATGATAAATGATCCATGCAATATAGATATTAATAACCATATCAATTTATCCAATTAAAAGTTTTAAGTCCTTTTTTATTGATAGCCAGAAAAGAGTAGGCTTGTGCCTCTGAAAAATCTCTTGGCTCAGGGATACAAATCTTCTTTTAAAAGCAGAAACCACAAAGACGATATTTACAACAGAATTAAATAAGGGTCAAAGTAGCCTTGAAACATTTATTCCTGGCAGAGCATAGTAATTGTTTTAAATATAACATGCTAATTAATTTACTTATATCTTTTCTAGATATTTTGGTGATTATTTTGGTAATACATCTATACCATGGCCAAGTTCATGGAAATCTCAAATGTATTGCCAAGGCAGATATGATTGCTGTGGGAAGGGAAGCAGAGGACAGAAAACCGCCTAAGTAAATGCAAAATGGAGTCAGAACAAGCTGGCATTACCTTACATTTCAGTGATAGATTAGATAGATAGGTAGATAGATAGATAGATAGATAGATAGATAGATAGATACATAGATAGATGATACATAGATAGATAGATGATACATAGATAGATAGATAGATAGATAGATAGATAGATAGATAGATAGATGATAGATAGATAGATAGATAGATAGATAGATAGATAATAGATAGATAGATGATAGATAGATAGATAGATAGATAGATAGATAGATAGATAGATAGATAGATGATAGATAGATAGATGATACATAGATAGATAGATGATAGATAATAGATAGATAGATAGATAGATAGATAGATAGATAGATGATAGATAGATAGATGATAGATAGATAGATAGATAGATAGATAGATAGATAGATAGATAGATAGATGATAGATAGATGATAGATAGATAGATAGATAGATAGATAGATAGATAGATAGATAGATGATAGATAGATAGATGATAGATAGATAGATAGATAGATAGATAGATAGATAGATAGATAGATGATAGATAGATAGATGACAGATAGGAGACTGGGACATGGAGAGAGATAAAAATAAACACACAATAGATAGACAATAAGTGGGGGATTAAAGCTATAAAAAGTACTTTAAACCAAAGGAAGACATTATCAGAATCAGCAAAGTGAGCACACAGGCTTATGCACACTGCACTACTGAGCATGCAGGAGTAAACAGCTCTGTCTCTCAGCCATCTTTAGCATACAGGTGCTTGGGCATACATTTCTTGCTCAAATAATGGTACTCAGTTTGTCCACCTGGCCAAGAAAGAGTGGAGATTAACTAGGCACATGAATATGACCCTCTAACTCTGTATAGACTAGTATTATTTCTTCAGAGCTCCTGGTGCTGAAAACGGGAAGTAGTAATGAACTGGGTTCCTAGGATGAGCGTAAGTATTTTATTTATACATTAAAGCCTCACTTCAGACTTCAGGTAGATTACAAAAATAAAAGCAATGCTATCATGTCTCCTTTCAAGATAAATAACTAAGGGTTAGTTAGCCACAAAAGAATGTCAATATCAAAGCCGGGCGGCGGTGGAGCACGCCTTTAATCCCAGCACTCGGGAGGCAGAGGCAGGTGGATCTCTGAGTTCGAGGCCAGCCTGGTCTACAAGAGCTAGTTCCAGGACAGGCTCTAGAAACTACAGGGAAACCCTGTCTCGAAAAACCAAAAAAAAAAAAAAAAGAATGTCAATACCAGCAAAGAGAGCCAGTGGTCAGAAATACAAATAAATAAAATCATGTGTGTATGTATGTATATATGTATGAATATGTGTGTGTGTACGCATGTGTGTGTGTGCATGATTGTATGTGTCCTTCTGGGGGGGAGGCTGTGTGTATAATGTGTGTGTGTTTGTGTGTGGTGTATCTATGTGTGTATCTGTGTGTGTGTGTGTGTGTGTGTGTGTGTGTGTGTGTGTGTGTGTGTGTAATGAGCATAGAAGCAAACTTCCCAGAAGAACTAAGGCATACTGGGAAGGGGAGGTGAGAACAGAGAACAGTGGGACACAGCAGGAAGCATTGTTAAAGTGTTTTAGCTACTACATGTGCCATGTGCAATGGATACATGGCCATCCAAAGGAGAGTGGCAGAGACAGAGAGGACAGGACACAGTGTTATCAGAGCATTCTGCAGCAGGGACATGTCTTGGATGATCAACCTGCTTTACCATTCCTCCTCGTTTCTCATCCTTTGTTCTGCCATTTTCTCACTTCCTTCCCTCCTCTACTTCTGGTCTACCTCTTATTTTCTTCTTCCTCAAGCTCCTCCCAATTTTATCCCCTCCCTAGCAGGAGGTAAGAACAGCCATTGTCTTCTCAGACTGATGAAGACAGTAAAGTACCCTGTCTGGTCCAGATCAAATTGCACAGTCCTCCAAGACAGGGATGTTCCTGCCTGGAATCAGTTCATTGTCTCCCAAGAAGACACAAAGCCTACCAGAGCCCAAGCTCTGGGCTCCTCCTAAAATACCCTCCAACCTTCTGGCTCCTGGCCCTACACATAAGAAAATGTGTGACTTTGTCTTGTCCCTGGGAAAAATCCATTCTGTCCAAGTCGACAGGAATCCTGTAAAACTCATCAGAGATGGTGCCAGTTATTTGAAGCAGAAGACATCAATATCCATAGTTATCAACGTTTTTTAAGCAGTCTTGAGTCTCAGGAAAGGGAGAGAGAGAATCAAATCGTCAATCCTGAGAAGTTTGCAGGCATCGTTCCTCATGCTAAAGAAAATGCATCCGGTTACAGCAGCGGAGAAGTGAGGACTCCAGCTGATCACCAACGCCTCTTCTATACGAACATCGCCAGATGACATTTCTCAGCTTCCTCGGCAGATACTGCTTCTCCAAAAACAGCTTGTAATTGCAGATTACTTATCTAGCATGCATGGGGCCCTGAATCCAATCCCCAACACCACAAAAGATATAATAAAATCAGCTTTATCTGAATACACAGAAACTTGTATATAATTTCCCAGATTGAATGAGTATAATTTGATAGGCTGGGGAACATGTATGCACCCACAAAGCTACTACCACAGTCAAAGTGATAGAGATTTCCATGATTCCAAAGAAAATGTCCTGTTTCCTTTGTGAGGTCTGGTTTCTCTCTGGTTTTGGAGTTTAGGTTAGGTTGGTTGATCTCTCTCTCTCTCTCTCTCTCTCTCTCTCTCTCTCTCTCTGTGTGTGTGTGTGTGTGTGTGTGTGTGTGTGTATGCATGCGTGTGTGTGCATGTGTGTGCAAGCATGCATGCCTCTGTGTGTATGTGTGTGCATGCATGCATGCCTCTGTGTGTGTGTGTGTGTGTGTGAGAGAGAGAGAGAGAGAGAGAGAGAGAGAGAGAGAGAGATTTAACAGCAAGGCCATTTAACATGAGATATATCCTTAACAAATATCCATCAACAGATATTAGAAAAAGAAAATGGAGATAAATAGATACAAATATTGATAATACATGTGTGATTAACAGATTTCACAAAGAAAGATGCATACAGTGTAAATCAACGTTTGACAAGAAAGTCATTCTGCCATTTGTGACAATGGAGAATATTTATGCTAAGTGAAATATGTCGACCACGTGTGAACAAACTGTATAGGATTCCACTTACAAAAGAGACCCAGAGTAACCAGACGTGTGGAAGGAGAAAATGTAATGGTGGCTACGGGACAGAGGAAATGGGCAGTTGTTTGGCTGGCATGACGTCATCACGCAGAACCAGGCAGCTGTTTATAAAGAGCGGCTGTCCAGCATGTTGCGGAGAGTGAGCGACGCTGCAGCAGTTCACTGAAACATTCCTTTCAATGAACGGCAGTCTGGCCAGTGCCATGAGGAAGATAGAACTGGCTCTCGTAACTGCAGAAAGTGAGATGTCCCACAGGCTGCTGCCTGCAAGCTGAAGTGCCAGGGATGCTGGCGATGTAATTCAACACAAGTCTGAAGGTCTGAGAACCGGGGAAACGATGGTGTAAGTCTGTGTACGGGTTCAGCTACGATGAATGAAGAGGAGAAGGGGGTAGCTTCTCCCTCCTCTGCTTTCCCTATTACCCAATGGCTTATTAGGTTAGACAATAACCACATGCAGTGGGGAAGGCAATGACCTTTACTGAACCTGCTGTCAGTCTCATGCAGAAATAGTACTTAACCTCCAGTCCCCGTGACCTCATCAGGGTGATGCTTGGTACTAACTCACCGGCAAGTCTTCCCTCGTGGAGCTCAGTGTGCTACATGCAGACAATGACATATCTCTCCTCCTCCCAAGCTCCCTTTCTTTTTTTTTTAATGTTTCAATTATTCAGTTCCTAACATGCTGAATGTTATTTCCTAAAGTTAAATCTGAATTAACCTGGGGAATTCTGTAGTCTCATTGATGATTTTTTTTGCCCTTTTTTAAAAATATATTTCAAATTGAAATAGAATTCCATTGTCTCCTCTTTTCCTCGCTCCAGGCCCTCCCAGGTACCCTTCTTCCAGCACGTCCCATGCCCCCTCTCTAGTTGACACCGTCCTTTCCTTAGATTATCATTGTTGCATACGTATATATACGTATGTATGTTTATATGCAAATACATAAATAACTGCTGAGCCCATTTTTCTTTTGTTTCTGTGTATATGGTTATATGATTTCAGGGCTGACCACTCTGCATTCGACAGCCAAGAAGGGGGCTCATTGCTAGGACAGGCTAATAAAAAAAAATTGCATCAAAATAACACATTTTTTGTTGTTGTTTCCATAAGACTCAGCTTTTCCTTCCTGGTCCCCATTTCTTCTTTGCATCTAGTACACAAGTGATGGGGGTTCATTCCCCTCACCCATGCTTTCTTTCAGGTGGTCCTTCTCCCTCAGTCCCCTACCCCATTCCCGTGTCCCGTCCACTTTGATCTCTTAAAAACTACAGCGTTTAGCTGAAAATCCCACCCCCCACCCCAACTTACTACCAGGATACCTTGCTCGCATGAATCTGCTCTCTCCGCCTTATCTTTCTACGGAATTGCTGTCCTGGAAACTGTTTACAATAGACCTTGTGAAGCTGGACCTCTGCTGCCCCCTGGTGGTGATGCTCAGCAGCTGTCCGAATCCGGCTAACTCTGAAACCCTGTAGCTTTTCAAAACTGAAGGGAGGCATCATCATTTTTATTTTTCTATTTATTTACTTATTTTACATCCCGACGGCAGTTTCCACTCCCTCCTCTCCCCGACTCCCTCCTTCAACTTCCCCTCCGCCATTCCATCATTTACGCCTACCTTTATTTAGGAAAGGGAAGGCCTTCCATGGATATCAGCAAAGCATGGAACATCCAAGTTGCTGCAAGACTAAGCACCTCCCCTTGTATTATGGTTGGTCAAGGAAATCCACTTTGAGAAATAGGTTCCCAAGAGGCAGCCAAGGCATTAGGGACAGCCCCACAAGTAGACCAAGTTACACAACTGTCACATATATATATATAGAGAGAGAGTGCCTAGGTCAGTCACGTGCAGGCTCCCTGGTTATTGGTTCAGACTCTGTGAGTTCCTATGAGCCAGGTTACTTGTTTCTGTGGGTTTGCTTGTGATGTCCTTGACCCCTTTGCCTCCTTAAAATCCTCCCTCCCTCTCTTCAGCAGGATTCCCTGAGTTTGGCCCAGTGTCTGGCTGTGAGTCTCTGCATCTGTTTCTGTCCGTTACTGGATGAAGTCTCTAATGACAATTGGGATACTCGCCATTCTGAAGGCGTGAGATGGCCAGTTCACTAATGTTAGATGTCATGACTGAGCTCATCCTTGTACATTTGTAAGAGTTTCCCTTTTATCAGGTTTCTAATTGACCCCAAAATGCCCCCTTTCCAGTCATCTTTTCAATACTCTTCCTCTGCATCTCCCACCCAAGCTGATCACCCAGTTCCCCATCCTCCCCTGCCCCCGGTCCACCCAAGAGATCTCTTCTACTTCCTCTTCCCAGGGAGATCTGCATGTCCTCGCTTGGGCCCTTCATGTTACCTGGACTCTCTGGGTCTGTGAATTGTATGTAGCATGGCTATCCTTTGCTTTACAGCTAATATCCACTTATGAGTGAAAGAAAGAGAATTACATATCAATTTCCCTCATGAATATCAATGCAACATACTCAATGAAATTCTGACAAACTGGATTCAAGAACACATCATAAAGATCATCCACCATGATCAAGTAGGCTTCATTCCAGAGACACAGGGATAGTTCAACATGCAAAAAATCTGTCAATGTAATCCACCATCTAAACAATCTGAAAGAAAAGACCACATGATCATCTCATTGGATGCTGAAAAAGCCTTTGACAAAATCCAAAACCCCTTCATGATAAAAAGTCCTGGAGAGATCAGGGATATAAGAAACCTAAATATAATAAAAGCTATCTACAGCAAGCTGATCGTCAACATCAAATTAAATGGAGAGAAACTCAAATTCCACTAAAATCAGGAACAAGACAAGGCTATCCACTCTCTCCATATCTATTCAATATAGTGCTTGAAATCTTAGCTAAAGCAATAAGACAACAATAGGAGATCAAGGGGATACAAATTGGAAAGGAAGAAGTCAAACTTTCACTATTTGCAGATGATATAATAGTTTACATAAGTGACTTCAAAAATTCTACCAGGAAACCTGTACAGCCGATGAACACCTCCAGTAACGTAGCAAGATACAAGATTAACTCAAAAAAATAGTAGCCTTCCTATACACAAATGATAAAAAAAGGCCTGATAAAGAAAGCAAGGAAACAGCACTCTTCAAAATAGCCACAAATGCTATAAAATATCTTGAGTATCACCATTTTAAAAAGAGAGTCAGACCAGACTCTGGCTCTCTAATCCAGAGCCTTTCCCACACATTCCCTGATGCCTCTTTCTTCTTCTGTCTGTAATTTCTTCAGCTTTTTAATTCCCTTATCAAGGTTTTGTACTCACACACACACATACATACACACACATGTATGCACGCATGCACGCACACACATGCATGCACACACGCACTGAAGTTTCTATCCTCACTGCTCAAAGCCATCAATTCAGTCTTGTTGCTAAACAGGGTGAGCCACTGCCAGAAGCCTGTGATTTTACAGTATTCAGGAAATGACACACCCGAATCCCATGCTGCTCCAGCCCCAAAAGACTCTTCCACAGTGCCTGGCATTACTTATTTTATTAAATAAAGATGGACTGAGCCTGTTTGGCGTAACAAACACAGTCCCAGGCACCAAGATGCATCAGTTGAACAAAACACAGGGCAAATATTTTTATTCCGCAATTAGGGCTTCCTTTACATGCACGTGTGTGCGGATTTACATAAACACTGAATTATTCATGTATACTTTCAGATTCTCTGTGTAGGTCTCACATCGGCAGGCAGAGAGGAGGAACTGCTTAAGAAGCAGCAATAGCCCCTTTCTGGCTCTCCTATGATCAAAACAGAAAAGCTTTCGTGATAGCATAATTTGAGAGAGAATGCACACGCTTTGAAGTCACATAGACATGGGTTTAAATGTTGGCTCTGTTATTCACAAGCTCTGTGACCTTGAGCCAGATCGTTAACCTCTCTGAATTTCTTTGCTTTTATCTGCAGAAACAGAGAAATCGATATCAATTTATCTGGACTGCAGAGCGAGATCACATGTGCGGAGTGTCTGGCACAGAAAGAGTCTTCACCTCCTTGCCATTCCCCAAGTGTCCAGGTCTGTGGCCAGAGACCAACCAGGGAGCTAGCGTGATGCTAATTACACGGGCACTGAATGGCTGGGGTTGTTGTAACAAGGGAATCGAGATTTTTGATTTCGCAATTAGAGTTGTTTCCACGATTAGCGAAATTGCCAGACCTCATTTGCCGGCTGATCATACCTACTCCTTTAGCGAGCACAGCCTGCTTTGGCTACTCAGGGTGCCAAGTACAGCAGCTCAATTCTCCCAGGGCCCTGGAACTTGACAGGGCACTGAGTTTTCACACATGGGCTTGAACAAAGACCTCGCTATGGAGAGCTTATGGGCTGTCAGACTCTGGGGAAGTCAGAGGGGGAGAAAGCAGACACAGAGGGGAAGAAAAAAAACTACCTACCCCGTGTCATTTTCTACATCTGATGTCATTCTGTGTCATTTTATTTACTGCCTCTAGGAAATCAATTAAAACAGCGCTAATTTATGGGTCTTAATGAACAAGGTATTATGCAAACTGTTTGTAAGCATGGCAGGCTTCTGGAACTGGAGAACACTCAAAAGCACAGTCATCTGATGTGACATTCTCTCACGGCTGCCTTCCCCCCCACACTTCAAAATGGCATGAGGAATGAGCAGGGGATGCTCACACCAGTCCCACAGCTTGGGATGGAGTCTGTGCAAGCGTTGGGATTCCAGAGATGTGGGCTTGTCTAAGACATGATATAGGAAGTAAATGTTATTGTGGATTATAAAGATAGTCTTGTATTATTTTAGAGAGGAGGAGGATACTACATGTAGGGTGTGTCTCACACACAGAGAGAGAGATACGCACAACACACACAGATAGACATACACAGAGACACCAACCAAATGTCTAGCCAAAACTTCAGTCAAGAGTTTTGGATTGGCAGCTGAGCCACAGACTGAAGGCACCCACTTGCTTCTCTGTTGCTCTTGCAGACAATGAAGTACTAGACGGCTTTGGTACCTTTCCTTAAAAATTGCCTTATCCCCAACTTGAAGCCTAAGGCTTGCTGGCTTGTAGGAGACACACCAGAAGCGCTTGTTTTTACAAACCATTTTAAAGGTAGGGACACTGTCTCAGTACTCCTTGGGCACAAATGAGAATGTGTGTTTTCATTTCTAATCATAAATTATGGCTGTGTGCATGGTGTCTGATGCACACGAAAGATGGCTAGAGAGGGTGGTCCTGCTGGAAGAGACGCCACTGACTCTGGTGCTCCCTGCCATCTGCAAGATTTAATCCATTTTTACTCCCAGGAGAAACCGGAACATCATGGAGAAACTGGGGCATTACCACAATCCCATACTTACTTTGGCTTTGGAGGTAGAGTCTCACTCTATAACCTACGGCGGCCTGAAAATGCTTGTAGCCGAGATGACTACAAACACGTGGCAATCCTCCTGCCTCTGCCTCAGCTTTCTGAGTGCCGCCAAACCAGCCAGGTACCTCCCATGATTTCTTAAGGGTAAACATTGTCTTTGTTCGTAGTGAGCCTTGTGCTTTGGAGATAACGGGGTAGAATGCTGAGAGTCAAAGAAAGGTGCCACCGTCAGTTCCCTGCCCTGCTTAGCTGAGCCATCCATGGGAAACGGCGCTGAGCACAGTGATTAAGCCCCACGTCTCAGTTCCCCCGACATGAAAAGTGGGGCATATGCTATGACCTCCCTCGAAGGATGTAAACAGGGTAATGTGTATGTCAGTGCTTCCCCTGTATTTTGGAACAGCATTGTCTCAGCATTGGGATGGCTTAAAGTACCGTGTGATGAGAAGACAAAATGCCAAGATGAAAAACCAGCTGGTGAAGAATGTTCCCTATCTCTAGCCACCTCAGGCAAGGCCTGGCGGCTAGTGGTAATTACCGTAATTAAAAGCAAGTTTCAGTGTCTCTGCGAAGCAGGCAGGACAGAGCCACTCGTCAGAATTTCAGTCTTGTGAGAAAGTGGTGCTGTAATAGGCCATAAAATTGTTCTACCCTTCCTTCCCTAAGCTGTCACATGTGGCCAGATCGATGACTCCCTGGCACCTGCCTTGGTAGTAATTCCGGTTTGCTTTCAGCAACCCCTCTGGGCTGCCGCACCGTGCCAAGAACAGCTCAGGGGACTGATAAAGAGACAGGAGTGCTAGGGGCACACAACTAAGGACACAATGAGGGCAGGGGAAAGGGGGCGGGGCGCGAGCTGGGGCAAGGGGAAAGAGGGAGGTGGTAAAAAAAAAGCCAGGGTGGCCAGGATAGAGCCGCTCTGGCTTCACTGTTTCTCTGACCCGGGGAAGAGAAATAACAATAGAGAGCATGTTAAGAGCAGCGAGATACAAAGGCAATCCTTTCTCTCCTCCACTTTGCACGGGGCCTGGGTGACACCGTAACCTGATTTGTGTTCCCTGTACTCCTTGGTATTTGGCGAACAGGTATCTTCGTTCTTTTTCTCCAACCTTTTAAAGCATAATAACCGCCTGCACCTTTCTGAAGCATGTGTTGAAGACAAAGAACACAGAAATATGTCATTTCCTATAAAGGCCAGAAAGGGTGTCGTGACCAGCGAAGTGCTAAAATGACATTTGCACTTAGGTGACAAACCAGCCCATTCCGTTCCAGGTAAAGGCCAGGGCTTTTTCCAGTTACTATAAAACGCCAGAAAATCAAGGCTGCCCTCCTCAGGCCACTTTGGGGATGACAGCTGATGCTTCAGATGGAGACTGGGGAGGGGACACCTTGGAGGCAGCCACAGCCAGGTGGATGCCCAGGGTCTTGACCATGAATAAGACTCCCCAGGACAGCAGCACATTAAGAAACAACCAACCAAGAAAGAACCTGCTTTATTCTGATCAACCCAGCTGCCTTCCCACATAAAGCAAAGCCTTTGAAGCCTGATTTCAAACAAACCAAATCTGAAGGACGGTATTTTTGACACTAAAAGAATTTACAATAGAGACGTTGGACTGACACCCAGTCTGTGGCCAGGAACAATGCGCTGGGAGACTCGAGAGGCAGGGAGGCCATTATCCACCTGGCAAAAGAAGGAAAAGATGAGCGTAACAGTCAAGATGCACAAGGTCACTGCCAGTTCTGTCACCAGATGAGCAACCTGGGACAAGGCTAAGGACATCCCTGCCACTGGACTCTTTCTTCATGCATAAAATGAGTTCCTGGACTACAAGATGTCCAGATTCTTTCCAACCAAGAAGCACTATGATCCACAGCCTCTATTTTGTACTCTCAGCTAGCAGTGTGATCACCCTGAAAGAAACAAAGGAACGAACGAAGCAAAATAAGATGTCACACAGGCCCCTGCTTCACTCTAACTGAGCATCCTCCAAGTTAGGGGGAAAGGGTCTCTCTCCACTCGTGCCAAGAAGCAATGGCACACTGAAGGCATTTAAAGCACAGGTATGATTTTTAAAAGCCATCTACCAACACACTGATATATTTATACATTTCTTGAATTAACAGACACCAAAATTGTGAGTGTTAGCAGATCGATGCAAACTTCGGGTATTTTAGAAAGAGGTCCTCAAGCAAACACATCACACACATCACACACACACACACACACCACACACACTACATACGCCACACATACATACTACATACACACATGCCTCACACACACTAATTCACTCACACACACAATACACACACAACACATCCAACACACCCATTCACACCACACACCACAGGACATTACACACACTTTCACACACAAACACATCCACACCCACACATCCACTATACACACCACACACACACACACACACTCCAATCACACACACTCTCTCTCTCTCTCTCACACACACACACAGACACATAACTTTCTCTCTCTCACACACACACACAGACACAACTTCTCTCTGTAACTCACTACTGAAAGCAAACAAGAATTAAATATAGAACAAAAAGAAACTCTACTGCAGACTGCAGTAACAAGCTAGTGAATCCTGGGGACAAGTCTAATTTCTAAGGAGAAAACTCTGCAGCCACTCTCGGTGGACAAGCAAGTGGACTGCTGGGCGCACTTTGAAGCCAGTGCTGGGGAGTCTGTGTCCTTATTTGAGCCCACACCATGATCTTCTCTTGCGCGCACACACCTTTAACCTATGCCAAGTGGGTGATTTTAAAAGGTTCAAGACTGTCTCTTTACTCAGCAATCCCACACATATTACAGTCAACTCTGGGGCTCTTTTCTTGGCTCTTGTTCTGAGGCACGGTGAAAAGACAGCCCCAGCTAGTTCTGCATTAAAAGGTTGAGCAAGAGACCCTGATTCTGAGCGAATAATCTTAGGAGTTCCTTTTGTCGAGTGTGTGGAGCCACCACCCTCTTGTCTATAGAAAGGAGCACAGCAAGCAGGTAGACTCCAGGACAGCTCCCCCAGCTCTCCTGCACCTTCCTTCTGTCTCCCTGCCCAATCCTGTTACAGAAGGAGAGGTAGTCCAGCTCAGATTTGCAAGGTGTGTCCAAAGGAGGAACACACTGCATCCTTAGAGCACAGCCCCACACAGCCAATCAGCGTTTACAATGAGAAACTCATCACCTGAGTCACTGCTGCCCTCTTCTTGGTGCTGGCCCAAGCAGCTCAGACTGCAAAACATACTGTATTCTGTCTTCAGATACCACCCTTGAACCACATAGCATACCCCTCCTCCTTTCTCTGAGCGCACCAATCTCTTTATCGCCTTTCCTGGTATCACTCTGTGTCTATCTTCCTCCCTGCTTCTTTCTCCCTACCTTCTTCCTCACTTTCTCCCTCCTACCAGAAACAGCACCCCATTTGGGTTCTTATGGCTTTCTGTCATACTGCTAAATGGAATCTTCACATCCGCAAGTATTAGGCCCTTTGCCAGCTCTTCTCAGTTCCATTCTCTGGGACACATGGGTGAGTGTGAAGCCTCCAAGCATACGCACCCAAAACACCAGTTGTTAGAGTCCTGTCTAAACATATTGGTTCTGCATCTACTCAGCCCTCAGGCAAGTTAGGAGCACCTTATCTTGTCACACAGTGTGTTGCACTCAGCACCCGCACCCCACAAAATCAGGCTTTTCCCTGTCTATACCAAAGCCTTTGCAATATAAGAGCCCCTTTATTCATATGACACATAGGCATCAGTGCCAAAGCTGGTGCTCCTTCTGCTAGAGGGAAAATATGGATAAATAAAAGATAAAACAAGAGAGAAGAGAAAGAGACCAATGCGTGCAGGGAAAGAGAAGTCCAGGAAAGGTAAAGAGACCGTGGGGATGTCTTATAACCCATGGGGGGGGAGGGCACCAACACCCAAACAGTGATAACTCAGGGGGTCTGCACAGATCTCAGAGAACAATGTCATATTGTTACAAGTTGCATGCTGTTCAACATTATTAGCAGCAACACTGAAGAAACCCCAGAGGAAACATGTGGTAAGTCCATGAGGCTGAGAGGTGGAGTTGGCTTAAATCTGTCACTCATTTTACCAGGCTATTTTTTTTTTTTTTTGGGTTTTTTCGAGACAGGGTTTCCCTGTAGTTTCTAGAACCTGTCCTGGAACTAGCTCTTGTAGACCAGGCTGGCCTTGAACTCAGAGATCCGCCTGCCTCTGCCTCCCGAGTGCTGGGATTAAAGGCATGCGCCACCACCAACCAGCTACCAGGCTATTTTTTAAACTGAGTTGACTCCATGCTTCATATATTCTAGACAAGTAAGTACTTTACAAATACTATATATACATACGGCCCATAATTTGTTTTTACATGATCTTCAAACACTATTAATAATGTCTTCTTGGTCAAGGCTTAGGAGATGGCTCAGTCAGGAACGTTGCTGCTCTTCAAGCATTAGGACCTGAGTTTGGATCCCCAGTATCAGAAAAAGCTAAATGCAGAATGCACATGTAATCCCAACACTGGGAAAATAGAGATAGGAAATTCCTGGGGCTTACTGCTGGTCAGTCTAGCCAAATGAGTTCCAGGTGCAGGAGAGAGCCTGAAATAATGATGATAGATAACCTTATCTGGCCTCAATCTCTGGCCTCCACATCCACTAGACAATTGTGAAAATGTACATGAAAATGGACACAGCACACAGACACACACACACACACACACAATGATAAATGGATAGAGATAGATAGATAGATAGATAGATAGATAGATAGATAGATGGATGGATGGGGAGAGAGAGAGAGGTGGGTGGATAGACAGACAGATTAATGATATATTGATAGATGATATATTGAAAGATGATAGATAGACAGACAGACAGACAGATAGGAAGGATTGTAATTAAGGAAGACACCCAGTGTTGACATGTGGCCCCCACATACACACATGTGAACACATACACATGCATACACACACAAAAATAGTGCCTTTCAAAAGACAGACATTTCTAAGCTTGTACAAGTGCAGTTGAGCAATTTTTTCGCAATGATCTGTGGTTTTTCTATTACATAAAAATGTTTTGTTTAATTCTACACCACAAAGATCTGTGTGTTTGCTTTTTACATTTGTATAGCTCTGGGTTATACATTTAGGCCACTCTGAGCTAATTATTTTTGTTATGTATGGATCTGACCTAGGGCTTGTTTTGGTTTTAGTACATCAAAGTCCAAGCACTTCTGTCCAATTTGGGAAAAACAATCCTGTTGTCACCCAATGATGACATTATTGTGGACAGTCATTTGCTCACATGTGTAGGGGCTGTTCTCTTCTGTCCCCTTACTCTGTATGCCTACGTCATAGACACTTCCCAAAGAAAAATGCAGGAAGCAAATAAATGCACAAAAATTAGCATCTGAATCCATTTGCAAAACACACTTATGAAAGTAGATAGTCTGCTATATATTAATTCAAACTGCTAGTGAGAATTTGGATTCACTCTTGCCCATTGCTGGTAGACGGCAAAGAGCTTGGGAGTTTCTATCCAGGCCATATACAGCCGACGGCTATGTGACCCAGGCATCCCGCTTACAGATTACCGAGAGAAATGGATATGTATGACTACACAAGTATTTGTTGTAGGTGAACCTGGCCATCATTACCAGATACTGGGAGAAACTCACGTATGCTTATCAACTAGAAAGTGGATAAAGCAATGCAAGCTCGTCTACACAATGGAAACTACAGCAATAAAATGAGAAGGCAATAACTTGGGTGGATCTGGAAAGTAGGCAACGCTGGGTGGAAGAGGCCATACTCAACAGGCTACATGCTGTCTGAGTTTCTTGGTGTCATATTTTTTAAATGGCCAACCATTGGTGACAAAAGCCAGTGGTTGCTGGGAGCAGGAACTGGGAAAGGACATAGACTATAAAAGAGTACAAGAGAACCTTCTAGATGATAGACACCTCTAGGTAGATTGTGATTATTATGCAACTGGATGCATTTATCCAAGATCACAGAACTGCGTGTCTTAAAGGGGGAATTTCACTTATGTGGAGAACACTGTAATCAATCTGGCTTAAAAGAACACAAACGCTTGCTGGCAGGCACCAGCTCAGCAACGGAGTGGTGTGAGACAAGAGAGAGCTCGCCAGCCCAGGTGCCAGCAGCTGAATTAGTGTTGTTTTATGTTAATTAAATTTATTAATATAACTCTGTGATAAGAGTACCTGTCTTCTAGTTCTGATATTCCCAAGAGCAAAGGGAGCAGGGGAAATATGCCAACGTGGCAAAATTCTATGAAACTAATTACCACAGGAATTTGTGTAAGAATGAACCAACGCAGGTGTTACACTCACATAACAAATTAAAAATACCGGTCTACAGAGAGCTTTGCAATGTACCCAGGAGAGCTTGAACCTCCCAGACAAAGCAGAGATGGCGGTTATTTGGAGCTTTTGACACCGCTCATCTCCTCTCAGCTGCAGGCGGGCAGTGGAGGGCTTCATGGCACCTGCGCTTCATTTTCCGTGAGTCTCCCTGTGCTTTCTTTGGGCCTCTGCTCAGCAACAGTTGATCATGGTCTCTGAATGGTGGCTGGCGAAAGATAGGGCATGCACACAGCCCTCCAAGCCGCAGAGCCCTGGGGCTCACAATTCCACATGACAGGTCCCTAGGAAAACCTGGTAAGCGCTCTACCATCATGTTTGGCCTCAGTCATAAAGAGGCCTGTATCTCCCAAGCTCCCAGTTATACCAGGAGGTTTGTGCTGACCTTAAACCTCTCAAGACATAGGTTGTCTTCAATCACACGGCATCACAGTGTCCACTCTTTGACTCCAACCTTCATTGTTAACAGAGTTCCCCGGCCTTCCCATCTCAAACCAGCTCCACTATCCATGTGCTCCCCAATACAACAGTATTAGTGTTCGCCATGTACCTGCTGGTCTTTAGTGCCCATTCTGTGACCCTACCCATAATGGAAGCACCCTCAAGATCTGCTCAATGGGACTATACTTAGATCTAGCCCAAGGCATCCCTTGCCTAAACATTACCCTGAATCTTTCCAAATAAAACAATGTCTTAACTACAATTCCTTAGGAGACAATGAATGGCCTCTGAGAGAAAATTTTCACTCACATCAACACTGTAAATACAGACTCCAATATGAAGACCAAAGAAAATACAATCAATCCAAATATTACGGTTTAGTGAGCAATAAAACAATTGCCTTGCTGAATGCAATTGCTTTTTTCTTTATTCCATTGTGTGTGTGTGTGTGTGTGTGTGTGTGTGTGTGTTGGATTTTTGAGACAGGGTTTCTCTGTAGCTATGGAGTCTGTCCTGGAACTAGCTCTTGTAGACCAGGCTGGCCTCGAACTCACAGAGATCCACCTTCCTCTGCCTCCCGAGTGCTAGGATTAAAGGCGTGCACCACCGCTGCCCAGCTCCATTATGTTTTTAAAGAAACTGCATTCGGTCATGTTGATCTGTATATGTAGACTTGACACCAAAGTGTTCCAGCACAGTTTGCCCATCTTGAATCCATGACAGTGACTCAGAATCTATTCTTGGGGATCCCTTCTACCTACCCTGGGAATACCAGCAGGGTGTGAACATGCCAAGAGACTTTTTATCCAAGAAAATGCAGTACCTTTATTTTGTCTATAATCTTGTGTTAGCCGAACTTCTACCTGCTGGTTAGAGAAAAATAAATTAACTAAAGGGCTAACCTGCTTTAAATTTAGTTTGATCCAATAATTTAAACAGTCGCTTTAGGGAACACCCAGTCTCTCCTGAGTAAATCGTTCTGCCTTTCAAATAACGTTCTTCTCTGCCTGCTTCACTGCCATGATGGATCTCAGAGCAGCATGGGATGGTCCCGGAGGGAGCAGACTACAGTATCTGCTGGCTGTAGACTCATCTCCCTCGTTAACAGAAACTCAAAGCCTGGAAATCGGAGTCCATCAAGAGAGCTAGCTTGACTGTCTCCTATCATGCACAGCTGTTTCCCTTTTTAACTCTGTTGCCACCCATGCTGGTGAGGCCCGATACCTCCTGGAGTCTCAAAGCAGAAATTGATACTCCTTACCTGGTGCCTTATATGCCTTTATATTCCCACACACAAAAAAATTGATTGATTGATTAATTGATTGATTAAAATAATAGAAGGGACATACTTCACTTTCTCTCTAATACCTTAGCCCTTCCTATGCTCTTGGAAACATACAATCTGCCTGAACTACAGAATGTAGTTCTGCTATCTGCTGCTCCCTCACTCCAGCCTACCTTCACTCCTCCTCCTACCCTTATGGAAACCGTATTGGAATCCTGTAAAAATATAGGCCTTCAAGAGCCTAGGGACCTGTGTCCATGCCAAGGTTGAATGCTATGATTAAAAGTAGCTCTTCCTTGAAATAAGCCTTGCCTGCCTTGTTTTATTTGCCTTGGTGGAGGCAGATGGTGGGCAAACACCTCAGCCATGCCGGCTGCATATGAATGTGTCCTGCCCCACCAGAACCGCAGTGACTACTGACAAGCTGTCAATTTGCCTGCAAGAGGCAGCAGAGTTATGCATACACTCTGTGAAAATGCATTTCAGTCAAATGCACATCTGACCTTTTGCCTCCTGTCTAGCGTAAATCCTGCCATGTCTGAACATGGTCGGAGCTTTCTGCCGTTGCCTGGCTTCACCTTGAAAGCGTTCATCTCTGCTTCTCTTTCACCTCGGCGCTGCATGGGCGCTGCATGGGCGCTGCAATGCCCCCAGCACTAGCTTTTTTTTTTTTTTTTTAATTCTCTCATTCTTTCTCCTGCACAGGTAGGAATGCTCCTACAGTTTTGACTGTCTCTACCAACAATGCATACATATTCCAAATTCATCTCATCCAGATTCCTGGCTTCTGCCTTCCTAGGTTCCTTCCCTCTCTCCTCAGATCAACCTTCAGGACCATCCACTGGCCTGTCACCTGGAGACCCATGCAGACTACACTCGGCTCGTGACATTTGATGTTTGCAGCCCCCCAGGGAAGGCCCCATTGTTCTTTGGTCTCAGTTTGGGAACCTGGGCACTGCAATCTCTACCCAATCGCAAGCCGTCA
This sequence comes from Arvicola amphibius, assembly GCF_903992535.2. Taxonomy (NCBI): domain Eukaryota; kingdom Metazoa; phylum Chordata; class Mammalia; order Rodentia; family Cricetidae; genus Arvicola; species Arvicola amphibius. The sequence goes on from NC_052047.1 coordinate 25,697,181, forward strand.
AATAGATTCACACCTTTTCCTCCCGTCTTCAAACTTTTTATTTTGCTTTTTCTACACAGAGAGAAGGGGGGAGAAGGGAGAGGGAGCCTATTTCCGGGTCAGGTCAAGAGATCTAGAACTATCTTGGTCTCCACCCTGAAAAGAGTAAAATGATCTTTCGCGAGTCTCCTCCTCCCTTCTGCTTTGACAGATTATTCTGTAAATTAAGGGGACTGGATCACCATGGCTTGTTCTAGTCAATGACACCAGTTTCCACTGATTTCTATCCTCTCAAACATGAGCCTTTTGATTCACATGAGGCTAATAGTAATGAGATTTTTTTGTCTTTTCCCCTTTGCATACCTGCATGCCACCTCTGAGCTGGATAAATCAGAAGAAAGGCACTCTGCAATACTATAGCTCACTCGCTTTCCTTTCCAAATGTTTTCATATGCTTCAAGGGGTGCTGGGCAGCCTGCCCCTCACCCACGGGATTTCACAGATTGTGTTGTCGAGTTAGCCAGTCTGCTAGCGTTTTTCAAACTGAAGCCATCAAAGCTAACAGAGACAAACACAAAGGCCAGGCTTAATTCAGAATGTTTCCTTGCATTGGGGAAGTTGTTCGTGAAAGCCAGCCAAGAGCACGTTTTTCTTTTTCCTTGAGCCAATCCCGCCCTGCCCACCCCAACTCTGAGAGCATACTTCCAAGTTCCCAGTTCGATGACGGGCTCACTGTCTTCTGTAGCTTTAACTCTTTGTGAGAGTTGGCTTGTTGGCTTTGGTTATCACTAGTGCTCGTTTCTTCCTGTCTTCTCTGTACTGTGACTATTCTGTGTTATCCTGAGTGATTTCAAAGCTTTGATCTCTAACTTTTTCCCCAATACATTAATATATTTATTAATACATATGTATATTTTGCACCACTTACAATTTTAAAGGAACTGTGTATACATTGATATTAAAATTAAATATATGACTTGGGCATGGTGACACACCCTGGAATCCCAGCACTCAGAAGCCAGAAATAGGAAGATTGCCATGAGTTCAAGGCCAGCCTGTACTACGTAAGATCACATCAGTTAGGGCTGCATAACAACACTCAGAAGAATAATTGTAATTAAAACATAAGATTAAATACTTTATCCAAGAAAACCAAAGTAAGGAATAACTCACATGGCCAATGTTGAATCTCTGCAGGCATGTATTTTTAGAGATAGAGAAAAGGTTAGCATAGAAATACTTCAGTCAGCTATAAATACATTTTCTCCAAAAAGAAATGTTTTATAACATTCACAAAAGGAGTCTGACTACACTCTAGTTGTATCAAACAATTGATTAATTCAATAAAGTTGCCAAAAAAATAGCAATCAATTCAGCGAAAAGAAAATCAATCATGGAGGGTTGTTTGGTTGTTTTGTAGACAAAACAGTCAGTGGAGTGATTGAATTTTTCACTTCTCAATGAGTTGTTTTGGCCTTGTGTGGATGCAGCCATTAACTCATTAATCACCCAGAACTCCTTGGCTGCCGAGTGAAGGAAATCATTACTTTGCAAGTATAGATCGCATATTAACAATATGCAAAAGGCCTGCCAGGGTGAATGTGCTCGATGACCCCATTTGAGAAAAATGAGCTTCCCAAATATTTTATAGCATATGGAGGTAAACCCTACCTGATCTATCACTTCCCTTTCCACTTGTAAGCCTGTGGCCTTTGGGGTACAGTCTCCAAGGATATAATGCATAGGAAATGCAATAGGTAATCCCTAAACTGGAAGGAACTTTAATTCTTGGTGAGCTAAAAACTAGTCTTTGCAGTATATCACATCTCCCTATCTTGGTTTTATGCAATTTCAAAATGGAGGAACGTCACACACATCACAATTAGCTCCCGCCCATGTAGCATACATATATGCCATTCTGATAAATATGTATATTTTCCCATATGGTGTTGAATGTTAGCTTCTAATTTACCTCTTAATTTTTAATTAATTTTAAATTACATTCTAAATGAAGCCGACAGGAGTCTAATTTGCATGCTTATTTGCATATCTGTAAACACACTGCTTGCATTGTTTATCTAGTCCCTGTCCTTCCTGACGTACAGAGGTTTCCCTCACCCCATGAGGCGATTTGGGACCACCAGCAAATCAAGGTGCCCTCTAAGCCTTGCCAAGACCCCTCTAATCTAGAATGGATGATGCTGGCTCTCTTTTCTCCACAGTGACCAAAGAGGATTCAGAGAGGCCAAGGTCAATGATGGTAGCTAAGCTGTGTGCTTTCTCGGACGGATAGCGGTATCCATGCTGCATCTTTAGGGGGGAAAAAAACCGTACACTTTTTTGCACACTGTAGAGTTTTCAAATGCCCCATAGCCTGAACTCTTGAATTATTAATGCCAAATCAGAAAAAGCGACACGTCCTATCCATTCCCTGGATTGATGTGTTCCTAACCCAGTCAGAAGGCAACCCAGAGTGAGGGCCATTTCCCTCCGTGATAAACGATCGACGAGTCTATTTTTTGTTTGAGGTACCGTCCTCTGGCCACACTAACCGCAGCTGCGGTCCGTTGGTGCCTTGTCTTTTCAACGCACAACACACCAGCGCACAACACACCACACGCGCACCTGCAGTTCATCAGTATGTAAGCCGCCTCAAAGACCCTTTGAGGCTGACAGTGAGTCCAGGCTTCAGAGAGCTTTGTCGCCTTCCTGTATAACTCGCACCACGGGACAGGGCTACACTTGCAGCTCCTCCAGCCCTGAGCGACGGGTTTTCCTGGCTCCCAAAGTTAAAAGGTGGGGTACCTAACCATCTTGTCCCTGTTGGAGTACCAGTACTTCCTGTTCGCGGGGAGCTTAGTGACTACATTCAGGGTAAACCCCCACCTGATTTTGCACCTCGGCCCCTCTGTGACCTGAGCCAAATCCTTACCGGCCCAGCATGTTGTTATCTGCATATTCTGAAGAAGCATGTCAGACAGGATCATCTTCTCAGGTTAGAGTGAATACTAAAGAGGATGGTAATCTCCTGCAGCCTTCTTCTATATGTTCCTTTCCTCTCCAGGAGGCAAGGGATGCTGAGTCCCTCACCTACCAGATGTTGAATATGGTGCCTCTTGACACAGAAAGGGAACAGACATGACCTGGGGGATTATTCACAGGTGGCCTGATCTTTACTCCAGGATAGGGACACCTGCTTTCTCGTGAATATACTTCCGCTTCCGCCCTACCAAGAGAGAAGCTCTCCCTTTCTGCCAAGTGTTTATCAAACTCCAGCCTGCCCTCAATGGACCAAATTCACTATTAAATGAGCCAGGATGATGGTCTCCATGGCTGCACTGTCATCGTTCAATCAATCCATCGCCCGCAAGAACAGCAACACTTTTCCTACAAAATATTCTCCTTCCCAACCAGCCAGGACACATTTGCATCAAACGCTGACTGGTGCTCAGCCTGGTGTCATTTTGCAGGATGAACCAGGATTGCACAGGGCCCCCTTGATACTCCTCTAAGGGAATGGAGCCTCAGGCTCACTATGTGCACCGCCGAGGATTTGAGTCCACCAGCATATATGTGTGCAGATGGATAGAAACATGCACACATGCCAGAGAAATAAGAGTGGCGAGGATTTCAAACCCCGAGACTGGGAGAAAATCATCTCGCGAAAAGATTGCGCCCAATTATAAAACCAAGAGCCCGAAAACTGCTCTTAGCTCTTCAGTATTTGATGCAAGATAAAATAAAATAAAAACACTTGGTTTATTTTCAGAAATGCACTCTCCATAAAATAAGGCAATACCCTCTTGCCCAAAAAAGCAATGTTTTCAGGCACTCAGCTCTTCAAAAACGGTCTCCTACCAGCCCCCTTACAGGGAAATCTTTGAGTTTGAAACTACCCACAAATGTAACCCATAACTGTGCCTTTTAGATAAATAAAAGGCTCAAAAATGAGTCTCCCAGCCCTTTCTCTGCTCTAGCCTTTCTGGTTAGGGTACTTTCATGGACTGCCTTGTTTGAGAAAAAGGCTCTCATCATGGAACAATCTAGGATGTCTTTGGCTGGCAGGCATTGCACGGCATGGCCCTAGGCTAAGGTGACCAGTGTGCCCCCAGGACTTAGTTGCTCATCCTCCCTGGGGAAAAAAAAAAACACCAAGTCAATATTTGTTTTATTACCTGAACATCCTAGATCTAGAGAAATGTCAGGTGCAAAGATTATGCATGTGGCCCTGTTAAATATGAATTCTAGCTGTCACTTGCTATGCGACCTTGCAGAGTTACCTAGCCTTTTAGCTCCACTTTCCCTCACATAAAATCTAGATAGTAAAATAACACACTTAACAGGATTAAAGACTTCGTGCGTACAGAGGACTCAAACATTTAGCATAAGTACTATAGACTCTTCCAATGCAGAAAATACCCTGGTGGACTTGCCATCTAATGCTCCTGTTGGGACAGACACGTGGTTGTACTCTTCCTGAAATGTGTGTTTTATATTAGACACTGCTGTAGTTTGTGCTTTTCCACAGCCTCCATCACAGGGAGGAAGGAAGGGAGAAAAAGACAGACACAGCTGATCACTACTGTCGGCTATAAGCCCAACCCTGGGAAGGGTTTCCACACACACACAATCTCATTCAACCCTTCCAGCTATCCAGGGAAGCAGAAATAGATAAGCCATGTCCAAAAGCAAGTTAAGTCCAGGCAAGAGTGAAAATTATGCCACGTGCCCACTTTGCAAGAACCCACCCTACAAAAGCCCTCCCTTTGTCAGGCACGACTCCTGTGTCTACTAGATGTCACTGCTTCTTCTGTTAGGCACAGAACTCTAAGGGACCACTGCCAGTTCTGTTGGTGGCATCTATGTCTGTCCAAAGCCACCACTTGTCTGGGCACTAGTCTTTCTTCTGCGTGCCACCATCACTGTGGGGGAGCTCCTGGCACCTCCTGCTGGTACCAGATGCTCACTGAGGATCATTAGTGTGGCTGTTCCATGCTTTTGCCATGTTTAAATGCTCGTGGCGTGTGTGGGAAGCCCCTCTCTCCATCCAGGCTACTGCACTTCTCTAGATGTTTGTCATAACAGGACTGCCCGTGTCTTCATGTCTTCCACTGCTTAAGAAAAGACAATTTAGTGGGGAGGGTGCCTGAACTGACCGTCCATTGTAATCAGATTGATGACTACCTTGTCATCGGAGAACCTTCACCCAGTAACTGATGGAAGCAGATGCAGAGATCCACAGCCAAGCCCTGGGCCGAACCCCCAGAGTCCAGTCAAAGGGAGGGAGGAGTGATAATATGAGCAAAAGGGATCAAAACTAGGATGGGGAAACCCACAGAAGCAGCTGACCCAAGCTAGTAGGAGCTCACTGACTCCAGACAGGCAGCTGGGGAGCATGGATAGAACCCAACTAAGCTCTCTGAATGTAGGTGATCATTCTGTGGCTTGGGCAGTTTGTGGGGCCACTAGCAGTGGGATCCGGATTTATCTCTAGTACACGGAACTGGTTTTTTCAAGCCTTGTGGAGGAGTACCTTGTTCACCATAGATAAAAGGGCAAGGATTTGGGCCCTGTTGACTCTCCGTGGGAGGCCTTATCCTCTCTGAGGAGTGAATGCTGGTGAGGTGAGAAGAAGTGGGGGGTCCGGGAGGATGAGGGGGAGAGGGAACTGGGATTGGTGTGTAAAATTAAAAAATAAAAGTAAAGGAGGAGGAGGAGGAGGAAGAAGAAGAGGAGGAGGAAGAGGAAAGGAAGAAGGAAGGAGAGGAGAGGGAGGAGGGAGAGGAAGGGAAGGGAAGGGAAAGGGAAGGGAAGGGAAGGGAAGGGAAGGGAAGGAAGGAAAGGAAAGGAAAGGAAAGGAAAGGAAAGGAAAGGAAAGGAAAGGAAAGGAAAGGAAAGGAAAGGAAAGGAAAGGAAAGGAAAGGAAAGGAAAGGAAAGGAAAGGAAAGGAAATTCAGTTATTCTCTGTCTCAAGAACCCAGGACTGGGTTAAAGGTATGTCCTACCCCTGGACCATTGAGGCAATTGCTCAATGTTCCTGAATCCTGGGAATTGCCACTGGACCAGCCTACAAGTTATTTTATGATTTCAAAATTACTTGAGGATGCCATAATCACTTTATTAATTTATTTTAAAAGATTTTTTTTCTCCCTCGGGATAGAAACAAGTAAATGCTACATTTGTCTAAGTGTCACCATGCCTGTGTTGTGAACATTAATAATATCCTCAGAGAAAATATGGGGATAGGGTGATAAAACCATATCCGGAAATGATCAAATAAATGACAGCTCTGAGGCAAACAGAGGCCATGGCAACATTTCTGTACCTCAGGGTCAGCGACTTAGCCTTGCCTTTCTCATCTACAAAATTAAAGACTAAGATCATCCTGTCCAAAACAAAGAAACAGAGTTACTGTGTCCGGAGGCCTGGTACATAGTAGGAGCTCAACAAACAGTATCAACTTTCTTTCCATTATCATCCGTTTGTAATTTTACCTTGGATATGGACTTTGGGGCTCAGAGTCACCATCATTCTGTAATCACTTGGTGGGAGGTGGGACGAGGGTCCCCAATATATAGTCTTGTGTTCGATCACTGGCCCATTACAGGAAATAAAGTTACCAGACTCCTGTTCACAGTGCCCACATTTTAGGTGGGGTGATATAAAAGAATCAAGAAAATCTCTGAAGTACTACATCAGGAAAGAGTATCACCCGCTGTAACCAGGGGTCTAACAGAAGTATATGAACCATGTTAGGAAAGGGATGGAGACTGAGATATCTAGGTAAAACTCCAGCAGAGGAGTACAGTCACCTAATTTCCAACAAGTCTCTGTGACGCTAAGACCCGGATGGAGGGCTGCTCGTACGAACACGAAAAAGGAGCCACCATTCACTGCTGGGGCGAAGGCAGGGGGAGCAAAAGAAGCTAATCTCAGCCGACCCCCTCCAAATCTTCAAAGTGAGAAATTAGCTGTTTCCGTGAGTCACGGGCTTATTGTTAAAATCCTCTGTGGGTAAAAGGAGTCTGGGGTTTTATTATTAATTATTATTGTAGCTGATGAATTAGTGAAACAGGTACCAATTCCAAGTTGGGTCCTAGGGTAATAGAGTGTCTACAGAACACTCTACAGACACAGAAAGCAGACAACTGGCCAAGTGTACGATAAAACAGTTTAGAGATGCACCGGTAGGCTAGCGGCAGAATGGTGGATCCAGGGGGTGCACAGGAGAGGGGCAAGAACCAGAGCTTCTACCATGAAGAAACCATGGTGACTTGTACCAGAAAGTCCAAATCTGCCATTCTGTTTCGTCAGCTCTTTACTGGTGCCCCCACCTAAAGGCAGTGTCACAGAAGGACAGGACCTACCCGACCACATCACTGAAGAGAGGTGGAGAGCTGCGTGCCTAACTATGATGAGCAGAGAAAAAACCCCTTCAGACCTGGGAACACATTGGTGAGGTCAACCAATGGGCACAAACGTACCCATGAACACCTTAATTGAATTCATTAGTCTTATAAATTATTTTCCCATAATAAAAATTTCCTGTAAAAAATATTCTAGACCATTAGAAAAGTTAACATGAGAGTCTTTTGCAAAAAGGCCTATCCCTCAGTCTGAGATCTGTACTTGGAATAAATGTGCTGCTTTGTCAGGATAATACTCCCTCAAAATGATGTGTTGGAAGAATATACCTCTGGATGAAAATCACTACTAATAAAGGGTACCCCAGGGATGAAAAGCAGCAGGGTGATGCCAAGAACATGAGTGATGGACAGGGACAAGCAGGTAAGACTGTGACCAGTCTTAGAGAGGTCTTTGGTACCTGGAATAAACAGGGTGGGCACAAAGCACACCGAAAGCCCCTCCTGGATATTTTGTTCCAGTGCAGTCTGGTCCAAGCTGCCTCTGAGAGATGGAAGAAGCAGTGTTTTCTGTGTGTTTCCGAAAGGGCTGCCTATCTAAAGAGTCACTAGACTGTTTCATTTCTCACTAATGTGGTCCTTCAGGTCTAATGAGCAATAAACAAAATATGCCCTTGAAAGGTCAACTTTGGATTGGGGTAAAATACCGGAGGGGTAACTAAAAGCAACGGTGGCTTTAGCTCGTGTGCACTTTCTACAAAACCACAAGCAGAAA